>NC_090927.1:696980395-697580395 GCF_040938575.1 Ambystoma mexicanum
CTGAATATGCCAAAGCAGAGACGTCCATCAAAATGCCATATAGAGTGCCACACATTGATTTATTGTGGAAAAAGACTTGATTAAAGATATGTTGCTTATTTTCAGTTTATAATGTTATATTTGTTTCACAAGGAACTAAGTTGCAATTGACTAGAAGGCAGTCTGATGCAGTTGAGACTTCAAAAGGTTTGCTTTCATGAGAATCCTTCACACCTCAGAACTCCACACCAGAAGGCAGGATATCACAGGGTCCTGTTGATTAAGAGGGAGGAGATTTTCTGTGCAGCCTGGAGGAAGGAACAATGGGGGTTTTAGGACTGAATAGAATATGCTGATTTTGGGTGTGCCTGAACAACACTGCTCTGGGAGAAACAAGACATGTGACCTCTGAGTCAAGCCAGATTCTAGGGGCGGAGACAAACCACTGGATGAATTCAATTGAGAGCAAATGTATGTTTTATAAAATTGCTTATAACAAATTATGACAAGCGGACAGAAATGTCAAACATTGAGATTCTTAAAATGAAAAATTCACTCACAGTTTGAGACTAAGCTGAAATACGTATGATGTCCTGACACCAAACCCCGGGGTTTATTAATATTGTAGACACTGTGTTTATGCTATAAAAATGAAAACTTACTGTAATATGCCCAGAGAGGGTGTGTACCTCTGTATAAGACTTGGTGCAAAACCAATATTGCGAAACCTACCAAAATCGCGAATAAGTTGTCATTTCTGAACCCAAGCTCTTAGAAAAATCAGGGTTGAACAGAGACCTGTCTTAATTAATCTGGGATGTGTACATGTATTCTCAACAACTTGTGTATCTGGGAAGCATGTTTGATTATGAAAACATTTTTTCTAAGTAAATGCAAAGGGGAGTGTCTTTCCTCAAACAATAAACATGACACCTGATGACTCATTCTGACTCACTACTCCTTTCTCCAGTCAGGTCACAGGGAATCCTTTAATCTATCAAATCCTTAGTGGGTTGGACATAGAAAGTCAGCCTCCACGCCTACTTTGAAAACACAGAAAAAGGACACTCATTTTTCCACTACTCATCGATTCCTGTGCAGCACTCTGCCCGACCATATCCAGACAAAGACTCCTGACACTCCAGATTCTAGACAGACTCCAGAACCAAAACTCTAGAACCCAAACTCTAGAACCTTGGAGAAGCAGAGGCCTAATCCAAAAGCTGAATTCTCTTCAGCAGGACTCAAAATCTTTTGCAACCTGATTTTCAACAGCCTGACCGTACTGTTTGCTTCTGGCTAGAACCCTGTGCCAGAACCAGATCCAGATCCAGAGAGAGCAGTGCTGTATCCAAACCCACCAGACCCATACCAGAGGCCGTGCTGTGAGCAGAACCAGTCCTGACCGTCAGGTGGCAAGAGTGGAGTTCAAACCTGACCAGATCTGTGACGAGGTCCATTCTATTCCAAAACTAGGAGTGAGTATCCAGTCTACGGACTGTACAGAACCAATCTCTTAGTTTAAAGTAATCTTATCCCATCCATTTCAACCAGTCCAGAACTGCATTCAGAATTTTGTGTCCATCCTGTGATTTCCAACCTGTAAAAGTGTTATCTGTCATTCTGAAATCTTGACTTTATTTTTGAAAATCTACCTCTGCAAAAACGTCCGTATCTTTTGAACCGCACGTCCTAGAAGCGAATTTTAACTGTAAAATATACAATATAGTTTTTCCGTAATTGCGATTTACGCACGTGGAAAAAGTGCAGCGAATTGCGATTTAGCTCCATTTCATTTTCTGTCAAAATAGCTGGCTCTTGCTTTCCACTGCTGGATTTCGTTTTCAATCTGATAATCACTCATGAATCATTGCTAGTGTTGATCTGAACTAATCCAAAGTAGCTATCACTCATCCTGAATCTTCTTTAGTGAATTGAAATCATTTGTAGCATATTTTCACTTCATTGCAATCAATTTTAAAAGGATTTTGCCTGCTTTAAAATCATCCCTGTTTTCTCTAAGCTTGCTGGGGGGAACTGGAATTGAACTGCATTATTAATTCTATTTTTGAAACCTGTGTGTCCTCGTTTCCATCTCTTCCTATTGCATGGGGGGGAGTGAGTTGTCACAAGGGAAAAAGTGATCATATTGTCTATTGTTGAAATCATATCAAGTTTATTTCTGTGTTGCATTCTTTCCCACCTTGCATTTCCTTGCAACCATAAAAGTATTCTCTGCTACCTTATCCTTTCTAAGCCAACTCCTCATTGTTTAAAGAGAGTGTGCTATTGCAATATTACCCATTGTTGACCACTATTATATTCATAAGTGTGCTAACTATTTTGTTCATAAAAGTGTGATATAGATATATTGTTTAATTTTTGTCCAATAAACCTTCTAATTTGCAAAACAAACCTACTTCTTGGCTCAGTGAGGTCAGGGGGATTCAAAGAGAGGGGCGTTACATAAGGGTTCATCATCCAGATTCATAGAATTTGACATACAAACATATTAATAAGGGATTCCATCGGGCATCCCAGACTAGACATTGACTTAGTTGGATTGCTGGATTGGATTCACTTACATCCTCTAGGAGGCCCACACTAATGATGGCCTCAATGGCCTCACCCATTAGTCCAACTTTCACTATGGCTTACTTGGGTAAGCCCTAACAAGCAGGATCCCCTTTCCTTTGGACTAGCTCCTTACAAATGAAATAACCTTTGGGCAGTGAGAACGCAGGTGTCCCAGTGTTACGGGTGCTCTTGCTCTTCTTTTTGGGGTGTACGCCTGAACAAATATTTGGGAATTTTCCTTAATTCTTTTGGTGACCTGACTTCAAAGAGGGTTGGGTTGGACCTTTGTCCTTCCCATCCTTGTTAACTTTTGTGTCCGTATATTTCTCTTGCAATACTATTCAGTGGTTTTACAGAACTTCCTGAGGGCAGCTTTCATGCTTTCATAAATGTGCCTTTCCTCTGGAGATAACTCAAGAATTGCATCAGCCCCTGGTGTCGGTAAGCGACTCATCAGGGCTGCACCACACAGTACTTCGCCCCCCCTAGCTGAAAAGTAAGCTAGAGCACTTCAAACCAGTCAGAAAATATCCTTCCCACCTGAGTCTTTGGGGATGTGATGCTGGGGTCTATCCCAGGCACCATGGTTTTTGACATTACCACTTCATTCACTAGAGCTGGACCTGTTGGCCCCCTTCTTCTCATCGAGTGCCAGTCTGTGAAGCTCTTTGACAGCTCTGTACTGCTCCATTTCAAACCTGTCCCGCTCCATTGCATCCTTGTCCTGCTGTTTTTGTTCCTCCAGCACAAGTCTCATCTACTCCAATAGGAGCTTTCTAAACACTATATCGTTAACAGCCGGGACAATTACTGGGACACTTAGAGACTGTGTCCTGAGGCATGGGACCTGCAGAATGCTGCAGTAGCCCCTGACCTCCATGAAAATCTGGAGTGTTGAGAAACCATGCTTGCCCCCTGGTGGGATGGTTGATGAGGAACGCTGCTCATGCTGTCTTCCTTGTCATCTTCCACTACCTCTCCCGGAAGGTCTTCTTTATTCGGGTACTCTGGGTCCAACCCATCCTCTGGGGTCTTCTCCCCATCTGGCATTGCATCTATCCAAACTTGGAGTCTGGTCAACAATTCAGGTTTATTAACCTTAGAGCTGTGGGGAAGTTCCCTCTCTTGACAAAAGACACAAGGACATCCCTGCTCATGCCTTTTGCAGTCTCTATGTCAAGATCCATGATTATTTACCAATACCTTGCATTGCCTAAATGTTGCCTGCAACAGTACATTTATCGTTGGGTGACTAAGCTGTGCACAAGGCTCCAACTCGATCCCCCACCTGCCACCAATGTGACGAATCAACTTCCAGGTCGCCAATGGTCCAGGGATGAATATCGGTTTCTAAAACATCAATCAGCCCCACACCTCTGGTATACCAGAAGGGATCTTAACAGATTGGAAACCCAAACAAATTATAAACCTCCTTGGACAATTTTGGTAATGTGGATCGAATGGCAGGCTTATCTCCGAAGGATGGTGTATCGTTGGGTTGTTGCAACATAGCAAAAATACAATTATTACCCAATGATAAAAGGGACTATCCAGTCAAAGTTGTATAAGAATACTAACGTTATTATTATCACAACAGACAGTTTTAGCACACTACGAAAAACAACCCATACTGTAAAGGAATGCAGAGGACAACAGTATTAAAGAAGGACAAGGGATGCACTCTGGATACTGACAGGAGGGTAGTCAGTTTAGTAATTAATTGCAATAGTTGAAGGACACTTGGTTTCAACAAAAAGTGAGCAATGGATTGTAAAATGTCACTAGGGGCCTTCGGACAGAACCACAATGTACATTCTGCTTGTAGGAGTTATTTTTGCTCAACAGGGTCAAGTGGGTTTCAGGGTGCATTACCGCTTCTGCGAGAGAGTTCATGATTGGAGATTGTTGAGGGTATCAAGTAGCAGGTAGTTTGCTGAGTGAAGCTGGATGGATGGCTGCAGGCTGGCCTACATGGAGGCTCAGGTTCAGGAATCATTGTCTCAGTCCTGGTTGGTGGTTCTGAAGCACTGCTCAAGTCATCTCGAATAGCTTTAGCGACTGTAGCGTAATAACAGTGGTGCAGTCGGTTGCAGCTTGAGTGGCTCGACTTGCTTGAAAATGTTCTTTAAGGCAGACGTTGGTAGATGCTTGTCGATGCATTCCTCCTAGCTTCTTCAATGAGTTGTGGCTTAAAGCAAATGGTCCAAAGCTGAGGAGAGTGTTGCAGGCAGCTGCCTTGTCCTTTTTTTGGATCAGAGACTATCTGGAACTTCCCACCTAGGAAGCTTGCTGCAGAGCGTAGCAGGGCACACTGTGTGTGCTGGCAGGGTACCATTTCTGGAACTGCAGGAGGGTCCTTTGGATTCAGTATCTCCCTCTGTTCCCACAGGAGATTCTTGGGGAGCTACCATGCTTCCCTCTTGGAGGTCCTGGCATTACTTCACTGGCGGAAGATGTAAGGCAGACTGGACCCTCAGCCAGGGTCCAATGATTAGTTCTTCCTTCTGCTGAACTCTTCAGACGATCTGCCAAACGAGGGGCGCTGCCCTCTTCTGAAGCCAAATGGACCACAGGGATTGGTGTAGGCTACGTCTACCTTAATTAACCAATCTGGAGCCACCACCAACAATCTACTGTATGCATGAGGTCATTAGCAGAGTGCTTTGCAACTGTCTGTTGTAGATCCAAGGGTCCCTCTTGTTAATGGAGCTCTCTGTGGTTCATGATTAAAGCGTCAAGTCTCCATTGAAGCTGCAGCAAAACTAGACTTTCAGGCTCCGTCAATCCACATACATGTACCTTCTGAATGGGGTCTCCCAGATGGGATGACTACTGTAAGCACGCAGTCCCAGACATGACATATCACTGGCAATGGATACTGAGGGCTGAGGGCGGGAGCTGGCATCAGGTTTCCACAGTGCATATGGCATCAGGTTTCCACAGTGCATATGAAAGGGTGCTGGGGTTTCCTGTCTCTTTTGTTAGCCTCTGCAGTCAGGCCCCATGTGGGCCTGCTTGAATTTAGTATGTGAATGCTGCCACCAGCTACATGGCTCAACAAAATGAGAGGTTGGATTCATAGAGCCTTTGTTAGTTAATTAGGCTGGCCGTGGTAGGGTGCAGGTTTGGCCCTGCCCCTTTTGACATGACGTGGTGTTCTCCCGGCTGTCATATCCCAACTAAATATGACAGGGAGGACTGCGTCTGTAGGCTGTGTCCACCCAGAGTACACAGGTCTATGCATATGTGATGCAGTGAGCAGAGGAACATGTGTGCAGATTAGCCCCACACATTTTCCGGAGGTTGATCGACCATCATTCAATTTCATTTACAATTTCCAAAAAAGCCCAGACGAGCGCACACCCACTGTGTGGGTGGTCGAATTCCTCATAATCACATTCTCACACTTTGTGAAGTTTACTAAAAATGTTTGCAAACTTTGTGGAGTTTTATGCAGATATCAAAAATGTCCACACATTTGTTGTGGATATTTATGTACACATATGACTTATTGTTCAGGAGGTACTGTGTTTCCCCTAACTGTAACTGTAAAACAGATTCCACAAACGTATACTCGCCAAACCAAGGAAACAGGTGTGGAGAAATATTCCCACAGAATACACTACTTGCTGAAGTTATTTCTCGCAAACCAATTACTTCCAGGTCAGAAAAGGAGGCAAGAGGCGAGCATGCAATGCAGTACACTCAGAGACAACAGTGTAACACTTCCACATCTTGTTTTTCGCTGATGGCTACACTGGGAGTGATGACTCGTTACTTCCGCATGCGTCGAAAGATCTGGATGCATCCTTTAGTCTTCATATTTCTTCATCTTTTCATCATATTAAAAGCATGGCAATCAGTCTTTAAAGTTATTGATCAACTAATTTGCTTCAGGTGAACTTTGTTTTATTGTTTGTGCCGGATGGTAATGTACACATGGAATGGAAATGTGGTTATGAATGTTTTGTGTTCTGCTTAATGTTCTTTAGTAGTAATACTTTTCAGCAAATATGGTTATGCATGTTTTGTTTCCTGCTAAATGTACTTTAGCAAGTAATACACTTCAAATGCAGATTTTTGCTTTTCGGAACACTTTCACTGAACAACGTTCAGCTTCAGCACGAATTGCCAGGACATTTCTTTCACTAAATGACAGGTGCAGGCAAATAGCGTCACTCGGAACAAAACCAGGAATCTTTGCAACTATGAGTTGTGAACTTTGCACAATTTTGCCAGCGGAAACACAAGTTTGATGAGTTCATAACAGATAGTATTGACGATGTGATGCGTGAAACAACTTTATTTTCTCCCAAACATGTTTATAGGTTTTTTTTTTTTTGTTGAGAAACCTATCATATTTGAAGAAAGATTTTTTGTTTTTGTTTTAAATCATGTAAATTTACAACATGATTTTAAAGTTTATTTAGTGATCACTCAAATTGAGCTATGCAAACTAATGCATGCATGTATATAGTTGGCAGACACCTGGAGGTTATCTAAATTTGCAAACATACACTATTGTTATTTAGGGGCTAATTCACAGAAGCATTTTATAATGCTGCAATCCCATAGGAACACGTTCTGTGAATCAGGCCTTAAGAGTATTATAGGTAGCATAGATGTAAAGGAAGTGGACACTTTTATTTGTGACAATAAAGAAGTGATGTCATAACATTTTAGACTGATTAACTTTGCAATGCTGAGATGAGATGTCTTTGGGTCTGTAAAGATCTTTCCGAAGAACACTATTCATTCCATACATTTCTTTACATCATTTCATTCTGTGCCAGAACCAGACATGCTTTATGTATTCCAAACCGAATGACATATATACATTAGCTATACTATGGTGCTTATTTGCCTATGAACTACTGCCATAAATGCTGATCCTGTAACACATACTTACTCCACTTCTGTTGAGGATTTATCGTAGTGGCACCATATGTTTACAATTAAGACGTACTTCAAGTTACTTAAATCCTCTAAAAGGGAAAAATAACTAGCAGATGAAGTGATACGACATGGCCTATCCTCATCCACAGCATTGTAATCAAAGTGAGTGGTGAATGGTTTGGGACTTAATAATAAAACTATCAAAATTGTTTTAAACACATCCTGAAAAGTAAGTCTTTACAGATGACATCAAATCCAAGACTGCTTTCAAGGATGAGTGGAAAAAAGATTTGATCACTGCCCAGGAATGTCCTTTCTTCATTCACTTTATTCTACTTCCAAGCAAAATGTCTGTTTTGATCGCTGAACTTCAAACCTTGCTTTGCGTCCACCTACAGAATTAGAAGGCATTCAACATACGCCAGAAAGCGGCTATTAGCACACATTATGGCTACAAATACATGAATTTAAAAATTCGAATCCCTTGTAAAACCTGCAAAATACATCATTCAGCAAAAGGGTGGGCAATCGTATGCGCGCAAGATCGTTTGGAAGATGGTATTGAGTGTTAGGAGTAGGCAAATGATGTGTATGAGTCCGGGGTATGCTGGTGATTTACGGAAGCAAGTGAGAGAGAGGCCTTTATAGGATGTGCATAATGGGTGAGTGGGATTTCCAAGAGAGAGTGAGATTTTGTAAATTATGGTAACGCCACCACCTGCTTTATTTTGGTTGTCCCTGTGGTGGATGAGATAGTGTGAGGGGAGCATGTTGGGGATAATAGGTGTCTGGTGGGGCTTTAGCCATGTCTTTGTGCGAGAAACAGCATGTCTGGGGTGCGTGGTTCAGAGGTCATTGAGTTTTTGTGAAACTGCAGGTACAGAGTGGAGTTGTTGAGAATGCATGCGTATGTAAATAGTATCTAGGTGTTTTGCTTTGTGATGGAATTTGATTTCTCTGCTGTTTGAAACCATGTGTTTTCTTTGTGTCATGTTTGTGACACCCATTAGCAAACAGAGGCGAACAGGGGGCAACTAATGATACAGAGAAAGATATTCACTCCTACCCTTAGCTCTGTCTCCCGTTTGGTCTGGATGCCTGGTTGATTGGATGTCCAAAGGAAGGTGCTTAAAACTTGACCTGGAAGTAGTTCAACCTTAACATATATACATGGGGAATAACAAAGGTGTAATCTTCTCACTCACTGAAGCATCAGGATCACAAGATCTGGATAAGGCGATACAGCGAAATTTGGGGACGTGGTATCAAAGCTGCCATAATGTGGCTTTCAATGGGGAGAAGGGTTCAAATGTAACCATACCTGAAGAAAGAGAAAGTGGAGTCAGTCTAAGTACAGGTGCAGATTAAAAAAGTAATGTTAACAATACTATGAACATGATTCTGTCTTGTGTTGTGAGCCAATAGGAGAAATGTTAGAAAGGGCGGGCTTACTTTAGCATCACAAATGGATGCAGGTTAGCAATTTGAACTTTCAGGAGTTGACCAATGAGTTGATATGGCAGGGGTGTTGCTAGGTCTGGAAAAGATCTGAAGCTAAGATAATATCGGGACTGTCGGGATCCAGGGCTAGCTAGCCTTTTGGTTCTAGCCCCTGAGCTTCTATAAGGGGCTACAACAAAAAGAACCAGGGCTATAGCCCCCTCAGCCAGCCCCTAACCACGTCTCTGTGAAGTGGGTTATTATAATCACCCATTGGCATAGAGTAGAGAAATAAGATAACCAATCAAACACATTTATATAAAAATTGTATGATCCAACCCATGGAAACATAGGGGGAAATTCATGGATTATTTGTGCCGCAAAAAAACGGGATTTGTGCGCCATTTTGCCTGGAAATCCCTGTTTAACAAATGGGGATTTGCGGGCAGAATGGCGCACAAATACCATTCTTTACGGCACAAATAATCCATGAATTACCCCCATAATCTATAAAAATGGAAAACCGAGTATTCCTTGGGCATATAAATAACATTATCCAGTCTTAGCTTCTTTTTTTTGTTTAAAAATTTTTATTGGATGAAGTTAAGTATACAAGGCAAATAAACATAAAATCGTATATCAAGAATAACAACTTCTGTGAAACCAGGTGAACAAGATCTAGTAAGGGTAGAAAACAAAGTAAGCCAAGTATCCTTATATCATATAGTTACACACTTGTGTTGATACATTTTGAATATCAGAGGGGAGGGGGACAAACATTACAGACAAGACAAAAACACTTAACACAACAAACACATACACGAGGAAGAAGAAGGGAAGGAGATTTAGAGTGGGTTACAAATGTTGCAAACTTTTTTATTGGATAGTGATACACAAATCTCACTGAAAATCTACACAGATTGCCATTTCAACAGAAATTTAGTCTTACAATCGGGTGTAGATGCATTACGGCCTTCTAATCTATGAATATTACATGTAGAATTCCAGCAAAGTTTATACTGACTTTGATTCAGGTTTTTCCAATTAGTTGTAATATTTTGGATTGCCACCATTAAGAATACGTTCAAACATATCAACAGGGTAATTCATAGAATTCAGCGCACAAGTAGCGCACGCGGCTGGCGCACAGCGTGCGCGTGCGATAGTCTGCGCCAGCCGCGTGCGCCAAAACCGAATCCGGCGCACAGCGTATTCATGGATTTTAGCTTCCCCAGGCAGCCGTGGCGCACAGTGGCGCAGCGACTCGCTGCAGCGCCAGTTACGCCCCCAGGAACGCCCCTTGTGCTGGGAAATCTCATAAAAATCACAAACCAGCGCAAGGGGCTGCGCTAACCCTGGACCATCACGGCAAGCGGCCCATGCGATTTTCAAGGGTGCGCGGGAAGTTTCACACGTCAAATCCCAGGCTACGTCCATTTCAGGGGTGCGCGGGAAGTTTCACACGCGAAAAGCTAGGCTACGGGAATTGCAGGGGTGCGCGGGAAGTCCCACACGCGAAAACCCAGGGTACGTCCATTACAGGGGTGCGCGGGAAGTTTCACACGCGAAAAGCTAGGCTACGGGAATTGCAGGGGTGCGCGGGAAGTCCCACACGCGAAAAGCCAGGCTACGTCCATTACAGGGGTGCGCGTGAAGTTTCACACGCGAAAAGCTAGGCTACGGGAATTGCAGGGGTGCGCGGGAAGTCCCACATGCGAAAAGCCAGGGTACGTCCATTACAGGGGTGTGCGGGAAGTTTCACACGCGAAAAGCTAGGCTACGGGAATTCCAGGGGTGCGCGGGAAGTCCCACACGCGAAAAGCCAGGGTACGTCCATTTCAGGGGTGCGCAGGGAAGTTTCACACGCGAAATCCCAGGCTACTTCCATTTCATGGGTGCGCGGGAACGTTTCACACGCGAAAAGCTAGGCTACGGGAATTGCAGGGGTGCGCGGGAAGTCCCACACGCGAAAAGCCAGGGTACATCCATTACAGGGGTGCGCGGGAAGTTTCACACGCGAAAAGCTAGGCTACGGGAATTCCAGGGGTGCGCGGGAAGTCCCACACGCGAAAAGCCATGGTACGTCCATTTCAGGGGTGCGCGGGGAAGTTTCACACGCGAAATCCCAGGCTACTTCCATTTCAGGGATGCGCGGGAACGTTTCACACGCGAAAAGCTAGGCTACGGGAATTGCAGGGGTGCGCGGGAAGTCCCACACGCGAAAACCCAGGGTACGTCCATTACAGGGGTGCGCGGGAAGTTTCAGACGCGAAAAGCTAGGCTACGGGAATTCCAGGGGTGCGCGGGAAGTCCCACACGCGAAAAGCCAGGCTACGTCCATTACAGGGGTGCGCGTGAAGTTTCACACGCGAAAAGCTAGGCTACGGGAATTGCAGGGGTGCGCGGGAAGTCCCACACGCGAAAACCCAGGGTACGTCCATTACAGGGGTGCGCGGGAAGTTTCACACGCGAAAAGCTAGGCTACGGGAATTCCAGGGGTGCGCGGGAAATCCCACACGCGAAAAGCCAGGGTACGTCCATTTCAGGGGTGCGCGGGGAAGTTTCACACGCGAAATCCCAGGCTACTTCCATTTCAGGGGTGCGCGGGAACGTTTCACACGCGAAAAGCTAGGCTACGGGAATTGCAGGGGTGCGCGGGAAGTCCCACACGCGAAAAGCCAGGGTACGTCCATTACAGGGGTGCGCGGGAAGTTTCACACGCGAAAAGCTAGGCTATGGGAATTCCAGGGGTGCGCGGGAAGTCCCACACGCGAAAAGCCAGGGTACGTCCATTACAGGGGTGCGCGTGAAGTTTCACACGCGAAAAGCTAGGCTACGGGAATTGCAGGGGTGCGCGGGAAGTCCCACACGCGAAAACCCAGGGTACGTCCATTGCAGGGGTGCCCGGGAAGTTTCACACGCGAAAAGCTAGGCTACGGGAATTCCAGGGGTGCGCGGGAAGTCCCACACGCGAAAAGCCAGGGTACGTCCATTACAGGGGTGCGCGGGGAAGTTTCACACGCGAAAAGCTAGGCTACTTCCATTTCAGGGGTGCGCGGGAACGTTTCACACGCGAAATCCCAGGCTACGTCCATTTCAGGGGGGCGTGGATAGTTGAACACGCTACTCCGATCGTTGGGTCATCACAGGTCTTCCCTGTACAGCCTCCACGTCCCCTGCATGCAGTCCACACCACAGGGGATTACCCTGCACACCTGCTCATGACTCCCACCCCCCAGCAGTCATGGGGCACCCTCCACCAGGCCCCCACCCATGTCTCCCACCACCCCCACCCCCCAGCAGTCATGGGGCACCCTCCACCAGGCCCCCACCCATGTCCCACTCATGCCTCCCACCACCCCCACCCCCCAGCACTGTGGGGCACCTGCCAGCAGGCCCCCACTTATGTCCCACTCATGCCTCCCACCACACCCACCCCCCAGCACTGTGGGGCACCTGCCAGCAGGCCCCCACTTATGTCCCACTCATGTCTCCCACCACACCCACCCCCCAGCAGTCATGGGGCACCCTCCACCAGGCCCCCACCCATGTCCCACTCATGCCTCCCACCACCCCCACCCCCCAGCACTGTGGGGCACCTGCCAGCAGGCCCCCACTTATGTACCACTCATGCCTCCCACCACACCCACCCCCCAGCACTGTGGGGCAGCTGCCAGCAGGCCCCCACTTATGTCCCACTCATGTCTCCCACCAACCCCACCCCCCAGCAGTCATGGGGCACCCTCCACCAGGCCCCCACCCATGTCCCACTCATGCCTCCCACCACCCCCACCCCCCAGCACTGTGGGGCACCTGCCAGCAGGCCCCCACTTATGTCCCACTCATGCCTCCCACCACACCCACCCCCCAGCACTGTGGGGCACCTGCCAGCAGGCCCCCACTTATGTCCCACTCATGCCTCCCACCACACCCACCCCCCAGCACTGTGGGGCACCTGCCAGCAGGCCCCCACTTATGTCCCACTCATGTCTCCCACCAACCCCACCCCCCAGCAGTCATGGGGCACCCTCCACCAGGCCCCCACCCATGTCCCACTCATGCCTCCCACCACCCCCACCCCCCAGCACTGTGGGGCACCTGCCAGCAGGCCCCCACTTATGTCCCACTCATGTCTCCCACCAACCCCACCCCCCAGCAGTCATGGGGCACCCTCCACCAGGCCCACACAGATGTTCCCCTACCAATAGGAAATCACAATACAGATCCCAGGATCCCATGGGCAACCACATCCCACCCCATGTCACCCCAGTCCATACACACATCCAAGGTACACATCCATTCAAAAATCAAATACCCATTACATGATACATAACCAATGAGCAGTATGCGCATGAGTCCAAGTCCGTCAGACTCACACAATGGCAACACATGACTGTGAAAACCCAGATTGTGACAGTCAACAAACCAATGAGAGAAGTCCACACAATAGAATCAAAAGAACAATGTATTAAAATGTAAGAAGGAAAAAAAAGAAACACCTAAATGAATACACAAAGTAACAGGTAAAAAAAAAGAAAAATCTAATGAAAGGTGAAATCCAAAAGAACGGGTGCAAAGTCAATCAAAATGGAAATCAAAAACAAACACATTGCCCCATGGTCCAAATAATAAAATCGAAAATATCCACAAACTATGTACAAAGATGATTGTCCGGGTCCAATATCCCTAAAAACCATAAAATGAAACCTACCCAAAACCTAACTAATGCTAACTATATACAAAAAACGTGGGCCATTGTCCAATCAACCCAAATAATAAATAAAAATAAAGGAAACCTACTATCTACATAACTATATACAAAGGCGGCGGGCCAGTCCTGTGGCTCACTGAGAGATGTTATGGGCCAGGGCATCATCGAACTCCCTTTCTATCTCCCCGAGGCGTTCCTCCTCAATGGCCCCGAGGGCCCGCAGGGCTGACGCAGTGTCCACCTCCAAGCCCCTGCGGATCTCCTCGAGGCACTCGGCACGCCTCAGGGCCCTCTGCATGGAGTCCACCGCCCTGACCATAGCGAGCCGCCCCTCTTCTGCCCGCCGCCTCTCCGCATCTATTGCGTGGCCTAACCGCTGCCACACGGAATACACATTCTGTCCAGGGTCCTCCTGCCCTCCAGCCGATGGCTGCCCCTCCGATGTTGATGGCCCCGAGCCATGACGCCTCCCACGTCGCTGCCGCTGCCTCTGCAGCCACTGCCTCTGCCAGCACGACGGCATCCAGGCTGATGGTATCCACCGACGCCGTCGTGCACGTGCCCTGCCTGATGATGCCGGCACATCCTCCACCTGCAGGGGTCCAGTTGCCATGGTGTCCACACCAGCTGGACCACCGACTCCCGACTGTGGCAGGGATGGGATCCCCACTGAGCCGGCTGCATTGGTTGGGGCAGGTCCACAGGGGGCCCTGGTGTCAACTGGGCCGGAAGACGGCAAGGAGAACGACCGGCGCATACTTTCCACAGAGGAGGAGATGCCCGACACATTGGCCATCACCTGCAGAAAACCCGCGCCAATGGCAGATCCCAACTGGGCCACGTCGGCACAGTGCTCTACGTGATGATGTGCGTGCTCCTCCCGGGAAGCACGCACGTCATCACGAATGACCCCCGTGCGCAACGCGACCCCAATCAGGACCTTTTCCATGCGCCCACGGGTCCCCTCGTCCGCAGGTGGAGGGGAGTCAGATGACATAGACACCCCCTCCACCTGCGGAGGGGCCTGGGACGGGGCATCCATGCTGGTGCATGGTGGTGCACTCACAGGGTCAGGGACAGCGACATGCACAGGCACCTCCACGGCGACCTGTGCTGCCTCCTGCCCCTGGCCCTGGACTGCACCACTTGCACCAGCAGGGATGCCCCCACCAGGCCTCAGGTGTGCCTCAGTCTCGGCCGCCTCCTCCTCTGTAGAAACCACCAACCTGGATGGCTCCTTGCCCTCTTCCGCTGTAGCTGGCCCCTGTGGGGGCTCACCCACCCCTTCCGCCGCAGCCGTGGGGGCATCCCCGCCGTCTACCTCCACAGCGCCGTCTCCGCCCTCTCCATCACTAGCCGCTGCATAGAGGGAGACATAGAACACAAGCATCAGGGCACTGTACAATGGTCCCCTACACAGGAAGCAATATCAGATGACTGGCAATGGTAAAGTACACTTCTATCATGTCCCTCCACAACACATGGGTCAGGCAATACACACACGCAACACCCATGGTCCATGGCATGCACATCAACATACATGTCCACTGCACTCTTCTAAAGTACAATGTCATGGAACTCACATGCATCATTTGTCATGCAAATCACACGCACACACTTCACCTCTGTCACATCCATGTGGCCTCGTACATCACAAACACAGTGGATACCAAAGTTACAGACATGCAGGTCAAGCACACCGACCTCGACACCATACATGTACCTGGCATCAGCATCCATCCCTCACCCACACCCATGTCCACGAACATACACTTGCATGCTCACATGTGTCCAATCTGCATAGGCCTCCTCAGGTTGCATAGCAACACATACAACAACCATGTGATCCACAAATTACTGGTCGCACATGCATCGCCATGACAACACTGCACACATACATGCCTACAAGGCCCATTCCACACATACAGCATCACACAACCAGCACACTGCAACATGCACTGTCTCACACAGCAATGCCTGCACACTTACCGCTCAACTCCAGACGGGTCTCCCTCTCAAGGACCTGGGAGTGGAGCGCTGGGTGTATGCGTGCCAGGACCCTCATTTGGATCGAACTCATGTGGCCCCGGCCCCCCTCCACGAGGCGCCGGGCCTTTGAGAGGGTCCTGGACCTGCAGTCCTCCCAACGCTTCCTGACATGTGGGTTGTCGCGGACTGCCACCCCCTCCGCGTTGATGGCAGTCACAATGTCGTCCCAGATCCGAGTCCGTCCTTCATAGTTGGCGCGGCTACTTCCGAAGAGGGCATCATACTGCCCCAGGACTCGCTCCACCAGGACCCCAACCTCGGTGACACTGAAGCTGGGGCCCCTCTGCCTCTCTGGCTGGGGGTTGCCAGTGGTGCCAGATGTTTCAGTGCCCGACATGGCAACCCCAGAGGCAGGAGTGGGTGGGCAACTTGGTCCTCGGGCTGGGCTGTGGAGTGGTGTTCTTCCAGTCGGGAGTCTTCAGTTCCAGCAGGGGTGGACACAGCAACTGTACGCCTGCAGATGGCTGATGTGCAGGCACCAAATGGCAGGGCACGGTGGCAGCAGGCAGGCAGGCAGGCAGCAGCAGATGGCACGTGGGAGGCTGCTCGGGGCACTGGGGGGCAGTAACTCGGCCTTCTGGGCAGGAGCGTGGTCTTTCTTGTGTGAACGCGTGGCCAGCTTGATACGGAGTGAATTGGCACGTGAAAATCATGCACGTCTGCGTGGAATCCGAGGAAAGGCCCTCAGCGCGTAAGCACGTCAGCACGCGTACGCGATTTCATTGGTCCAAAGGGCCAGGCGCGTAAGCGCGCCTATGACGCACGGGTGTTTCCCAACCCACGTGAAAAAAATACACGTGCCGCGCGAGCGCGTCAGCACGCGTACCCGATTTCATTGGTCCAAAGGGCCAGGCGCGTAAGCGCGCCTATGACGCACGGGTGTTTCCCAACCCACGTGAAAAAAATACACGTGCCGCGCGAGCGCGTCAGCACGCGTACCCGATTTCATTGGTCCAAAGGGCCAGGCGCGTAAGCGCGCCTATGACGCACGGGTGTTTCCCAACCCACGTGAAAAAAATACATGTGCCGCGCGAGCGCGTCAGCACGCGTACCCGATTTCATTGGTCCAAAGGGCCAGGCGCGTAAGCGCGCCTATGACGCACGGGTGTTTCCCAACACGCGTGATTGGTCCAAAGGGCCAGGCGCGTCTATAACGCACGGCCGTTTCCCAACACGCGTGAAAGAAACACAAGCCAGTGTCAATGCTTGTGATTGGAGGCTGGCCCTTCAGCGCCTACACGCGGAAGTGACGCAGGACCTGTGGGCCTGCATAAAAGGTACATGTAGAACGCCATTTCCTTGTACGTGCTTTTCGTGGAGAGCGAGTTGGTGTATTCTGTACTTCTTGTCAGTTGACACGCGATTTACTTCACAGCGTTCAAAGGTCGTACTCCCTGTTACCTCTGACAGCTTTTTCTCTTTTGCTCTTTTTCCTGGGCCTGTTTCCTCACACAGCGTTCCCTTCTACTGTTGTCCTGTCTCCTCAGACAGCGTCCCATTCTTCTTTTGGCGGGGGTGTTGCCAACGCGCACACGCGCGTCTTTTTGACGCATTTCTCCCTGGCAGACGGTGAGTTGCGCACGCATCTATCATCTGTGCTTGCCCCGTGTGTCACGTACCTCTTCAGAGGTCAATCTAGGCTGCGTGTGACACGCATACGTTCATTCTTGTGTTACTGGATGCCACAGCGTAGTGCAGGGTTTTTTATACGCACACGTGGTCTAGGAGGGGTATCGTGCACGTTCCTTAACTTTTTTGGGGTGCCTGTGCGTTGCGTGACCCGTCATCTTTCCCCAGGGGTGTCATATAGCTTTGCCACTGCACTAGGGTACGAATACCATCTGGTACCCAACCCCTTTGACACCCAATTGCCCAGGACAATTGTGAACACCCACTCCCATACGCACAATAACATCAGTGCCATGGTTGGGAGGCGTGCAAGCCGTAAGGGTGGCAAAGGTGGCCGAGCCACACGTGGTGGCCGTGGAGGATCCACTAGGGGACGTGGTTGTGACTTGCAGGGTGCCCCTGCCCCCCCCAGTCTGGAGGACCAGTCAGGGACACCCATGCCCCCCCCCCTTCCCCCCCCCCCAGGTTGAGGGTCATGTGGCTGATACCAACCCTGATCAGCCCTTGTTGGACCAGCCCATTGTGGCACCAGACCTGTCCGAGGGTGACTCCATCGCTGACATCCAGGTCAGCAGGTCCACTGCACGTGCACCGGTGCACATTGGTGTCATCAGGACACGCGCATCTATGCCAGATAGGTCATCTGCTGCCCCCCGTGGGCAGGGTGTGGCTCCATCCACCCCACCTCTCATACACCCTGCCAAGACTGTGTCGGTCCTAGTTCATGCACCTCAGATCAGGCCTGACCCTATCCCTCTACCCCCAATGCCTGCACCTACTCCCATGCTGAGTGTGCAATCCCACACACCCAGTACTGAGTCCACCACGGCTCCTGCCCCTAGTGTCCACAGCGGCGTAGGACACTCTGGATCCCCACCCCCTTCCAAGCGGAAGAGGAAGAGTGCACGTCCGGCACAGGCTGATGCCCCAGGCACGGCTGCACAGTCCGGCCCATCAAGGAAGCCCAGCTTCACAGACGCCGAACTGAATGCACTTGTTCAGTATGTGTCAGACCATGATAGGGAAATGGTCATCGTTGCAGGGTCCAAGACCACACATGCCAGACGCCAGGCACACTGGCAGACCATTGCTGACAAAATAAGTGCCCTTGGAGTAGTGAGGCGCACAGCTAGTGATTGCCAGAAGCGCTGGAATGACCTTAAGCGCAGGGCAAAGGATAAGCTGGCCTCAAGTCATGCCGCAACCTTGGTGACTGGAGGTGGGTCCCCAGCACAGGAAATAGAACTCACACCACACGAGTCCATAGCTGGATCCTACGTCACCGAGGGACAACTCCAAGGTGTGGGAGATCTCCCTGATTACGAGGCATCATCCGGTGAGTGCACATGCATGTGTGTTATATCCATGTGCATGGTGTGTGTGCGAAGCCTTCATGTTGGGTGCCTGTCAAGGGGGTGTGTGGCAGAGTTGATAGTGTCACCCATGTGCCTCATCCAGTATGTTCAGTGCAACACCATGTGCCCACACCACTATCCCTACTGCCAACAGTGCACATATGGCCCTACACCATGGAAGTTCCCCTTGAATTGTCATTTTGTCACGACATTGTAGCTCATTCTCCCCTGTCTATTCATCTTATGTCTTACATACCATTCCTACACTTTCCCCCAGCCATTCAAGTTCCATCGTCACATGCCTGACATGCAATGATACCACATGCTAATGCGTCCTCTGTATATACATGGCACTCAACATGCTGTCATACTCTGGAATTTGCCTTGACACCCACCTCCTACCTGTGTGCTCTTGTTCCGTCTGGTTTCAAGCCCCATTCCCTCACACTCCATGCTGCTCTTCATGGTCTATCTTCCCTGACTTCTACTGTTCAGACCATCGTGCCCTACTCACGACACCTGCTTGCAAACAGTCAAATGAGGGCACCCTGCCCTCCAATGCGACCCACCCTATTGCTGACAAGTACATCTGAGCCTACTCAAGGTTAACTCTCACTGACATCTGCTCATACATGCCTTTGCCTGTCCCATGGACCCTTCACATGGTCCCAGTCCTCTCTCCTTGCTCCTCTTCCACCATCAATGGTGTGACCCGTTGGGGTGTACTCTTGGCCTCCTTCCAATCCTCAGAGGCCACAATTGATGTGTATGGTAATGGGAGCATCTCAGTCCAAGGACCTCAGGCCAACCTTATTCTCCTTGACAAATGCTACCCACATCTCATCAACTTCCTTTCCTCTCCTGCTGTCCCCCCTCCTCTCTCCTCATCTATCCTGCACTGCCTCCCTGCACCCTCCCATGATCCTTCTCCACCTCCCACTCCAACTCCTACACATGCTGCACCTCTGATCTGTAGCACTCCCCGTAAATCCTACAAGGCTGTCAACCTCCTCCACATTTACACTCCTTACTCTGCCGCTGCATCAGGCATTCCTCCAATATATGTCACTTACATGAGGTAATGCACCTTGACATCCTTGGTCTCATGGAAACATGTCTGACGGCCAGCTCTGTCTGCATCTTTGACACACTCCTACCTGACGTTCAGGAGATCCTCTCCTTGGCCCGGCACTACTGTGCAGGGGGGGGTGTGCCCTTGCCTTCCCTGAGGGTATTCCTGCCACTGTCACTCCTACGTAGACCTACTCCCCTCTGGAATGGCTTGTGTGACGTCTCTCTCCATCTCACCTCGACATTCAGAAACTGTGCGTACTGTGTATCGGAAAACTGGTCAAATGTACTACTTCCTTTCTGAGTGGCCTCACCTCTCCTCCTCACTCATGTCCCCAGACTCTGAAATCCTCTTCCTTGGTGATGTACGCATCCACCTGCATGCTTGTTGTCCCCCCCACGTGACTTTTCCGTGACCTCAGCAACTCCCTATCACCCTCTAAACTCCCGTCTGTCCCTACTCATTCTGCAGGGCACACTCTTGATGCTCTGATCTCATCTGACCTTCCCCTCTCCATCCCTCTCTGCACTCCTCTCTCCTGGAGTGATCACTTTCTCCTCTCCTCCCACCTCACCCTCACCACCCCACAGGCAAAGCCACCCTCACCACTGTCACACACCTTCTTGGTATTCCAACCCATGAAGTGTGTGTCAGTCGAGGCTTATGCTGCCAAAATCTCCCCCCCATCCAGCACCCCCTTAGGCTCACTCCCATCCTGACAGGGCCCACTCCATGCTCCACTCTATGTCAGGTACACTGGATGTCTTTGCCACGGTCATGACAATCCGCCTGAAGCCCCATGCCAATGCTGACTCCTGGCATGACTCGGATCTTGTGAACCCAAAACACAGGTGCCGGGTGGCAGAGAGGAAATGGCCTGCAGCATGCTCATCCTCTGGCAAACTGGCCTGCCGCCTGCTCCAAAGGCAATAGCGTCTCACCCTTCTCACCAAGATGAGAGCCCCAATCCAAGGGCACATATCTGCGGCATCTGACAACTCTGCAGGACACATTGAAATCTGCAAGGACCTTGCCGAGCCAGATGCAGTGTGTACCTCCCCTGTCCCCTCCGAGCCCACAGCACTGCATGACTGTCTCTGTACCCCTATAGGCCACCCCCCCAGCACTTGTCTGCGCCTACCACCATCTGCCCTCGACGTTAAGTCCTACTTACCTTGTACAGCACTTCCAGCCGCAAATTCCCCTTGCACTTCATTGTGCCACCCACCTCTGCACTTGCGTTACATGAATGACACCAGCACCAGTAGGATTGTTGAATGGCATCCCCTTCTGCCCCACCACCCCTCAGTGCTCCGCTGTACCTTCATACATTTCTGTACAGGTGCTTCACGAATGCTATATGAATCCATTACAGGTGATGGGGAGGTGGAATCTCATTGTTTACTGCATTTTGTTAATGTTGACAAGGCACTGTGCATCGTGGCCAATTGGGACTAGCAGATCCATGTCCAACATGTTAACTTCTTGATGTGATGAAGCAATGTCAGGACCAGAGTGGCCAAAATCCAAATTAGTTGCCCTCCTCTCCCTCTTCACTTGGTGGCTATGTCACATGCCATGTGTGTGATGGCATGTGCATTTGACATGGCAATCACCGGCCAATGTGTGATGCCAGTGCTAGGCAGCATGGGGAGCAGGCGTTGCTCTCCATTCTCTGTGTCATCATTGTGTGCCCTGAGCCTCCCCTCCAGACCCAGTGATGGTGAATGCATAGGAGGTTTCCCAGTCATGTGGGACATGTGTCATTGAACTACTGGCTCTGTTGTTCATCAGCCCTTGTTGTATGCCATGGTGCTAATGCCTGTTTCCATTTCTCTCTTTCATGTCTTTGCAGGGGACGACGCACTTGTTGATGCTGGGGATGTGGTGGTGGAGCCGTCCCAGGAGGGCAACCCGGGCCGACCTTCCACAAGTGAGGGACGTGGTGTGTTTGTGGGTGAAAACCCACAAGTGCTGCAGGTCGTGCTGTCGAGGGGTGTCTCTGGGGGTTCCTCCCCCGAGCAGTATTCAGGTGTAGACTCGGAGGATGACACCTATGTGCAGTCGCAGGTGAGTGTTCTTGGGAGAGAATCTCCTCTGTCCGACCCACCTGCTGCCGGGTTATTGCCCTCAATGGGGATGTCAGTGTCGGCAGCTCAGCCTCCGGTGGTTACGGATGCAGGGCCACACCACACAATCTCTGATCCTGTTCCTGGGGCTGCAGATCAGAGAGGGAATGCAGTCCTGCAGCCTGAGCCTTTGCCGGCACAGCAAGGCGCAGTCCGCCTTGCCCCAGGCAGGTGTGGTGCCCGCCAACGTGGTGGCCGTATGCCACCTGGCAATACCGCTTGGGAGCAATCCATCTACGGTATGGCCACCCAACAGGCAGCATCATCCGAGATGATTGCACAGGCCATGGATAGGGTGGCCACTTCCATTGTCCCCCCAGAAAGGCTGATGGAGCGACTGGAGCAGGCTACAGAGTCCATCTGCCAGGCACACAGGGAGGACATGTTGGCGTCCAACATGGACAGGCGGGCAGGACTGGCGACTCTGCAGGAATCACTTTCCATGGAGTCCCAGCGCCACAGGGAAGGCCTGAGGGAAGAATTCCATCACCTCAGGTCGACCCTGTCAGAGCTTGAGGCTTCATCCCATAGAAGGACAGAGGAGCAGCTGGAGCGTCTGACACGGACGCTCTCGGCCGAGATGCAGGCAACTCGTGCGGAGGTCAGGTCATCCCGGAAGTTACTGCATGGGGACCTCCGCATGATTATAATCCAGAACCAGACCTTCCAGACCCGCCTGCTTGCAGCCATGGAGGAGCAAACTCGGGCTTTGCGTGGGCTGCCTCCCATTGTCACACCATCTTCTGAGGCAGCTCCCCCACCTCCTGAGTCAGCTGCAGGGTCTGGCCAGAGCAATAGCGACTCATCTCCCACAACAGAGTAGCCGTGTGGGCCACGAGCCTATGGGGTGTTTTTACTTCCCATGATCCACACAGGTGGATTGTGGCGTGCATCCTGTCCTCGGACCTCATAGGTGGCCCCCTCCTCCCCGCCGGCCCTTTCATGGCCATTTTTTCTTATCATATTTTTCTTTTTCAAGTGTGTTGCCTTGTGTGGGTACCTGGGCATACACTGTATTGTGGCTGGGCACATGCAGGCTTGTCCTGAGTTTGGGTTCGATGCTTGGGTACCTGGCATCCACACCCCTCCTGCTTCCGTTTCCATGGGCTTGCAAAGGGTGTGCCCAAGTGACAGCAAATTACACGGTGACATTGGACTCCCATGAGCTGTTGGGCAGTCCATAGTCAATACTGTGTAGACATTCATAGTGTACATTGTTGTTGCACCTAACTATGCATGATGGTTTGATATGTGCCTCAACTTACATATGTTACTCATGTTTTGCAGGTATTTCACACAGTTCTTCACACGGGCATACTCTCTGGAGTCAGACTACATGTCGGTAGATGTGCAGTGACACTTTTGCGTGGCGCCATCACTGTACATCTGGACGGTGAGGACATACCAGCACAATCAGGTATTGAGACTACCATTGATTACATGCATTGTGTCTTGTTTTGGTGGGCTTCAGGGTGGGTTGGTGTGTAATTTGATTGAAATGACTCTTACACAGGTGTGTAGTAGTGCCTCCATCACGGTTAGCTGTTCAAGTGCGGCTATGTTCCATTTGGGGCACTGCAATTTGTGACACCGGTGTCATGTTGTGAGGGTCAGTTTGTTTGCTCTCACATACCATGACATGGTGTCCTCTGTGGCGGGACTGTGAAAGGATTGGGTGACATGGCAATGTTGTCATGTAGCAATTCGCCTGTGCCAATGCATATTTGATGAATGGAGTTGTGTCTTTTCATAGTTATGCATTGCTGGTGTATGTGTAGGTAGGGGTGCACACATAGTGACACTTCCATGTTAACAATCTCAGGCTGATGTGTTTCTGACAGTTTATTGTCAAGAAATGTTGTGACATTGTCAGGTAGTGTCATCATTGATCGTCAGATGGTATGTGCCAGAGCAGTGTGCACTAGCCAGCACTGTGATTCCTAGGTGAAGAAGTTGGCCACCAGTTGCGTACGGGCTGCCTCCCCCCGTGCCCTTTCCCCTCCCATGCGCAGCGGGCGTGCATGTGGTTGTGGATGTGGGGGCACCACCATGTCCACGGGCAGGCCCCGGCGTGTTGCAACGTTGTGCAGAACACATGCTGCCACTATGATCCTGCACACTAGTGGGGGAGCATATAACAGCTGCCCGCCAGAACGGTCAAGGGAGCGAAAGCGTGACTTCAGCACTCCGAATGTGCGCTCTACTATGCCCCGTGTTGCAATGTGGGCTGTGTTGTACCTTACCTCGGGTGGCGTGGTGGGGTTCCGGATTGGGGTCATCATGTGGGGGCTGATAGGGTAGGCACTGTCCCCTGCGGAGGTGGTGATGGGTATCATTAGTGGTGTTGTGACATGACCCTGTATCTGACATGCATGCATGTGCAGTGGCATTCATGCTCACCAAGCAGCCATGTATCTCCATGCCGGCCAGCCTCTAGGTCCCGGCTTAGGGTAGACATTCTGTAGATGAAGCTGTCGTGGGTGGACCCGGGATAGTTGGCATATACTGATGTGATGATTCCCTTGGCATTGCATACAACTTGCACGTTGATGGAATGCCAGTGCTTGCGGTTTCTATAGATGTGCTCTGTTGCCCTGGGGGGACGTAGAGCCACATGGGTGCAGTCAATTGCACCAAGCACTTTGGGGAATTGAGCCACACCATAGAATTCCTGGATGCACGCCCGCCTTTCTGCAGGAGTCCTGGGGAGATATATGTGCCTGCGGACTGATGGCCGTGCAGTGATGATGTTCAAGACCTGGTGTAGACAGCGTGACTGCGTGGCCTGTGACACACCACCCACTATGGCACTTGTCCGCTGAAAAGATCCAGTGCCCAAGAAGTGCAGTACATTCAGGACCTTCTGCAGGGGGCTGAGTGCTTGGGAGCACAGGGTGGGTGATGTGAGGTCATCCTCCCACTCACTGACCAGGTCCAGTATGATGTGTGCTGGAAACCTGTACCTCCCATACACCTGGTCATCAGGCATCCCGAATAGGCTGGTTCTGGGTGAGAAAATTCTGGCCCTGACTCTCCTCCTCCTCCTCCTTTGGTAACCCACAGCCACTGCTGCTAGGAACGGTATGTTCATCTTTGCACTGAGCTTGTAGGATGTTTTCACGTGAATATTTAGACATGCCGGGTCACGTACGCCTGCTTCCTGCAGGCGTACGCCTTTCCGTATTGCCTGTTGTAATTTTGTACGTGTCGTGGCCGAGCGTGTGTGACTACATGCTCGAGGTTTACCAGGTTAAATGTACGTTATTAATATTGTAATTGTATTCAGATGTAAATGGTAACCGGGCGTTTTTCACGCGCGCTGTTGAATATGCGATTACTCGCTGTGTGCCTTTGGACCAATGAAATCGGGTACGCGTGCTGACGCGCTCGCGCGGCACGTGTATTTTTTTCACGTGGGTTGGGAAACACCCGTGCGTCATAGGCGCGCTTACGCGCCTGGCCCTTTGGACCAATGAAATCGGGTACGCGTGCTGACGCGCTCGCGCGGCACGTGTATTTTTTTCACGTGGGTTGGGAAACACCCATGCGTCATAGGCGCGCTTACGCGCCTGGCCCTTTGGACCAATGAGATCGCGTACGCGTGCTGACGCGCTCGCGCGGGAGGTTTATTTTTTCACGCGGGTTGGGAAACGGCCGTGCGTTATAGACGCGCTTACGCGCCTGGCCCTTTGGACCAATCACGCGGGTTGGGAAACGGCCGTGCGTTATAGACGCGCTTACGCGCCTGGCCCTTTGGACCAATCACGCGGGTTGGGAAACGGCCGTGCGTTATAGACGCGCTTACGCGCCTGGCCCTTTGGACCAATGAAATCGCGTACGCGTGCTGACGTGCTTACGCGGCCTTTCCTCGGATTCCACGCAGACGTGCATGATTTTCACGTGCCAATTCACTCCGTATCAAGCTGGCCACGCGTTCACACACGGAAGACCACGCTCCTGCCCCTAAGGCCGGAATCCTGCCCCCCAGAGCCCCGAACACGCTCCCACCTGCCATCTGCTGCTGCCTGACTGCCTGCTGCCCACGTGCCCTGCTGTTTGCTGCCTGCACATCAGCCAGGGGTGCAGTTGCTGTGACCACCCCTGCTGGAACCAAAGACTCCCGACAGCCGTACCATCGCTCCACAGCCCAGCCCCAGGACCCAGTTGGCCACCCACTCCTGCCTCTGGGGTTGCCATGTCAGGGAGCACAACATCTGGCACGACTGGCAACCCCCGGCCAGGGAGGCAGAGGGGCACCAGCTTCAGTGCCACCGAAGTTGGTGTCCTGGTGGAGCGAGTCCTGGGGCAGTATGATGCCCTCTACGGACGGATGCGCCTCGACAAGGAAGGACGGACCAGGATCTGGACGGACATTGTGACTGCCATCAACGCAGAGGGGGTGGCAGTCCGAGAATTCCATCAAGTCAAGAAGCGCTGGGAGGACTACAGGTCCAGGACCCTGAACAAGGCCCGGCGCCTCGTGAAGGCAGTGGATGCCAAGGGGCGGCGGGGCCACTTGTCGCAAGATGAACTTCGGGTCCTGGAACGCATATCCCCAGCGCTCCATGTCCAGGTCCTTGGGAGGCAGACCCGTCTGGAGTCGAGCGGTGAGTGTACATGCATACTGATTGTAAGCTGTGTGTGTGGTGGTGTGCCAGGAGTGTGCATGTTGCACATGTCTTTGTGTGGCCATGTATAAATGTGTGTGTGCAGGGCTGTGAGACAAGCACATGTGTGCCTGTGATGTGTGAGACAAGGATGGTGCATGTGTGTGTGTGTGTGCTTGCAGTGCAAATGCTTGTGTGTGGGCACATGTGTTTGACTGTGCATGTGAGTTGGCATGCTTGTGGTGTGACACATGGATGTTGATTCCAGGTGCATTAGTCTGCAGCGTGTGCGTGTGTGTAGTTGTGAAGGGTGCAACAGTGTTGCTACATGGATGCAGGTGACACTGTCATGTTGGAGAGTGAATTGCAAATGTAACATGGATGTTCATCTCATGACTGACAGTTTGCGGAGTGGTACACATGCTTGGATGTGTGCTTTGCATGTGTGCATGTGTATTTGAGTCCGTGTGTATCATGTGATGTGTGGCTCACCTTTGTCTGCTCATGCTGCTGTATGTGAATGTATGTAGCGGGCTGTAGCAATATGGCTGTTGAATGACTCATGTGTGTGCGTTGAGGAGACAAGTGTGTTGGGGATTGTGATGCCAGGTCTGGAGTATGACAATGCCACTCTTGTACAACTGTTATGTGTGTGAGTCAATTGTACAGTGTCCTGATGCCTGTCTCCTGTCTCTCCCTGCCTGCAGCGTCATCTGATGTGGAGGGCGGAGAAGGTGCTGTGGAGCACAGCAGCAGGGATGCCACCGCCAGCCGGGGAGACACAAGGCCCGGCGCCCCTCCCCTGTTGTCATCTCGTCGGGGAGTGAGGAGTCCGGTGCTGTGTCCCAGGTCGCAGCTGCCGAGGGGAGGTCCAGGAGGCGCAGGAGGAAGTTGGACTCCTCGGCAGCAGAAGGGGCAGCTGAGACCCCACAGGGTTCCGCGGCGGAAGATGGCAGGGAGTCATCCAGGTTGGTGGTGGGTTTGGTGGAGGAGGAGGCCGTGCAAGGGACTGAGATGGGGTCTGGAGGTGGGCATTCCACTGGTGCTAGTGGTGCAGCACAGGGGCAGGGACAGGAGGCAGCACAGGCCGCCGCGGAGGTGCCTGTGTGTAAACCTGTCCCCGGTCCTGTGTCTGCATCATCTTGCACCAGCAGGGTTGCCCACGTCCGGACCCATTCTCAGGGAGACCAGGCTGTGTTCCTCCATACACTGGGCCTTGTTCCGACCCCCTCCTCACCTGAACCCCCTATGCGCCAGTCGTCCTCCGTGCCATCTTCCTACCCACCTGTCACCTGGGTGCCCTGTGGAGCTGCCTCTGACGATGGGGCCAGGCTGGTGGAGGACACATCCCTGCCCCAGTCGGGAGTCGTGAGTCCAGCAGGGGTGGCCACCGCAACAACAGCACCCCAAACAATGGAGGATGTGCAGGCAGCAGGTGTCAGGGCACCGGCACCAGCACGTCAGCAGCAGGAGGAAGAAGGTGGGAGCCTTGATGGCTCGGGGCCATCACCATCAGAGGGGCAGGCATCAGCCGGAGGGCAGGAGGACCCTGGACGTCAAGTGGCTTCCGTGTGGCAGCGGTTGGGCCATGCCATAGATGCGGAGCGGCGGCGGGCGGAAGAGGCGCGGCTCGCTATGGTCAGGGCGGAGAACTCCATGCGGAGGGCCCTGAGGCGGGCCGAGTGCCTCGAGGCCATCCGCAGGGAGTTGGAGGTGGGTACATCGGCGTCCCTGCGGACCCTCAGGGCTGTGGAACGGGGCCGCCTCCGGGACATCGAGCGGGAGTTCGATGATGCCCTGGCCCGGAACAACAATCAGTGAGCCGCAGGACTTGCCCGCCGCCTTTGTATATAGTTCTGTAGTTTAGTTGTAGTTAGGTTTCCTTTGTTTTAATGTTATTATTTGGTTGCCAAAGGACAATGCACCACATTTTTGTATATAGACATTTTCTTACTTAGTGTAAATAGTTAGGTTTCATTTATTAGTGCTCATGGACCCCGGATCATCATGTTGATAGTTTGAGGGATGTTAATATTTGTTTTAATTTTTCACATGAGGCAATGTGTTTCTTCTTTCATTTGTACTTGGATTTAATTTTGGACTTTGACTTTGGACACCTATTTTACTTTATTTTTGTTAATTCGTGTTCCTGATTTTTTTGGTTGTACTTTTTTATTATTTAGTTTGCATTGCATGTTTATTGTTATTTTTTATTTTTACCATCCTTGTTTATTTTTAATACATTTTCATTTGATCCTTCAATGTGTTGTATCATCTCATTGCTTTCATGCATGACATGTGGGGTGTTTGGACATTCACTTGCAACATCTGTGTGTGACAGACATGTGTTCATTCATATGATTTACATTGGGTGTGTCACATGTCATTGTGTTTGATATGTGGGTGGATGGGATAGTTGTTTGGGAATTCTTGCAGGGCAGACTGTCCATTACGGTCATGATTGTGTGGGGTTGTGACCCAGGTGAAGGTGGACATGGATGGTACATGGGTGGGGGCCTTCTGGCAGGTGCCCCTGACTGCGGGGGGGGTGGTAGACATGGGTGGGGCCTTCTGGCAGGTGCCCCTGACTGCGGGGGGGGGGTGGGGGTGGTGGTAGACATGGGTGGGGGCCTTCTGGCAGGTGCCCCTGACTGCTGGGGGGGTGGGGGTGGTGGTAGACATGGGTGGGGGCCTGCTGGAAGGTGCCCCTGACTGCTGGGGGGGTGGGGTGGTGGTAGACATGGGTGGGGGCCTTCTGGCAGGTGCCCCTGACTGTGGGGGGGGGTGGGGTGGTGGTAGACATGGGTGGGGGCCTTCTGGCAGGTGCCCCTGACTGCTGGGGGGGTGGGGGTGGTGGTAGACATGGGTGGGGGCCTCCTGGAAGGTGCCCCTGACTGCGGGGGGGGTGGGGGTGGTGGTAGACATGGGTGGGGGCCTGCTGGAAGGTGCCCCTGACTGCGGGGGGGTGGGGGTGGTGGTAGACATGGGTGGGGGCCTGCTGGAAGGTGCCCCTGACTGCGGGGGGGGTGGGGGTTGTGGTAGACATGGTTGGGGGCCTTCTGGCAGGTGCCCCTGACTGCTGGGGGGGTGGGGGTGGTGGTAGACATGGGTGGGTGGTGGTAGACATGGGTGGGGGCCTGCTGGAAGGTGCCCCTGACTGCGGGGGGGTGGGGGTGGTGGTAGACATGGGTGGGGGCCTGCTGGAAGGTGCCCCTGACTGCGGGGGGGGGTGGGGGTGGTGGTAGACATGGGTGGGGGCCTGCTGGAAGGTGCCCCTGACTGCGGGGGGTGTGGGGGTTGTGGTAGACATGGGTGGGGGCCTTCTGGCAGGTGCCCCTGACTGCGGGGGGGTGGGGGTGGTGGTAGACATGGGTGGGGGCCTGCTGGAAGGTGCCCCTGACTGCTGGGAGGGTGGGGGTGGTGGTAGACATGGGTGGGGGCCTGCTGGAAGGTGCCCCTGACTGCGGGGGGGGGGGTGGGGGTGGTGGTAGACATGGGTGGGGGCCTTCTGGCAGGTGCCCCTGACTGCGGGGGGGGGTGGGGGGGTGGGAGGCATGAGCAGGTGTGCAGGGTAGTCCCCTGTGTTGTGGGTTGCATGCAGGGGACGTGGAGGGTGTGAATGGAACACCTGTGAGGACCCACCCAGCAGAGCCGCGTGTGAAACTTCCCGCGCACCCCTGTAAATGACGTACCCTAGTTTTTCGCGTGTAGGATTTCACGCGCACCCCTGGAATTCCCGTAGCCTAGCTTTTCGCGTGTGAAACTTCCCGCGCACCCCTGTAATTGACGTACCCTGGCTTTTCGCGTGTGGAACTTCACACGCACCCCTGATATCGACGTGGCCAGGGCAATCGCCTGTGGGACTTCCCCGCACCCCGGGATACACGTACCCAGGGCAATCGCGCGAGTGACTTCTCGCGCAACCCGTTGTACACACACGCGCGAATTTTTGAACAGTGGGTGTCCCTGTTAATGGCGTACACCTTTGCACCTCATTTGTCCTTTGGGGTCACGGTATGGCCCATTGCTGTATGTGGGTGGTATTTGTTGGCGCAGGTTTTGGCGCACTTTCGTTAAGTGCGTCGGGACGCTACCTCCTGCTTACTTGTGGCGTACGTTTTTGGGCCTGTGCGCTGGTTTGATCGAGCGCTGTTTTTCCCTGTTCGAATCCATGAATACGTGTTGCCGGAGAGCGTGTGGGCGTTCCGCGCACTTGCCTCCTGTACTTCCCCGTGCCGCCCACATTCTTCCCCATTCCGAGTGTTTTGCCCCATTTTATTCCCCATTCCGAGTGTCCCGCCCTGTGTTCTGCCTACTTTAGAGCTGTGCGCTGCGCTCGGAGTGATAGCGCAGTGGCCGTGGCGCACGCCGTTGGTTGACCTGTGCGCCGGCGTGCGCCGCGCACTTTTTCAGCGCACGTCCTATGCTTTTCTTACGCACGGACTTCCATGAATCGACGTGCACTGGTTTCCCTGCGCTTTTCGCTATTTTTCGGCGCAGCGCACGTATAGGCCCCTCTGCGCCGGAATTTTCAGCGCACATTTATTCCATGAATCGGCCTGCTAGAGTGTTTTGTTAACGGGGTTATTGTGTTACATAGCTACCCAAGATAGGAAAATCAAAGCAAAAGTCCATTGTAAGGTTAAAATTGCATTTAATGGTTTTCCACACAGAGTTCCAGAATGATTTTACATATTGACATTCTAAAAACATATGTTTAAAAGAGCCTCTACTTTGTAAGCAGCTCCAGAAGTTGTCATTAGGTGATAAACCACATTTGAAAAGGGATACACGGGTTATGAAGGCGCTATGGTTAAAAAAGAATAAAGTTTGGATAAGGCTTGCAGAGGTGGTAGCTTTAAAAATACACTGCCATTGGGGAAAGGCAGCAAACCTGATGATCCAACAGTGCACAGTCTTTTCTCCAGCCCTTGTGAAGACATTCAATCCTAGGGGTAGGTGAAGTATTTAATAAGATGTTGTAGTAGATAGAGGCAGTAGTATTAGAATTGAGCATATGAAGCAGTTTTAGCACATCAGGATTATTGGAATTATCCATCAGTGTCTCCAAAGGTTCTACTATTGCTGCGATAATTGTAAGATATTGTGTCAGGGAAGAGCCAGGCATATGGAATTTGGCAATAAATTCATTGAACGTAATGGGGATACCACTTTTGAACAGTGGATTACAGCATGGTATACCCTTAGAGAGCCAAGGCTTCCAGAGAATGGATTTACCTTTGATTTTAATCCAGGGGAAATGCCAAATGAAAGGGGATATAAATGAGGATTTCTTAACAATAGACAGGAATATAAATGTCTTAAGGGAGAGGATGGATTGGTGAAAAAAGGGGTGTTTAGTAAATGTATTTTTCCCTTTAATGAGGATGAGGTCAGCAAGGGACATTGGGGAAGCCATGGCTCTCTCCAGGCAAACCCAGTTAGGCACTTGAAATGATATATCCTGTACAAACCACCACTGTGTTTGCTTTATAGTAAAAGCTGAATAATATATATTTTTTTAATTGGGGAAACCTACCTCTCCTTGGAAACGGGATCTTTTAAGCTTACTCAGCGAAATTCTATGTTTTTTTTCCTTTGCCATAAGAATTTTGTGAGATAGGAATCTATAGATTTGAAGAAGGGAGGGGAAAGAGGAATAGGCAGCATATAGAGGAGATAAAGTGTTATAGGGGAGATTATCATCTTGATCGATTCCAGTCTTCCCCACCAGGAGAGATATAGGGGGGACCAAGAGGATATTAAATCTTTGACTCTGGCTAATATGCTATCTGAGTTATGTTTACGTATTCCATTGATGGAAGCTGAAATGTGAGTGTCTAAATATTTGAATCCAAGGGGACACCAGAGCTAGTATGAAACGGGGTGCAATGTATGTTGAGTGGAAGAATCTCAGATTTGTCAGTGTTCATCCTGATGCATCAGAACATTTGGAGATAATATTAAGTAAATGGTGAGTGCTTTGCTGAAGATTATTTTAAAATAAAAGTACATCATCAGTATAAGCTGCTGTTTTGATGTGTAGATTGTCAAATGAAAAACCCAAAATATTATTATTTGTCTTATGGCTTCGATAAAGGGCTCTAGCGCGAGAATGAACAAGATAGGGGATAATTGGCAGCCCTGACGTTTTCCCCTAGATAAGGGACAGAAGGAGGATAATTGATCATTTACAAATATTGCAGTTTTAGGATTAGAATATAGAACTTTAATCATAGATAGAAAAGGGGGGGCAAAACCATGCCACTTTAGCGCTTGGAACATAAAGTCCCATTCGACTCTCGAAATCTTTTTCGGCATCAAGGGCTATCGCAGAAAAATAGTCACTAAATGTGTTTAGTATGGCGATGATATCTAAAAAAAAAGTCTAATATGGGATGAGGACACTTAAGGAGGTTGGATAGGAAAGGGAGGAGTCTATTGGCCAGAATTTAAGCGTAGATCTTACAGTCAGTATTAATAAGGGAGATTGGACGGTAGTTTTGGGGAAGTTCGACATCTTTATCTGGTTTAGGGAATACTATTATCATAGCTTCTGAAAAAGAACCTTGGGCTGGATTATTTAAAATAAAGTGAGAGAAAAGTTTGCTAAATTTAGGGACTAAGAGATTGGAGAAATGGGCCATAAAATCAATAGGGAAATCATCCAGTCCTGGGGCTTTACCTTTTTTAAGATTTTTGATAGCTAAATGTATTTCAGGGGGGAGTAATTGTGGCATTGAGAGAAGAGAGGTTGATTTGAGGATAGGAGTCTCGAGGTATGATATAAAGGAAATCATTAACAGCAGGATTATTAGGAGGGGCTACGGAAATATATAATTTGGAGTAAAATTCCCTAAAAACATACATAATATCTTTATCTGACAATTTTCTATTCGCTAAATGATCTTTAATAACAACAATTTTGGATTTCTCCTTTTTGAGTCTAAGGTAAGAAGCCAAAGTTTTACTGGTTTTATTGGAAAATTGATATATTTTGGCTTTATATTTGAGGAGTTTGAAACATGAATATTGTGTAATAATTTTATTATATTGAAATCTTAGTTTCAAAATATCCCTAATGATTACAGAAGAATTAGTACGAGCAAAGTGAATTTCTAGAGGTTTAAGCTGTTTGAGAATGGATTCAGATTCAGCCTTAAGGTTTTTCTTCCTATTCGCTACTTATGAAATAATATGACCGCTAAGGACTGCTTTGTAGCAATCCCAGTTATTGGGGATAGAAGTGTCCTGATTTTTATTTTCAGAGAAAAAGTTGTTGTGTAGTTCTGAGATGAATTGTGTAAAGGAAGCATCACTTAATGGGCTGGTGTTAAATCTCCATCTGCGAGAGCTGTGGGAGGTAATTGGGGTAGCAATTTTAATGTGTACTGAGGCATGATCAGAGATTATGATGGGTTCTATCTAGGCATCAATAAGAAGGCTTACAATAGAATTATGGATACAAATATAATTTAACCATGAAATGAGTTTTGGGATGTAGAATAAAAGTTAAATTCTGAGTCAGTAGGATGTAGGATATGCCCAGCGTCACTGAGGCCAGTTTCAGATATAAAGTTAATAAATTGTGAATGAGATGTGTCGTTAGTATATCACACATTGGATTTCCTGTCAATAAAGGGGTCTATAACTTGATTACAATCTCCACATGCAATCAAATAGAGAGGTTTGTTGAGTAGTATGCGATTTCTGAGTTGCTTCCAGAAGGTGGGGTCTGCAGAAGTAGGTCCACATACATTAGGAATTGTATAGATCATAGATTCTACAGATATATTAAGAGTAACCCATCTTCCTAACTGATCAGCTTCTGTAGATATGACTTTACACTTAAGGGTTTTGTTGATGAGTTTAATTACACCATTTTTTTTCCATTGGCCGCACTAGATAAAACTTGACCTACCCAATGTCGCTTGAGTTTTGCTGCTTCATCAGCAGAGAGTTGTGATTCTTGTATACAAGCCAGAGAGGGCCTTAATCTATTGAGGTGTGCAAGTACGTTTTTTGTCTCAATGGGATTGTGTAATCCTTTAACATTCCAAGACCCAATATTCAGCGGCATCAATCAAAAACAGAAGCATAAATATATGTTGACCGGGGCAGTAATTAGAATAAAACAATAACTTTAGGGCATAACATCTCATTAAGGAGTAGAAGAGTGTAATAATCCAGCCAGCTATTAGGAAGCAGAGAGATAAGTGTACTCGTCAAAAGATAAACGATAAATACATGAAAATCAGTAAAAACGATTTATATTTTAAAAAAAAGTCAAAATAACGGTGGCTAACAGGAACCAGCCACACCAATCCATGCCCAGAAAATTAATATGATAGGGGAGGAGAGCAGAAAAAAGAGAAAAAATAGGATGGCCCATCATTCTCTGCTCCGATGAATGGAGATAGATTTCAGCAAAAGAACGTACAACGTTATAATGTTCCTTCAAGTGATATGGTTGGAGGTGTCCATATCACTTCTTCATGGGATTGAATATATTGTCTTAGCTCCATTGTATTTTGAAATGTAGAAGTCTGCCCATTTAAGGTAACCTTCAGAATGGCATGGTGGATGATGCCATACCTGGTGTTTAATTGTCTAAGAGCAGGTCGGATAGAGAGAAGGTCTCTTCTTCTTGCAGCAGCTATCTTGGAAACGTCTTGTGTAATAAAAATGTTATTTCCTTGCCATACCAACTGTTTGAGTTGTCTGACTTTTTGCATAACGAGGGTTATGTGAGTGAAATCCAGAAGGGCAAACAAGAATGTTCTGCAAGAAATCTGAGAAGCTGAGGATACGTTTTTTGGGCCAATTCGATGAGCTCTCTGAATGTTGAGTTGCACTGACACCGGTAGGTTAAGAATTTGAGAATTTGAGGAAGGCAATAGGATCATCTTTTTCAATTCCTTTTAGAAGGCCCACAATGCGCAGGTTATTCCTTCTATTTCTGTTTTCAAGATTCTCTGCTTGTTGTTGTAGGGAGGCAATTTGAGTTTATAGGTTAGTAACTTTATTAGAAATATCTTCTGCATTGCTAATTTGTTTTTCGACTTCATTCAAGCGGGAGTCAAAAGCAGACCATTTATTGTCAAGTAGTTGTTACTTGGCATTAGTATCTTCGATAAATGGCTTTGAGGCTCTGATTTCTGATAGAATTGTTTGCATGATCGGGTCTAATGCATCTTCTTTGCGTGTCAGAGATTTGCTTTTCTGTCTCTGTGGGGTAGTTGGGGATGACCCACAAGCCTCTTTAGTTGGACCTTTTTTAGTGGCCATATTGTATGTGCAAGGGGATGTAGGAATAATTTGGTTTGACAGAAATTAGAATTCTCTTAGGTTTCTTGTTTTCCTTTTTTACTTTTTCCCCTACCTTTCTTGCCCTGTTGTACACCTCCTCATGCCTGTTCCTTGGCCTCCGTACGGGCGTCATCAGCCATGGCGTGAGCGCATATCCTGCATCACCTACATGGGATGTAAATGGAGGGGACATGTCAGTGTTTGTGGTATACATGTCTTCAACAGATGCAGAGCAATCATGTGTCATTAGTCAATCATTCATATGGGCCAAGCAGTGGTCTGACCAGTGGATGATTACCATTCTTGGTTCATTGTTGTGGCAATTGGCTTTTGGACTTCACCAACAATTTGCTGTGCATATGGAGTTGCCCTTGTGCCCAGTAGTGGGTGGCGAGTATGGCATTGTGCAGTGATGTACACACATGGAGGAGTCACTCAACAGACTCTGATGAAGTGGTAGGTGCAATATGTCTCACGTGTACACATCATGTGCATTGGGAGGGCAGTGATGCATAGTGTGGGTGGCTTTATCAAGTGGCTCAAATTGTATGAGGTTGTACTAGTCTTGGTTCTGCATCTCCTTTGCCAGGGTGTGTATTGGCACACTGTGGCCACCTGCCATGTGTAGCTTTGTGACTTGTGGGTTGTGGTGACTGTCCAGTACATGGAACAGGGGGTGATGCATTTGCAGTTGTAGCAGGCCACTCACACACGTCATTGCCCTGGGCACCCCCCTTTCACAGGCCCGTGCATTGGCAGTTGTACTCACCCAATAGCCATGTGTTTTGTCCAGCATATCGTTCCATGTACCGTGGCAATGTTGAATTCCGCAGGACCATTGAGTCATGTTTGGACCCCGGGAAACATGTGCAGCAATATGTTATCACTTGTCCAGCATCACAAATCATCTGTACATTCAGTGAGTGATACAGTTTCCTATTGCGGTACACCATCTCCATTGCACGGGGTACTGTAAGCTCTATGTGGGTTTGGCATGGCGGTAATGGCATGGAAGTCCAACTTGGTAGCAATGACCTGGGCAAGGGTACGTGGTGGGGCAATTCAATTTTCAATGAGTGACTGTTGGGCACACTTCTGAATTCAAAGAGAGGCTATTGGGCACACTTCTAAGTTCAACTTTCAATGAGTGACTGTTGGGCACACTTCTAAATTCAAGGAGAGGCTATTGGGCACACTTCTAAATTCAACTTTCAATGAGTGACTGTTGGGCACACTTCTAAATTCAAAGAGAGGCAATTGGGCACATTTCCGAAGTCATCTTTCAAAAGGGGTTATTGGGCTCACATCTAAATTCAACTTTTAATGAGCAGTTATTGGGCACACTTCTAAATTTTATTGGGCACACGCCTAAATTCAAAGAGAGGCTATTGGGCACACTTCTAAATTCAACTTTTACATGTATAGGACTGAGTTTCCAATGCAAGTATATTACAGATATGGGATTCTAGGTTGAGTGGTAGGGTAGTATGGCGAGAAGTAATTGCTTCTGTCCCCACCCTTGCCACACTTACTTATTGTCGGCTTCTTGCTTCTCCTGCTGATACCTGCAGATACTGCCTGTAGCCGTCACTGAAGGAGCCGTCCTTCGCCTTGGCTCCTTAGCCAATGGGCTGCCAGGCAGAGGGCTGCCCTGGGAGGACTGGCTATGAATGGCAGCCTTCTTGTCAGGACCAATCAGAGTGGTGGGCGGGGAGGGAGGCAGGCTGGGGAACCAGGAAGCGGGGAGCGATGGCGAGGGCTGTGCGTGGCGGAATGGAGGAAGGAGGATGGATGCAATGGGATGGGGCTGTTGGATTGCGCTTTTGGTGCAGGGGCACCCTAATTTAAAGTAAATTCGAACACAAATGGGGCACACTCACCTATGGGAAGCTACTGCATAAAGGGGACGCAGATGTTGTAGAGAAGGACTAGGTTAGCATACAGGGGCAGCGGGGCCAATCAGGGCCTAGAGGCGGGATTTGCGAGCACCAGGAAGCGGGAGGTAGCGAGGGTTGCAGGGGAGGAATTCGGGGACTGGGGCTGTCGGATTGCACTTTTGGTGCAGGGGTACCCTAATTTAGAGTAAATTCGAACACAAATGGGGGCACACTCACCTATGGGAAGTTGCTGCACAAAGTGGTCGCGGATGTTGTAGCGACGGTCTAGGTTAGCACACAGAGGCAGCGGGGCCAATCAGGGCCTAGAGGCGGGTCGGGAGGCGGGGTTTGCGAGCACCAGGAAGCGGGAGGTAGCGAGGGTCACAGGGGAGGAATTCGGGGACTGGGGCTGTCGGATTGCACTTTTGGTGCAGGGGCACCCTAATTTAGAGTAAATTCGAACACAAATGGGGGCACACTCACCTATGGGAAGCATCTGCACAAAGGGGACCTGCTAAAACTACGATGTAATGGCCTGCATCCTGTGTGGCAAAGTCAGGAAGGACTACATCTGATTTATTGAACATAGGTGATAAAAATAGTTCTTTGCCACTGCTTTGATTTCTTGTTCCATGGTAAATCCAACGTCCATAATAATCTCAGGTTTATTGATCACATTCTGGGCAGGTACTTATTTCTGTAGGCCAGGGTGTAACTGCCTGAGGTATGACATGGGTGAAGTAATTATGATTTCCATGTAGTCCAGGTTTAGTTTAAGGTTATTGTTAGCAATCCGTGCGTTCACTTGTGCAAGACAATTGGTTTGGGTGGCATTTGAGTCTTTGCTGGTGATCATTTTGAAAAACGTACCTGTATCATCTGCATAGTTATAGCTTGTCAGTTCATGCCTTTTGAGGATCATTTGAGTGAAGACTTGTGTATGTTAGAAAGCATATATAGGCTTGATTCTTGCGTTAATGTGTTTGCTCTCTAAGGTTGTTGCCAAGTGTTTCTTTTATGTTTATCCATCATGCTACAGAGTTGTACAGTCCCGGTTTTGTTTCAGTCTCTCTGTTAGTGTGCTGCAATACTTCTTCTGTTAGTGATGCCTAGTTAACAGTGTTATACGCTGCATGTCATAAGCTGCAGAGATATCCAGGAGGACGGGGGCCACAGTGTTGACAGTTTTTTTAAATCGTATATCATTGGATAACACTGCAGCTCCTGTTTCCCAGTTTTCCTGTTTTCCTCATTGGCCTTAATCATTGGCCTTAATCCTACTTGTGAAAGTCCAGGTTGTTGCTGGATCAAACATGTTCCAAGATTCGACTATAAACCTTGCTTTCGGGGTTTATGATTCTATACACCATTTTGGAAATCGGTTGGTTATTTGTGGGGTCCTGTAGGTCTTGATGTTAGCATACTTTTGCATTCATATAGCATAGCACTGATTAACCTATACAATACAAAAATGGATGTTTCCGAAAATGTGGAAATTGGGTTCCCACTTGGAGAAGGAAATTATAGAGCTGAAGGAGTATTGTATTGACCTTGTAAGTGAAGGTCTGGTAGTACTCGTCACAGGGTCTGTCTTGTCACGGTGCATTTTAGTTTCTGGTGCTCTCATTAAATCAGTAATTCTTGGTGGGTTTAAACTGTCAAGGAATTTGCCAATTCTATTTTCACATGACTTAGACCCTGATGCATAAGGTTTCTTGTAAAATTCAGTAGAAATATCAGTAACTTTATGATGAGCCATATCTGATGCCCGTTTTTCACATGAAAGAGCCACCACCTTCAATTTTCTCAGCATACATTTCAAGTGATCCAGCGAAAGCCTGCAAAATAGCCATAGTGGTTTGTGGAGAGACACTTAGAGAAGGGAGGGAATTCACTCTCCCAAAAGAAGTGGAGCAGATCTCAAGCACCTAGATTGATTTCTCAACACATGGGGTACCTTTCCTTTCATTGAGTGTTCTGCACATGAAATTATCCTTCCTGAAAAATATATAAGGATCCTATGTAGTAATGTGAGAAGTGTCATGTGCGAGACCTAACAAGAGGGCAAAGTTTGTCCTTTTCATGCACTGAAGTACAGGTAACCACTTTTGACACTTCAGGAGTGGGATGTTCAAGTCAAATGTAGTCCAGAAGGGACTGTGTTCAGAAATGTTTCTGATGTCATCTCCTGTTTGAATGTTCATCATTGTCAGCTGTTCAATAGGGCAGAGGTAGTGAATGCACAAGTCTGAATAGGCGGGTTGAAAAGAAAGTGGTCAAGTTAGTCAGAGTAAGAGGCCACCATGTGACAACAAATGTAATGAATTATGTTACTGATTTCATACGACAAAAAACAGGCATGTGGTCCAGATGGAGAGCCATGGTTAAGTTAAAATCACCACAGTGGCTCAACCTACAGTCCTCATTCTTATGGAACTATTTAGTGACATGTTGCCAGAATGCACAGTTATCTGCAGCGCGGCCAAAAAGGTAAATAAGTGGGGTATTGGAAAATCTAGTCTCATCGCTTGCAACTTGCATCACCATGACTTTTCTGCTCAGTCACAGCGCATTCATTTGCTGTGAAGAAGTATTACAGCACACTTTTGTTCCTACGGCTGGACCGTCTACCGTATAGCGTGAGGGACACCCAGGGATTTTTCCATTTTGTGAATTCCTACAGACCGCAGCGCCCCAGTTGTTTGCAGGGAAGGGATAGCAATGTAGAATGGTTGATGGCGTTAGTAGGACTTTCATGACTTAAGCTAATACAATATGGGGAGACATAGCCAAATGGACATAAAAACGATAATGCAGCTGGGATTTAGCACAGTTGAGTTAGTCAGTTTGGCATTGTGCAACAGCATACTGGACCTATGTGTTATGTTATGTTATTTCATGTTATGTTACATTATATGTTATGTTTTTGGGATTTATACAGCACTCCTCTACCAATTGCATGGTCTGCAGCTGCTTTGGTGGAGCTGAAAGATAGGCAGGTTGAGTAAGGTCTATGGTGGCAAAAGTAGAAAATGCTAGATAGATTTGTCATTGTGTTGATGTTTGTAAACAAGGCGTATCTTGAGCCCTACAGGCAGGCCCTTTTCTGCATGTCCTGTGTCAAGTGCATACAGTAATTTGTGCAGAAATGGGAGCTTTCTGTGTCCATGGTGTTAGGATGCATTGGCCTGGGCTGGAGTAATTACATTACTTGTAGAGGTGCTATCTTTAGTTGTTTGATGTCTCTTGTCAAGGGTGTTCAATTGCCATGTGTGGGTCCTACATTGTTATGCATATTGTGTATAAGAATGTGGAATTTGAGAATGTAGTGTGTCAACCAATCAGAGTCCTTGATGGGCAGGTTTGTGAGGTGCATAGAAAACCTAAAACAACATATTGCAAATCATAACATGGCAAAGCAAGACATGTAAAAAGAATGAACGTCATCGCAAAGCATTAGAAGTCATAGGAACACACACAAACGACCCCACACTGTAAAATGAACTGGAGCTCTTCCCGTTCTCCTTCCACTGACTTCTTTCAGACAAGCCCCATTTAACTTTATCACATTGCCACTGTCTAACATTGTAAGAATGGTTGGGGTGTTGTTGTGCCAACGTTCTTAGGTCTGACGCAAAGAGACTTGACAAACACTTTGCATGAGGGATTCGGACCCAACGATTTTTGGATATGGTACCTAATGAACAGGAAATTTGTGTTATTTGATTTGCCCTGATTTGAGAAAGGCACTTATACTGCTGAAACACGTGTAATCTAAAGAGCACTACCGTACTGTAGCGGTTTCAAACTTCATGTGTTTGCCTAAAGTGCACCACCACATTGGCGGTGGTTTAAAATGTTGTGTTTCATGATTCAAAAACTAAAGATAAAGTTGTTGAAGCACAATGAATTATTGTGGCACATTTTTCTGTGTGAGGAAACAATCTACTTGCTTGTCTAACATTGTGTCTGTCTGTCTCTATGTCCCTGTCTCTGCCTATATCTCTCTTGCTTTCTTTCTCTCGCTGTATCTCTCTTCAATACATATATTATAAGGCTCTGAATTTCAACAAAGATGAAAACTGACCCAACTTGTCAACAAGGGTGTGAGACTCAGATGTGAGACACTGGGCCTCATTACGAGTCCGCCAGTCCCGAATGCAGTGATTCCATGACAACGGTGACACAGTTTCCGCATCCACAAGGTTTCAGAATTAGCGGCTGATTACGGCATGTCGGTCACGCGCACCGCACTAAAGCAGAAACGGTGTCATCATCGCCACGTAAACACCCACGCAAACTGACATTCTGCCACACAAAGCAGTGCAAAACCCGTGGCCTCCCCCGCTGTCACGGACATGGAATCACCGGAAGCGGAAATACCATGACCGACAAATCCAGAAACAGAGAGGCGGACATTATTTAAACCACAATCCACTGCCATCCTCAGACACCACAGGCCAGATCACCTCCCTGAGCAGCAAAAACCATCCACCACCATGCCATCCAGGATCCCAGCATGAAAACAGCAAAAGCAGCACTTCAGTGAGGCAGAGCTGACAGTGCTTGTGGACCATAAAGTGCAGCATGCAGAAATTCCTTTCAGCGCAGACTAGCGGCGCACCACCCAGCAACGCAAGGAGGTGTGGGCTGAAGCAGCACGCAAGTGCACAGCAGTCGGAGTGACAACATGCAGCGTAAAGGACTGCCACAAGAGGTGGGATGACCTCAGGCTCAGAGTGCGCAACCTCATTGCTGCACACCGGCAGCACGGTACTGGCGGAGGCCATGCATCCCCACTGAAGCTGGAGGAGCGCTGCAGCAGTATCCTCCACCTTGAGGACATACACTGCATTGGCGACACAGAGGCAGGAGAGAGCCCACCTGTAGGTGCCGGTAAGTGCACAGAGTACAAAGCTGTGAGATGAGTGTGAATGGACACCAGGAGTGACCCAATGGACCCACTAATAACCCCCCCGTGTTAGGGCAGAAGTGACCCAATGGACCCACTGATACCCCCCCACCAGTCAGGGCAGGAGTGACCCAATGGACCCGCTATTAACCCCCCACTTCCCTCAGTCAGGGCAGGAGTGACCCAAAGGTCCCACTGATAACCCAGATTAGAATCAACACACCCCCAATACATGGCCCCTGGACATGCACACAGTGCGTGACTGAGTACAAGCAGAGACATATACACCTGAGTGCATCAACAGTCATATGTGTGTACATGCAAGTGCTCACTGATCGTCCAGTTTGATGCATGTGATGGACCCATTAAGTACCAGCACAAAACTAACAACATGCCCTCTGTATCTCCACAGCCATGTCAAGTGACAGCGAAAATGCCCAACAGGTGAGGTAACATCCACCTGCACGTAGCCAATGCAGCACCCCTACCCAGGAGGACGAGGCAAGCTGCTCCGGAACACAGGCACCAGCTGCATCTGGCACCAGCCAACGCCACCATCCACATGCTGCCTGCCACCACACAAGTGGCACACACACCCACCATGGCCACATATCCCATCCTGGAGACCATCGGGACTGCGGAGGAGGCTGCATGCAGTGATGTCAGTGCCCCAGCCATGCAGGCTGACTAGGAGGACAGGGGAAGGGGGACAACATGGATGACCTGTCATGGAGGTTCAGCATGCCACCCTAACGCAGCTTGTGGAAAGGCAGCTGGAGGAGACCAGGCTGCAGCGGGAGGAGGCCAGGCTGCAGCGGGAGGAGGCCAGGCTGCAGCGGGAGAGCAATGCCACATCGGTGCATCGGCTCTCCGGGGCCATTGGATGTTTTGCCACCACCATTGTCACCTTGGCAGGCCATGTCCGGGAAGGCCGGGAAGATGCCCTAGTCAGCTGACTGGACCCTCCGGCAAGGACGCTCATGCACACGTGCACCCCTGGAAATATAGCCATGTGGGAATGGCTGTCCAGAAGATATTCAGGGACACAATGGGTGTATGGGGGTGGGTATGTTTGGGTGGTGGGGGAGATTCGTTATGGGGTTAGTGTTTTGGGGGCTGGTTGGGGATGGGTACGTTTGGGTGGTGGGAGAGGTCAATTATGGGATTGGGGTTTTGGGGCCTGGTTGGGGGTGGGTACATTTGGGTGGTCGGGGAGGTCCATTATGGGGTTAGTGTTTTGGGGCCTGGTTTGGGGTGGGTACGTTTGGGTGGTGGGGGAGGTCCATTATGGTGTTAGTGTTTTGGGGCCTGGTTAGGGGTGGGTACGTTTGGGTGGTGGGTGGGCACGGGGTTACAGCTTTCCTATCAATACACCTTCTTTCCTGCTTTGTTAAAAATAAATCACCTTTGAAAACTCTTTCACGAGTGGACATCCGTCATTTCATTTGCAATCAATCCATTTATTTACTTGCATCTTCATATACATGAAATGCTGTTCATGTGCAGTCTCTCAAAAGTAAATGCGAATGAGTGTATCACATGCATGTTTTCCATCTTGTGCCCCCCCCCGCCAGGGAGTGCAGCAATCCCATCCCCATCGTCATTATCAAGTCCATCATCATCCTCTGTGTCTGGGGGCAACAGAATGTTCCTGCGCATGCACAGATTGTGCAGCATGGCACACACAAGCACTATTTTACCCGTCTTCACTGGTTTGTTCAGCAGTGATCTGCCAGATCTGCTCAAGCAGTGGAACCTGGCCTTCAGTAGGCCAAATGTCCTCTCGATCATGCCACGTGTGCGGATGTGTGCCCTGTTGTACACCTCCTCATGCCTGTTCCTTGGCCTCCGTACGGGCATCACCATTCATGGCGTGAGCGCATATCCTGCATCACCTACATGGGATGTAAATGGAGGGGACATGTCAGTGTTTGTGGTATACATGTCTTCATCAGATGCAGTGGAATCATGTGTCATTAGTTAATCATTCATATGGGCCAAGCAGTGGTCTGACCAGTGGATGATTACCATTCTTGGTTCATTGTTGTGGCAATTGGCTTTTGGACTTCACCAACAATTTGCTGTGCATATGGAGTTGCCCTTGTGCCCAGTAGTGGGTGGCGAGTATGGCATTGTGCAGTGATGTACACACATGGAGGAGTCACTCAATAGACTCTGATGAAGTTGTAGGTGCAGTATGTCTCATGTGTACACATCATGTGCATTGGGAAGGCAGTGATGTATAGTGTGGGTGGCTTTATCAAGTGGCTCAAACTGTATGAGGTTGTACTAGTCTTGGTTCTGCATCTCCTTTGCCAGGGTGTGTATTGACACACTGTGGCCACCTGCCATGTGTAGCTTTGTGACTTGTGGGTTGTGGTGACTGTCCAGTACATGGAACAGGGGGTGATGCATTTGCAGTTGTAGCAGGCCACTCACACACGTCATTGCCCTGGGCACCCCCCTTTCACAGGCCCATGCATTGGCAGTTGTACTCACCCAATAGCCATGTGTTTTGTCCAGCATAGCGTTCCATCTACCATGGCAATGTTGAATTCCGCAGGACCATTGAGTCATGTTTGGACCCCGGGAAACATGTGCAGCAATATGTTATCACTTGTCCAGCGTCACATATCATCTGTACATTCAGTGAGTGATACAGTTTCCTATTGCGGTACAACATCTCCATTGCATGGGGTACTGTGAGCTCTATGTGGTTTTCGCATGGCGGCAATGGCATGGAAGTTGAACTTGGTAGCAATGACCTGGGCAAGGGTACGTGGTGGGGCAATGTGTTCCGACACATGCTGCAGCAGGGCATCCAGTACCTGGCCCAGTATTCTTGAAAAACAGGGTTGTGAGAATCCGTGAAGCTCACCAACAGTGTGCTGATAGGTTCCAGTGCCAAGAAAATGCAGTACCGACACCACCTTCAGAAGGTGGGGTTTGCGGTCGAAATGCCAATTCGGCTGCTGATGTCATCCTCAATCATTGTGGTGATGTGCATGATTGTTGGACGGTCCAGCCGGTATAATGTGTGGATCTGTCCTAGAGTCAGGTTCCAGGGTGAGGCCCTGATGTAGGGTATTGCAGGCTGCCTGCGGGGTCATGCCATCTGCACAATTGGTTTTGGCATGGGTGCAGGTTTGCTAACTGCCGCCTGTGCCTCCTCCGCCTCCACCTCCTCTTCCTCTGCACCATTAATGCCACCATGTGCAGTGCTGCCTGTAGGTTCAATAGCCCCAGTCCCATTGCTGATACTGTAGCTGCCTGCATAGTTGTGTTTGGACTTCGCCTGGGTGTGGGTGTGGCCCTTTTGTAGGCTCCCAGTGCCCTGCTGGGCCCAGCTTTGGCTCAATTGGTGCACCTGTGGACTGATTCAGCTCACCAGGCACTGTTTACCGTCATGTCCGCGGTGGTGCCGATACCGCCACCGTGTCCACAGAATTTCCTCCATGTTTATGGTGGAGTTTCCATGTCCGTCCTACTTGTAATGCTCATAGTGTTAAGTAGTGCCGGTAACGGGGGGTTTCTGTGCCGACGCAGTTTTCGGCTGTGTTGATTCCACGGTGGCGGTTTCTAGTGGGGGTATTTCGGGATTCGATGGTTATAATTCGCCGATCCGATAAACGGTGCCGGTATGGATATACTGGCAACGTTAAGTCCGGACCGGCGGACTCGTAATGAGGTCCTGAGGTCCGCTGTGCTGAATCCAGTATATGTCAGTATTATGAACACGCAAAACACATACAAGCGAAAAGTTGAATTTGAATTTGATACTGCACAACATGACGTCATTTTGCAACAAGAAAGTTATGGACTGAGTGCAATGAAAAACATAAGACTAACATGTACTAAGTTATACTAATATTCTGTAATGTCTACCATACCCCCTATTAGCATTCAGTGCAGATCAGTCCATTACTTTTGTGTAAAAACTTTGGTGCAGATTGTTAAACTGAACGTGAAGGCATTTTGGCTGTGCAAGTGAATAAGTGACAAGATTTAGATGTGAGTTGATTTGCTTAAACTGGCTTCATTGTTCATTTGCAGAACAGCAGGAAACAGAGCAGGGCAAGGTAACATTTTTTATCCGTTGTTTCATTCAGAGCACCCATACTAATCACATGCTCTGGACATTTCTGGAGGGGTGAAGAGGATGTGCAAAGTATCATCTGCACTCCAGCCACCCCCTTCGAAGTGCCAATAACGTTCACGCCAAAATATGTGACGTATGGAGAACAGATAAACCTGCAGAGAGACACAGTTGGGCTCTGCCCAGTGCCTATCAGAATAACAGCACCCATTGAAGTACTGACAGCTAAGAAAACCTGGACAGTAGGGTACCCATTGAGAATACCATATCTACAGACAAGACAAATTACGTTTGTCAGAATGAAATACCTGAAGACGCCAAGAAGATACTAAAGGAAGACAAATGGTGACATCATGAGAAATCGGACTGACACACATATAGAAGATATAATGACCTCAGAGCACTGACAAAGAGATGAGATACCATGGATGAGTGACATTCTGAGCATAAGATGAAGAAATTGATGTCAAGATGCAAAAACGTATGTCATGTGCATGATGAAGATATTAAGTTAGTTTAAACGTGTACAGATTGGAGAACGCCAGGGGTCGCGGAGCATGTCAGACGCGTAAGTCTCGTGCTCCTCCAGCACCACAGGGCCTAGTGAGCCATTCTAATCCCCAGCCGGGATTTTCGTATGGCGCCGGTGGGGACTCGAGCCCCGCGGGGGCGGCCCAGCTGATTGAGGGCCCCTAGAGACCCAGCACGGCCCAGACCCGGACTGGGGCCCCAGAGAAGCATTCCCAGGAGGATGCCCGCCACGGCGCTCATTGCGTAGCCAAGCCCCCGGAGACAGCTCACCCCACATAGCCACCGGTCCCCGAGAGGACCGCTGCAGAGCCTGAAGCACCGAGACCCCCCCGCACCTGCAGAACAGGACCAGAGATCTGGGGCTGGGGTCCCCCCCAGTGCCCAAAGCCTCGAGCGGCAGACGGCGGGGCACGTTCCCCACCGTGACGGGGTGCCGCACAGGCCCGAGAGCGGAGAAGGGTCCAGCCCGGGCCCCTAGCACCTGGAGACAATCCGGACAAGTGTAATAGAGGGGGGCTCCCTGCAGGCCCCCATGAGCCACCCGTCAGCCGAGTGACAGAGGCCCGCCAACCCACCTCCCGAATACGGACGCCCAAACGGAAGCCTGCACACATCAGGGCTAACAGTAGAGGAGCCCAGGCCTGGTGGGCAGACCCCGCAGGTGTGACGGATGCACGTCGGGCCCCAGCAGGAGCCAGGAAGAGGTGAGGAGGGTGCGGGGGGAAGGCCGTGCTGAGAGGATATATTGGTGAGGGCCTGCCCCCCCGGTGCACCCCAGGTTCATGCAAGAGTGATAAGCCCCTCATAGAAAGTGGGACAAGCTGACCTCACCCCTTTAAAGCCCACGGGCCTCCCCCGGACCTGGCAGCAGCGGAGGCTTACCCAGAGAGGTGGGCCCCAGCCCCCAGTACTGTGATCTCCAAGGAGTCCCGGGCTAACGCCGGGGCCCCCACCTGAGAACACAGTATCCCGGAAACAAAGAGGGACCGGGGCCACCAAGTGGAATATCGGGACCGAGCAAGGTGTGTCCATATAACACCCCCACACCAAGGTGCATCAAGGAGACGGAACCCTGGAGCAGACCCTGGCCACTAGCGCAATCATCTCTCTCAAGCGCTTCTGCCGGTCACACACAGCCCCGAACGAGGTGCACAGAGTCACCATGCCCACAGGTAGCGACCCCCCTCCGCAGCTCTAACGAAGGACGATCTCAAGGACATTCTCCAGGAGATTAAAGCAATCCGTACTAATATACAAGCCTCAATAGTAGACCTCAGGGGGAGAGTGGATACACTAGAAGACAGATCTTTTGGACATGAAGTATGAGGCGAGGGTGACAGACTAAGAAATGAGAGAGGAGGATATAATCTTGAAGATGGATGAGTTAGAAAACATGGAACGCCGAAATAACCTGCGCATTATGGGCGTGACTCAGCAAAGAGGGGAGACAGCTGCCGACGTGGGAAGGAAAGTCTAAGGCCTCATAAACCAACTCTTCACATTAGGGGGAGCAAGGAAGTCCAGCTCGAGAGAGCACATCGAGGTGGAGGGGGCAGAGGGGGAGGCCCAAGGTCCATCGTTACAGAGAGAAAATGAAGGTTCTGGAGAAGGCAAAAAGGCTGGAGAGTTTCATCTTTGAAGGAGATACAATCCGGATATACCAGGACCTCTCAACCCTCACGCTCACCCGCAGAAGAGAGTGTCGGCCGCTCACCCAGTGGCTCACTAGCCAGGACATAAGATATAGGTGGTCCTTTCCGTTTGCCCTATCCTTTGAACGTGCTGGCGTGGACTATAGAGTGACTAGTGGCAGAGAAGCCTCACAAGTGCTGCAGGTGCTTAAGGGCGACATCCCGGAGCAAGGAAACGAGGTGAGCATACAGGCAACACCGGATGCCAGCAGAGAACCGGAGGGCCCTTGGTCCACAAAGAAGAAGACAAAGGGCAGAAGAAAATTCAAGAAACCAAACACCCCCACACTGGAGGCTGGAGAGGACTAGATGGATAAAGACTCACCAACAGGGAATGCAAGAGCTCAAGTCAAGTAACCCCGGCCGGGGACACAGAGCTCGCCAAGGGAGCTGCGGTGGATGGACATGAATTCACCCTGGTGGCTTGTTCGTTGGCAGGCGTCATGAACAGGGGTGGGAGGGGGGAGGGAATAAGGGAAGGGGTTGGGCATAGGGACTCTCGGGCTCAACACCAATCCAACTTCATATGGGAACGGAGCAGCCCGCACAGAACCGGGAAGATGATGCACTCAAGGCAGAGAACCAATGGCAGACAATGAAAGGAAGGGCCGGGTTGAGACGCTGAGGATAGGTTTGCTTAACGTTAAGGGGCTAAATTCCCCAGAAAAGCACTCCCTCCTGGGGAGGGAAATGAAGAACACCAAATTGATGTCTTCTTTGTCCAAGAAACCAGAAACGGTGAAGGGGGAGGAGAGGGCCATCCCGGGATCGCAGGTGGGCCAGACCTCCTGGGCATCCGCCCACACAAAGAGAGGCAGAGTCGGGGTGTTACGCTCACCTGGTATCCACAGGGACACCACCTAGCGGGGTTACTCACTGGTATGCTTCTCAGCTTTGCCCTGATGTGGTCTGCGGGGAAGGTTCTGCCCTGTGGTAGAATTAGGCATGCTCTCCGTCCTGCCTTCTTTGCAGGGGCGTGTTGTCTTTCATGGGCGAGTGCAGTCCAGATCCTTCACTGCAACGGCCCGTTTGATATTGTTCAGGTAGGTCTTATTGCTGTTCTTTAGTTTTGTTGCTATCCTGCATGCCTTTCTTTGTTTAAAATGTCTCTTTTTTATCCCCTAGGTATGCGGATCTTCAGCGCGGTGAACTGGCTTGGTTGAGCCCCGCTGGTAAATGATGGTGCATTAAGAGAGCGATGATGCTGTAAGTAAACGCTATGCGCAGCACTGCAAAGTCTTGCCTTTGCTAACCTGTGTTTTCCTTCCTTGTAGGTCGCAGTGTTCTTCAGTGCGAGTGGAATGTCTGGAGTGGTGCCAGCCGAGAGGCGGCAAGCCAGGTAAGCCTTTTGAGCAGTTCCTAATTTGTAAATGTCTCTACAGCTGTCTTTATTGCTGCCTCTATCTTCTTCTTTCAGGTCATTATGTCCGGGAGGCGTGCAGATTTGAGGATGCTGTTCTCAGTAGCTGCGAGTGTTGAAAGATGAAGACTGCAGGTAAGATGATGCTGCTGCTAATGATGTTCCTTTTGTCTCCTTGCAGGTTCTACTTCTCAGAGGTTCGAGGGAATAGCTGGACACGGTGTGCATCACGTTGCAAGCTGCAAAGTAACACAAAGCATGTTCTACAGGCAGGGTGTGGGTTATATAGCCCAGGTAAAGTAGTACCAGGTAAAGTAGTTCCAGGCCTGCCACACCCAAAACACTAAACCGCATAGCTTGGTTCTTAGGGAACCAAGCAATGTGGATGCCTCCATGTTGGCTGACAATACAATAAAGTAGTTCCCAAGCACATTGTTGTTCATGGTGTATGAGCCTGGTGCCATAGGCACCAGGACTGGCCCCATGAGGTCTTTTGAAGAGGATGCCAGGCTCTAGAAGCCCGAGTCCTGACTCCACCTGGCCAATGGGTTTGCCAGAGGGGGTTTTGGGCGAGGGTCGTGACACAGGGTCATACAACACAGGAATCAGAGGCTCACTGAGGTAACCAAGTGGGGAAGGGAGGACGGGAGATCCATGGTGGTACCGGGTAATCTGCATAACTCCAGAGTCACCCTAGCAGTCATATACTGCCCCAACGTGGGCCAGATCGAATTCATCCAAGAGGCAATGGGAGAGGTAATGGCCAAAGCTGAAGGACTTCTACTTTTGGGTGGGAATTTCAACATGTGGGCGAATCGGGAACTGGACCATAGTGGAGAGGCCATTCCGCTGGGCAGCAGAGGGGGTCGACCAAATGGGAAATTCTGGGACCTGATGTGGGATCACGGGTTGGTGGACATATGGAGGGATCTACATTTGACCGCAGAGGGATACACTTTCTACTCTGCAGTCCATTGTACTAGGATGAGAATAGATTATCTCTTCACAGAGAACCAGAACATGAGCAGAGTGGAGTCTTGTGAAATCCGCCCAGTCAGCTGGTCGGACCACAATCTGGTCAGACTTTAGCATATCAGGTCTGAAACCCAGGGAATCCCTATGGAAATGTAACGACTTCCTACTCCAGGATGTGATTTTCAAGGAGGAGATGGGAATGGCGATTTGAAAATATTTAGAGCTGAATGACACAGGAGATAACATAGAGATGGTATGGGAGGCAGCAAAGGCAACCTGGAGAGATAGATTGATCGGTGAAGGGGCTTCCAAAAAAAGGATCAGGACCCTCCTGGCCCACAGATTGCAGTCAGAGATAATAGCACTGGAGAGGTCTGAAGGGAAGGAGGAGGAGGAGAGGGAGAGGGACCTGGGCAAAGCGAGAGGGAAGAGGCAAGAACTGAGAGAACTCAAGATGGGCAAAATCGTAGCGGGCCTCCAACACCTACGTCAAAGATATTATGAAAAAGGCGACAAGGCCAATGCTATGCTGGCAGCCAAGCTCCAAGGCTAGCGGTCCGACAGATGGGTGGCAAGAATTGCAAGCGGGGAAGAGGGGGAAAGATCTGACCCGGAAGTCATAGCGGAGAAATTCGCCGGGTTCCACGAGACCCTCTATGGGAGGGAAGGAGAGGCAGAGAAGGTAGCACTCGAGACATACCTCGATGGGGTCACGTTCCCCGTCCTTGGAACCCCAGAGGCATCTTCCCTAGACTCCTCAATAACCGAAGAGGAGGTACTTAAGCCAATATCGGGATTAAAGCTGGGTAGGGCCCCAGGGGAGGACGGGTTCACTGCAGGCTTTTACAAGGCCTTTGGGGGCCAGCTGGTGGGGTTCCTGGCAGGCCTATTCACTAACATCATGACAACAGGGAAGGCACCCCCATCCTTCGGCAAAGCACTAATCACGGTGATCCCTAAGGAGGGAAAGGATCCAACAGAATGCCGGTCCTACAGACCAATCTCCCTCCTGAATGTGGATGCAAAACTATTCACCAGGATTATTGCCATATGCCGGGACTAGTTCACTCCGATCAGGTGGCCTTAATACAGGGAAGGCAGGGGAGGACACCCTCCGTAAAACTCTGCAATCATGAGGGAAGCAGCCCTGAAGGGAGATAACAAAGTCTTGGTGTCCATCGACGCTGAAAAGGCATTCGACCGGGTGGACTGGGGGTTTTTACATGGAGTCCTCGTGAAACTGGGTTTCGGAGTGGGGGTTAGGCAAGCCATCAAGGCCCTATATGCAGATCGATCAGCTAGAGTCACGGTTAATGGGCGCCTGTCATGTATTTTTAGCCTCCAAAGAGGGACTAGGCAGGGCTGTCCCCTCTCGCCGCTCCTGTTTGCCATGACCATGGAAATACTTGCAGAATATCTCAGAGGTTCCCCGATGGTTTGTGGTATTGACGTGGGAGACCGGACTTTTAAACGTGGCCTTTATGCAGACGATACACCTGAGGGAACCCATTAGACCAGTCCCAGCCGCCCTACAGGTTATAGAAAGCTTTGGTCGCTTGTCAGGTTTCAGGGTAAATATAAGCAAGTCAATGATCTTCCCCTTCGCACCAGATATGGAAAGAAACCTGGCCAAACTGACTCCCCTGGGACTCCAAATCTGCAATGAAGGGATAAAATACCTGGGTATTAATATTGTTAGACCCCATGAGGATTTAAGCCAGGCAAACTACCCCCGCCGTTTGACAAATTATTCAAGGATAGGGAGGGATGGTGGAAGGGTCAAATTTCGTGGATGGGAACAATAAACGCCATAAAGATGAATCTCCTCCTGTAAGGATATTTGGCGTGTTACAGCACAGAGTACAGCACTACTGCACAGGTAGCAATTTTTTTTTTGATGCAGCACCACCACATGGGTGTGGTGCATTGCTATATGTGTTGCCAGATTAACATGGACATATAAGTAAAAACAGGCTATTCAGTCAAAAACGATTTTAACATATAAAATGCAAATCTATTTTTACAGTTAAAAGCACATGTGCACATTAAAAAATGCACACTATTTTTCACCTGAAATGCCTATGGTGCAAGAGACACATTTGAAAATGAACAACTAACCTTATTAATAACTAACCTGACTAATAAAACTGCATTTAACATAACCCACTAATAAAAATGTGTCTCCACTGCAGAATTAGGCCTACTCTGAAAGTGAACTTTTAAACGCACATTCATTTTTTTTCTTTTTCTCTGCTGCTCTGTCCACATAACTACAGGAAGCAAAGGACTCGAAGGAACAGGAAATCAGGTGGTTACAAATGGTTAATGTGGAAATGAGCCATTGTGTAGTGAGGGAGGTGATGGCATGATTGATTCTGATTGGAGCAGCGTCATAGCAAGTATCATGCTAGAGGCAGTGATTAGAGTTTTGCTGGGGGAGCTTGAGGAGAGGGGGAGAACAATCGAGATTTGGCAGAGCTGGGAAAAGGACCTGTTTCCTGGCTGAAGATTTCCTGCTGCAAAAGCTGAGAATTCCAGGCAATAACCCCGGTTTGAGAACGAAAGACGCTTGTTTTCACTGGGGTTAATCTTCAAGGGAGCCAAATTCAGAAAGGGAACAGCTGGAGAAAACTCATGCTCAACAGATAAGGTAATTACAGAAGTGTGGGGGCTGAGTGTGTACGAGAATATTCAGTCAGTGTAGGAAAAGAGATTCCTGTGCTTTACTCACATGTTTAATGTTGCAAATTGAGTTCTTGTCTCCGCCACTCCCTTTTCAGTGTATCACAGACAATGCTGTTACTGTGCTATTTTATTTATTTCTGTAAAAAGTGAGATCGTGTTTAAATGCAACTTTTATAATACACAAAAATATTTGAAAGCAGACGGGTGGTGTGTTTTATATTTACCAATACAGTGCTGATGATGTGGGGAGATGTTTAGACAGTGCAATTGTCATTTTCAAGGTAGCTAAACATCAAATTTGGCGGCAGCCGTGTGCACAATGTAATTCAGTATGAGCAATTATAACTAACTGTGTGTGTTGTAGTTTGTCGGAGGTCTATGAGTCGGCAAAAAAGGGAGGCCCGGGACATAGTTCACTACCGTATATAAGATAGTGAAAATACCACATGATAGCTCGCTGCCATAGATAAGACAGAGAGAAATTGCCCATGGTGGCACACTAAAAATGAAAATGTGGTGTTCTTGAAATGCAAGCCTGAGGTTTCTCTAGTGATTACACGAAAAATCAGAACAAAAATAAGGGGTTCTGGATATTGGGGCCACAAATAAAACAAGGGAATTATGCTCACCAAAATACCACCAACCACGCATACCAACCATGCATACCAAATACGCATGTCTGTGTGCTGAAATAATGCATGTCCACTGTATTATTGTTGTACATGGCCCAATCTGAATACAAGGAGTGATTGTTGCTAAGTTATTTTTCGGCGGTAAGAAAATACTGTCAGGCCCCAAATCTCCACAAAATACCCTACATATTTATGGTGCGTTGCAGGCCGGGAAAGTGATCATAGAGTACCTACTGGGCGTGGCAAGCGTGTCTCACACTGCCATTTGCACATTAAAGGGAACCCATTTTATAATAGCAGTGTGCCACTAAAAACGAATTTCAGAATGTCACAAAGGGAAACCACATTCTCAGACCTAGTGCAATATTTAGAGGCAAAGTTGTTTGCACATGGGACTTGGTCGTCGAATAGCACGTTAGAATGGCGTGAACGCATTCAGGGTGAGGTGCAGAAAGAAAAACTAGACAATATTTTTGCAGAAGGCAGCATAATTCAGGTCTGCCTTACAAGATTATTGAATGCAGCCGGTAAAAGTGCAGAGAAAGACTGTTTAATACGGCTATGCGGCAAAATATGGTTTATTTTGAATAAGTCCCTGCGAATGCAGGAGAATGATACTCAGCTAATTAACAGGTTAAAGACTGAATTAGATGGGGCAAGTAAAAATCAGGAAATGTTAAGAGCAGAATTGGATGTATGCCAAAAAGACATGCAATTAAAATGCAGAGACTTTGATGCTCAGTTATCCAAAAGCAAGAAACAATTGGAGGATAGTGAGCAAGAATTGGTACACTTAAAAGCCTTAGTGGACCACATTAGACAGGATAAAGATGAGGTTGTTTCAGAAATGCAGATTTTACAAAAAGAACATTGTGAAAAAGAATGTGATCTCCAGAGTGCAGAACAAGAAATGATTAAAATGATTCAAGAAAGAGACAAGAGAAATAAAGAGTTCAATGAATGCCAAATGCAAATGTGCGACATGCAGGAGGTGATTAATAAGATGAGTGATGAAAACAACTATTTGCAAAATGAAGCAAACAGACTCCTTAAAAAGTGTAAGGACTTAGAACAGCAAATGTGCATTCCCAGGTTCCAGGAGAGGCGGCAGGGTACCACATTCAATGGAGTGGAGGTGAATTCTAGCTCTGCCCAAAGAGCTAGTGCTCCAGTGACTGGGCCGGTGACTGAACTTGGTTGCAGCGCCCTTGGGGGATTTGATACTCCCATTGGGGGCAGCCACCAATCTCATACACCTGAAAACAGGATTGAATCACAAAATAGTGCAATTCCATGAATTGCAACAAGTAGCCCCATAAAAATAATGAAAGCCCTGATCAAACCATTTAAAAAGGGAGGTGAATGCTGCATTCAGGATCACTTAGAAGCGGTGCATGACATTTTTAAAGCACTCCAGATACCTAAGGAACAGTACAGACAATATTTTCATTTAACTTTAGATGCCCCGACGGCCAGCATCATAAGGGGATTAAATGAACAGCAGAATATGACCTGGTTGGAGTTTGAAAAAGAAATTAGGCGTCATTTTTCTCCTTTTCAGTCATTGCAGGAGGCAAAGAAAGTCGCTTACACAATTACTGCTGGACCTAATACATCCCTCGCCAATTTTTACAAGACTTAAAAAGAGCATTTTCTCACGTTGATGTATCTTTTGACTCAAATTCCAATGAGTTTAAAACTGTATACTTCTATGGGCTACAGAAAGACATCATATCCCAATTGGTCCGTGAATTTGACCGTGACCAGTCCCTTGAATGGATTGTACATCAAAGCACAAAACTATATGAGGTACTCTATTGTCAGGGTAGAGAAAGTGATAAAATGAAAGATACTAGACCTAAATCTAAAGAACCCTCAGCCACAGTAATGGAAATCAGGTCAGCCAAAATGTCCCTTGAGTCTGCTCAAAGCCAAGGTAAAAATAATGTGACACCTGAACAAAGGGGTAATCAACAAAGATCGCCATTTCCTGTACCAATGTTCCAATCACATGATCCTAGTAATAGAGAGAGCTACATCAGCCCTAGGTATTTAGGGGACAGACCCCGGGTAGGATATCGGCCTGGTATGGCAGGTATGAACAATAACCAGAGACAAAATCAAGATCAAAGTAATGATGGTCCCTACCAGTCATTGGGGACACAGAGCAGATTTGATCCCAACACCATGATATATGGTAATCAGGATAGGCCCCGATATGTGGATCGATTTACTGATAATGGAAATCAACCTAGGGGCCAGTACCCACAATCAGAGAGACAGGACATGAGGCAAAACGTGAGCTACAATCCACGTCAATACAATGATTCCCCACCAGGGGACTATAATCAAAGGATGGGTGCAACCTGCTCCCCTCCACAAATGATTGAAGAGTTCAGAAACCATCCCAACTGACATCAATCACCTGAGAGGTATCAGAATAGATCCAATCAGGGGGAAAACAACCAATATCGACCTAGGCCACAGAAAGAGGATCCTAGAGAGATGGAAAGGTTACAGTGCCTTGAGGCCCAAGTGAAAATGTTAGCTGAGCAAATAGGAAAGCTCTGTACAGCGCAAAAACAACCTTCCAAAGAGGGGGCTGATGACCATAGCAATGACCGGGGGGCTTCCGAAAAGTGACTAAGTACTCATGATAACTGCAGTGCCAAAATGACAGATTGCTCTGATATAATTTTGCATAACGACTCTGAGATGCCTAATGGATTAAATGTGAAAGTGCCAGTAAATGAACTTGTGACAGAAAGTGCAAATACTTCTAAAAAAGAGGTACGGTTTAACCTACAGCTAAATAAAACAGTAAAGATTTGTACAAATGAAAAAGAAACATTAGGAATTCCAAAAGAACAAAGGGACAGATTGAAGAAAAATGACTCATGCATGGGGAATACCAGTGAACAGGGAGTAAGTGGGGATACTATAGCTCCTTCCCTGGGCAAGCAAAACAATGACCAAACACAGACAGAAAAAGGAAATACTCAAAAGGAGGGTACAAGTCAATCACCTGAAGAATTCTTTGAGCCACATATTTTTGAAGAGGCTGAAAGGGCTGGTATCACACTAAATGATCACAAATGCACAGAATTAAAAAATGACAAATTGCTGAATGATGTTGTTACACATGTTCAGTTGGAAGGTTGTAATGTGGTCTCTGATGTTACCCAGATGGATGGGCGAACAGTGGCCACACTCCAAAAAACCTCTGATCATGGAGAAATAAATAAAGTCTCTCGCGCAGAAATGGGTAAAAAGGAGGGAAAAATGTCTTTCCATTTACCAATGTGTTTAGCCAAAAGTGAAAAAGACCTGAGAAAGGTGAGCCCTGAAATCAGTAAGAATTCACATTTCTTATGTGTATTAGAGGAAGTTGAGGACAGATATTATGCACCCATCACTGTAGAAGAAAAATGCCACACCTTTGCTATGATTGACACTGGCGCACAGGCCACAATTATGTCCAAGGAGCTGGTAAAGAGTATCAATGAAGGGAGACCCCCACAGAGTCAGATCACAGTGAAGGAAAATCAAGGCCCAGTGCATAACTTTAATGGGGAGGAGGTGCCCATCATAGGTGTAACTGAGGTTGACATAAAAATAGGAAAGCACAGAATGAAACAAGAGGCATTGATCACATCTATTTGTGAGATTCCATTTCTGATGGGGACAGATTGCTTGAAAAGATTGTCTCCTCTAATAGATGGGGTGAATAGAGTGCTGTGGTCCTTAACCAAAAAACCATTGAGGCCTAAGAAACTAAAATCACAAAACAGCAATATAAATGAATGTCACACCGTTGCCAAAACAAATGATGCTGTGGAGGTATATCTCCAGAATAGCTGCATACCTAGTGTCACTGTTATATTAATGTGTCAAGACAAAATGCACAGTGACAATGACAAACTACCTGTACAAATATACTTGGACCCAAGGAAAAATTGGCAGACTGCCATAGATGAGCACACATTACGTTTTTATTTAAAAGAGAAAACATGCAAACAGAATATTGCTCCTAAAACAGATTCAGAAAAACACATTACCACTCTGGCAGAAATACACATGGAAGATGAGCAACCATGGGTTCATGTTGGTATAAATGACTATTTTAAAACAATAAAAGGCACTTTAGCGCTTGAACATGAAAGGAGTTTCATTAATGAGAAATTGTTGCAAAAAATAATGGAGAGGGAAGAAATCCCGAGATTTATGATTAAAAACCAATATGTTTCTCGGTTGGACAGCCAGACTTTGAAAACCGAATTGCAGGCAGATGCATGCTTAAAATTAGCATTGGGCAGAAAACAATTTACCATAATGTATGGATAGTGAGTGGAGCACAAAATGAATTTTACATGGGCAATGACATCATGCACAGAATGTGTATGGTGTTAGATTTCCTTAATCAAAAAATATGGTCACGCCTAGGTGGTCCGGCACCTGAATTTGAAGACAAAAGAAGGGCTTATCATTGTGCACAACTGGTTCCTTATGCAATCGAATTACAAATGAGGAAAGATACTATTATTCCTGCATTTACAAAACAGTTTGCAATAACACTGAAATGTAAAAATGGACAGCAGATGAAAGGCTCTGATGCATTTGTATGCCTGAATGAATCTATAAAACAGCAAGGCAGGTATTATGAATACATTCCATTGGTAGACATTGGTGAAGGATCTGTAAAAATTATGGTAAATAATAAAGGTTGTCAGGATATTCATTTAGAGGAAAACTCCCCATTAGGAATGGCCATACAAAAATCACATTATACGGCAGATTTAAATAACATGGTGATTGGAAATCTTCCTGAAAAGTATGTAGATGCCAAGGGTGAGTTGCCAGAACACCTGGCCTCTCAGCCCAAAGGAATATTTAAAATTCATTCTGTGTATCCTTATGATTCAAATGAGACAGTGTGCTGCCATCAAGAGGATTGCATAATATTTAATTTAAATGAAAATGAAACAGAAAATCAGCCCATTGAAGTGGAAGCTGATATGCCAAAATATTTAAAAGTGGCAGCTTTACAAAAAGACACAGCCACACAGTTAGAGGAAAGCGCCGAGATTCCCTTACCAGAAGATTTTCCAGAATTTTCCAAAATGGTAGAAGAGCAGATCTCCTTAGCGGATGCGTGTTAAAGCAATGAGGATAGGGACAATCTGAGGGAGATATTTATGGAGTTTAAGGATGTATTTGCAAAAGATGCTTATGATTGTGGTTTAACTGATTTACATGTGGCCACACTACCAGAAGGGTGTAGCAGAAATCCAGTGTTTGTACGCCAGTATAGACTACCGCTGGCATGTTTAGAATCATTGGCAGAGATTATTAAAAATTTGGAATCGCGGGGAATCATCAGGCCCATTCATAGCACATCCAATACACCTATTTTAGGTGTGTTAAAGCCAAATGGTCAATGGCGGCTATGTGCAGACTTGAGAGAGTTAAATAAAAGAGTACCAGTATCTAGATGGCCACTGCCATTCATTGATCAGGGCCTAGCTCAGGTACATAGTTCAAATGTATTTACCACATTAGATCTCACCTCTGGATATTGGTGCGTGCCATTGGCAGAGGAGATACAACATTTATTTTCCTTTACATTTGACAGGACTCAATATGCCTGGCTTAGAGCTCCATTCGGGTACACCAATAGTGGGAGTGAATTTGGCATATTTTTAAGAAAGGCCATGCCGGATGCAGCGGAAAGAGGAACAATAGTTTATGTGGACGATGTCCTGATAAAAAATGAAAGCCTGAAAAGCCATTTTGATGAAATAAGACATGTACTTGGCCAATTGCAGAAAGCAGGCGCCAAAGTGTCTTTGCAAAAAGCACAATGGTGCAAGAAAAAAGTGAACTTTCTAGGGCATGAAGTGACTGAAATGGGCTAAATCCACAAAAGAAGAAAATAGAGGCAATACAAAGATTAAAAGATCCTAAAAATGTGAAAGGAGTAAAAAGTTTATTAGGGATGACAGGCTATAACAGAAAGTTCATTGAAAATAATGCAGAAATCACTCAACCATTGACTAAACGGCTTAAACTGAATACTCCCTGGAAATGGGAAAAAGAGCATTCTGATGCAGTGGCTAAATTAAAGGAATGTCTTGTAAAGGCACCATGTTTAGCATACCCCATAAAGGACAGGGATTTCTTTATAGAAATAGGTTTTTCTGAACATTGTATGTCAGCAGTGTTATCACAAAAACACGATTTGAATCACAAAACCATTGCATATGCAAGTAAGGCATTTTCCCAAGTTGAAATGAAATTTAATGAATGTGAAAAGGCCCTATTAACCACTGTGTGGGCGCTACAACATTTCCGCCCCATTGTTCAGGGAGAAAAGTTGATTATTGAAACAAATCATCAACCTTTGCAATTTTTAGAGAGTAAAAGAATTAGATCAGGTAATCTAGCACAATCAGGAATCACTTCATGGACGCTGGCATTACAAGGTTTTCCCGTAGAAGTGAGATATGGACAAAATAAAAAGAACCCAATTGCTCAAGGGTTAGCTGACTTACATGACTGTGCAGCTGAACAAATACCAAATGAAATGGAAGTGGAAACTAGTTTGCAGGAATTTGAACAATCACCACACAAAGCTTTTGATGAAAAAACATGCAAGGATTTGCCAACTGTATATGTGGATGGTTGTGCTTTTCACATTGAAAATGACAGTAATAAACAATTAGTGGCAGGAATAGGAAATGTCTGGTTGAAATGTGAAGGCGTCCCCAGTATAGGGATGAAGATTGGAGATAGGAGCAGTCAGGTGGCGGAATTGGCAGCCATTTATAAAGCAATTGCTACTGCAGTTGATAAAAAGTTCAGTGAAATTGTCCTGGTGACTGATTCTGACTATGCACGGAATAGCTTTGTGGAGTATTTGCCTGGTTGGAAAGCAAGAGGCATGGTTACATACAACAAAAAGCCACTTAAACATGGAAAAATGATACAAGCCATAGACAAATTGGTGTCAGAGAATAATTTAACAATATACTAGAGAAAAATTTGTGGGCATTTAAAAACACCAGGAGAGGATAAGGAGGGAAATGATAAGGCAGAGCACCTGGCTAAGATTGGGGCTGTGATGGGAGAATTGCTACCTATTGATTATTTAATGGGTGAAATACAAATTGATGCAGTGACACGTTCTAAAGCACCAAAGGAGGTAGATCAACCGGTGGTGCAGTGGAGTCATGACACGCCAGACCAAGATTTGATTGAGGCACAAAAGAATGATCGAATTTTGGGAATCTATTATAATCATTTGATAGATCCTGAACAACATTCTTTAACAGAAAATGATTGTATGGGAAAAGAAGAGTTGAGGGTGCTATTAAAGAACAAAACACGAATTAGATTACAGGGTGGACTCATGATTAGAGAGTCCATAAGAGGACAAATACAGTGGGTAGTACCCCTTTCATTCAGAGGACTAATGCTACACCATGCACATGATGCCATAACTGCAGGCCATAGAGGTTCACAAAAAACATTAGAAATAGTAAAAGATTATGCTTACTGGCCACCTATGTCCCAAGATGTGGAATTATATACTAGAGGATGTCTAGTATGCGCCCAATTTAAACCTGCTTCACCAATGCATAGAGCACCATTGATGAAAAGAGGCCTAACTCTCCCATGGTCAGATTTGCAAATAGACTATGTAGGTCCTTTAAAAAGGTCGAGCAGGGGAAACCGTTATATTTTGAGTGTGGTATGTTTGATGTCGAAGTGGATTGAATGCATTCCTGCACCAGATTGTAGTGCGCAAACAGCAGCCACATTGCTGGTGAACCATGTGTTCTCAAGGTTTGGGTTGCCACAAAGAATTGAGTCAGACAGAGGAAGTCATTTCACAAGTACTCTAATGAGTAAGGTATGACAAATACTAGGTGTGAAAAGGAAACTACATATCGCATATCGGGCAGCGTCTTCAGGTACAGTTGAAAGAAGCAATAGGTCTGTTGTGGATATTTTAAAGAAATTTGTGGCAGAAGCAGGTTCCAGCTGGGATTTACGTTTACCATTGGTTTTGATGGCAATCAGATCAACTCCTGCCAAAGCAACAGGTGTTAGCCCCCATGAGGTCTTGACAGGTAGGAAAATGGTGTTACCACAACACCTACTATACAGAACACATGAGCAGACACTTGTGAGTGCATCCGCAGTTCATGAATATATTGATGAACTGAGGAGGCATTTGCAACATGCATTTGCTTTTGTGCAGAGAAATCTGGAAAGAGCTCCTGACAGTGCAAAGTCTTATTATGACAAAAAGACATCAGTAAAGGAATACAGTGTAGGGGATCAGGTGTACAAGTTTCATTTTGGAAAAAGTAAACAGAAAAATTCTAAATTTCTAGCAGCCTGGCAGGGGCCATTTCGAATTATAGATAAGGTCTCTCCTGTAGTTTATAAAATTTTGAAAAATGAAGGTGAAACGGCAATAGAGCAGTTTGTCCATGTAAATCAAATCAAACCATGCCATCCCAGACATGAGATCAGGCAGCTTGAGCATGTAGAAACAGATAAAGTCCCTTGAACACAAAAAGAGAAAATAAATGGGTACAATCAGGAGGCAGTGACAAAGAAGTTAAAAAGTTGATTGTTATAATGGCACATAAACACTGTAATATATATAAAAATATATAATATAAAATAAATAAATAAATATATATAATGGAAGCTCATGGTTGGTGTGCAGAGAGAAAATGTATTAAATATCGAATGCTGTTTTATATGTGCTTGTTTTCTTTTTAACTTGTGTTTAATTTCAGAAAAAAAAATTAAAAAACGAAATATTTTTACCAAGCATGTTTTATTTTTGGCAAAAGGGTGAAGTTAGTATTGTGCTATGTACTTAATTTGTTTATTTTCTATTTGATTTAGAAAATTAACATTATTTGGTCGGAGGTTCCGGAATCAGAGCCCACGGGAGACGATGGAGTCCTGGAGCCCACGTGGACGGATTCCGGGAAAGCCCCAAAGAGGGGTGAAGACCAAGGCTGCAAAGCGATCAGCATTGAAGATGATACCGATGATATGGTTAATGATGATGATATTTGGAGGGATCTTCAAGAATTCAGAAGCACAGGTTGTCATTCAACCTGGACCAGCATCTGGTATCGCGGTGGAAGAGGCACCAGGATTCATCATGAGAGATAGAAGGATGATTTTCCAAAATATATACATACCATTGAATCCTGAGATTTTGGTTGAAAAACACTTGAACAATACCGGAATTAAGATTGAACAGACTAAAGAGTGGCTGGAAATAAGAAAAGAAGACACTAAGCAGTCAATAAGAGATATATTAATGCAATTGGAAAAACATTTGTGAATTCAGCAGACATTAAGAAGAGGAGAGGAAAGAGAGGTGCGGTGATGCTCGCGATATCATTGGTAATGTCTATAGTTGGAGCCATAATAGGTACCACAATATCAACAGCCAATTCTATTTCGGTAGGAACACTGAGTACTAAAGCGCAACAACTGAGTATTGACCTAGAAATAATACAAAAAAACATTAGATGGAATTAGAGGGGGACTGGATGAACAAGTAAGATTCATAAATGAAACTGCAATCATTCTAAATGAACAAGCGGATGTAATGCAACGGGTGACTAAAATAATACTTAAGCATGACAGAACTTTAAATGAAATATTGAACATAATGAGTCCTGTTGATAGACTATTAACGAATTATATGAGAGAAGTTCAAACTGCAGTTTCACAATTGATTCAAGGACATATCCCCTTGTATTTTGTTTCGCAGGATATTATTCGTCAAATGATAGAAAGATTGACCAGGAGGGAAATTGATATAATACAGGTAAAAATTGCATTCGAAATGGGTAATGCAATGCCGTTATATGTGGACTTGGAAAGACTAGAGATCGGATTTTTGCTATGCATCCCATATGTAGCCCCTGAACTTATTTATCAAACGAAGTGGGTACACAACGTTGGATTTTGGCAAGAGGACAAATTTATTAAGATTAAGACTCCAGAAGTGGTGGCATTTCAGTCATGGGAACCTGAAGTTTATTTAATACCAAACCTGGAAACATGTGTAAAATGTAAAGAACAAAATTATATGTGTCCAGGTAAACCGTTTGTCCCTGATGCCACAGATGCTATTTGTGGTTTGAAATCTGACCCAAGTATATCAGAAGGATGTGAAGTGATTATTAGCAATATGGGGAGTGAAGAAATGGCACAGGCTAAGATGGTCAGAGGTAAATGGTTGGTCAGCACCTGTTTAAAGAACATGACGGTAGTACATTTAAACCATGGAACATAAGTGGTTAAACAGGTGAAATATAATGTTTTTTATTTACAGGTTCCAAAGGATACAATTGTGTCAATTGGGGGGTTAACATTGTTTCATGTAACAAATGATGTTTGGGAAAGCCAAGTGGAAAATATCGATTTTTTTCAAAGGGATACTTTTCCAATAGATCCGGATGTGGAATATTTATTGAATCACAAAGAAAGACATGTTATAAAAATGAATTTGAGAAAAAACAATATTACAATTAGTAATCTGCGGATAATAGAAGTGGAAAGATTTAATTGGGGAACCTGGGGGGAACGCTCAATAGTGGGTTTGGCTGTCCTGGTGCTAATCATGGGTGGATGGTTGATTGTGCTATCAGTAAAAATGAAAATGTTACTGATTTTACTAGCTACGTCAGGAAGAGAAAGATATCCCAATACACATGCATTTTAAAAGAAAAAAAAAGAACAAGTTGTTTTTAGGAATTGGCTTGGAGCGTAGCCAAGTTCTAAAAACAAAAGGAGGGTATGTAAGGATATTTGGCGTGTTACAGCACAGAGTACAGCACTACTGCACAGGTAGCAATTTTTTTTTTGATGCAGCACCACCACATGGGTGTGGTGCATTGCTATATGTGTTGCCAGATTAACATGGACATATAAGTAAAGACAGGCTATTCAGTCAAAAACGATTTTAATATATAAGATGCAAATCTATTTTTACAGTTAAAAGCACACGTGCACATTCAAAAATGCACACTATTTTTCACCTGAAATGCCTATGGTGCAAGAGACACATTTGAAAATTAATAACTAACCTTATTAATAAATAACCCACTAATAAAAATGTGTCTCCACTGCAGAATTAGGCCTACTCTGAAAGTGAACTTTTAAACGCACATTCATTTTTTTTTCTTTTTCTCTGCTGCTCTGTCCACATAACTACAGGAAGCAAAGGGCTCGAAGGAACAGGAAATCAGTTGGTTACAAATGGTTACTGTGGAAATGATGCATTGTGTAGTGAGGGAGGAGATGGCATGATTGATTCTGATTGGAGCAGCGTCATAGCAAGTATCATGCTAGAGGCAGTGATTAGAGTTTTGCTGGGGGAGCTTGAGGAGAGGGGGAGAACAATCGAGATTTGGCAGAGCTGGGAGAAGGACCTGTCTCCTGACTGAAGATTTCCTGCTGCAAAAGCTGAGAATTCCAGGCAATAACCCCGGTTTGAGAACGAAAGACGCTTGTTTTCACTGGGGTTAATCTTCAAGGGAGCCAAATTCAGAAAGGGAACAGCTGGAGAAAACTCATGCTGAAAAGATAAGGTAATTACAGAAGTGTGGGGGCTGAGTGTGTACGAGAATATTCAGTCAGTGTAGGAAAAGAGATTCCTGTGCTTTACTCACATGTTTAATGTTGCAAATTGAGTTCTTGTCTCCACCACTCTCTTTTCAGTGTATCACAGACAATGCTGTTACTGTGCTATTTTATTTATTTCTGTAAAAAGTGAGATCGTGTTTAAATGCAACTTTTATAATACACAAAAATATTTGAAAGCAGACGGGTGGTGTGTTTTATATTTACCAATACAGTGCTGATGATGTGGGGAGATGTTTAGACAGTGCATTTGTCATTTTCAAGGTAGCTAAACATCAAATTTGGCAGCAGCCGTGTGCACAATGTAATTCAGTATAAGCAATTATAACTAACTGTGTGTGTTGTAGTTTGTCGGAGGTCTATGAGTCGGCAAAAAAGGGAGGCCGGGGACATAGTTCACTACCGTATATAAGATAGTGAAAATACCATGATACCTCGCTGCCGTAGATAAGACAGAGAGAAATTGCCCATGGTGGCACACTAAAAATGAAAATGTGGTGTTCTTCAAATGCAAGCCTGAGGTCTCTCTAGTGATTACACGAAAAATCTAAACAAAAATAAGGGGTTCTGGATATTGGGGCCACAAATAAAACAAGGGAATTATGCTCACCAAAATACCACCAACCATGCATACCAACCACGCATACCAAATACGCATGTCTGTGTGCTGAAATAATGCATGTCCACTGTATTATTGTTGTACATGGCCCAATCTGAATACAATGAGTGATTGTTGCTAAGTTATTTTTCGGCGGTAAGAAAATACCGTCAGGCCCCAAATCTCCACAAAATACCCTACACTCCCCAGGGTCCTATATGTTTTCCAGATGCTCCCGTTGGAGGCCCCCGAAGCCCACCTCAAAGAAGCCAAAAAGCGTATAATTAAATTCAGGGCCAGAGACCTAGAATAGGATATGAAACCCTCACCCTCCCCAAAGAAAGAGGGGGGTCGCCATCCCAGATTTGCAGACATACCACAGAGCAGCCCAACTCAGGGCCTTGCCCCTCCACCTTAGGGAGGACCCCAACAAACAATGAGTCTACCTCGAAAACTCCCTCCTGAGCCCAGTCACGGTGGGAGAATGGTTATGGGTCCCAATGAAAAAGCTCCCAAGAAGAATCAGGGATCACACAATACTAGGAACAATTTGGAAGGCATTAGAAGGGAAGGGATACGGGGAGAAGGTGACCACTTGGCCCTCCCCTCTGAGCCACATTTGGTCTACGCCAGTGTTGGAAGAAATCCAAGGCCACGAACACTACCAGTCCTGGTTTGACGCAGGCCTCTGTAGAGTCGGCCAGCTGGTGAGGGAGGATTCCTTTATAAGTTTATAACTATCCAGGAGCTCGAAGAGGCACTGGGAATCGGCAGGCTCTCCCCACTCCTTTATCTACGGCTTAAGGGAATCATAATGAAACAGAAACTAAAGCCCTGCATACAAAGAACACTCACCCCAGTTGAGAAAATCCTAGACACCCATGTGGAAATGAAAGGGCTCATCTCACTCCTCTATGGTGCTCTCTTGGCCCCCCAGGAGGGAACAACCAAAAGCCTCAGAAGAAAATGGGAGAGGGACCTGGGCTGTGGAATCGGTGACGTTCTCTGGGGGCGACTCTGCAGCAGATCATTTAAAACATCAATCTCCTGCCAATATAAGACGCATGCCATCAAACTCCTACGCAGGTGGCAGTATGACCCGATCACCCTTTCTAGGATGTTCCCAGATGTAGTCCCGTTGTGCTGGCACGGATGTGGGGAAAGAGCCAACTATTGGCACATGTGGTGGTCATGTAGGAAGGTCCAAGCCTACTGGTCAGAAGTGTTTAGCTGGATCAAGGAGGCGGGAGAGGGGATATTCCCACAAGACCCAATTCTGATAATATTTGGTCTGCAGCAAAAAGATGATCACTGGGAAAAGTTACTGGACCTCACACACTTGCTACTGTTGGCAGCCAGAGCAGCCAGGGCTAGAACGTGGAAGAGGCCCACCCTTCCCACGAGAAGAGAATGGTTGACAGTGGCCAAGAACATTTATTTTATGGAAAGACTTACGGCAGCAATACACGGCTCAAGTGCCCAGATAGAGATCGACTGGCTGCAATTCAATGAGGTGTTTGTCAGCACAGACGACTCGCCCTGAGGTCCCCAGGGGCCCTTGACCTGGCCTGAAACACACCTTGGTTTTCAACAAACTGACTCTGAACCAGAAGAGTTGGTTAACCACCGACGGCTTGGAGCCCGGTCGGAGCTGCCCGAAATTGTTTAGCATGGACAAGCGGATCGAGAGTCCTGAGACAATGGGTTAGGTGGGTGGGGGGACTTTGGGTGAAAATATCAAGGAATAATGGGTTAGGGCCTCATTACACGGAAGGCGGAGGGCCAAGGTGCTATTAGCACCTTGGTCCATGCCGGTAAAATACCGGCACCGCCTTGGTGGAAAGGGGAATTACCGTTCCATTCCAAGGTTGGCGGGGCGGTAATTCCCCCTTCCACCACTGCCCTTCCCCATTCCCATTTTTGCCCCATAGGGCATAATGGGAATGGGGAAGGTGCTAATTACGGCACCGCAATTTTGCGGTGCCGTAATTTGCACCAAGGTCCCTTAGCGGGTTGGTTTTTAACGCCTGCAAAAAGCAGGCGTTAAAGCACCAACCCGCTAAGGGACCTCGTAGTAAGGCGGCAATGGTTAACGGTCACCGTTACCATTAACGGTGACCGTTAACCATTATCGCCTTCCGTATAATGAGGCCCTTATTGTTTGTTTTGTTGTGGGCATGTGCCCAAAGGTTATGTTCTGAAGAACTTCGCTGTTACCTTTAAAAATCAATAAAAATTGAATAAAAAAAAAGACGTGTACAGATGCAAGAAAATGCAAGAAGCAAAGAAATTGTAAAATTTGCTTATGCTTAGATATAAATTAGATTGCGGCAAGCACCAACCATACATATATCTACCTCAAAAGCACTTTATAGATGAGTGAAAATCCACTGCACACATGAGCACAATTGAACAAAGGTTACTAAAGGTCTCAAGAGTGCTGCAGCAAACAAATCGAGAATTAAGATGAAAGAAAACCAGCTGAAGATAGCCATGCCAAGAATCCAAGGTCGTATCGGGCTGGAATAGGGCAGCAATGGATACAGTTAAGGACAAAAAGAACAGAGTATCCTGTTCAGAAAAGTCGAAATAAGCCACAGATGGTAGAAGACTGGCAGAATTAAATCAAATACATGAAAAGGCATGAAGCAGAGGCCAGTTTCACAGTGTCTGAATCACGTGACAAAGCAGGCAGGAAGGGATGAGACTTTCACACCTACGCATGGAGCCCTGCCGTAAGCATACTCCTTAACTTTCTCAGACCAAGAAGCAGACTCAAGGCCTAATTGCTAAGCAGTAATTGACACACGACCACTGAGGTGATGAATGATTGTAACATAATTGGAGGGAAGCTGGGGTGCAGACTTACTCCCTTGACGGGGCTGGTTATTTTGCATGCTGATAAGCGCAAGTGGAAACATATGAGTGCGATTGATGCCAACCCAATCATAGTGGACCATGTAATCTAGGATCCTATAGTAAGTAGGACCAATGAGACGTTGTAATTTTAGTGACATTTACAGTGACCAGTTTGAATGAAGGGCTTAGTTGCCCAACCTGACATTGATTATCCAATCCCCTCTCCCCATTACCATATAAATATATAGTACCAATGTTAAAGTTACCTTCCTATAACCAATCCAGTTGCATGTTAGGTTTTTAAGATTACGCATCAATGATGACGAGTTTTTGGTATAAATATTGTGTTTTTTCTGAAGTTTAAGTGAGAAGGAAGATCAAGCGGTTGCTGGTGTTCATTGAACTCCCTATTTTCTGTATTTGTCATTAAGTGGACTCCCTTTGCCAAACTATTCTGTTGTCATTATTATGTGGTGCAAGAGTACAAATCTGCATCCCCATCTATCTCAAGGGTGCTGCTGCTCATCTTAAAGGTCTGTTTGGAAACCCACAGTCTTATGGGCCGGCTGGAGTCCATCCAGTTCACTTGGTAGCAGTGATTAGATGGTTAAGATTAGATAAGATGCCCATTGACCGTCGACATAAGTAACTTCAGGTCCTCAGCAATATCACAAGTCCTTTGCCATCAGGCGGAAAGAACGAGAAGCTCCCTGTGGATAGTGGATAGTTTAATTAGAGACCCTGCAGGTTAGGTCTGAAGGAACCTTTGCTTTCTCCCAAGAACCCCTTCCCACTTCTACGAGCAGCTGATTGGAGGAGCAGCACGGAATGGCAGCAACGAAGGCGGTGATCCCAAGCGTCTGGATGGAAAAAACATGCGAACGGTGAGTAAAAAAGACTGAGTGCTTTGGCAAAAAGCTGCATGCCTTTAAACAAGTAAAGGGAATGTAAGAGAGGGAGGTGGGACAAAAATAACATCAGAGTAAGAGTATAATGTATCCATAAGGGGAAAATATTGACTCAAGGGTGGCTGAGCAATAGAGAGAGATATTGGGAGTGACCGAGGTAAAGAGTATACAACCAATTTCCTAGGGTTTAAAGAGCGGTAGAAGAAGCCTTCATTTAAATCCATGTCGGAATACAATTAGGGGCAGAATGCATATGAGGAAGCAGATGGCATGCGATTTGTGTAGCCAGCCGGAGTCTGTCGTGTCTGTTTTATGACTCTAACCAGAAATGAGGAGGATGAGAGAAGTTGCACAAGTTGGGCACAGACAATATTGGATGCAGAAAGATAAGAATGTGAAGAAAGAGAAGACGAGAGAAGATGTGAAAAACGCTTCGCTAGGGGAAAGGTAATAAGATGGTTAGATTTTAGTGGGTTTGCACCATAGACATCACAGTCAGCCATACAATCAGATTGGCATGAAGGAGTATCATATGGTCAAAGGGTGGGTATCTCCACTACTCTATGGGAGCAGGCTAAGGACATTGCCAGGTAGACGGTGATGCAGGAATATTACCCATGCGGTAGACATAAAAATGATGAGAGAGGAAAAGGAGTGTCATGTGTCACAGTTCCCTTCACTAGAAAAAGGAGGAACGAGGCTATAATATATACACTGGCCTCACATGGATAGAAGAAACCTGAAAAATAAGCTCCCAATTTTGACATCAGGAGCCAAATGGATACATGAGTTAGAAAAAATGACAGGAGGGAACACGTTAGCTATATGGGATATTAAGGGTCTTTTAATTGCCATACTTGGTGATAGAGCTGACGATGTGTGGATATGGGCAGGTTACCCTGGAGTGACTACAGTTAATACCATGCATGACAGAGCTTTATTTAACAATTGCAGAACCGCAGTATGGAAAGTGTTTTGAGTGCTATACCCAGACACTTCTGATATGGGAGCTATAATGACATGCAAGATGAAGGAGTCAGATGATCCTTTGCTTTACATTCAGAATTTCCAAGATGCCTGGATGCTAGGAACTTGTGAATCTTGGGGGAAATCTATAGCTGTGTTTTACCATATATTATGCCATGGGCGGCCAGAACAGGTACAGAAGCAGCTCAAGAACAGGTAGGGAGTGAGGCTAAGCTATGGTCTGAAATACAGTTGACCATCGCATACTATTGCAGGCTGCTGCAAAGGAAGAATCGCAAAAAGGATGCTGCACTAAAAGGTGAAGAGGCTAAGTTGCTGCTGAAAAAAATATCAAAGTATGCCACTTCAAAGTATTCCATTGAGGGGGCAATGATAACTAACACAGACAGATCTAACACGCAGCAGATCAATAATCAAAGTCAGTATGATCAAAGCAATAATGGGCTTTACCCAAGGGGAAGAGGCTTTCGAGGAAGAGGATGGCAGAGTAATCAGGGAGGTTTTCAAAACAATCAAGGAGGTTTTCAAAATATGCAAAATGGAAACCAAGGTGTGTAAAATGGGCAAATAATCAGACCACCGCCAGCATGTCGGACGTGCGGAATGACAGGGCATTTAGCACGCACATGCAGAAGTTAAGGCATGGTGCAAAATTACCAATTCACAAAAGAAGGGATGGTGTATCCATCTGCGATCTCGCAGCAGGGTGGAAATGGAGTTGAACAGAATCACATGGTGCAGCAGCAAGCTCTGGGAGTACAACAAAGTTTGCAAACCCAGAATGTGACAAATTTGCCACAGGGACAGTCTCAACAGTCGCCAATGCAACTGTCACAAACAACAGGTACAAGAAAGATACTGAATTCAGGAATGAGAAATGCCACAAGTGATGGGGGAAATCTGTTCACTCAGAATGGGACAAGATTATATATGGACTAGGAAAGCTCACTGGGAGACCTGATGTGTTCTATCCTATCAGTGACACCGAACCCTCATGAGGAACCAAGGGTAGATGTCTGTATAGGGGATAAGGATTATACTTTCTTAGTGACAAGTGCGACACGCTCGTGTATACGTGAAGGCAAGTTTTCTTTGTCTGGCAATGCCATAAATACTCAGGGCTTCACAGGAGCAACAAGTCATGTTCCTTTTACAAAAGAACTTCCAGTCTCCACAGGAGAATGTGGCATGAATGTGCCACTGCTATATGCAAGGCAAACCCTGGTGAATAAATTGGGATGAGACCTAATGACAAAGTTAAACATGACAATCTCGTTCAAGGAGAAGGGCATAGTATGTTCAACTCCAGGAATGCATGATTTGAACGTATTCGAAATGATTAGAGCATACGGAGGACAAATGGCTATGAGAGCTGTTCCATTGGAACAAGAAATATTCGCTTATGCAGTGCGCATATAAATGTCATGGCTATCAGGCCTTGCAGACAAAACCATGAGAAGCCCAGATTAGTTTTTATTCAGACCAAGAATACCTATGCATGAGGAAAAGGGACAAGTGTTTCCCTTGACAATACAAACAGCCATAGTGCGAGGAGAGATGGCTTTGCTTGACAGTTGTGATGATGAAGGCAGACAATGGTGTGAAGTAATCACCATTGGGGAAGATTACAGATTGACTGACGTCACTGATGACGATCTGTTTGAAGAACAAACAAGTGAAGATGAGCTGTCAGTTGAGGTTAATCTCATCTATTTGGTGAAAATGATCAACAGATAAGTCCCTCAGAGAATGATGCTGGCACAAAAATGTCCTGAATATTTTGATGATGACATGGCAAAGGTGCCGTCTCAGAATGGACTACAGGCCCTTAAGACGTAGGCTTACTGAAAGGAGTCAGAGAAGTAAAGATCAAATTGAAACTAGGAACAATTATACCAAAAGCATGACAGTATCCCATGTCTAGGGAAGCAGATGAAGGGATTTTTAAGACAATTTCTGCCATGATTGAGCAGGGCATCTTAGTGACGTCAGAGTCATCATGAAATACTTCGATTTACCCAGTGAAAAAGGGAAAGGGGAGTCTTGGAGGATAGTGCAAGATCTATGCCCAATAATCCTGATAGTAAAGGCTGAGTTCCCTCTAGTCCCTAACCTGTCCACGATCCTATGTAATATATCCATTCAAGCAAGGTATTTCACGGTGATTGACTTGAAAAATGCATTCTTCTCAATCCCATTGCACAAAGACTTACAAGATTTGACATTGTTTACATTCAGACAAGTTCATCTGAAAAGCACAAGGCTGCCTCAAGGGTACTGTGAGTCTCCTACGATTCAACAGAGTCCTGCAGATGGACTTAAGCAATATCACATTACAGAGTGCTGCTTGTAATACGTGGATGTAATACGTGGATGATATTTTAATTTGCGGCATGACAGAGGAAGAGTGCAGACACGATTTTATTCAGCTATTGACTATGCTGGCTGAGAAAGGATATAACGTTGACAAAGAGAAGTTACAATATTGTCAACAAGAAGTGCTGTATAGGACACCTAATCTCACATGAGGGGAAAAAGGTTACCCCTGAAAGAGCTGAAGCATTTTAAAGACAGCCAAACCACACACGATAAAACAAATGCAGAGTTTTCTCAGATTATGCAACTGTGTCAGGGTATGGGTCTTTGACTTCAGTTACTTTACCAGACCCTTGTTACAAGCCTTGAAGAAAGCACAGGCAACAAAAGAAATAAATTGATATGGACTCATTTATGACTGATGATTTTTAGTGTCCATTTTTGAGGGTGTGTAAGCAATATGGTTCTGTGTATTGTCTCAATAGTATGTGACAGTTGTTTATAAATGTTGCAAAAAATGAATTTTTGAAAATTGTGAATATGTTATTAATTTGAAAGGCATTCATTACAAAATAAGTATATAACATATATCACCAAGCCTAGCCTGTTTGGAATATGAGTGGGGTAGTCAATAGTCTCATTTTTGTATAACTCTCTTAGCTTTGTTCTCTCGTTCCGAGTCTTTGACCCCCCTAAACAAAAATTGAGGGAGATTACATGTTTAGAGGTAACGTATTCACAAAGCGACATACTGTGTGTGCTCATACATGTGGCTCATGTCATCGCTCTGAAAATAAAAACACATGTACGTTTTTTGGGTGGAAAGCTCAATTCAGTAATATAATCATCTCCCCGCTAATGATAGTTCCGCTTACTACCCCTTAGTATACCTAAAGATTTCCCCCCAATACAGTCAAGGTGTCTGGCTTCTTCAAACAAAAGGACATTTAGTGAAAGTAGCTTCTGTGAAAGTTTCGTTAGGAGCCCATCACACTATTTAGACGGCTCCTCACAAACGATATCTTTCATTCGTCAAAAGATATTACTTCACAATATGCCTTGCTGCAGCCAGATATGGAAATATGTATTTTTTAGACAGCTGGATGAAAAGAAACCGTATCTTGCCAGTTCTGTTTTCGGATGTAATGAAAATATGAAACCTATCAAGATTGCATGATCTGCCTCCGTAGTCCATCCACTGCAAATATGCAAAATGCAGTCTGCCCATTCACATGAATAGATGAGTGCTGCCACCATAACGTTACTTACCTTTGTTTGGTGAATTGCTAGGGTTTTGTTTACAGAAGGTTGACCATAATGGTACTTGAACTGTTGTTAAGTATTTGCATTATGCACAATAACATGCTCGCATTTTTCACTAGGCATGTATGTCCAGTGGACATTTTGCATGGGACATGCTCCTGCATCGGACAGCTTAAACAGAATCAATGTTCCTTCTGGCATTGGACTTGCCCTTTAACCATGCCCTACACATTTCAGAAAGAACCAGGGGGCACTTAACTTGAGCCATGCCGCAGACAGGTCAAAGAGGCCATTAGGAGTGAGAAAACTCGCCTAGGGCATGGCTACTGGCCAGGCTATGGACATTCCAAATAGGTCAAAGTCTCTCCTAGGCACGGGCTTCAGACATTCCCAGTGGACGCTTTACGTGGGTCATAGCTTTTGGCAACAACCCGAGCACCACAAATGACACAAAGTGCCCATTTGGAATAGCCTACAGCTAGGCCTAGGGATTACCTTTCTCGGCGACTGGTTTTAGGCCATGTACCAGTTACCTCTAATAGAGTCGGCATGCCAGTGGACACCTTGCTCAAGGCAGCAGAACTGGCACACCCAGAGTGCCGTGCATGTTTGCACACTGGCTCTGGGACCTGTCTGAGACCAAGCACAGCATCTTGGATCTCAGAGATTAACAGACCAAGTCACCCAATTGTTCATGGATGTTTTCTTATTGTCGTGGCATATTCTACCCAATGTCGACACCCTCTAGCCGTCCAAAGATGCCACAAACTACTGCTATATACCACTTTTTGTTTCTGTTTTATTTTTCAGAGAAGATTATTTGGACTCACTACAAAATGAACAAAAAAAAAGATAGCGGGCAGGTCAAGTAATTTCAGTCCAAGTCAATCGGAATGGCCTTTTTTCAAAAAGCCAATCAAATTGAGTTTTACTAAAGACCACTAACTGGGCCAAAACCAGAGCCCCAAATGGACCAGTCACTCTGAAATTGGGACATGCAGGTGAGCCGGTTGGTTTGCCAACTGAAAATATCTCTCAAATTATCTTGGTGATTTTTTGTCATTTTTGGAGCCTTTAAAATGCTTACTAGATTTTAAGCTGAGTTGGGTGTAAATCCATTTAGCTGTTTCTGCTGAAAGTGAGGGAGCAATGTGTAGTGGGAGTTTGGATTTGAAGTGCAACGTTTGTGACCCTCCCCCATTATCTTTTCCCACGAGGACTGAACTTCGCAAATCTTTCCAAAATAACCCTCAGATTACGATTAATATGGTTGGTAATAGGCCAGAGGTTCCAAATCGCTATCACTGTAGCATATTCCACAAAAGTGATCCAATTTTGCCACAAGGCTGTTGTTATAATTATTATAATTATCTGAGCCTAATTCACAGAAGCATTTTATAATGGCAAAACCCCATTGTAGAATGCTCTGTGAATTAGTCCCGTGGGTATTTATTGAGTGCAGGTCTAACTTCAGCAAGTAACAGAGCACTTCACTATCATAGGTGGAAGAACACATTGAGGGGGCGCAAGGAGCTAAGAAGGGAGTTTGAGGGTGGGCAATTGGCAGCAATTGATCTACAAGCAACCAGGGGAGGACACAGTGAGGAGCAGATCACTGAGTCTCAAGTAGGGTGGGGAGTGCAGGATGTGTGGACCAAGGTTTTAGTCGTGTTTCTACATTTTGACTTTGTGTGGGGCAGGGGTGAGTAGTGAGCCGCTTGCCCCTTAATGTCTCAATGGCCCTAGGGCAGAGGTTTTTATAGCCCCCTACAACACATCAATTTTAGGATTTTAAACATTAATATTAGGTTTCAATGCTATTACATGCAATTTTGGATACTGCTTTTATTTTATGTGTTGCATTTTCTTGTAATAACAGCTTGGAATTCATCTTTGTCTGGGCATAACTTACTTATCTCTTCAACTGTTTCCAACTGTTTATTTTGGTCCTCACATCACCTCATGTGTTTCGTTAATATTCTGAACACTAAATCCAATATACCTTAGAGATACATTGGTCAGCTTTCCGTGAATAGAGAAGTCCAAGCTCTCCATTAGCTGCACAATAATTTGTTAATACCCTACTACCTGTGACAAGCCAGCAACATTCTCACGCAAAGAACAGTAATGGAACCCAACCGATCAGGTTGCTCGACACGTGGGCTGAAACAGCCGATCTCAGCCCCCATTCTGAGCTGCCTGATCGCTACTTCCCCACTGCCATTTTCCCCCCACCATGCCTTCCCATATTTTTCAATCGCCCCCTCATCCCCACTTACCTGATTGTGGCGAGGCGGCATCAGATCTGCCACCACTGCTGATGTTTCAGCTCCCTCTCTGTTCTGGCCCCCATTGGAATGGAAGAGGGGCTCTGTATGGCGCCCCGGCTTCCCTCTCTGTGGTGGCTATCTTGGTACAGTATTGTAGCTGAATGAGCAATACCCCTCGCCCCGTTCAATCAATCAAAACACAATGCTCTCAGTAACCCATGTTACATGATTGGCAACATGGGGTGCTAGTAGCATTAAAACCATCTCCAGCAGACCGGAATGGGTGTTATCAACCCAGGGACCCATGTTAAAAGCCCTAGCTCTGCTCGGGCCTTTAACTCTGGTCCTGGGCCGATAACACCAAATCTGGCCTGCCGGATTGGGCGCTAATGCTTAAATGAAGCTCTGCTCTGTGATAATTGGAACTGTCAGTGGCTCTTCGGTTTCTTGAGTCAACTGAATTAAATAAGGCACATAAGGGAGTTTGTGAGGAGAGGTGACAATTATGAAAATAGTTTCTGAGATAGGAGCAGCAAAATACCAGGTCTTGTCCACACCTTGGCCTTCCAAACCACCCAAATTGGCGAGGAAGTGTTCATGCCCCGGTATCCACTACAAAAATAAATAGCTGTGAGCAAAATTCTTTGAATCCACTCTGGATGGGAACCATGACTAATGCTATCACAACCCCTAAGGCTCGGGTGAAGAGCCACTAAGCAGTTCTGCTGTTGATGACCCATTACAAAAAGGCTAATATAATTTCTTTATTAGCTGCGAGAACATTTATTACAGCTGTTACTAGAGCTGGTTTGTTTCCTCTTTTCATGTTGGATTAAGTTGTTGGAGGAATTCCAGATCAACATATCAAATACAGAAATAAACCACCTGTTTGCATTACATCTCAACACTCGATACCGGGAAGTAAACAATAGGTTGCGATTGTGTCTGTTTGTAGCCAGAAATAGCACACAATAGTCCCTTTGTTTTGGCTACAGAATATTTAGCTTTTATTACAAGCAGATGATGACATTTGAAGTGTCCTGGAACGTGCCTGTTGGGGTGGCAGGAGGCTGATGTTTTTCCACCAGAGAGAAGGCAGATGGCAAGGGATACTTCCTTTGCTGTAGACACGAATTACAGCTACTCTTTCTTCACTGAGAGATTGTAATGCTATGGCATGGCTAAAACAGCTCAGCGTGACCGGCGGGCGGGTGGTTATACGTGAGAGGTCATGTTGTTCTTTTGGCTTGCCTGTACGGTCGATATCAAGAGGTGAAACTAAATGTGAATTTCTACTGCTTTGAAAAACTATTTTGTTATGATGCTGTCGGCAAGGAGTCTGCAACCTGTGCCTCTCCAAATGTTTTGGATTACAACTCCCATGGCCCCTCTCCATTGACTATGATAGCACCGGCTTGTTTGAGTTGTAGTCCAAAAACAAATATTGCCAACCCTCTAGTGAGACCAAAAAAGCAAGTTCAGTCTTAATGATGTATTATTTATTTTATTTTAACATTTGTATAGCGTCCAGACCTAGAGGTATCATAGTACTTATATTAGCATAGCAACATCTGGATAAATGTATCCTATTGTTTCTTCTAATTTCTTTCACTGTGCCATAATGTTAGTTTTTCCTCCATTTAGGGTCAGATGAATAAGACTCAGGGTAAGATTGACAGCAATCTGTCCATCCAGAAGCACATAGTCAAGAAGGCCAAAATAGCCTGACGCAGAAAATCAAACCCTTCCTCCTGCCGCAGGACTTCCAGACTGTAGTGCAGGCCCTTGTGGTTTTGCGAATCGATGGGGAAATGTTCTCCTGACAGGGCTCCCAGCTGCTCACTTGGCTCCCCTAGAAGCAGTCCACCATGCTGCCATGGGCGTAATTTTAGTGGGGCACAGGGGTGTTTATCCCCTTCCACTTTCATGGCACACCATTGTGTCCCCATTCATTTGGCTGGGGCACCTTTTCTTCAGATGTCATGTCCCCCCAACATTTTTAGCAACGTTACTCCACTGCATGCTGCAGCACTGACAGAAGTATCCCCATCCTATGCAAACTACATTGGTTTCCAGTCCAGGCCAGGATACAAGCCAGGAAACTGCTCAAGACTGTATGTATCATCTACAAAGCAGTCACAAGTACCACTCCAGCGTACCTGGTGGCTAAGCTACACATACCTGGTGCCGCAAATCGACCAACCAGCTTGAATCATAACTCGTCTGCAAAGAGAGGACCTGCAAACAACCCTTCTCTTGTCATGCACCCATCCTCTGGAACTCAATCCCAGTGTCAGCTCGGAATGCACCAACAATTCTCCAATTTTGCAAATCTTTCAAAACATGGCTCTTTCAACAACACCTGACCGAGGACTAATTCCAATGGACGCACATACCGATGCACAGACCTCACAGTACTGCATGACTGTTAAAAGATGTCAGCCCCAATGCCGGCTACCCACACTCTGTACAGTGCTCTGCTGCTCTCGAGCTAGGTCTGCACTTTAAACAATAACATGAAATGATATTGCTCTCTCTTTAGCATGAGCGGCAATATTATTGCAACAGCAGTTACATTATGGTCATACATTATTGTCAGTCATTTATCCAACAAACTACAACCTCTGCTTGTAGACAGTTTCAGCATCCCTTGTATCACAGTTGCATAAAGGGATCGAAGTGTGATAAAGAGATTCAGCAAGTGCAAACACCAGTCGACCTGGCTGGTTTCTCACCTCACAGATTCAACTAGTGACAACAATCGAAATTAGTCTCTTTTATGTCATTCTTCTCAAACCTAATGAATAACATTTCACTCATCTTATTGAAGTGTTCTCACTTTGTGTGTTAATAGCCACCATACCATAGACTTCGTGACCGGAACCGCTCAGAATTCCGAACCTGGTTATGGATTAAGCATTGATGAAAGCAAACCTCCATTTTGCACATACTCCAGTAGTATTTGCCCATGCAGATACATTACCCCCAGCTCAAATGACTGCACAGAATGCACTGCACTATTTCAATTGCCCAGGCAAAACTTGGAATTGCGCCTGAGCAGATGTACGGTAATCCGGCCTTTGGCATCAATGCATATCTGAAGGGGAGTAGATACATATATTTTGTAAGAAGCTGCCCGGATCACAGGCCTCTGGACAGGCAGTAGGTTCTTTCTTCTTTAATAATTGAAAAGTATTTTGGGGAATGACAGCATGTATTTACATTTGACAGCACTGCCCATTGGAAGCTGAGGATCCGACTGGAAGCGGTGGGTGACCCTTGTTATTGCTAAAATTATAAAGTTCACTGGAGCATGAAGGTGCAGTGACTGTCTACATTTCATTTACATTCTATGTAATTGCCTTTGGAACAGCCCACATAGGCCAATCTGAGGCTGGACTATTAAGTTTGAAACATTTTAAATAGTACCACTTTACAGCAGAAGGAATGAGCTTTTGTTTGCAGAGGAGGGTGGAGGACACTGCATGGAGCAATAGGCTACTTTTTCCATAGCATATCAGCAGGCTCTACACCCATCAATATATGTGATTTAAGGTGGAAATGACTTATCAAATATAAACTCAACAGGTGTGTAGAATTAATAAAACAGTTTATCTACAGTAAGATATCTTAGCAGAAGAATGCACGTACTGCAGTGATCCATGTGTAACCTGCAGTTCCAAGGTTTCACTCTGGGTAAGAAGAAGTCCGCATGTTTATCTGCTTGAACTTCATCAAATTAGTAAAGTTGAACTAGAACATTGTGAGATTGCATGTCGACATAATGAGTGTTATTAAGGGTTATATTACATTATAGGAAATGCATAACAGGCATGAACCTCTGAAACCTCTATAGGCCATTGGAAGAGCCAGTCATGCATTTCTGGTGCATGGATTTTAATCCTGCTGAATTCAGTTCTATGGGGACTACTGAAGTATGTATTTAGCAAAAGGGAGAGTTAATGGCTGCAGGTCAAAAACTTCAGAATGTCCAGAAGGGCTGAGGCAGAGTCAATCATATATCAAGCATTCATGACGTAAACTCAGACATTCCTTAAACGTACACCATTTATTTAGGTAGTATTCCAATGTTGTAAGCTATCTACATGGAAATAAAAACACATAAAATACATATTCAGTAAGAGGCCTATTCTCAAATGCAGCCCGAAAAGATATGCACTATTTACAAAGTTCTTTAGAATGAGTGTATCATTGATGCACACATTCAGATTTGCTTTTTCCGTCCTCTTTTCTCATTTGCGCGAGCAAGGGGGAAATGAAAAACATGCTGACCACAGACATGTGCATTAGAGATGATGAGGAAACCCAACATGAAAAGTGTCTCTTTCCAAAGCTGAGCAGTGTGCAGTCTTGCACAGTCTGATAGCTGCCACTTTGTTTTGACCATAGCTTTCATTGCCAATGATTATCTGTGCCTGCTGGCTCCATGTCTATTACCAAACCTCTAAGAACTACTATATGTTGCATCTCTGCACTTGTAGGGAGCAACGATTTGGCAGCAGAGCAACAAATTGTACAGTGAAGCTCCTGCAATTTTGTGTAGGAATCTAAAATTGCAAAAGGATTGACCTCCAATGGTCATTGTTTCACTAATTGCTATGCATTGCAGCATGCGATAGGTGTATAGGTATCCATGTTTGATTGCCATATGAGTATGGTGATGTGGAAATGTTTTTCACCAACTGGAAATAAATAGATATAGATAGATGTTCAGAATGCGTGGATGTAAGGAGAAAGATGTATACATCCAAGAGGAGATGGCTGTATAGCAAGAAAGGAAATACTCTTTATGGACATTGGGAAGCAAACATAGTAGCAGACTAATATTCACTGTTGGGCTATATTAATAGTAAAATATTCTGCCTGATGTAGCCCAGAGGAAGGTCCAAAATAGGCTGAGAGGACTGAAACATATAGAACCGTGTTGGCTGTCAGAAATGATGGTGTATTGATAATCGTAAAGAGGATAAGTAACATTTAGCTGAATACTAGAATTTTGGAAGTACTGTTCGTACAATATTCCTACTGATTGTTCATTTGTATGTGAAATATCAAATTAGATATATTTTTCCATTTACAGTACAATCAGGCACAACATTATTTAGGCTGTTTATACATGTGTTTTAAGTGGGTTGTCAACTGGGAATGTAAAATGTTTTAGTATGATAAAAAAAATGTGTTATATGAAATCGGGGTTTTGCAATAAAGTATTTTTGGGTTTTCCATATAATAGAACCTTTTCATTATTTGAAGATTAAAGAACACTATAATTTCCTTTGATGAGTAAAAGTAGGGGGATAGCTTAAGGGATGGTATTAGTGTTTTAGTGTGGCATTGTGCATCCTGGGGGTGGGTTTCCTGATAATCGCAGGTGTCCCTTGCAGTTAGTCTAGTTTTGGTATATGCTACATTCTTGAATTGAATGGTGTCTATTACCAATCTGGTGCACATGTGGGCTGCCAGTTGGCGGACCAATTAGCAAATGGGTGTCATCTTTCTAATTAGGGAAGAGTGTGTGTATATCTATGTATTGCCTACACTCTTTTCTTTTGATGAATATTAATGTAAGGACATGTTTGAAGTGGACTAACACCATACTTGGTGGCAAACCTTAAATGAAAGTGTATGGACTCTTAAATGTCCAAGGCTAGAAGGTACAGCATCATTTATTTTAGCACTTTGGTGTATGGCACTAAACACAAACAAAAAAAGTCATATGTGTGAGTAGGAATTGATAATGTTTAGTCTTCTTTCCTACTATGGGGTTTAGCTGATTCATTATCTCATATGGGTCATCGATGAGAAGTATATGAGTAAAATGTTTAAGCATCATTTTGTTAAGAAAATGTAAGTCTGGATCCAAATACTATCCAAATACTATCTTCCTCCAACTCCTTCGCCCAATCTCTCATTTACCTTTTCTGCCCTGCCACGTGTCTGCATCAAAAGGCTAACATGAAGAATCCTGCCATGTGTAGACTAAACCAGTTTAACCTTTATGTTTGCTTGGTGAGATTTATAAGTTACAGTTTAACCCGGTCCCTGTCAGTAGCTCATGGGTTTCCTATTGAAGTTCAGATTATACATGTCCATAAGGCAGATAAAGGGCTACCTTACAGTGTATCAGAACTGCATATCTAAACTATATAATTCAGTGAAAAAAACCTTGATTGAGAGAGAAAGAGTCAACGTGATCAGGTTGAATGAAACAAAACCCCTGAAATTCATCAATTGCATTTTGAGCAAGTCCACCTTAACTATGTGCCCCCTGTTGCCCAGCGTTTGACCATAATGATGGATGACATTACTAATGACATCATAGATGACATCACTGATGACAGAACTGATGGTGTCACTAATTACATCATGCATGACATCAGTGAGGTCAATAGTTTGATTATTTGCATTTTGAAACATGACAACTGTGTTTTAACATAACATATATGTACATTTATTTCATACTTACACAGTACAATGTATTCTGCCCTTGTTTCTTTAAATGTAACATGCGGAATACAATTGTAAGTACATACAGACATTATTACAAAGGAGAATAATATGTAAGCATGTTTGTACTTTGGAAGGTAATTTGTTATATTAGAATACAAATTCATTATATGTTTTCAAAATACATGACTACAAATATTAGTAACTAGCTTGGGTAACCGGCGTGTCAAGTGGTGTCTTGTGTGTCCTGGAGGACTTTGCACTTGTCCTCTTGTCAGCCAGTCTTGCTTCAGTTTGCTCTGGTGTCTAATGTGCCCTGGAGGATGTTGCTCTTGTCCTCATTTCAACAAGTCTTGCTTCAGTTTGCTCTGGCATCTCATTTGCCCTGGAGAAAGTTGCTCTTGTCCTGTGGTTGGCAAGTTGTGCTGCTGTTTGTTGTTGTGTTTCAGAAGCTCTTGATATTCATTTTCGCTTTGAATCCGATGGAGCTTTTCCAAGTGATGTTTGTTTTTTGTGTGGCATGTTTCATTCACTTCATGGCTTCAGCACATTTGAGAAAATATCCAAGAAAGATTGATTGATTGTGCTCTCTTGTCGTGAATGAACTTAAGTAAACTGTAACCTTGCCCTTTACCATATTGGAGTGGCGTGTTAATAATTCATTTAATTAGTTTTAATTCTCTTAAAAAATCCTTTAATATTCAGTTTCAAACTATAAACAGTAGTAAAAAATGCCAAAGAAACGTCTTGCTTCAGACACTTTTCTAAATTGTGTCTCCTTCTAGTACCTACTGTAGTGAATCGGGGTGAGCATCAGTAAATGAGGGTGCCTACGGAGTATATTTTTTGCATCCAAACATAGACCACATAGACCACAACCTTGCCCCAGACAAATGAGGAATCCATGCAAAATTTGGTAGGCTTGTGTCCAACATTGTGGATTTGTATAGCCAGACAAACATATACACGTTTTATATTCAGATTTATATATAAAGATACTATCCCCGTGAAAATGGGCAGAATTGCTCAGAATGAAAAAGTGTCCTGTGTCCTAACAGGCACTCAAGATGTGACCCCCTCACTGCACTCAATTGCTTTTTCCCCTCCCTAACCCTCTTGCATTACCCCCCATCACTCATTGCTTCATGTGATTCTCATTTTTTTCTGAGCACATCTTGCTGCATTGCTTCAGTAATCCCGTGGGATTCATGCTGCCTTTCTCTGATAGACAGAACAGTTTCTACCCATAACTGGCTTATCAACCCACACCCAAATCTTCACGTTCACTTGGAGTCTTCTTTCCCACTCCGACCTCTAGCCTGATGTGATTGCCATTCAAAACATTCAGTGACCCCCCAGGAGTGACTGCACAACCAGAAGAGTTTTGAGTATGTTTCCGAAGTCCAGCATGTTATTAAACTCTAAGGTTGTGGGGGAGTTCATTCCAACATTCTATGGCATCTTTTTCCTTCTCCAAATAGTGTTTTGAGTTCCTTCATTTGCAGCTTCTCCCGGTAATATCGCGAGAACCATTTGCATCTAGCAACAACAAAAAATATGAGGTTATGCAAATACCTCAGATTTCACCACAAAAGAAAATACATTTCTAAATAATTTGCTAATGATACCACAAGGCTCTCCTAATGCAATTGTGCAGTTTGAGACCGATGTTCCCCCAATAGGATCAAGTGCCACTTATAGGCCACTATTGTATTGGCTGAGACTTATAATATTATAAGAAGGGGCTGGAAAGGTATAGAGAGGTATTGGCACATGTGCTATCCCTTCATCAGGCCACGAGCCTCCCTTGGGTCAAACATGTGAAAACTACGTTGGAAGCCCTGAATGAACCCTCGCTCTGGCGCAACCCTCGAATTGTAAATACAATGGCCCTCATTACGACCCTGGCGGAGAGGGGTTTACGCCAGCGTAATGCATGGCGTACCTCTCCGCCAGATTAGGACTTTCCGTAGCGCCATGGTGATTTTTACGCCCGGATTTTCCGGGCGGAAAAATCCATGGCGCTACGGGTCCTCTCGTTAATTACGCCACCGTAATCTACGGTGGCGTAATTAACGCCTTCCCCACTCCCATTATACCCTATGGGGCAAAAATGGGAATGGGGAAGGGTAAATGGGGATTGGGGACTTACCGCCCCGCCAAGGTCGGAATGGGGCGGTAAGTCCGCCAACCCCCATGGCGGAGTTGGCAGCTCTGCGCCATGGTCCATGGTGCAAATTGCACCATGGATCTCCGCCAGGGTCGTAATGAGGGCCAATGACTCTTATTAAGATTAAGGGGGCCATTGTTGAAGCGACAAGGGGTAAAATGTTACAAGCTGAATCTTAACAATGTAAAAGTAAGTTTGTCTTTGAAAAATTCCTTAATACTCTCACCTGACCGTATACCTGTGCATTGTTCATGAGTTTTAGGAGTGGGACCCTTAGGGTTAGGAACACTCACAAAGTCATGGAATAATACTAACATGATGAATTTCTCCATGTGTGGCCTGATTTAGAGACAATGATCCACCACATGTTCTTGTGTCACAATTTACTTGCATTGAAAACTTGTTTTTTGCCCCTATTTTGCGTGCCAACAGGTGCCGCACGACAGCTCACAAATTGGCATTCTGCAAGAATACTGTCAAAAGGGACGTTGTTCTCTTGATTGCAAAGTGCATCTCCCAGAGTTGGTTCCAAAGTAAAAAGGTATGGTGTTTGAAATGGACGTTGTTCTCTTGATTGCAAAGTACATCCCCCAGAGTTGGTTCTAAAGTAAAAAGGTATGGTGTTTGACATGGATGTTGTTCTCGTGTTAGGGAAACGTGTTTTCTAAATGCGTGTTGAATGTGTACTGAATAAGAAATAGTACAAGTGCCCCCGGCATTATTGCCTTAATTGGCGTTCTTCTGCCTGTAGACAGCATTTGGACATTTTGGTAATGGGCTGTGAGACAACTCTCCCCACCCTCTTGCACTTTCTTGATTGATACTTATATGATTTTAAAATGTAGCAATTGTATTACAAGAATGTTTTAAATATTAGGTGCCCAAGAATCATAAAAGTATTTTTCAAATTTAGAATTCTAATCATAGGGGTTACAAGATCACTGCCCGCACACGTGTGTTTTCAGTTCAAAGTAATGCTTGTACCTATTTCAGTATCGTAGCTGTAGCATGTAACCATTGTGTATTTATTGCTGTTTTGTATTGTTTTTATAATTGTCTTTTATGGCTTATTGCCGAATAAAATCTAACTGAACTGAACTGAACTGAACTCATTTATAATCTGGATGAAGTCATTTTCAGTTTTAAGGTAGCTATTACAGGCCAATCGATGCCTGTGACCCAGTAAAAAAACAAATTATTCAAAGTCTCGGGACGATAGCTCAGGGGCGACATGCTCACCTTGGAAGCAAGACGACATGGAACAATACAGGTTCGATCCCCGCGACCGCGCTTAAAAACCTCTGAGTATAAAATGTGTTATAAATAACCTATCATATCATAAGAAAATGTTACCAATGCTGGTAAATGCAGGATGTGAGGTAAGTAAATTAAAATATCGGTTGGTACTTTTCCTATCTTTTGTGAAGGCAGACAGTACTCAGGCGTATCTCTGTGAGATAGAGAAATAAGGAAAACACATAATATGCAGCTGGGCTCAACAATTCCTCTCAGTGACAAAGGTGTTTCAGTTATGGATTTGCATTCATAGAATGTTATGTTTATTTTATTATTCCACTTTCTTGTAACTATCAAACATTTGCATTGAGGACTGAGCACTTGTTTTTTTCTTGAGTATATGTGTTAATTCAGCTCCAGCAAGACATTGGACCTCATCATGAGGTTGCTGGTAGGCCGCCGGTAGTACCAGCGGCCTACCGGCAACCACGGCTTACTGTTTCCGCTGCCAGATATCCCGTTAATACCAGGATAATACAGGCGGCGGCGGAACTGTAAATTCCCATTCCATTTCTTTGCCGTTTATTCATAATTTTACCTGATAAAAAGTTGAAAAATACCAAAACGTTTTTCCTTTTACCTTTTCCTGTACATTTTCCCATTTTACTTCAGCACAAAAAGTTAAAAAAGAAAAGAAAATGTCATTCGTATTTCCACTACGATTTGGGTTTGTATTTCTCCTAGTGGGCATTGGTTGACTTCATCTCTTTATTTTAGTTAACTTTCCTCTAATCCACGAATAATTTAAAAACATTTTTTCCAGGATGTTTGTGAAGCATACAAACAGTTCCCATTTGGATGTGAACCAAGGAATCCTTCCTGTGCATTAGTGCACGGCCAGGGGCGTTGCTGGGGGGGGCTAAGGGGGCTATAGCCCCTGATCTTTTGGTTGTAGCCCCGGATAGAATCTCAGGAGCTACAGCCAAAAGACTAGCTAGCCCCCAGTCCCAACATTTCCGACATCAGCTTAGCCCCGGGTCTTTTCCAGACCTAGCAACTCCCCTGAGTGCACCTCTTTTTTGTCTCTGCGAACGCATTGTGAATTTATTTGCTTGCCATTGTCAGTTAGTTTAACTTCTTGTTTGTCTCGTGTTAGCCCTGTACTAGAAATGAACTGGAATCACAAAGTAGGGGCAGAGATTTGCATCAGTAAGCAGAAGTTTACGTCTCAGGGGACAAGGATCTCACTTGCCAGTTGGGAATCTCAGAGATGAATGGTGTACCCATTGTAGTAGTGGGCCCGGAAGATGCCAAATGCCAGCAGCCACTGGAGGAGTTGCATGAGCTTCGATAGCCATTGGAGAACTATTCAGGAAGAGAGGAGGAGGAAGGGTCAGCCCTTCCTCCTCCTAATGGAGTGTTTTACATTACTGCATGGGAGAATGCAGAACGCAAGATGGAGGAGGAATTGCTGACAATGGAGGGTTTAATACTACCATGAAAGGAGAAGACACAGGAGAAGGTGGAGAATGCAGGACTGACAATGGAGGTTTGCCACTGCCAGAGGGCCATGATAAAAAATGGTAGATGAAGAAGACAGGGTGTGTACAGAGAGGCCTTACGTCAGAGATGCCACACTGTACTCAGTTACATGACAGTGCACTTAGCTAGTAAATGATATTGTTTTTGCAGCAGTCCATGTTATGGTTAGGTATAGTGTACCCTCCTCAAGTCTCCTCACCTAGCTGGTAACACATCACCTTTCATGGATGTTATACTTGATGATGGCTTGGGGGAGGAGGCAGCACAAATGTTTTGGCTCTTGCTAGCATGAAAGTCCCCTCCCCACACTTGCGTTCTCGCGCTGATGCGCTTCTGACTGCTCCCCTGCCCTCAACTTTGGAAAGAGCCCTTTAATGTAACCCTACTTAGTTTGAGATCGTCTGCCAATCACCAATGACGTCATTCCTGCCCCAGCCCCCACAAGTGAATTCCCTCTCCTCCCTTCCACTGGCTGCCCTTACATAAGAGCAATGCATTCACACCTGAATGCTAATTAAGCCTCTTCTCTATGATCTACTGTGTAATGACATTTGAACAGGGCCCTTCAGTAGTTAACAGGTGATTGTTTGCCAGGCACCATAGGCTTTTCCCACACCTCGGACACCGTGACTTGATGTCCCACTATCATTAACACTTTTATCATTGCTGACTTCAATTCCACTGCCCCTTCCCCCAAAGACATTGGGAGCCGCATTAGGAGTTTGGAGGTAGCCATGCCGCTATTTGCGGCATGGCTGTCTCCAAACTCGGGTCCGGGTTCCTTGAATGAGGAATTACCGTGCCATTCCAACCTTGGAGGACCCGGTAATTCCTCATTCAAGGAATCCATCCCCATTTCCATTTGAGCCCCCATAGGGCTCAATGGGAATGGGGAGGGAGCTAAGAGACGTCCAGACGACCAGAGGTCCTTTCCGGATCCCGCGAGCGAACCTCGTAATAGGGCGGAGTGGGTTTAACAGCACCGGCACCATTACTGGTTAGGTTAAACCCATTCCGCCCACCTCGTAATGAGGCCCTGGGCCTCATTATGAGGTTGGAGGTAGCGGCAAGGCTACCCCCAAGCTCGCATCCGGCTCCAACACCCATGAAAGTGGAATCACCGGGCCATTTCCACCTCAGCGGACCCGGTACTTCCCCTTGTGCGGGTGCCAGAGCCGGTATGTCCCCATTCCCATTGGAGCCCCCATAGAAAGGAAATGATTATATAATACAAAGTCTTTTAATAGAATTTTATTACCATCAAGTATTACAATGAACAATGCAAAACTAAACGTTGAAAAACGTGTCTGTGATTAAGGAAGGTTCAGCTTCAGTTTCAGTTTCATCAAAGGAGAAGATCACAATCATCAGTCCCGAAAGAAGGGTTACAGTGGCTGCAAAGTGGAACATGACCCATGATTCAAAGACAGGAAGATTACATTTGAAATAATCAAAAACATAACATAACATAAGATAGCATTAGAGAGCGGCTTTCTTGCTATGTTGCTAGTCATAGTGAGGCCTTTCATCTGTGATCTCAGTACAGTGGTATCCATTTTAGGATTCCTTAGCTGGGATCTGCAAAATAGAAAATGTTGTACATGCCATATCTAAACTGACCAGGGGAAGGGTGTCGTGGCATGTCCTGCCTAATGTCCTGTAAACCAATACACAGTAATGTCCTATGGCCTACTTTCGTCCAAAACTGCAAACAGATCCCTCCTGGTCACGTCTAGTGTTTTTGCGAATATTAAAGAGCCCAATTCCTGTGCCTGTGTATAAGAACAATTGCTGAATACTGTGGCTCCATGCCAGCTGCATGCTGACACGGTGGGAGCACCTGTCCTTCATCAGGAAATAATGTGACAGGACAATACAAGACCCCAACTCCCTCTGATCCTACAGACCACCGAAGAGAACAAATAAAGTACAAGCAGAAAGCTGCTCTCTTCACTCACCCACACAACCAAAGAAAATGAATTAGTAACATACACGCATTTTTTGATTCCACATCAAACCCCCCACCAGTTTTCCCATCATTTTAAGCTTGGCACAACCGTGGGGGGTGCCACAGTTAGTATACAAATGTCTAAGAAACACGGATAATGGCTTGAGCATGTTTAAAAGCCCAGGCATTATTCCAATGTATACAGTATTTTCTTGGTTTTGGAATCCTCCACCATGGAAGCAAGGCCCTCGCCCTGCGTGGCAATCCCTGATCTGAGCACTCCCCCTGCCTGACAATCTGATCAAATAGAGTTTGGAATTCCACTCCCACCCCTAAATCACAAATGAGCCCTGACACTCAGGAGTACTGCTAAAATGGCATGAAAGAACGAGTTTATCAGTATTGAACAGAGTACTGTACTGACAATCAAGTAAACTCTCACCCTTTCTTATTCCTATTTACCATTACTGTCTAATACAGTATCTTACTGTACAGTGTATATTGCACACTGCTGACAATGCAACTCACTGCCGAATAATTTCTCTCTCTCATTGAATTCTGCCTACATTATACGTTATGTTCTATTATTGTAGAGTCCAATATGTTACTGTGGTGTATACCCCACCCCTCTCTCTCGCTTTCTTTTTCTCTCTCTTGATCACTCTCTCTACCTGTCTTTCTCTCTCTCAGTCTCTCTCTTTCTCTTTGCCACTTTCTCCTTCTCTCTCTCTCTCTCTCTCTCTCTCTCTCTCTCTACATACAGCATGTCTCTCTGCTCACTCTGCCTCTCTCTCTCTCTGTTTATTCATGAATATTGCAACATATGTAACATTTTTCTTAAGAGAGCCCCTCAAGGTGCTCTGCAGTCTGTAAGAGACGGGGATGGATTGTCCCCTGGGGTGGGAAGGCCACTCACTCAAACGGCAGAATGTGCTTCAGTTGGAATTTTCCAACCTGCAGTCTTGACACACAGCATCGTATATGGAGAGGCTGTTCTCTAATCTGAAATTCTAAAGCAGCCTTTCAAAAAATGTTCTCTGCAGAGCGTGAGGCATCAGTGATAGTTGGTGATGCTGGCAGATAGCAAGGTAGAGGTGCGTGCATCTACCTGTAAAATGCAAACTTCAGCCACGAGGGCCTCTTTGGAGTGTCCACCCTTGTGCCCCTTGACGTCTCTTCACCCACCTCGTCTTCTTACCACACTCAGTTTCCTCACCCTCCCTGCCTTCTCCTGATCCAAACCCACAATTGTCATTCGGGCCTTCTCCTCGCCCGCACCCACTCACATCCCACCATCTTCTTTGGCGTCAGTGACTTCCACCCCCTTTTCACATTTGGTGTTCTACGTGCCATACACCCAGCTCCCTCCATGTGACTTTTTGAAGAACACCATTGGCCCCTCATTACCCAAGTATGCACTGAAAACCATTTCAGTGGAGGATGATCCAGCGATTATTAATACATGTAGGCACTGCCCAGGGAAGATGGCATGTATACTGTTCACATATTTGGTCACTTTGGAGTTGCGTGAGCAGTGCTGCTGCAAGAGAGTGAACTTTTATGTGTTGGACTACAAGAAGGGCCTTCGACTTCTTCGGAGGTTGACCATCCTTTTCTTTGTATAAGAATGTTTTGAGAGTAACTACACCCAGCATTCCAAGAATAACATCAAAAAAGAAATTCTTGTGGATGCAAGGTTCGAACCCATGGCTGCCCTGCATCCTTTTTCTCCCAAACTACCACTCCCCCTTTCTCTCCTGCAAAACATCACCCTGTACCTCACCCACCACACCACTCCTGTCCTTGACACTAGTGGCAGCTGGCAACCTTTCCCAATGTAACACACCCTCAGCTCCTCCATTTGGCTTCCAACACGTATTGCAGCCCCAACCCTGCTCCTCTGCCAACTCTGATTTTCCCTTCACCTTTCCCTTGTTCAGCGACACTTACTAGAACACTCCTTGCTTTTACCAAAGATTTAAACATACTGTGCTGCACTTGTGCTAGTGGATGCTAAACATGTTGACAACAGATGTAGGGCTTTATGTATTTCTTTATTGTTCTGTTTCAATGGTAGTTTATCAAGTCTGAGTAGCTGAAAAAAATGGAACATAATGATACAAGCATTCAGAGCGGCCATTTTGGAGTGCATTTTGGATATTGGTTGATGCCCCCTTGCACTCGTTAACCATGGAGACCCTACAAGAGTGTTTCCATGTTGGTGGGCTTGTGGGTGCTTGCCCTCAGATCAACTCAATCAGAGGTAAGACAGGGGACCCGGGGGGAGGGGGTAGTCTGATCCCAAGTTTGAGCCCAAGTGAGCCCTTGTTCTGCCATAAAGCTGCTGCAGGTGAGTGCTTGGGGTCATTGTTTTGAAAAATGTGTATGGGCTGGATGCCCTCCAGGTACTTATGCCATGCAAACACCAACATCCCCTTCAACATTATGAACACTTTAAAGAATGCTGGGTTTATGATCCCCTTACAATAAATCAGTGATCCTTTTCCCTCTTTTGATATGCTCCACAGATATGTATTGTGATTGGGTACTTTAGGGTAGCTTGCTTGAAGATTCTCATTTCCCCCTGGATGCCATCCTGTTGAAACTCTCCAAGGCAACTGTAGTGTCTTTGGTGAACAGAACATACTTAAAGTCTTCCATCATCTCCATAAGCTTCATGTGGGGGACCCGATGTTCCTTGTTGATGAAACTGGTCATAGGGCAGAGTCTGTGGAGAATGCAAAGAGCAGGGTAACAAATAAATGGGTGAGCAGGGTGAGGAAGAATGGGATGCTGTACAGTGCGGTGAGGAGCAGTTTGGTAATGCAGAATGGGTTGAGTTGGGCGAAGGAAGAGTGAGTTAGTCGGGTGAAGTACAGTGGGTGAGTGGTTTGAGGTGGAGTGGGGTATGGCAGACTGAGGTGTGGCAGGGTGGTAAAGTCCGTTTTGCAGGAGAGGGATGAGTTATATTTGGCAGAGGTACAGTGGATAATTAAGGAAGATGACTAACCGTGTATTCCTCCTCTTCTAGTCCGGAGCCTGGAAAGCATAGTAGATGACACCTATGCTGAAGTTGATCCCTTTATCATGCAACAGGGTGGCCTTTATCTGACAGTCATCCATTTGGAATCTAGCATTTGCAGTTCATCTATTATCATGCACAGAATGATAATTTACTGTCCAGCCGTGTCGCCCAATATTAACAATATCACACAAGCTAAATATCCCAGGTGTATGATTCATTAGTTATTTTAAGCATTTCTACCGATTGTGTAGCCAAAGTTTCCCTTTCCCTCCAACATTCTAATTAACCCTAGTGATTGTGTATCCCTAGCCAGCAGTGGTGGTCCGGTTATCTAGGGCTAGGGTAAAGAGAAGAGAATCTTGCCCTAATCTATATTCTAATCACCACACGCAACTTTCTTAACAAGATTGTATTACTAAAACCGTGTGTAATTGGCATTGCAAATGAAATTATTCAGTTTTAATCATTTTCTTTCCTCTGCGTTTTCACACTTTAAAGATATATTCAGAGCTGATAATAGATTGCTCTGTTTGTGATTCATAAAAACGACCACCGTTTTTTGCCAGTGTTTACAACTGTACACCTTGCACCTACATTTGTTTCGGGTGCAGTGTGTATTGTTGATGGGAATCAGTTCCCACCCAGATGGGCAGAAAGGAGTAGTGCTAAAAAAGTCACAGAAGAAAAATTCTTCCAAATGGTGACCCAATCTTCTTGTTTAGGGTCATGGTGGCCTACCGGTTTCAGTGGTTTCAAAACGTATTACCCACTTTCTTCAGTGCCACCGCATATATTACCATGCTGTTAGGCAAAGGAGATTATATATCTGCACACACAATCACCCCACCCTCGTTTTCCAATGGTTTCCTGTATACGGGGTGGATCCCGTGACTCTTAATTCATTCGAATGCAAATTTGTTTCACTGCATTCCACTGCAACCTGTTCGTTCCAGTCGCAAACTAGCAGAGAGGTGTTTCTTTGCATCTGCTGGTTTCAAAAGCTTTCACCAGGAAGATGTTTGCCACTGTGTATCAATGCTGGCCTTGAACATACAGTAATGCAAAGTTGTAAAAGGCGTGGTCACTACTTCTTAAATTGTAAATGTGCTTGCAAAGTTATATACGTTTGCTTTAGTTAGAAATGTTAAAGAGTCTAGAAAAGAATTACTAGCCTTTAGCCAGACCTATATAAAACCAGAAAAGCAAGAAAAACGAGACAGAGAGCGAATTTAAAGAGCTGCTTAACACTTACTCATCTTGATGTTTGAGGATATTCTTCTTTGGGTGAAGTTTGCCTTTGGTATGGCAATAAAAGCCAGACCATGTTAGGACAATCCTGAGCGTGATGAGTCATTGCTGGATTTCAATAATGAGACAGCCAGCACCATGCAATTGCCCAGGTTTGGCACTCATCTCCGGGCAGCTGTTGTGATGCACTCCTAGGCCCGTGCATGCAGGCAATGTAGGGAAAGAATATGGACAGGTAGCACTTTCAGCTGAGTTGCCCAATTAGTAACTGGAATAGAACGGTAGGTGGTGGGGTACTCATGTAAGTACAGTTATCAAGTAATGGCGCTTTAATCACAATGAGTACGTTTCAGACAGAGCAGACAGAAATCGTCCAGGTCAAAGGGTGCAAACACCTTGTGCGTGATCAAAGAACGTTGCATGCAAGCTGCAGGAGGTTATCCTCTTCTTATCAGAGGGCCCCCATTATGCAGGCACGATGGGAATAGAAACTCTACAGAACTTACAGGAAGACGTGCACCATTCATTTAAATGTAGATGTCTGCTCTTTTTAACCAGACGTGATATGTTGGGGACGCCAGCCTTGGAACTAATCTGCAGCTGAAAGTCTGTATAAGCAACAAAGCAAATCTGATGTATGGAGATAGGTTTATGTTTCATCTTCTTCTATGCTTCCCCTGGCTTTATCAGACCACCGGGATAATGCTTACAAAATAAAAATAAAATAAAAAAGTAAAATAAAAATAGTGTTGGTTGGCACGGGTGTTTGAAATGAGGTCATTTATGTAGAAGTGGAATTTATTCCCCTTGCCCCACTTTTCCCTGCAGCCATCCAAGCCACAAGATTAGCTCAATACTGCATTTTGAGATATATTCACAGGAACATATTGTGTAGGATGAGACTGTGAGCATTTAAGGCCCAGAGGCTACACATTGGAGGTGAGGAGCCAGGCTTTACTTTTCTGCGGAATAAGGTGTGGGGCGGGTCAGGTCTAATGTCTAGTGGTAGGGTGTTCCAACCTTTGGCTGCCACAACTGGGAGGCTGCGTCCCCGAGCCTTTGTTCTTTTGAATTTCGGAACAGAGAGAAGGAAGGCTGAAGCGGAGCGTTTGGTCTTGATGTTTTGGGTTGGAGTTAACAAGTTGGTAAGATATTTAGGAGCTATGTTAATGAAGCATTTGTGGGTGGTTGCCATTGTTTTGAATATGAATGGGCCCTGAACCGGTAGCTAGCTCACTTTGCATCTGATTTCAGAGATATGCTCTCTTCTTGGTATGTTTAGTGCTGCACTTAGGGCGTTGTATTGAGTGACCTGTAGTTTTTTAATGCTGGTAGTCGCAGGAATCCAGGAGGATATTACAATAGTCGAGTTTCGACAGAATGAGGGCTCTTACTAAGGTTAGGCAGCTGTCTGCAGATAAGTAGGGTCTGCAGGCATTAATGAGTTTGGCAGTGTATGCTGTTGATGAGATTATGTAGTTAACTTGTCTTGAGAAGGTTAATGAAGAATCCAGGTACACACCCAATGTTTTAACTTCTTTCGAGACGGCAATGGCATTTCCATCTATTATGAAGTGTTTATATTTGGGGTCAAGTTTTTTAAGGTGTGTTTGGGTGCCTACCAGGAGTATCTCTGTTATGTCGTTATTTAGGCAAAGTACATGTTGGGCCATCCAGGATTGGATCATCTGGTAAATGTCGTTGAGGATTGAGGAGTAAGTGTTGTAGTCTTCAGTTAGGTGGATTAGAATTTGCATATCGTCCACATAATTTGTATAGCATACTCCACATTCATCAAGGCAGTCGAATAGCAGCTTGGTGAATATGTTGTTAAACATTGGTGACATGCACAATCCTTGGGGAACCCCGCAGGAAAACTCTCATGGTATGCTCGGAGAGGAATGATTTTATCCATCCAATAGCATTGGGTGAGAAGTGTGCAGAACTGTCCAGGTGGTGGCATAGTATTGTGTGATTTACTAAGTCAAATGCCATAGAGAGGTCTAAGAGAAGTAGTATGGCTAGATTTCCATTGTCAGTTATGGTGTCCATTTGTTTTTTTAAGTCGAGGAGTGCCGTTTCTGTCCCGTGTCTGGGTCGGAAACCTGATTGGTGTAGGCCGAGGAGATTGATATTTTCCAGGTGTTCCTGGATCTGGAGGTAGGTGGTGCGGTCAATGATTTTTAAGAGGAAGGGGACTGTCGTACTGGGATGGTAATTAGTAGGGATGCTGGGATCAAGGGATGTTTTTTTAGAAGTGGGAGGACCCAAGCTTCTTCCAGATTCTTAGGGACTGTGCCTTGTGCGAAAGAATTGTTGATGAGAGAAGTGATGAATGGGGCGAGCTCTGTGACACTGTCTTTTATGATAGGGGCATGGCATATATCGCCTTGACACCTTGACGGTTTGACGGTTTGAAGCTGGATATGATTTTGATGACCTCAGTGGTGGAGACTGGCCTGAATTAGAAAGGAGGGGGTGAAGGCTCTCTCGTGATTGGTGGGTCTGTGTTAATGGCTGGCAGTGTTAACTTGTCTTTTTCTTTGCTATTTTGTTTTGGAGCATAGCTATTTTGTCAAGGAGTGCATGCTGTATGTTAGCACACAAGGTTTCATCTTTGCGACAGGTATCAGGTGGGCTGGTGGGAGACTCAAGTTCCCTCAGGATGGTGAATAATTCCTTACTGCTAGTTTTGGCGTTTGCCATGCGCTCATTGTATGTAGAGTTTTTAGCTAGCAGTATTGCTTGTTTGTACTTTTTGGCTGAGGAGATGAACAGATCCCTGTTGTTTTTCGATGGTGAGGTTTTTCAAGTTGATTGAGCAGCGTGTTTAATCGATCTATGATTCTTGAGGTCAGGTGAGAACGAGGAATTCAAGTGAGCTGTCTGTTTTGGTTTGCGGAGTTTGAGTGAGGCAATTTTGTCAATGGCTTCGAGGATGGTGGTGTTGTAGAGATCTAACATGGTTGACGGATTGGCATGGGAGAGGGTACCTTCAGTAATGGGGCCTAATAGAGGGAGAAGGTTAGAGCGTTTGATGTTGCGCATGTTCCTTGCAATGGTAGCTGGGGTTAAGTGTGGAACAGTTTTGTGTTGGTTTAGTATAGGGATAGTGAATGTGATGATGTTATGGTCTGACCAGGGGCAAGGGAATTAGCTATAATGCCGGTTGATACATTTAGGTTGGCAAGCCAGTCTAGCATGCAGACTTTGTCATTGGTAGCTTGTTCAATACATTCAGTAAGTCCGAGAGCAGCCATTGTGTTTTGAATGGTCGTGGCACTGGGATCTAGACTGTCAAAGAGGCCAAGATTAAAGTCTCCTAAGATGATGATTCGAGTAGAAGGTTTCGTGTTTTTTTAGAGTAGCAGAGTCATGTCCTCGGCAAAGGTTTGTAATGGTCCAGGTGATCGGTATATGATGTGCATGGTGGTAGTTGTGGTATTGTGGTAGGATAGTTTGATTGAGAGAAGTTCCCCATATGTGAAAACTTGCTCATGTGTTTCTCTAATGGAAATGTCAGATTTAGCAATCAGGGCAACTCCACCTCCTTAAGTGGTGGTTCTATCTTTTCTGTAAATTGTGAATCCTTCTGGTATGGCTAATGAGAGTGCAGGGCCTGCTGCAGGGTACAGCCAGGTGTCTGTGACCACTAGGAAGTAAAGGTGGTTGGTAGTTATGAGGTCAGATATGTTGAGGGCATGTGCTAGGAGTGATCTAGCGTTTATGAGACCGCCCTTAATGGTAGTTTCGCTGACGATGGTAGCTTTTAGGGTGTTGTGTGATGGGGATAGGGTGGTGTGGCTCAATGCATCATTGGGCACAGTGGGATTGCTGTGCATTGGAGTGATCTTGGTATGGCCGGGTATCAGTTTAGGCTCAACGGCCATAGTAGGTTGTCGGTCCCATATGCTAGGCTTGTGTTGCACAATCAATTTTGGGCTAGGCCTGATCAATTTGTGGCTAGGCATGGTTATTTCAGGGCTGGGGGCAATAAATTTAGAGCTAGGCAAGATAACTCAGGGCTAGACAGGGTCAATTCCGGCCTGGGCACAATCAGTTTGGAGCTGGTCATAATGGGTTCAGGGCTAGGCACAGATAGTTTAGGGTCAGGTATGGGCAAATCAGGGCTAGGCACAAACAATTCAGGGCTGGCACCATCAATTTAAGGTTAGGCACAATCAATTCAGGGCTAGGCACCATCAATTTTGGGGCTAGGCATAGTCGAATCAGGGCTAGGAACAAATAATTCAGGGCTAGGCACCACCAATTTAAGGCCAGACATAGTCAAATTAGGGCTAGTCTTAGTCCAATCAGGGCTAGGCATAGTCAAATCAGGGCTAGGCACAAGTGATTTAGGGCTAGACACGATCAATTCAGGTCTAGGCACGATCAGTTCAGAGCTAGGCATAGTCAAATCAGGGCTAGGCACAATCAAGGTAGGGATAGGCATAGGCAAATCAGAGCTACGCACAATCAAATCAGGGCTAGGCATAGGCAAATCAGGGCTAGGCATAGTCAAATAAGGGCTAAGCATAATCAGATTAGGGCTAGGCATAGTGAAATCAGAGCTAGGTAAAGTCAAATCAGGGCTAGGCACAATCAAGGTCGAGCTAGGCATAGGCAAATCAGGGCTAGGCACAGTCAAATCATGGCTAGGCATAGTCAAATCAGGGCTAGGCATAGTCAAATAAGGGCTAGGCATAATCAGATCAGGGCTAGGCAAAGTCAAATCAGGGCCAGACACATTTAAGTTAGGGCTAGGCGCATTCAAATCAGGGCTAGCCATAATCAAATTAGGGCTAGGCATAGGCAAATCAGGGCTAGGCATAGTCAAATCAAGGCTAGGCATTGTCAGATCAGAGAGAGGCAGAATCAAGTTAGGGCTAGGCACAATAACATCAGGGCTCAGCACAATTAAATCAGGGCTAGGCATAGTCAAATTAATGCTAGGTATGGTCAAATCAGGTCAGGGCTAGGCATAGTCAAATCAGGGCTAGGCATAGGCCAATCAGGGCCAGACACAGTCAAATTAGGGCTAGGTATAGTCAAATCAGGGCTAGACATAGTCAAATCAGGGCCAGACACAATCAAATGAGGGCTAGGCACAATCAAGTTAGGGCTAGACATATGCAAATCAGGGCTAGGCACAATCAAGTTAAGGCTAGGCATAGGCATATCAGGACTAGGCACAAACAAATCAGGCTAGGCATAGTCAAATCAGGACTAGGCATAGTTGAATCAGGGTTATGCATAGTCAAATAAGGGCTAGGCATAATCAGATCAGGACCAGGCATAGTGAAATCAGGGCCAGACATAATCAAGTTAGGGCTAGGTGCAATCAAATCAGGACTAGGCATAATTAAGTTAGGGCTAGGCAGAGGCAAATCAGGGCTAGAAACAATCAAGTAAGGGCTAGGCGCAATCAATCTGATTTCGCCCGGAATCAATGCTAATGACCAGAGGATTAATGGACTCTCCTTGCAAGATCTGTATACTAATGCCCCCCAGTTAAACCAGGATGGCAATGGGTCTTATAATGGTAATGTAACTAGGCCTGTGAATGCCAATCTCAATAGCAGTAAAGGGTCAATGAGTAAGCCTGAACTGAAGGGAATTTTGGTCCCTGATACCTTGCCACCTACAAAGCAGCCTTCTAGTATGTGGGACGATAGGTCCCCAGTTTGAAGTTACCATTCAAGAAGTTGGATGGCGGCTGGGCGCAAGCCACGCTATTTGCGGGCCCATTATTATCTCCTTCCTCATTCCCATTGAGCCTTTTGGGGGCTTGAATGGGAATGGGGAATGGTTTTCAGAATGGGGACTACCGGGTCCTCCAAGGTTGGAATGTCCCGGTAAGTCCCCATTCCGACTACCCAGACACGACTTTGGAGGCAGCCATGGTGCTAATAGTTAATAGCTAATAGCACCATGGCTACCTCCAAAGTGGTAATGACCCCAATATAACGTTTCCACTCAATAATGTCATTTCGATGTATGTTGGTGGGTGTAAAAATGTATCTGTCTTCAAATTTGACCATGTAAAGTATTTCCATGCTCTTTGTAAAAGTTGCATTTATGACAGTGTTCTTGGTTTGCTGGTAGCACTTGGTAACAAACACAAATGAGTTATGCTCAAGAGTAATCACCAGCAGTTCTACAATAAATTCTACCGTCGCCCCCTTGTGGCAGAGTGGTATGTGTAAGAATGTTCTAGATACAGTCAATCATGTCAGGTTTTGGAATGTTAGTGTATAGTGCTTTAGGACCTGATTCATGGAATAGTGCGCAGAGATCCTGCCGAGATCCCGCAATGCCCACACGCCGTGGACGACTCTGTGTGAGCCTGCACGCAGACGTTGTTCTGCACACTCTGCATTTTTCATCAAATTGTTCCTGCAAAGCAATAGTGTATGCAAGTCGTGGCCGGAACGCCCCTGACATGCCCCCCCCACAAAGCAAAAACAGCCCAGCCAGAAACAACTACCTTTGCATGCTCCCCGGGCGTGAATACATGCACCCTTGAAACAGTGCGTGGGGTCCTGCACAAGCAGGCCTGCATCTTGGGGATCCTGCGCCGGGTCCCCGTAACTTTTATTGGCACCCCAACAACATGCACACGATTTATTGTAACCAGGGTAAAACTCAGAAAATCTGCGTGCGAACCCCCGTAAACCATTCCCGCATTGTTCTACACTGCGTACGCACATCCCTAAATTAGATCAGAGCCCCGCTGGGTACATGCACCCCTAAATCTGACACACGATCTTACCTCTGTGTGGTGAATCCTATGCGCAAGTGTGTGTATGCCTGCCATCGGGTGGCGGATTCAATGAGAGCTTTGTGTGGCTATTTCCCTGCCGAGAGGTTGTGCAGTCGGATCCATGAATACGTATCATTCCGCACAATAGTGGTCGTGCGATGAACTGCCTGCCGGCCGTACCACACAATGTGCACATTTTCCCTTGTTCTTCCTCATTTTATGAGTGCCGCCCCCTTTCCTGCCTTCTGCACAAGCCACGCCTACGCTCTGCGTGGTTTCTCACGCAGTTTGGTGCGCAAAGTCCCTGTTTACTGCGCAAATAATTCCATGAATCAGGCCCTTAATGTCCAATGTGGCTAACAGTGTAGTTGAAATGTCAGAACTCTGCACCTTAAACAGCTTAATAGCTGAACTAGTGTCTTTCAAATAAGAGTTTGTTAACATACTGAATGGATGGAGGTATTTATGAATGTATTTGTAGACTGGTGAATGGAGCCATATCCTGACCCAATTGGATGGCCAACAGGGACAAATAAATCTGTGCTTTTACTCTGGCCTACTTGTGCTTTTATACACAATGACCACCCATCAGTTATCTTCCTTCCAGCAGGCCCAACAGACACTCTCAGAGCATTCTCTCAAAAGATGCAGCTAAAATTCAACTTGAGATTTCATTCACACATCACGCACCACTATTATTCAAGCACTGACCCATGGCCAGCAGCACAAGCAGACATACACACTTAAGATAAAGCACTAAAAGTTCCAGTCTTCCTAAATATACAACCCTATCGCTTGGGTTCAACTTAACATAAAATCCACTGTGTACTATTTGTGTTGGTGAAAGGGTTGGCTTCTGCTATGTGGCTGGCACCAATGCAGCTGTCTCAGGCATAGGGACTTCTACTCTGTCACCTTAAAACTACTTCTTTGCTCAACGCGGCTGCAGCCCCAGCAAATTCACAAGCCCCTACATTTTATTCTATCTTTTTGAATCAGACATTACATACATGTGGTCCTCCTTTCATGGGCATCGTCCTCCTCCCAAACAACACAGCTGCACCAACAACCATTTTCCTGGAGTACCGATTAAAAGGGACAAGTCTACTCTGCTCCCTAAGACTCCAACTAATATGTGGTTACGTTTCAAGAAGCAAGTTGAAGGATAGGGATTACACAGAAATCTTGACTAGATAATAGGCTGCATTACAAGTGTGTTGGTCCAGAAAAAAAGCGGAAAATATTGCTGGTAATTCTGGCTCCGGCATTGTTTTTTCTGGACTGGCACACTTCAAGTTTGCCAGTGGGGGCTACAAATTTCCCAGCATGCCTGACCTGTCGGGAGTTCAGGCCCCTACCGGCAAACAGATGCCTGAATCACCGGTGATTCAGGAAATCCCATCCCATGGAGTCCTATGGGACACCATGGATGGAATGGGATCTTATTGCACTCCTATGCCAATAATATCCAGTAATATTGGGCGGCGGGGACGGTCAGTCTAGGATACTGGCAAACTTATAATGAGGGCCTATGTCCTAAAAATAGAAATCAATCAATTCATTGCAATAGGTGCAGTTATAAAGCTATTCTACGTAGACAATGTAATTGAATCAGGAGCTTTCTGCTATCATCCTTATTATTTTTTTATCCATGAAATTACATACACCGCTCCGCTTCTCGTTTGAAAAAGCATGCATTTTTCTAATAAAGTATCATCATGGTATGCTAGTGATTCGTTTGATATGTGATTACTTCCAAAGAATTTAACACAGACAATGTTCCCCTTTCCGAATTAATCTTTCCATAACATTTTTTGATTTTTAAAAAAAAAAAACGCTAGAATGTTCTTTTTATTAAATATTGGCTGGCATTATCCAACCTGCTGCCTTTCTCTGGTAATATTGTGCAACACATTATGTTTTCAAAAGACAGCTGTTTTTAAATGACATTATGGTCTTGGAACATCTTTGGTCCTCAAACAAATGCATAAAGTACACTTGAAAATATATACATTTTTCAGCTTGGAAAAAAAGGTTTCAGTAGCCATACTAACACAGTGGTTTCAACTCAGACCTTTGTTAATCTAACTTGCCGAACAAGTACTGCAATTTAAAGTAAAGCCACTTACTGTTTTTGTCTTGATGAGCGATTGACTCAGTAGATTTCATCTTATGTCAATTCCTCCGTAGATTTCATCTTATGTCAATTCCTCCGTAGATTTCATCTTATGTCAATTCGTCATATGTCAATTCGTTTTTTGCAATTTGAACCTTCTTTATACTTTGCACTAATGTGTCATTTCACATTTTCAATGTAATTCTGCCCTTTTCCCAACCTGATCCCTGTCAACTGTGCAGTTTTTTTTAAAATTGACCACAGGCCACATTTTAAGTGACACATTTTTTTTCCTGCGTCAGGTTTTGGCACAGTTTTTCTTGCACTCTTGGTTGTTCCCATCCTCACCTTTTGCAGAGGACACCCCAGCACACCCCACCCATCGCCCTGTCCAGACCCCACACCATCACTTCTGTTGTGTGGGACGCACTCTGCTACACCAATTTCCTGCTGGGTCCCGCCCCTAAACCTGCTCCACCTCTCCCGGTTCCTGTTCCCTCCCCCAATAAAAAAAACCTGACAGACCTCTACCCCTGTCCTGATCCTAACCTTGCTGCTCCGGCTTCCACTCTATGCCCCCGGCCACCCACAAAAAGTGCTTGCAGCTATTCCTGACAGGCTGCGGTGCGAACAAAGAAGCCTGCTGGGAATTTCCCACAGGTAAAAAAGGGCTGTCCCAACTGTGCTCCTTTGTTTTTCTCCCTAATAAGGGGATGCTTTTTAGGATAACATAAGCAACAAGCATTAAGCCTTGTGCTGCCTTGCATATTGGAAAGGTGCTATTCAAAGATAAGATGTGACGAATTAGACAACAGGAAAGTCACTGACAATAGTCAAAGAATGGTGAACTAGGTTTAAAAAAAGTGATTATGTGTAAATAAAAAAAATGATCTATGAGGCATGATTCCTGCCTGCCTGACCATTAATGGTGAAACCATACGAGCAAGATGAGCAATATGCCACCTTTGGGTAGTTTACTGGGATGCAGGATTGAAACCGAGATATTTTTGCTGTCACCCAGAGTCTTCACATCAGTTGATAGCAACCGATACGAGTGCCCTCTGTTCTACATTGGTGTACAGAGTAAGGAAATATCATGTGCATGCCAAAAACACTGAATAAGAGATGTGCTTACAAATCTGTTTATGAGGATGTATCTAGATTCCCTGGCAATGATGGTGATCATGATGCCCACATGGATGGCAATGTACTTACACTGTCACCTCCTCTGTAAATGTCTCACCTGCTTACTGCAAGAGTCGGCGCCTCGATGACCAAAGGGCTTTGTGCGCTACTATAAATGCAATAAATAAATAAAAAATAAAACAATTCGATTACACATTACTTTTATGGATCACACTAGAAATAGCCTTTTTTCGACCATTGGACCCAGCGGCTTATTTTCCTGTGGATATATTGTGGCACATCTCCAAGGTGTGTCTGTCAGAAAAGGCATTTCTCTTGATGTTAGCGCATTGACACAGCTTTGTTTTTTTTCTCTGATGGTAACAGGCTTAACAGCGCCCCAGCCTGGCTTAACAGACTCTCAGTTTGCGATCTGTGGAAATCGTAGCAGTTATAGGTCCTCAACGAGACCAGTTAGCAGAAAAGCCACAATTCACGAAGGCTAATGTTCCCCAAAGTGCCAAGAGCATGCAGAGGAACACCTGTTGTATAGTGGGGGCTGGCCAGGGCCCCCACCCGCATGAACACTCAGACACACACTCACTCGCCAGGGACCACACGGGACACGTGTGTATTGCTCGGGTCTCCGGCGCGAACTACCGGCAGGACCATCTTTATTTGTAGCGTGCATGCGCGATCCTTGTTGCCGCTCGCGCATGTGTAAACAGTGCGTATACACTACGCAACATCCCTCCTTTTCCCCCAAACAAGAACACAGTATAACAGGTGCAATCAACATTATCAGTTCAAACTTAAACTAGCAGTCTTCCACCTGTTACAAGGCAGGGTCTATAATAAAGTCTTGCAACCTCTGCGATGGCTTGCACCCGCCCGGCTCGGGTACCTGCGTTCCTCTTCAGGGGCGCCTCTGGTATCCTTGGAGCCTCTTGCGGTCCATCGTTCATTGGTGGATCTCCTGCATTGCACTCTGGCTCATTCGCGTCGCAACCCTCGGGATTCGGCGCAGCCTGAATCCGCTTGAAGAATGATGCATTTCTCGTGACAGTTCCACGGGCATTGACTGCGGTGACCATGGACCCCTTGACGTGGGTCACTCCCAGCGGCTGCGCTTCATAAGGCAATGAAAGCTTTCCTTCCAGCCTTCGATTTTGCACCAGCACTGTGTCCCCCACTGCGATCACCTTCTCCGGTAATCTTCGTTGGATGCTCTCCCGCTCGTTCTGGGTGGCCCTTTCTGCTCGCACCCGGTTGTTATCAATCTCCCCCGGACATCGGCCTTCAATTTCGGGCAACAACCCCCTTGGAGCACGTTTGAAGAGGGCTACCGCTGGTGCGACCCCAGTGGACTGATGTGGGGTCGTGCGGTATTCGCACAGAAAGTCAAACAGGTTGTGCCAGAGTTCTTCCCCTACATTTAGTGATATGCGGAAAACTTTATTGAGCGTCCGCATGAAGCGTTCCACCTCCCCGTTTGCTCTGGGCCATAGTGGGCTGACCTTCCAGTGCTTGATCCCCCTTTCTTCACAGTATTGAGCAAAACGTTGCCCCTGAAGCAGTGCTCCATTGTCCGAACATATCTCAAAGGGGAATTATGGGTGGCAAACATTTTCTCCATAGCCAGGATGGTGTGGTCACTGGCCATGGACTCAACCAGCTCCACCTCCAGATAGCGTGACCACTGGTCTACCACTGCCAAAAAGTACATTCTCCCACCTGTGGACCCGAAGTCCGCATGCTCTGTCCCCCACGGGCGTTCACTCATCTCCATGGCCTGGATGGGCGGCCCTCTCTCTACTGGACTCACTGCTTGGCAGGGTATGCACACCCTCACGAATTCGTCCACTCTTTTCTCCAGATCTAGGAACCATACTTTCAACCGGAGACGTGTCTTCGTCTTTGCCGACCCCTGGTGCCCTTTGTGGGCAAGCTGCAGCACTTTGCCCACCAGTGCACATGGGATAACTATTTGGTGCCCCCTCAGCAGCAGACCATCCTTAGCTACCGACAGCTCGTAGCGTGCCCTCCAGAGAGCCTGCAAATCCCGTTTTGCACCATCGTCTCTTCTGGCAGTGTTCATGAGCACTTTGCACCAATCACCACTGGCCACCGCCTCCTTTATTCTCACGAACACCTCGTCCGCGTTCGATTCCTCTGCAATCTCGTGGCGCACCAGGGCGACGGGTAGCGCCGATTCCACCACCAAGTGCAACGCTTCTACACAGTCCGCCACCTCCGCATAGTCTCTGGGCCGCCCAGCCCCCGGGTGGCGGGACCGATAGTCCGCGGGGTTGTGCGTGCCGGGACGATACAGCAACTTGACCCCGTACTCCATGAGCGAGAGCATCCATCTCTCGATGCGCGGCAGCGGCTTGGATGATGCCCCGGACATGATTGGGATCAGGACCTTGTGGTCCGTCACAACGACCACAGGCTTTCCGAAGACATAGATCCGAAAATGCTTGCAACCCCACAAGATAGCCAGGGCTTCACGCTCAATCTGAGAATATCGCTTCTCAGTCTCGGTGAACGCCTTGCTGGCGTAAGCAATGGGTCGCATAGCCCCCTGTGGATCCGCCTGCATGCGGACCGCCCCAAGTCCCACCAGGCTGGCGTCTATCACGATTTCCGACTCCCGGTCCGGATTAAAGTAAGCCATAGTCTCTTGCCCCGACAGGGCGTTCTTGATGGCAGTGAACGCCCTCTCTTCCTTCCTGGTCCAGGTCCAGGCCACATCAGTTCTAGTCAGAGCTCACAAGGGTTCCGACAGGGAGGCCAAGTCGCGAATAAATCGTCCACAGTAATTGACCATCCCCAGGAAGCTCCTTATTTCTGTGGGAGACTCCGTTGGGGCTGCCTCTTGGATGTCCTTCACTTTCTCCGGGTCTGGGGAGATGCCCCAGCGTGAAACACAAATCCAAAGAATTCTATCCGGTCTCTCAAGAATTCACATTTTTTTCTGTGTAGGGTCAGCCCTAGGCCGCGGAGTCTTTCCATGGTGTTCTCTAGGCGCTTCAGGTGCTCAGGTTCTGATTTTACGAAAACCAGGATGTCATCGGACATGTTTATTACTCCCTTGAGCCCCGACAAGCCCCCCCTGATGGCATTTTGGAAAACTTCTGCAGCCGACGAGACCCCGGAACTGACACTCTTAAACTGGTACAGCCCCTTGTGAGTTGTAAAGGTGATAATGCATCTTGACTCTGGGTGGAGCTCCAGTTGATGGTAGCCGGACCTCAGATCCAGTTTAGAGAAGACTCTCGCCCCTTGTACCTCGCCGACAATGTCATCTAGGGTGGGCGTGAGGTGACGTTCCCTTTTGATCGCCATGTTTGGCAACCTCATGTCCACGCAGATGCGGACTGCACCTCGCTGTTTGGGCTTTGGGGCGACCACAATCGGAGAAACCCAAGGGGTTGGGCCTTCTACTCTCTCAATAATGTCTAGGTCGACTAGTGTTTGTAACTCCTTCTCCACCTGTGCCCTTAGGTGGAACGGGATGCGGCGATGCTTGAGTGCTGTTGGTCTCACTGACTCTTTTAGCTTCCCTATTCCTTGGAAGATCATGTCGAAACGCTGCAGCAGGCGTTCTAGGCTTGTGTGATAAACAGCGAACGCGAAGTGCACTATATTTAGCGCTTCGGAGGTGGCACAGCTTAAGATGGAGTGCGGGCTCAAGCTGGTTACGAAGAATCTTGCTTTTATCTTGCACTGTCCATGGGATACTGGCGCCACGAACATTCCCTGGATGGGAAGTGGTGTGTCTCCCCCAAAGGCATATATCCGCACATTGGATTCTGTCAACTCAGGAGGGCCTGGGAGGGCTTCATAATGTTCAGTCGCGAGTACACAAACCGACGCTCCCGTATCTATGAGAACCGGGGTGGGAACCTCTCCGATGTTTACTGTGCATGTCGGTTGTCGGCTTCCTCTGGGACCGGTGGCAATGCTTGAGAAGAAGATTTCCTTATCCTCCTCCTCTTCCTCTGCTATGTTCAGGTCTTGCAGGCCTTGTTCGACTGACGATACCCCTCTCACCCGCCCGGTATTGATCCCACCGACTCTCGCTGGTCCTCTTGAGGCTGCCACTGGGGTGTATGCCCTGCACACCCTCGCGTAATACCCCGGGTGGCGCACCGGCCACAGATCCTCGATTTTGCTGGACACTCTCTCACATGCAGCAGGGCATTACTGCAATAGGGACACGACTGAGCATTGCCAGGCACTGGAGGGCCATCCCTCTCCTCGGTGTCCATCTCGCCCTCCCTGGAGCAGAGCGTCCAATGGCAAATGCCTCTTCGCCCTTGCCAGGGTGCGTGGCTGCATCCATCTTCGCCCCCCTGGCCTCTGCCAGTTTGTAAGCTCTCCCTGTGTCCAGGATCTGCTGTAGGGTCAGCCCAGGCTCTCTCAACACCTGCCTCCCCAACTTCCCCGAACTGCACCCTTGCAGCATCTGGTTTCGGACCATCTCCTCCTCATTCACCCACCTGCAGGAGCTTGCCAGGTGCCGCAGCCGCGCACAGAACTGGTCTAGCGACTCTTCTTCTAGCTGCTTCTCCGCACCCATGACAAACCTGTCAAAGTCTACATTTGGTATGGGCAGAAAGTGGTCTCGAAGAGCCTGTTTTACCGCGTCATACGTGACTAGTGGGATGTTGAGAGACTCATAAATTCTGTGGACCTCCGTCCCTGCAGAGTGCCCCATGATGGCAATCTTCGCTTCGTCATCTGCTCCCCAGAGGCCCTGAAGAACATTTCTAGTTTCTTGACCCTTAAGAGCCATTTCGGCCCCAATTTAGATGGTGGGTCAGTGGTGTCAAATTCAGGCATGGAGCTTAAAGTGCTGTGCATCCTGTGTGGGATGGGCGCAGGGGCACCCTCAGCTTCCCTTTCCTCACCCATAGTGGTGGCTGAACTGAGTACTCACAGACTGTTGCACCACGAAGGTGTGGAGATGGCTCAAACACAAGATGTGATGGATGAAGTCCACTGCTTCTGGTATGATATGGCACCACACTGGGAAATTAAATGTGTAAAGTTCTGGGCTCCCCACAAAGGTCTTCTGGTCCTCCTTTGTTTTTTTTTTTCACCACAGCCCTGCTGCAGGCTAGGGCTGTGGAAAGTTTGAAAAGCAATGTCCAGGCACTGGGGATCGCAGCCGGTGCACGAGCACCCTCCTGGGCTGCAACCGCTGCGATCCGCGTGTGAAAACAAGATGGCACCGGCCGTGCGCACGGGTCCGTGCCGACACGGAGCAAAAGGCCTCGAGCTCTGATGCCGTCGGAGCGGAGATGTGAAGCTCTGTAGTCGTCCTCGTCGCCAGTGTTGTATAGTGGGGGCTGGCCAGGACCCCCACCCACATGCAGACGCAGACACACACTCACTCGCCAGGGACTACACAAGACACGTGTGTTGCTCGGGTCCCCGGCACGAACTACCGGCAGGACCGTCTTTATTTGTAGCACGCATGCGTGAGCCTCGTTGCCGCTCGCGCATGCGTAAACAGTGCGTATACACTAAGCAACAACACCCATGTGTACACATGCATGCTCCTCAGTCTCAATCCAATCATTTCTGTGCAACGCTAAAGGAACCTACCCAGGTGTGCTTGCCACTTTAATGCCCCGCAAGGACAGGGTTAGTTTTTTATTTCCACCATATATGCATGGTGGCAGGCATTTACAACACATCGCTATGGAATCTGTTATGATTTAGCATAAGCTGATAGATTTCATAGGAATCTAATTCTTTACCGCCAGCAACAAAATCAAGCGCCCGTCTTAAATCATTTGCATTTGGCAGGTGGAGAGGATCGAGATTGAGGAAATGTACGTTTTGTTCTGCGACCCGTTCCAACTGCCAAATACTTGAAAATCCCCCTCACCAATAAAAGATGTGAAAAACCATGCAAACAATTGTAAGCCAGGATCATCGTTTAACATCCGTTGGATTGAAAATGAGCACCTGTGTTTTGTGCATTGACAGCTAGCGTCTGATTCTAGGAATTTTTTGCACGGTGCAAAGTTACTTTTCACAGGTGCAAAGTGACTTTGCACTGCCAACAAACACCCTAATTCATGGAGGAGCTTTGCATTTGCCATTATTTTATTTTATACCTTTGGCTTGGGAAGTTGGGACTTCAGCCGAGTCACTTGTGTTGGGTCACATGGGGGACCATGTGGTTCGCTGAATGATGAGGGCGCATGGCTCCCTCTGCCCCAGTCTGACCATCAACCCTGCCTGGAGTGGATTATTTCGTGCTGCGGCAGCGCCACCACCTAGGCGGAGGGCCTGATCTGCAGAGCCCTTCACGAGTGCCGGCCAACACCCCCAGCCCCACAATAGGTTGCAGTACATGTGCTTCAATCACTTGCAATGCTGATAATTAGTAGGACATGCAGATGTGAACTATGGATGCAAGTGTGTACATAGAGGCAGCGGTGTGCCACAAGGCAGCAGGAACATTTCTGTGGTGCAATGAGGTCTAAAGACCACATATCTCAGCCTTAAATAACAGTGTCATTGTATAGACCAGCACTCACATTGGCACCTTATGCCATAAAAGCATGGGTCCCGGGCATTTGTAGTGGCTCTCACTGAAATACACATTTACAGCTTGCCTTATGAAATGTAATGCATGGCGAGCAAATGCAATTTATTGTGCAATGTTTGATAAGTACAATGTTCAATATGAACAAGAGTATATTGGATGTATTGTACTATGTGTATTTATTTGCCTTTGTCTAACTTCCAGCTACGACAATCCATTGTAAATAAGCATACTAAATTGCGATAGTGTTTTAAGTTTTAGAGATTCATTTTCAATGAATATGTGTTTCTATGTTTCTTAGTTATACTTCCCTGATGAAAGAGCTAGAGAGAAAGGCCTGCTATGGGTACAGCATTGTGCCATGGTAAAACCCTTAACATCACCCAACTTGAAACCAATCACCAAGCCAATGCATGGTTCACTTCCAATGTGGTTACAGTTACAAAGTTCACTAAAGAATGAAAGAGAAATGAGGGTAAAATTACACAACAACATTTAGATTGAACTTTTCTGCATTCGGTTTTAAAAGATGCTTTCTGAGGCAAAAACCCTTTAAGTCGCTTCATGAATGGTAGCCTCTACTAATAGGCAACAACCCATGTCTTTTTGTGGTCTGAAGGAGTTCAGATCTCAGTCCCACAGTTCCTAGTGTGATGCCATGCTGGCTGCAGACTTGATGGGTGGTCCAGAACTGCGGTGATGGGTATGTGACTGTAGGTAGCAGTCTGGTGTCCTCTGTGAGACTGGCTGGGAGTAGTTGTTCCTTAGTGACTGTTTGACTGACCCAATTACTGCGAGGACTGATAGGGAAGCTGGGGATTTCTGGGAGAAACAGGTGTGGGGACTGAGACAGGTGTATAGACAGGTATATAGACCTATTGGTGGCAAGTGGTGTTGTAAATACAGTTAAGACCTCAGAATTGAGAATCCAATCACCTAATGACAGGAAAGCTGACATGTGGTGCAATGCCTAGGGAGCAAGTTCTCTGTAGTGAGTCTAACACATGCATTTAGGCATGGGCGAGGCCCCCTGCAAAGGAATACAGATCCCTAGGCAGTGAAGAGTAACCAGCTGACTGTTGGTGGTCATGTAGATACATTAAATCCTGTCTCGGGAGTGGAGTGATATAGGCAGGGGGTGTACATACTACTCCCAAGGAGATCCTTGTGCCACTATAGTGCCATGGCTGAAAGGTGGTTAAGTGAGGGCAGATGGGAGTTGCCACCGTGGGCCACTGTATTTTCAGGAACACCTTTGCGTGCCCTCATGTTTCTTCACAAGAGTGTTGCCCCACAGGCATCAGACGGTGAGAGCTGTATAGACCTATTCGATGTCCTTGACATGACTGGGAGGGGAATACATATTTCATTGAGAGTGCGCATGGTCACCCAGGACTTGGTTGCCCCTAAGAGATCAGGTTAAGAGGTACATTCTTACAGATTTTGACAGGTTCTAGGAGTGTCCTAACTGTGATAATTAGACTTTCCTAGTACCCCAGTGTGAATCTCAGGGTAAGTAACATATTTCCATCCCATGGTTATAAAAAGTTGCTATCAAGGTCAGTTGACTCTCACTCCTAATGAGGATAGACCACAATGACATGGATCGACAACTACTTTTACATATGTTGACCTTAAGATGATGAATTGTATTTGTGAATATTATGTTTGTGACAGCAACGTAGATTGTCTTCTGTTTGGGGTGTGTCTGATTGGTGGCTTTTGTTAAATACAGAGTGTAGTTATGGTCCTATTGCTGTTAAATCATTAGGTTGCACTGGCACTCTGCATCCTGAAGTCCACATCTGGCTTGGGGGGTGGGAGGATGCCCATAAACTCATATGCACCCAGATCTCCTCTTTTATAGGTAGCGTCAAAGCTTGGGATAATTGGAGCGTGGGTTTGCCCTGTGAAGGGTGACACACACCAAATGGACAGATGCATATGTACCCAAGGACATGTGTGCCACCTTGAAGCATTAACGCGCCAATCCAGCTATGCAATTTGCAATAATTGTCATCTATGTTTACTTGTACTGTCAAATAAATAATCACAAGGTAACGTTCACATGTACCCTTGGATTTATCTTCTTTGTTCTAATTTAGTTTCAATCAGATGATAAGCTTTGCTTATTCATCAACAGTGCATTTTCTAATAATACCACTATACACAATTCCACTCTCCTAAGTTAATATCTGTCGATCTTATATATGAAGAATTTAAATATACACACCTATCAGAACTTGGTGGGTTATCATTTGTCTAACATTGGAAACTAAGGATAAGGCACAGACATCCTGATGGAAAGTAGTCTGATATTGCATATAAATAAACCAAAAAACATTATATACCTACTCCAGTAGGGCCTCCGATGATTACGTCATTAGGCAGCAGATTAGAGTTTGTCTGAAAGCTGAGCATGATAAAGGTAAGTCAGATGTTGACATGTAGGTGCATTGGAGACAATTATAGTGGTGAATTCAACATGGCACATGCGTGTTAACAGATGCCAGAAGCAACGCGGTTAGCATGCCTCGCAACACTGAACAAGTTAGTGCAAGGTAATAGCAACCCTCTGGACACATACAACTTTAATATGGATCAATGGAGTCTGACGTATCGTAAAATATAACAAGGATCTTTTACCCCATTTGTTTTATTAATAACAATTTAGTGAAGACCATAGAACAAAAAGCAGAGATTGGCAACTACAACAAACACACCCATACTGGAGGGAAAGTAATGACTAGAACAATGTGAGACATGAATAATAGCAGAATATTTTAGTTGATGCATAATTTATAACATAACAAGAGTGCTTAATATGGTTCGTCCTAATCCAAAATTATCTTAATCTCTTTTCCCGAACTAGTACTGTAAAAAGGAACTTGGAATTGGGACGCAAACACGTGTTAAGCTATAACCTAGAAAACTGCAAAGTACCAGTGAGCACGTGGATATGACATTAAAAGGAAAAAAGTAGAAGGAGTTATGCTCAGATTTTGTTAACAAATTTATTTAATTCATGGATTACTAGTATTTTACACAGGATTAATGCATTTCCAGATCACCAAATAATTCCAAGATCTTTTTTATGCATGCAACAAGTATTTTTTATCTCCACAAAAAGATGGCACACTCATTTACAACCGAAGAATATACTCTTCTGCCTAAAATGAATTATAAGCAGCGCAATCATCATATTATTTAGTCTCATCACAAAAAGTTGGTGCATTGAATTACCTGCCACCACAAGAATTATTAGGGCCTCATTACAAGTTCGGCAGTGTAGGGAAAACTGGTGGTAGTTCCGTTACTGCCACCTTTTTGGTAGTAATGGATTTATAACTTTTGAGGTGAACGGGAGGATTTACCTCCAGCAAAAAGCGTGAGGTGAAATTGCCATTTTACTGCTAAGAATTGCCTGATTTATCACACAGTAATTCTACTTCTCAAATAAAACCCAATCTTTGAACTGTTCTTGCAGCATTCTGCCTCAGAATGATCCCAACATTACACCACGTATTCCGCATTTGTACAGATTTAACACAATCCATCTGAAACACTTTTCAAGTACCACTGATACATTTTGGGAACACTAATTTTAACAAAAACGTTCAATATTCAGGTGTCTCAGAATTTGGCCGAATAATTTCATTCAGGTTTACCATCAACCATGGCATTCTTTTTGACATTGTCATAACACTCTCCAAAATCTTAGTATTCACTGGGACAATGTCTAGTGTGCACCAGATTAACGTCTACAAAATCCACACCACCTAACCTTCCACTCAATGACAACTCTGATCTGCACCCGGGCACTGAGTCAACTTGACTACTGTGTCAGCCTTCTCTAGGTCATCCCTTTTCCCCTTAACACATTTTCTACTCTGTAACCCATACACTGGAAGTCCTTTCTTGCTCCACATCGGTCCACCATCTCCATGTCAGCTAGCAAACCATGTATCAGTTGTAACTCTGACATTTCCTCCTAGTACTGTTTGACTGTTGTCCGATGGCGATGACCCTATATCTGTCCAACTCTTTCCCTAGTTAGTCCACCATCCTGATCCCTACTCCCTGTATCTGCAGCAGCTGAAGAAGAAATGTGATGATGTGCCCAATAAATCAGTGTATACTTTAATGTGATAATATGCATGTGTTGGGCGTTAGTCAGTGTGTTAGTCAGTGTGCAAGTCTGTGCTGTCCCAGAGATTCTCCCCTGTGTTGGTCTTGCTCCCCTTCACTAAATTCATAATTACATTACCAGCCTCTCTCACACTATTACCCCTTATAAAACAGTTTATAAAGACAGCTCTGTTTTATATTTTTGTTATCCCCATCCGTGATTCTGATTGAAGTTTTCAATTAATACAAATATAAATACAATTTCCATTCACCGGTTCTTGCTCCATGCAATAATAGGGTCCATTTTATTCACAGCAGATGAGTATTTCTGCTATATTATTCTGTGCCAGAATCCCATGTTTTATCTTAGCAAGCAAGTATTGTTCAAGAACCTACATAATAGCAAGGATGCTTGGCAAGAAAAGGGGGTTTACAATAAACTAAGTGACACATATTATTGGTTATCACAAACATTACGATTTTGTAAATGTTGCACCTGCTGCATTGTCTTTCTAGGCAATGACATTTTAACTGAGAATATTTTGTCATTGTGTAGAGAAAGAGCCAAGTACCCCCACCTCAAGCCTTGCTCCAATGTTTCCAATATGCTGGGAACCAAAATGTGAAATACATGCAGTGCCAGTGAAGATACTGATACCAAAGAGAATCCTGGAAGTAAGGTTCCCATTAAGAAAGACATACCTGCATACACATTATGATGGCCATTTGAATGAAATCCCAGAAGAAGTGGGAAAAGTTAGCGAAAGGGAAGAGTGGTGACGTCACACGAAGCCAGACTGATGCACCCAGAAGAAATGAAGAGACAAGAGAACATAAACATTCTATGAGGTGTTAAAAAAAGTATCGAAGATAAGCAACATTTCGGGATCGAAATGAAGATGTTTATGCTACAGAGACGACAAAGATATCAAGTTATTTTACACGTGTATAGTTGCAAAGAACCACAAGTAGACAAAGTATTCTTAAGGCTAGCTATGTAGTGAATAGATTGCAGCAGGTGGCAATATATATAAATATATATATATTACATGGACGCGTTAGCGTCCATGAAGTTATGGTTAAGTTGGTGTTTCCATAGGAAGAGTATTTTTTGGGTGGCTTATAACTTTGCTTCCTCTGGACGAAGTATATAGCCCACTCTAATTATTTTTGCAAAGTTTGGAGAGGTTTGGTCCGGGGGGGGCAAAGTTATGGGGGGGTCCCAAAACTTTTGTTTTTTCCCATAGACATAATGGGAAAAAACTTTGCGCAAGCCTACAGCCCAAACCGCTGGGGCTTGCTCTCGAAAGCTTGCTTGCGCAAATTTGGTGTAAATCCGTCCAGTAGTTTTTTTTAAAATGACCAAAATGTCAAAGGCAAAAAAATTAGTGATATCTCTGTTCGCTTCACGGACGGACTTCCCGGTTCGCTCCGTGGACAGTGCCCTGATTGGCCGGGCGCTTGCGTGATGTCCGCGGACATGCAACGTGTTCGGTGATTGGACGGCATGGGGCATGAGGCGCGTCAGATTTTTTGTGGCGCCCGCCTTCTTGCATTCACCGACAGCGCGGTGCAACTTGGATTAAAAATTGTTTTTAGTGGAGTGTGTTGGTGTGTAAGAGTGTTTGGGGACGGTGGGGGAGCATGAGATAGGTTCAATGTTCTGTTTTTTTTTATGTGCTAGACGCTTTTGTTGTGTTTGATTTTTCTGCGGACAACAGGGCTGTTCTGAAATGTTCGTAAATAAACAGAATGGATTCGGTGTCAAGTTGAAAGTGTTCTAAGAAGACTCGTGGGGTCCTGGAATGTTCGCAGGGGGTGTCCTGAAGACGTTGTCTGTATTGTTCGTTGTCAAGCTGAAAGTGGCGGTGTCCTGAAATGTTCGTACATAAAGAAAATGGGGGTGTTCTGAGGACATTGTCCGTATTGTTCGCTGGCAAGTTGAATGTCTTCTAAGAACACTCACGGTGTCCTGAAATGTTAACAAATAAACAAAATGGGGGTGTTCTGAGGACGTTCTGCGTATTGTGTGCCTGCTTAGCTGTATCCAATGATGGAATGGCACAGAGAGTGAAGTGGAAATGGTAGAAGGGCTGTCTAAGAGTTACGCGGTCCGTGGACAGGGCATGCTACTCCGGGGTTTTCCAGCAAATCCAGCATGCAAAGAAGACTGTAGGGATCAGCCAATTAGATGTTGAGGTTGTGGATTTGTGTTCAAAGAGACTGTGTGTAGTGAAGATGGCAGAAGTGGAGAAAGTCAGGGTGTTGGTGCTTGGAGATATGTTTGTGCATGGTTTAGAACAGTATGCTCAATGCAGGCATGTTGCAAAGAATGGTGATGTTAAAGGAGTGGAGGTGGTGTGGAGCACTGTGCCTGATTGCAATGTACAGGGAATTGTAGAGGTTTGTGAAGATATGGGCAGGATGAACAGTCCCCATGTGGTAGTTTTGCACTATGGTGCTTTCCATTTGGGCTATGTCAGTGCCCTTACTTTGTTGGCAGATTTGGAACACTCGTTCAAGCAGTAATGAACATCCTTCCAAATGCCAAAGTTATTTTTTCTGGATTAGTACCTAGGGCAATATGGGACAATAGTTCAGTTTTTTGTCCTCAGCAAAACAATGCTAGGTGTGTAATCAACCGAGGCATGTGTGCCTTCATGCTTAGAGCTGGTATGTTCTTCTGTAATAATGAGAATATTGATTCCAGTAATGCTGTTTATTTTAAAGAAGATGGCATTTCCTTATCTTTTTTGGGAAATGCCATTCTGTTTTGGAATGTAAGGGTTGCTTTGGAGAAGGTTATGTGAAGATTTTAGGAGTAAAGTAAAGTAAGAAAAATTAAAAAAAATACAAAATAACAGGTGTCTGTCAAGCATCTGCAAAAAAAACAAAAAAAAACAGCTCTTTTCAGAACCAACCTCAAAGGGGAAATGGGGCACACTATTTAAATTTACATTCACCACACATTTGTGATGTCATCTTTGATGTCCTGGGTGTTACTGTTAGCAGTACACAGTGGCGCGAGTTATGGTTGCTTAGCTTACCATAACTGGCGAATTTCAGGGGTTTTTTGGTTTTACTTTGAACCATAACGTCCCTTTAACAAAGATTTTTACTAAATTTAATAGGTTTTTAGTAGCGCAACTTAACCATAACATCCCTTTAACAAAGTTTTTTCATTGAATATATATATATATATATATATATATATACATATACACCGTGGCTGTGTAGTTATGGTTAAGTTGCTGTTTCCATAGGAAGAGCACTTTTTGGGCGGCCTATAACTCCGCTCCCCCTGGACGAATCCTCACCCAACTTTGCAAAAAAAGTATATGTGCCATTCTGAATTGTTTTTGCAAAGTTTGCTGATGTTTGGACCAGGGGGGGAAAAGTTATAGGGGGGTCCCAAAACATATTATTTTCCCATTGACTGGATGGGAGAAAAACTTTGCACACGGCTACAGGCAAACCGCTGGACGGATTTTCACCAAATTAGAGGCTGGGGCAGGGGCTTGGTCCCAAAAGCGTGCTTTTGTAAATTTGGTGACAATCCGTGCAGTATTTTTCTTTAAAATGACCAAAAAGTACGTCTAAAAAAATTAGTGATATCTATGTCCACTCCGCAGTCACACTTCCCTGTTCGCTCTGCGGATAAGATACCGATTGGCTAAGGGGCTGGCGTCATGACCGCAGGCACGCGACGTCTCTGCCGATTGGCTGCAGTGAGCTGTGTTCTGCGTCAGATTGTTTGGATGCGCCCGACATCTTGGATCCGCCGACAGCGCAGCAGCGACCAGCAGCAAAATGCTATTTCGAAAACTGTTTTGCTGTGTCAGAGTGCTTGGGGAGGTTCAGACAGTAAGAGATGGGTGAAAAACTTTATTTCTTCAGGCGGTAGGTGTTAATGATGTATTCCCTATGACCGCCTTGTTCAGGATGTTTGTAAGTACAGAAAATGGGGGGTCTCATAAGGGTAGTATTTCAGTCTGTGCTGTGCGCGGGCAACTTGAAACTGTTCTAAGGACACGCGTGGTGTTAGCGAACATTGAAATTGAGTAGACGCCTTAATTAAATTATATTTTTCTATGGGTGTGCTATTGATTTATACGCCGCCATGGGTGTGACATGCTGCAGTGGTTGTGGCCAGGGCCTAGAGTCTTTGATGCATGGCCGTAGGCTGTAGGCCGATGGCCATACTTCCAAGACTCTAGGCCCTGGCCATAACCACCACAGCATGTCAGAGCAATGGATACACCTGTAGTATTGCTTATCGATCAGATGGTTGTGGGGAGTGTGTAGAGTCTTGGGTGTATGGCCGAAGGCCATGCACCCAAGAACAAAGTTATAAGCACAGGGGGTAGAAGCCACTGCACACCCATACATTGCAATATCTATGGACATACAGCTAGGAGTCTAGCCTCTGGCCACAACCACTGCAGCATACCACACCTATAGATACACCCGTAGTACCGCACATCACTCAGGTGGTTGTGGGGAGGGCCTGCAGTCTTGGGTGCATGGCCGAAGGCCATACACCCAAGAGTGTAGACCCTGCCCACAACCACTGCAGCATATCACATTCATACATCACACCCATACATTCTATTATGTATCTGGTAGGTGTTGGCAGGGCCCAGCGTCCTGGGTACAAATTGAGTACATGCTACAGTTATAATGTTTCATTCTATGGGTGTGCTAATGATTTATAAGCGGCTATGGGTGTAATATGCTGCGGTGGTTGTGGCCAGGGCCTAGAGTTTGCCATACTGCCAAGACTCTAGGCCCTGGCCACAACCACCGCAGCACGTCACAGCAATGGATACACCTGTAGTATTGCTTATCGATCAGATGGTTGTGGAGAGTGTGTAGAGTCTTGAGTGCATGGCCAAAGGCCATGCACCCAAGAACAAAGTTATAAGCACTGGAGTTATAAGCCACTGCACACACATACATTGCAATATCTACGGACATACAGCTAAGAGTCTAGCCTCTGGCCACATCCCCTGCAGCATACCATACCTATGGATACACCCGTAGTATCGCATATCACTCAGGTGGTTGTGGGGTTGGCCTGCAGTCTTGGGTGCATGGCCAAAGACCATGCACCCAAGAACAAAGTTATAACCTCTGAAGTTATAAAACAACATGGGTTTTATATAGTGCGGTGGTTGTGGGCAGGACGTAGACTTTTGGGTGCATGGCTGCAGGCTGTACGCCATACACCCAAGCGTGTAGACCCTGCGCACAACCACTGCAGCATATTACATTCATACATCACACCCATACAATCGATTATGTATCTGGTAGGTGTGGGCAGGGCCTAGATTCCTGGGTACAAATTGAGTACATGCTACAGTGTAATGTTTCATTCTATGGGTGTGCTAATGATTTATAAGCGATCATGGGTGTAATATGCTGCGGTGGTTGTGGCCAGGGCCGAGAGTCTTGGGTGCATGGTCGTAGGCCATAGGCCATACTTCCAAGACTGTAGGCCCTGGCCAAAACCACTGCAGCATGTCACAGCAATGTATACACCTGTAGTATTCATTATCGATCAGATGGTTGTGGGGAGTGTGTAGAGTCTTGGGTGCATGGCCAAAGGCTTCAAGTCTACTCAGCTGGAAGATAGAGTAATAATTCAAAAATCTGCAGTGGGTCTGAAGGAACCCGCCTTTCCAAGCATAACCCTTCTCATTCCCACGGGCAGCGGATCAGACGAAAATTTTAAAAGCAGGAAGAGGAAGGGACGGTGATCCCGAAGCTCCAGAGAGGAAAAGATGCGATCGGCGAGTAAAACAACAGACTGCTTACTTTGGCAAATGTCGTGTAGGCATTAGAGTAAGTCAGGGAAAGCTAACGGAGGGCGGTGGAGAAAAAATAAAATAGTTAAAAGTAGAGAAGACTGTATACATATATAGGGGGTAATGACTCGAGCATTAGAAATAAAACGTAAGGAATATTAGGGGGGGGCATCTGAAAAAAAATGTAAGGAATATCAGGGGGCAACTGGAGTAAAACGTAAGGAATACCGGGGGGGCACCCGAGAAAAAAAAACATAAGGAATACCAGGGGGGCACCTGAGCAAAAATGTAAAGATTTGCCTCGTTCCTGCGCTTTAAAGAGTGGTCAGAAGGAACGTGAACCCAGAGCCCACAGTGGGGGGACAATTTAGGCTACAGTGACGATTAAAGACGTCACAAAGGGGTTCGTTCACATCCCATGGTGGGGTATTGATTAGAAGGCAGGTATATGTGTGACCAGCTGGCGTCCGTCTAGTCTGTCAAGCGTCTGTCATATATGTCCTGTGTATGCTAAATGTGAAATTACTGTATTGATGATTGATTGAAATGCATTTTGGCTTTCCATGAGTTTTGAGTAAATTGTTGGCACAAAATTTGGCAGGAAAAAATTGGATTGGAGCTTGCGTATGTGGTGCTCACTCATACAAGTGGAAAGTTCAAAGAACTGTGTGAATATTGTTGGTGACGAAATTAAGAATCGAGGAAGTTACCCCACTTGCACACTTATGCAAGCAACTTCCCAAGCATGCAATAAAACTGAAGAAATGTAGTCAGGAGTGTGTTAAGGGTACCGCTAATAAGATGTTTATGCCGTGGCCCCAGAACGGGTCACTCTCTAAGGTTGTTTTACAGCATATGACTACCTTCCTACACGCCACATATACAGGCAAGAAGCTAGAGAAACGTCTTGCTGTTCTTGAGTTGTGGAAAATGTTTGAGGAACCGAAGTTGGAAGAACCACCCACAGACTGGATACTAAATGTGTGTACGGATGGGGGTGAGACACCTACCGTGCCACCTGCTCCGCCTGAGCCAGTCATTGAAGGGAGTAAATCAGAGGGGCTTTACCCGCTAAGAGAACTTAAGGCAGCTACGGGGTATAGTAACCCTGCATATGAGTCACCTACGAGCAGTAGTGACAAGGTCAAAGAGAGGGAGCAGGAGAACAATCTTGCCTCCACAGTCCTGAGGGACAAGGAGAGACACGATGATTGGATAAAAGATCAGGCGCAGACTAGTGCATCTCTTGAGAAAGTAAGAGAGGGAAAGAAACAGAAAGGAACTGATGAATTAGCATTCACAAAAGACGAATGGATGGGAGGGCAGATACTATTGAAATTAGATGGGAAAGGAAGTGATGTGGTAAGGCCGAGAGAAAGGACTGATGAAGAGCAATGAAGGGAGAAAGAAAAGGAGAAAGAAGTACGGGATGAGAGGACAAGAAGGAAAGATAGGCGAGAACAACTGTATCGCGAAGAGCAAGGAATACCGCTCAGTCGCACACAATACACAGCCTATGAAAAGTACAGGCAGAACAAGATAAAGTTAGAGGAAGAAAGAAGGACACACGAAAGGAAGGTAAAAAAGCAGGAAGATGAGGAGATTAGAAGGGCAAAGCAACGTAGAAATGAACGGATGAGGGAAGTAGATAAGACTAGAGAAGAAGTGAAAAAAACGAAAGGAAATAGATGAAGAAACAGAGCACAAGCATAGACAGAGGGCACAAGATCTTGAATATTTGGAGGGGGAAGTGATTAAACCCAATCCAACAGTAGAGCGGGAAGACATAGAAAAATTCTTTCCTGCAAGCAACACGGTACCAGGTACAAGCGGGACAAATATTGAAGATGACTTCAACACCAGAAGCATCGGGGAAACGATTGATAAAATGTATGACGAGATGGGTCTGGAACTAATTTACCAAGGGGGAAGGGAAGATAAGCGCTTAGAAAGCACTCAGTTGTACAACACAGAGGATGTTACCCACAGTAGTGGAAGCAGGGGATTATCCCTGGATAGACTGGAGATCAAGCATAACGAAGAGATGCAAGGAGTTGTGTGAGCTGGGATCATTCAGAAACCGACTCCGGTGGGGAAACGGAGACGAGGCACAAGAGGAAGGGAGACAGTGCGATGCGCAGCTCCCGAAGGGCCAGGGGGTACGATGGTCCGATGCTAGCAAATCAGAGCCCAGTACAACAATGCCTGCCACAGTGCAAGGCCATCATGTGAGAACTCCCAACGGACAGAGGGGGGAGCCAGCATCTACCTATACAGGAAGTTTAAGGGCACTGCCGGGTAGACGGCAAGGCGGAATAATGCCCCGCCAGTAGATAGTAGAGCTGTGGGGAAAGAGAAGGAGGACTGTGCGTTCCAATTTCCGCTACTAGAGAAACGGGGAGTTAGACCACAATATATTCCATGGCCACACATGGATCGGAAGAACCTGAAAAATAAGCTTCCAATGCTGACGTCAGGGGCGGGGAAGTCGATACATGAGCCATAGGGGAAATTAATGGCCTCCTAATTGCTATACTTGGTGAAAGAGCAGACGATGTGTGGAAAAGGTCGGGCTACCCTAGGGTAACCATAACCAACACCTCCCATGACGGAGCACCATTTAATAACTGTAGAGCAGCATGTGGAAAGCGCTGCATACGCTATATGCAGACATGTCTGATATGGGAGCTATAATGACTCGAAAAATGAAAGAGTCAGAGGATCCGTTGCTTTATATCCAGAATTTTCAAGACGCGTGGGTGCTCGAAACGCATGAATCTTGGACAAAATCCATCCCTGTATTCTACCATATATTGTGCCAAGGGTTACCAGAACCGATGCAAAAACAGCTCAAGAAATTGGTAGGAATCGAAGCTAACCCATGTGCCGAAATACAGTTGACAATTGCACACTATTGTAGATTGTTGCAAGAAAAGAATCAGAAAAAGGAGGCAAGGCGTAAGGGAGAGGAGGCGAAGCCAGTGCAAAAGAAACTCTCGAAGTATGCTCTCGAGGGAGCCATGCTAACCAGCCCAGCCGAGCCAAACGTACAACACGTGACTAACTCACCACAGAATAATCAGGGTAACACAGGATTTTACCCAAGAGGAAAGGTTTTGGAGGAAGAGGTTGGCAAAATAATCAGGGAGGGTTTCGAGGTAACCAAGGAGGTTTTCAGAATGTTCAGGGTGGCTTCCAGAACACACAGATGGGCAGTCCAACTACGCCAGATGGACAGATGGCCCGACCACCGCCAGTATGTTGGCTGCGTGGAATGACTGGACACGTGGCGCGCATGTGCAGAAGTCATGGCATGTGGCAAAATAGCCAAGGGATGGCGAATCAACCTGCCATCCCGTAACAGGGCGGTGCACAAAATTACACTGTGCAGCAGCAGGTGTCAGGCTTGCAGCAAGGTGCACACCAAGTAATTCAGCCACTGAACATGGGGAATTTGACATAGGGACAACCCCAGCAGGCACTGCCACAAATGGCACAGGGTATTAACCCCAGAGGAGGAGATATCCCTGGGAATGGAGGGAGCTCACAAGCATACAGTTGGCCGAACCTATATATAAAATAGGACAGCTCACTGGGGACTCTGATGTGCTCTATCCTATCAGTGACACCAGACCCTAACAGGGAATCTAGGGTAGATGTCACCATAGGGGGTAAAGAATACTCCTTCCTAGTTGACACGGGTGCAACTCGTTCATGCATATGAGAAGTCAAGTTTTCCTTGTCCGGCGAGACTATAGATACTCAGAATTTCACTGGAGCTCATAGTAGAGTTCCTTTTACAGACGCACTTCCAATCTCAGTGGGAGAGCGCAAAATGAATGTACCCCTATTATATTCACGCCAGACTCCAGTAAATATTCTGGGTCGGGACCTGGTGACTAAATTGAACATGACCATCTCATTTACTGAGGATGGTATAGTATGCTCCACCCCAGGAATTCATTATTCAAACATGTGCGAAATGATCAGAGCATACTCAGGACATGCAGCAATGAGGGCTATGCCATTAGAACCAGAGGTTTTCGCATATGGCGTGCAGGTGCTTATGGCAGGACTGCCAGGCCTCGCGGACAGGCCTATGAGAACCCCAGATGAGTTTCTATTCAGACCAAGAATACCCATGCACGAAGAGGAGGGACAAGTATTTCCTTTAAGGGTGCAATCTGCCGCAGTACGAGGGAAAGTGGTACTGGTCGAAGGATGTGCCGATGAAGGAAGACAATGGGGTGCGATTATCGCCATTGAAGATGGGTATCGAGTGACTGACGTCACCGATGATGATCTGTTCGAAGAACACCCTGACCTAGAAGAGACAAGAGTGGAAGTGAGTCTCATATTCTGGGTCCAAATGGTCAGAAGGGAGGTACCACAGAGAATGATATTGGCACTGATACGTCCAGAATACTTTGATAACGACATGGCCCAAGTGCCTGCCGCAGTATGGACTACAGGGCCCTATGACGTAGGCCTCCTGAAGGGGGCAGGTGAAGAGAAGATTAAACTGAAACCTGGAGCAATTTTGCCACGAGCATGACAATATCCCATGTCCAAAGAGGCAGGTGAAGGGATTGCAAAGACAATCTCCGCCATGATGGAGCAGGGCATCCTTGTGTCAGAATGGCTGTGTAACACGGTGATTTACCCTGTCAAGAAATCAAAAGGAGGGTCTTGGCGTTTAATCCAAGATTTAAGGGCCTTAAACAATATTGTTGAAGCCGAGTTCCCTCTAGTCCCGAACCCCTCTACAATCCTATGCAACATACCCACTGAGACAAAATATTTCACGGTGATCGATTTGAAAAATGCATTTTTCTCGATTACGTTGCACCATGACTCGCAAGACCTGACGTCATTCACATTCAGGCAAATGCGCCTGAAAAGTACGAGGTTGCCGCAGGGGTACTGCGAGTCCCCGTCTTTTTTCAACAGAGTCCTGCAAATGGACCTAAGCAATATCGCAGTGGACAGTGTTGTTTTGCAGTATGTGGATGACATTCTGACCTGCCGCCCCACTGAAGAGCAATGCAGGCGCGACTCTATCCAGCTACTAACTATACTGGCTGAGAAGGGATACAAGGTTGACGAGGAGAAGCTGCAGTACTGTCAGCCAGAAGTATTGTACATAGGGCAGCTGATTTCACATGAGGGGAAAAATGTAACCCCCGAAAGGGCTGAAGCCATCATGAACACGGCCAAGCCGCACACAATAAAACAAATGCAAAGCTTCTTAGGCCTGTGCAATTACGTAAGAGCATGGGTCTTTGAATGTAGCTCATACACCAGGCCCTTGCTTCTAGCCCTAAAAAAGGCCCAGGCAACAAGGGAAGATACTGAATGGACTGAGGCAATGGAAAAGTGGTTAGCAGAACTCAAAGGGGCCATTTGTAAGGCCCCGGTTCTTGGGATTCCTAATTATGCAGAGGTATTCTACCTGTTCTCACACTCCGATGGTAACTTTATGATGGCAGTGCTCGCTCAGCGAATATCGATGGGGTACAAGCCCCTGGCATATTACAGCGGGATTCTGGACCCCGTCATGAAGGGCCACTTCCCATGCAAACAAAACCTAGCTGCTGCCGCATTTGCTATCGAAAAAGCGTCATCCATTGTGATGGGGTGCTCCATGACATTGAATGTTGAACATTCGCTGTTCGCCATACTAGAGAAGCCAAAGGGCACACTGACGTCTCAGAGAGCATCTGCCTATGAGGTGATTATCTCTAACACATCGATCAAAATGGTTCGATGTAAAACTGTGAACCCTGCTACATTCATAGCTGAGCCAGTCACAGAGGGAGAACCTATACACGACTGTGCAAACTATGAGGAATTCTACGATGCGATCCCCAGGGTAAAGGAAAATGCCCTGGCGAGTGGAGAGATTGTCTTCATTGACAGGTCTTCAAGAATCGACCAAGAAGACGGACAAAGGTATACAGGCGTGGCAAAACACCTAGCGAATGGGGAGTTTCGAGTACTCGTTAGTGCACGAATACCATCTCACTATTCGGCACATGCTGCAGAACTGTTAGCATTGATACTCGCCATTGAGAATCATGCAGACCAGGAAGTGACAGTGTACAGTGACTCAGCCTATGTGACGTCCACAGTGCACGCAGGACTAGCGCGCTGGAAAAGGAAGGGCTACCTCCGAGCAGACGGCATGCCAGTGCAACATGCAGCCTTATTCAACAGACTGATGAAGGCACTACAGCTCCCAGTGGGCATAGCGGTCATGAAATGTGCCGCTCACAATAAGGGGACAGATTTTGTGTCACATGGAAACCATGAAGCGGACACAGAAGCTAAGCATATGGCATCTAGGAACAAAACAATCATGGACGTGGAGGTGGCACGTACCCATGAGCGCATGATGGTAGAGCGAGCCACACCAGAAGCCTATAGCAATATGGTGTAGACTCAGCTAATGGAGCTCCAGGTTCTTTAAACCCCTCTGACGGGTTGTGGAGGCAAGACAGCACTGGTAAACCAGTAATGCCTGTCGCCCTCCTAAAGGTAGCATTAGAACAACTTCACTACCCCATCCACATGACAAACAAAAACCTAGCTGCAACGCTCGCAGAAGACTGGTTCACACCAAATTTGGCAGAGCATGTTACATTTTTCACGGTGAACTGCATAATCTGCCAGCAATTCACCGCTGGGAACACATTAAAAGTAGTGAGAGGGATCATTCCCAGACCAAATGGACCGTTCCAACACTTGCATATCGACTATGTCGACATGATTTAAGTGTGCAACGGGTACAGGTATTTAATTGTGGTGGTGTGTCCATTCTCTAGATGGATAGAAGCAGGTCCCTTCACACACCCCAACGCTACCTGTACTGCCAAGTTCCTAGTGAGGGAGGTGTTCCCTAAATGGGGGGTGTGCAAAGTAATGAGATCAGATAACGGGGCTCACTTTGTAAATTCAGTTTTTGAACAGATTAACTTGTTGCTTGGTATAAAGCACAAGTTCTTGTCGGCGTATTATCCTGAGGGGAATGGGATATGTGAACGATCAACGGCTTGCTTAAGGAGAGGATAGCCAAGTTGAAGCTCACATTAAAGAAGGGATGGCTGCACTGTCTACCATTGCCATTGTATGCACTTCGGAACCAACCAAGCTCCGACCATCATCTCATGCTGCACAAGATAGTTACAGGCAGAAGGATGAGGACCCCTCTTACCCCCTGAGATAGAGCTAGTTGTGATGCCCAGCCGACTAGAGAGGTCCTGGGAACAGAAAAGCAAAAGTACCTTGACTGTATGACATCCAGCGCCTCTGTCATTACAGGCCAGATGCATTGATGGCAAAAAGGGGACAGCGCAGCACGAAAGACAGCAGGAAGTGCTGAAGCAGACACCGAGCAATGTGTACATGTGCCCCTCGTCTTCCCTGGTGACAGCGTGCTTGTGAAGAACTTTACCAGGAAAAGGTGGGACGAGCCAAGATTTAATGGCCCTTTCATCGTAGAGGACTGCATCCCCCTCCGCCGTCAAGCTCCAGGGCAGAAGGGCATGGATCTTTCTGAATGACCTCTAAACCCTTTAAAGGAGAGAGCCCTCCTGCTGCATCCAACTGTAAAGAAACCACAGACAACTGGGAAGAACCTCAGCACGTGCAGACAAGATCCATGGTGAGGAAAAAGGACGCATAAGCAGAAAACCAAGACAAAGAACCCAGATGCAAAGTGGGAAAATAAGGACATAACGAACACTCTGTACATCCCACACATGGGCACACTTCTACATAGCATAATGCTTCAAGTTGAACTGTCCAACTTCCAGCGAGAATTCCTAAGGAGATTCCAGTGAGACCTTAAGCCGAGGGACAGATCAAGGAGACAAAGACTTTTCACGCTGCAAGAAAGGCCTGTGAACTTGAGGCTAGAAAATCAGAGCAAATGTCATTAATACCAGAAGACAGCCAATATGCATACCGTGTTTTCGTCCACCTCATTGAACACTTTCCAGAACAAGTGGGTAGACCCAGCAATGTTGACGTACCCACATTCATCAGAGATCCAGCAAAAAACGAGCAATTAAACAGGCACCTGAGGGCTATCATAGCACAACTAAGAAGCAATTATGGACATCCACTGCTGTTCCTATTTTTACAACTTTATTTTTTGTAAGATTAGCTCATTTTTTCCTATTTTGCCACACGTTCACTTTTATTTTTATTTTTATTTTTTTTCGCATTGAACTGTCACCAACATGTCTTCGGGACCAAGGCAAATTCGAGGCATCCACTGGGACCTCACCTACTATAGATACGCATGAATAAATGATATGTATCATAACTGATAGCCTAACCTTTTTCCATAGTCTAGTGTGCAGAACCATGCTACATACTCAGAGACTATCATCATCACCCGCAAGAGGGGGGGACACTTAAAAGCACTCGACACTTTAGTAATAATAGACTTTTGAACTGTGAGATCAAAGCAAGAAAAGAATAAATAATTGACTATGGACTTTATCGAAATGGGGGCCCAGAACAGTAACATAGTTCTACCCCCAGAAGAAGGGCGCCTCCACATCCCTAGAAGAAAATGCTGTAAACTGTCATTCAGAACGATAATGTGCATATGTACAGTGATTATTGTTGTCTTTCTATTATTAACTATCAGAACTGCTTTCTTTATTGGTGAACAAAGTGTCCCACTGTCAGCACGACCACAGAATAATGAACGTCAGGGTCCCACAAAAGCACCCAGACCCTATATAGTGATTCCAGTTCCAAGGAATGCTAATGAGGAAGCAAATGATCTGAAATTGAATGTAATTAACAGTGTTACATACATACACAGGATAATGAATGTGGAGAAAAGCATGAGACAAGGACAATACGAAATGAATGATAATGTAGCACTGACCACGGCACGCACCCACGCACAGTGTGCACACAAACAAGGGCAAGTGTCAATGGCCACAAGGCCTCCAACAATGGCAGCAGAAAAGGAGAGACTGCCTGATGAACATTCAATTCCAGAGAATAGTAGAAATGACCAAGAAAAGCCAAGTGAATTACCAAAGATGGAGGAAATAGCAAAATCCCTCAAAAGAACAGAAATTGCCATGGAAGAATTCACAGAGAAGACACAAATGCTAATAAATTACTTGTTCCCATTCATAGCCCAAGCAAAGAAACTGCACGAGAAACTGAATAACAGAACTATAGAAACTATAACAACAAGCAGGCCTGCTCCAATGCAAGGAAAAAGCCACAGGCCTACAACACAGCCACAAGTTTGGAAATTGATGAACCAATGGTGGTTGAGGGAAGGTTATAATAGACTACAGATGGGAAGGAAAGGAGACACACATCCTTCCCCTACCTCAGCGATGCAGTCGAGGTAGCCTGTCCCACCGAGATACCCAAAGTGGAAAAGCAGCACAGATGCATTTAGAGACGTAGTGATAGCAAACTACAGAAGAACGCTGAGAATCAAGAGAAGTCCTCATGAAGATAACAATGAACTTAACGACTACCTGGACAGCACAGCCCATCTTGGAAACAACATATGTTACCAGCACATGAAGGAAGTAGGATGAAGGCAGTCAGGGGAAGAATGCTTCATCTGTGCACTCCCGCCCTACAGTATGGGAAAATACAAGATCTTTGTAGAAATTGATGTTCAGACAGCACACTGTACGTCACATGTAGCAATGTGCAAGACCAGAGGCCAGTTCATGGGCAGTGATGCCTCCCTGAAATGGGCAACATAAGCAACTGACCCTGACAAGGATGATTATGTTCAAGACATAAAGACGAGAAACAGAGCCCATGCTAAGAATCATGTAATCAGATACGAGAACCCTGGAGTAAAAGGGGCTGGAATTAGATGGGAAGTGAATCAGAAGCTAAACATTCAATGAAAAGCTCCAGACGAGGCCCGAAGTTGGAAGAACAGAGGCCAAATGCAGATTTGGGGGACAGTGCTTTCACCAGACGGATGGGAAAAAGGAGTGGTGATCTGCAGAGCCTGGATGGTCATTGGTCAATACGAACCTACCATCAACCTAGTACACAACGGATGCAAGCCATTATGGCCAAAACTCGCAAAATTACTTACATGGGTCGAAGACAGAGTGGGACATTGCAGATAGTACCACTGGAGAACCCAAAATTCTGCTTCAGAAACAATGGTATGAGGAAGATGGGAGAGAATCAGAACTGCGGACGAGTCTTTGACGCCCCAGGAATGGTACACAGAACCGCAGTGATTATGGACCATTAGTGGGCGTGTGGATCCAAAGCATATATAAGATTACCAAAGCATTGGGAGGTATATGCACGATAGTGAACGTCCATGTTCCTGCACTAGTGATCCCCAAGATTGACCTAAACTTGGGGATCACTAGATTTCCATGTGTTTCCCTGTTTGATTTACATGTTGCTAAAAGCAGCCGTTAAAATTGGAATCAGGCGTTAAGGGTTAACAACGGCATTAACCCTTAACGCCTGGGTTGTAATGAGGCCCTATGTGTCTGTATCAGTAAAGTGGGGCGATTGTCTGAATTGCACATAGTACATAATCTGTCATGGTTTGCATTCTGTACAAGTTGCTGAAATGGAATGGATTCACAATTAGGTGTGGATACATACACAAATCGCTCATTTGGGATTTGTTCCTGTATCACATTGTTACAGAGAGTGCATGTATGTTTCCACATGTATGAAATCTAGAAGATTTCATTTATAGGTATGTTTTTGCTTTCCAGTACTTGTCGTAAGTACATTAGACATTCTTGTGGATCTTCTTGTGAGTTTATAGTGAATCTCACCATTCCAGCACAGTAGTCCAATTCTTGTCTTATTCCGTGAACACTGTACATGTTGTCAGGATTGTTTGTTGCGTTTCTATGAAGGACTAACATTTGCAAACACAATTGGTCTGTACTGTGTAAGTAAATATTGTTAACAATTGGTGGCAATTGAAATAGAATATTCATTGCTTCATTTGCATAGCAACTTACACTAGTTTCATTTGAAAATTTGAATGGAAAAGCTAGTTCTGTCTCTGAGTGCTTTTTTCGGAGTTTCTGTTCCTTCTTTGAAGAAGTACCTGATTTACTTTCCCTAATAGGTTCTTCTTTGCTTGTGGTAATTGATGAAGTTTTAGCTTCTTTTGTTTTCTTTGAAGGATTTGCCGTCAGATTCTGTTGCATTTCTGTTTGAATTAATTTTCTTTTACCACGTTTTACTTTTTCTGGAACAGTATATTGTTTCAGATGGGGGATGTACAGTGAACGCAGTCGATTGTATTCTAAAATGCAAGGAATATCAGTGTTCAGTTTACTTGCATCAAAGTTGATTAGAAATAGACTGTCAAGTGTACGTAAGCGTGATAGTGCTACGTAGCTCATGCCATCTTTAAAGACTGTGTTTCATATATCTATCAAAGCTTTGTCGAGGGTAAGACCTTGGGATTTATGAATGGTGACTGCTGTTAGGCAGAAACCTGTGCAGTTCCCTTTGGGAACACTGCAAAAGATTTAGGACTACAGGTGTTAGCAGTAAACCCACTTGGTAGCAGTCTGTACCACCCAGATTTACCTGGTAGCTGTGGCTGAGGAGTCAGACTTCCCTCAAGAAGAGTTAGGCAGTATGCAAAGTATACACAATAGACACTCAGATACAATAATACAAGCAAACACTGACCAGAGCTTTGGTATCAAGGTATATAATTATGTATTTAAAAACACACTGTTTGAAACACTCCAGCACTCTTATTGTAAAACACTCTAAACACAGTTACTATTATAATATATACAACCCTTATTCCTTATCAGATAAGTCTTAGTTAACACCACTTATTTCCAGACAGAGGTGAGCGCTTAACTATAGATGGCACTCCAATAAGTTCATGAAGAAGGGAGGGAAAAAGACAGAATATGGAAAGATACACCACTCTAAGATTTAGGAACACTATTAGCAAGGCAGAAGAGAAAAAGTCACTTGTGAGCCAAAGTCCATCCGCTGGGCCCACTCTTAGAGAGAGCAGAGCACAAATGCGCCCAAGTCACACAGTTACACTAGGCTTAGAAAGTCTTGCAGAGAGTTCGAATTGTGTTTAGAGAGGCTCAGAAAAGTTTAGCCAGGGTGTCCCAGGCTAACCCAGGTTCGAAAGCCGGGGACTAAATCTACCACGTACAGTCAGTGGCAAGGGAAGCCAGGCGGAACACGGTACCTTAAGTGGGAAGGATCCTCCAGCGGTGGCAGTTGTTCCTGGCAGCGGGTGCAAGTTTCGGCGTCATCCAGGGGAAGAGAAGATCTCGACTTGGAGGAAAGCTGAAGGTCGTTGCACTGCCAGGGAAGAAACCAGCCGCAGAGTTTTCCGGTTAAAGGTATTACCCTTTATTTCGCGGTCGTGGTAAAACGTGGTATTCCGGTTGCCGGGGTGCTTGGCACAGGCAAGGCGGCCACGAGATGTGTTGGGAAGGCGAAAAGACGGTGAAACTGGTTATCCCCACCAGTCAAAGGAAGAAGACTCTCCGGCGGGAGATCTCCTCTGTCGTTGGGAAAAGTGGTGAGACGGTCCAGCAGGGCTCCATCGGTGGTGTCATCGTGGCAGGCCGGCTCAGCTTCTCCCTCATCGGATTCTTAGGTCCTGTGGCAACTTCTGAAGTTCCAGTCCCCAAAGCCCTGCTTTTATGCAGAAAACCCCCATTCACTCAGCCTAGCTGTCACTCAAATATGCTAAGTGCTGAGCCGGCCGGCTCACCACTCGGGCCAATCAGGACGGAGTGCAACTTGAGTTGCCTAGGCAACTCAGTCCAGGGTGCCTAAATCCCCCTTCATCCCTCATAAGTACCCCAGACATAGTGGAACCACTTTGGGGGGCTTCTGTGGAGAAGCCTGCCAAAAAGTGGAACAAAGGGCTCGACTTGGGTTGGAGTCACAGAAGAGAACACAAACGCCATTTTAGAACCGAGTTTTGGCAAAAAATACCAACCAGAGATTTAATAGTAATTAAATAAACCGGCGGTATGTTCAAGGCTATCGTAATTAAATAAATAAAGATAGTAGCCTCGAACAATGGGTAAATCCCATAGTGAAATATTCGCGGTTGAATATAAAAAGTAGTATCCACTGCCACCAGCCAAAACTCGATCAGGGGGGACGGAGACGTGCCACCTCGACTAACAGACCCCTGGGCAATTGAATTGCCCCAGCCAGTACGTCCACAATATGATGGTTTGTACTGGTTCTGTTCAGAATTTAAGACTAGTAACCTCAATGGTAACTTTACATACCCTGGGAGACAGTAGTCAGTCCCAGGGTACGGAGTCTATACTGGGGAGTCACTATGACACCCCTGTGTTACTGCATTGAGGGTGCTGTGTAACACACATCACAAAAACATATGAAGCCCTATGGAGTAAAAGACCCCATAGCCCATTAAACACATCTAGAGTCAAAGGAACACACTCAAATCATGTCCAAGAGTGAGGGTAAAAGAGTCTCACTCTTGGCAGGAGAAAAAATAAACCCCAAAAATCCAGCAAAGCTGCTGGAGGACTCACTAGGTTAGGAGATTCAGCCTAAACAGAGAATTCTCCCTAACAACTGCATATGCAAGAGTTAGAGAAAATTGTTCTCTACGTACATACATGTCTTTGAAAAGAAGGAATCGAGCAGTTGAACGCCCTATCCTTTTCACTTCTGAAAGTTTGTCAAAGCGAATATTGACAAACTGAATGTTGTTGTCACATGGGTATGTTTGAAAGCCAACAACTGTACCCAGTGCCCCATTAACTAGCCCTTGCTCCACGTCAAGGTTACGTTTAAGCATTACTCTACAATTTAAGGATCATTTTAATATTTTTTCCATCCAAGATGTGTTGGAGATTGAATTTTCTAAGGTATTTAGTCTTGTTGTGGCTTGCTCACACATTGGTAGTGTCATACCATGTACGCATAGTTTGTCTGTGGCGCAAATTTCCATTATTGGTTGCATTTCTTCTTTTCGTTACCCAACCTGGGTTGTGGTTTTTCAAAATTACTAGCAGTTCAGTTTTAAAGTCAAAATATACTTCAAATTTCAAAAAGATAAACAAGAAGTTCTGTTGTTTTTCAAAATAGTTTATATCAAAAAAATGATCTCAAAAAATGAGCTTCTTACATCTATGGTAAATGAGTAGTATTACGGGTATATGTATGCAGCCTTTAATTAAAAAAAACTTCTACATATACCTGTGATACTATTCACTTTCTGCAAAAACTTAACTCCATAACGTCTCAACAGGATGATTTGATGTTTACCATCGATGTAAGAAGCTTGTACACTTCTTGTACACTTCTATACCCTATGACGACACCAATGGCAGCGGAGTTTAATGTCATTAGCATTACTCTTTACCTGTCTTTTTTTCATTTGTCATTTTACTCTGTCAGTACAGCCTTCTTGCACCAGTATTTCTTCTATTTCTACTATACTCTTTTTTCATTATTTGATCACTCTACACTTCCTCATTCATCCTCGTGAGGTCTGATAAATGTTTAGATTCATTTATTTCAAGCCCATCGGGCTGATTGCATCATCTGTTATCACCCGCGCGCCCTTCGGGCCGCGACACGGTCACATGTCGTATTTAGGAAGCGTTGCCTCAGCAACACTCTGATGCGACAACGGCAGTCTGCTTCATGCCGGCTACGGGAGAACAGCTCCGCTCCTGCCTTCGGTACGGTAAGACTTCCCTGATCTTTTAAATAATCATGACTACGGATGAGAACCGCTTTCAACAACAGGTTTCTTCTGTTTCCAGCAATCGCATTGCAGGCTACTTTACTGTGCTGATTCCTGTCAGGCAGTTCGATTTGGTCACCACATGACCGCTACATTTTAGTTCGCCACACTCAACATTCTACCTACCTGTCACAGATAACTGGGTCTTTTTCTTTTTCATTTAACTGATAGTTACCTATATACAATATTGACTCATTGGCATTTTCCATGTTTTCTTTTTTCTGCTCTTTCTTACTCATCTACCACTGCAACCTCAACTAAATGGTATGTTTTTAACTTTACTACGATTATGTATGACACCAATATGCAATTATGCACCGTTTTGAACTATTTCCTTTGTTCATGAATATGTATGTATTATTTTTAGACTGGCCCTGATGAAGGAAATTTATTTCCGAAATGCATTGGCAAATTCGATCTGATTGATTAATTAATTGTGGCAAACTCTTCCTCAATAAGAAAATATTAGTGACCACTCATTTTTTAGATCATTTTTTTGCTATAAACTATTTTGAAAAACAACAGAACTTCTCGTTTATCTTTTTGAAATTTGAAGTAATTTTGAAAAACCACAACCCAGGTTGGGTAACGTAGAGAGCGGCTGTGTGACTAGGTATTATTTAGCTTGGTCTCTTGCTTCACATGTATTTTTGAGTTTGGGTGTCTCCAAACTTGTCACAGCCAGCTCCTTTTCAAGTGTTTTGACATATATTGTTCGAAAGGATTTTTTCGTGCACTCATTTTGAATACCAAAGACACGCGGATTTAATACCAGTGGTGTCCACTCACTTCACTTCTTGCATTTCTTCTTTTAACATTGTTTCATTGAATTTGAAACAGCTTGCAAGAGTTGGCATTAAGGCCATACAATTGACATTTTTGTGCGCACATTGTTCCATAACATCAGTAGCACATGCATTATCGCCGTAAAGTGCATTAATTTGCCGGGTTTTCAATATTGTTTCTGCTTCTTTAGAAAATATACCAACTCTGATACTTTTTAAAATGTTGGCATAAGTGAGATCTGCAGATTGCTGGATGTTTTCTGTTAATTCTCTGTATTGGAAATGTTGCCAAAGGTTGACATTTCCAATGCTGCCAACAGTTTTACGGCAGAGTTTGTGTCCTAATGTTTTAAAAATAGGCTCACCTTTTACTGTTGTCAATTGAAGAAGATCTCCGAAAACGATAATGTGTTTCACTGCATCGAGTTCTTCGTAGTTTGTTTTAAGTACTTCTTGCAATCTGAGGTGAATCAAAGCCAACATTAGGTTGGAGACATGCTCACTTCATCTATTAGTAGCATTTTCATTTGTTTTAATACTCTGCCTAGTTCCATTGCAGCTTCTGCAGAAAGTTTATAATAGTCTAATTTGTTTTGGTGTTCTACTGGAAGGAGTAGTAATCGGTGTAAAGTGACACCGCCTATGTTGTAGGCAGCTAAACCTGTGGGTGCAGTTACAACAGCTGACAGTTTGTTGTTTGTCAATTGTTGAAGGAACTTGCTGATCATTTTGATTAAGAATGTTTTTCCTGACCCAGCTTCACCACTGACGTACAGCAGTATAGGTTTGTAATTTTGGCAGGTACATTCTTTATTTTTGTGTTGTACACCATGTGCTATTTTTTTTGTAACATCTTCAAAAATGGTGCACTGATCTTTGTTAAGTTTGGCTTGTTGTACAGTTAAGTCTTCTATATCTTCTTGATAGTGACACATAGGGCCTCATTATAACTCGCCCAGTATGGAAACAACGGTGTCGGTAAACCCACCGCCACCGTTGTTTCCATGCCAGGCAATCACAACTCCTGCAGGCGGAGGCGTCAAACCCGCCAGGTCTGACCTGGTGGGTTTAAAACCGCCCGCCTGCAGGCGGATGAGGAAACACCAGCACCATCGCGAGATGGTGCCGGTGTTTCTGTGATCACCATCCCCATTGAGTCCTGTGGGACTCAATGGGAATGGGGATTAACACCATTCCACCTCCGGAATTCCCGGGACACCGGGGTTGTAATTCCCCCAGGAATTCCGGGAGTCATGGAGGTGGAATGTTAATACAAGTCCGGCGGTAACCAGGCTGTTTTACCACCTCGGTTACCGCCAGACTCATAATGAGGCCCATGGTGTTTTCCACTTCTTTCATAGCTAATTCTGCTTCATTTGCTATTAGTTGCTGTCCTAGTGGTTCTTGGCTTCCTGTTACAGAAGGTTGACTACTGTCAGAAGTGTCCTTATCTAGTCGGGCCTAAAGTTCTTCTTTGTGTTGCTGTTCATTGTGCAACATTGTTTTGTACTGTGTAAAGTTCACATTGGTGATAGCGCTTTCATTTGCTTTGAAAGCATCTTCATAGCAGTCATATTTATCTGGTATCTCTTCCTATTTTCTCCATGGTTTAAAACGTTGTAGCAGAGAATTGTTATATAGTTCTTTCTGTTGAGGAGCTTTTAATGACAATTTGACATGATTAATTAAGCTTTGTTTGGTAAGTTTCACTAAACTGCCTTCTCAATCTGTCACTCTATATCTACCTTTGCTTTCATCAGGTTTTATATTATTTTTGTATGCAAAGTTTTGAGCTATGTGGTACAGACACATGCTTTCCAAAGTGCTACACCTGTTCGCATAGTATGTGTTCGGTAAAATGTTTTTTAAATGTCTTGGCTGTTGGGATCATTTCTGGCAATTGTTTCTATGTCCTCATATGATTTCAGAACTCTTTCTAGATTTTGCAGGACCAATACTTAGCCATACTATGTTGTCTGATTTTCCATACAAAGCAGTATCGGTTAAGCGATCTGCCGCTTCATAGACGCCACATTCTCTATGAGAGAGCATTTTTATGCCTAGGCTGTACAATTTCTGAGATAGTGTTTTGTCTGATGATAGGTCATCCCAGAGGTCTTGGTGCTCTGTTTTTTCTGCTTTTGTTAAGTAAGCTGTAACATATCGTGCAACAGCAGTGGAATTGTCTGCAATGTACTGCACATCTATGTTTGCATTCCATAAGAGGGCAATGATTGCATTGTAATCATTGATATGTTTTGATTCTTCTGTTCTTTTTATGTAATACGTGTTCTTATGTGATTTACCTTTAACACTATGTCGAAATGAAGACATGAAGGTGTTCACTTCACCTGTTTCTGTAACTAGTCTAGGGAAACCAAAGCGGCATTTGGTGTAGTATTTCCCTTTGCTTTTGTATTTTCGACGACAATATTTGCCACATTTGTGTCTTTGAAATTGTAAAAATCTGCCCATGCAGGTCACTATGTGTCCGTTGTGAAGGGACTTCACAAGTGACATATTTTAGGATGAACTGCAAAACAGTGGCATCACTGTCGTGACCAAATTTAGGTGCACCTTTGATCCATAAAAGCATGTGAATATGTGGTGCTCCTCTTTCTTGGTATTCTTTTCTCCAAAAGAAGTGTTGCACTTCTCCGAGGGGAGGAACAGTTTTATTGCAAATAAAGTGTAGCATAGCAATGAAACAATGATGGAAATATCTTGACACATTAACTGGATCTAGAGAGCAAAGTTCTCCAGGTGTTAATATATCTATGTTGGTTTTGTTGTTGTTTGATTTGCGTAGGAACTCATGTAAATCTTCCCAGGCATATTCTGCACAACTTAGTGTAACAAACCAAGTCGGTGGTCCAAGGTTTCTGATCATGCAAAGTACGGCTCTATACCGTCGGAACCAGTATTCCTTTGTACCACGCATGTTTGCAAACAGATTTGTTATACTTGATTGTAAAACATCATCTTTTTCTTGTACTTTTTATAATAATTGCGTAGCTGTCATATTTTGAAAATGGGTTCCAGATTTCAAAATGTCTGCAACTCCGTAACATAGGGTTGCTAGTTAACTTTCAAAGAGTAGGTGGAATATGTATTCCACATTTTGTCTAAATCTGGGATCTTGCGAATACATTCGTAATGAGCAATATTCTGCTGCTGTAATCTGAGTGGGTCTATCATCGTATCTTCTGCCTTTGCCAGTAGGAAATAGCAGTGAAATAGCACCTGCTTCTATACTTTTTTCCCATATGCTCATTGGTGACCGTTTGGTTTGTCGCATTTGGTAAGTTTCTAGTGCATCATCTATGCTTTCATTGGAATGCAATGGATGAATTGTGTACTGGTCCAAAAGAGAGGATACTGCAGCAGGATCCAGAAGTTCAAATTGTCCAGTTTCTGATGACTCTTGAATTATTTCAGTTGTTTCCCTTAAGTTTTCTTCAATATTTATTTCCTTGTAGTATTTGTTACTGTCTTTTAGATATTGCAAGGCTTGTCTAACTTTATGTAAATCCACCAGCTGTTGCCAAATGTTTTTGTCTTTTGTTGGTACACCATTTACCAAGACAATTAAAGAATGCTCTATTGAACGTTGCACTTCTTCAGTGTGTACATTTTCTGTCAGATCTAATGGCAAATATACTACTTTGCCACGAATGCCTTTCACCAATTCAGAGGGAGGTAATTTTTCTGTTTTTGGTTGAAGGCGTATCATTGCTTGAAATGGGTGAACTGTTTAAATTATGATGCTCTCATACAAATTGAGTTGTTGCAGGAGTTTTGGTAGTGGGAACACATCCAAACTATTTGTGATAGCACATGAAGGAGTTTGGTTGTTTTCCAGTATTGTAGTGCAGTAACTGCAACATATTAGGGGTTCACTTAGTTGGTATTTGTTTTCTGCTAAAAGGTACAGAGCTAATTCAAACCACTTGGAAGCTTCATTGTCTTCAATTTTGTATGCTATGTCCATATTTTTTGTGTACCTTTTTTAAAACGTTCTGCAGCAACACACACACACGTGGTTTGGTACTTCAGCCGATGCACTTTTAAATTTTAGTATTTCTTTTTTGTATGTGTGTAATAGAAGGTTGCTATGTGTAGAATTGTTGCTAGTCTGTTCTAAAATTATTGCATTTTGTAAGTGGCTTTCACTTCCAAAATATTTTCTCTGGATACGGTCGTTTTCTTCTTGTAGGTATTTGGGTGTACCATGCAGAAGAGTGTTATTTTAATTGGCTAATTCTAAAGCTGGACTTTTAGCATAGTATATTTTGTACACTAGATTTCTTACATTTGAATGATGTATTGATATCCTTTTGATATCATGGAAGGTGCTTTTGAAAATAGGTCCTGAAATGCAGGCTAATGAATGTCCTTGTAGTCCTGTGTATTTGCACACTCGACAGATATCTATATTTTGCAGCACTTTCATTAAAATGTTGTCTTTACCTTTCACATACTGATTGAGGAACTGACGTAAAGATTTGAAAGATTTGTTAGGAATGGCACACATTGACGTGCACAGCCATTTGTATACTGGACGGTCTGGTTCAGTCGAATCGAGAGGTAATTCTGAGTTTTCAGGGGATACTTTTCTAAGCAGTGTTTCTTGCTCCATGATGGTATTATAGATTTTTTCATACCCTCGTCCACTGCTATGGATGGCAATTGTGTTTGTTTGATTTTGTTTGTATGCTTCTTCATTAAAATATGGTTCTGTGGTTGTTGTGTGACTCCATTCACCTCCACAAATATGTAAGAAGTTATTTTTGTTGACATTCCGTTTATTGATAAGTTTCTTTTGTAGTTTAGTACTTAGTTTTGTTAGTGGTTTCATCCTATTTAACACTAATATAATCAACTTCCTTTGAGAAGGATTGCACTGTCCACGAGAGCTTGTAGGATTAATTTTCTATAGTAGGTTTTAAGGGCTAAGGATGATTTCGGTCCTCTTCTTATTAGATTCTGAAGGACTCTGTGGCGAAACATTTTTGCTAAAATACTTATTTTACTATGGGTTCTTGTTACTATATCAGGATTAATAGGAGCATTGGTAGCAGTATTGGTACCCGACTTTTTGTGAAGCGTTTTGTGTTTCGTGCCACATTTTGATGGAATAGGTAAAGTTTTGGTAGTTGAACTTCATTTGTTTTGTTAAACGACTGTATTAGCTGTTTTGTTCCAAAGTTCTCTACAAACTCTGCTACAGATGGATGCTTATTTTGGACACTTTTATTTTCATTCACTCTATTTCTGTGCTCCTTTCTACGGACGTGCTTTTTGGTAGGCATTCTTTGGGGTCTGTTGAAAAAAAGAAGGCATGGTTTGGTCTGTTGTACAATGTATGTGTGCTGTGTGCATGCGTGCATGAGTTTGATGGGGAAGCTCTTTGTGGTGGTGTGTGAATGTGCATTGGGCTGTTGCAATGATTTGGGAAGGCTATTTTTCTGTTTGTATACTACTACAATGTGCTTCAGATGAGAGTACGAAGTGAGCTAGTGGTGAGGAGAAGCATTAATAGTAAACGTAATGGTATAAAATTGAAACAGCTATTTGTTTTCTAGTACTAACATTCTAAGGCTTCTGTATGTTATTTAAGTTCCAAAAACACAGGGATTTGTGAGCCATTCTGTCTGTTATTTTTTGTTTAATAAATGAGGATTTGTGGGTAGAATGGTTCAGAAATCAATGTTTGTTTTGGTGCGCAAATTAAATTAATAAACCACACAGTCTCTTTGAGGAACAGTAAGAATATAAAGGTAGTATTGCACTTACTTTTTTTTGCGGAATGACCAGGTTTCTTCGGATATGTCATTTGCATTGTAGATGCTGAACATTTTCAGGAGAGTAGTCTTCACTGCGATTGTAAAAAGAAGAAGTTAGTAACTTTGTGTGTTTAAAGCAGTGATGTTACTGTACACGTTAATTTTGCATCTTTCGTCAGAGTATTCTCCTTTGATATCTCAACACAGTGCATGTGTGCATTTCACTTCACTATGTGCTGCCTTTGTATGTTATGTGCAGTATGTTAGTTGCACATGATTCAGAAATGAGTAAAATCTTTAGGTTATGAAACCACAGCAATCGGGAGCGTTTATTTTTGTCATACGATCGCATAGGAAGTAGCATTAATGTATGCGGTTCACAGTAAAAAATGGTGACATTTTCCAATGGAGAATCGAGTTTCGCGCTGAATAGGGACATATGTTTACAGTATGCGGGAGACAGTAAGTAGTGCGATTTGTTAATGAAAAAATTGACATCTTGCACTTAAACGGGGAGCGTTGGTATGTATTGGCTATGCAGATTTAGTGGCATTAATTTGTTTAAATGAAATCATAAGGGTTGCACATGTTCTCTGATTAAAATATGCATACCTGTACTTTATACTCATGCATGTGTGCATGCATGGAGCTGTACGTAGAAATCTGCAACACTTGCACAGTAGTTTTGAAGTAGGTGCTTTCCAATGATATGCGACTTGCATTCAGAGTGATCAATAGTACATTTGAAGTGCGAAATTTTGATGCCAGCGTTAGATGTAGTGATGTGGAATGTGATTGGTGGATGGTTGTCTGACTGCTTAGCTGTGTCCAATGAGGGAATGGATTCGCGAGTGATGTGGAAAGGGTAGAAGGACTTGCTAAGAGTTACGTGCCACACGTAGACAACGCTTGTCCGTGGGTAGGGCGTGTCACATACGGGATTCTACAGCAAATCCAGCATGGAAAGGGGACTGTAGGCATCAGCCAATCAGATGTTCACATTGCTCTTTTGTGTCGAAAGACGGTGCGTATACTGAAGATGGCAGAGGTGGAGAGAGTCAGGGTTTTGGTGCTTGGAGATATTTTTGTTCATGGTTTACAGCACTATACCAAAAGTAGGCATGTGGCACACAATTTTGATATGATAGGAGTGGAGGTGATGTGGCAATTCTCCAAGTTTGCAGAGACATGCGTAGGATTACCACTCTTCATGTGGTACTTTTGCACTACAGTGCTTGCCATTTGGGCTACGTGAGTTCACATACTTTGTTGGAAGATTTGGAACAGTTGGTTCAAGCAGTCATGAACATCTTTCCAACTGCAAAAGTAATTTTTTCTGGTTACTCCCTAGAGGAAAATGGGACACCAGTTATGTTTTCTGTCCTGGTCAAAGTATTGGGAGGTGTTACATCAATCGCGGCATGCATGCTTTCATGTTACGAGCTGGTATGTTTTTCTGCAGCCACAAGAACATTGTTCACAGTAATGCGGCTTATTTTGAAGCAGATGGTGATGCATTATCTTCTTTGGGAAATGCCATGTTCTTTTGGAATGTAAGGCTTGCTTTGGGGAAGGTTCTGTAATGGTTGTAGGAGTAAAGTAAGAAGAAAAAATATTTTTTAAAAAACAAAATAACAGGTGTCTGTAAGGCATCTGCCCAAAAAATAAAAAAAATATCTCTTTGCAGGGGAAAAAGGGAATAATATTTAAATGTACAGTCGTCATGCTCCGATCCTCTACGTGTCCGCGGACATGGCAATAGTTTGCAGGCAGGGCGTATTACCAACAGGGATTCTGGGGTGGAGACGCATGAAAATCAGAATGTGCGAAGGTAGGGATTGGTCAGTAAAGTTCAGTGGGTGTGTTCTGAAATTTAGTGAGAAGATCTTTTCCCTGACAGGAGACCAGACAGCCATAGCTCTCTGTGCTCGAAAACAGATTATCTGGATTTTGGGAGACTCATGGATACATTGGTTGAAGGTGCATGCAGAAAGTTGCGGTCTATCTGCAGATCTTGGATTTCCTCATGTGGAAGTGCACTGGCATGGCATCCGTGGAATGAGGTGGCTGGACTTGGTACCTCTCTGTGCTACTTTACAGACAGAGCGTCATCCTGATATACTTATCATTCATTGCGGAGGAAACAGTTTAAGCCATGTCTCTGGAATTTCTTTGCAATTTGCAATGAAGGAAGGACTTGCGAAGGTCATGGACATGTTTCCAAATTGCCAAATAGTTTTTCCCGTATTGCACAAAGACAAATATGGCTGCGTTCTTTTGCATTTGGTCCACAAATGGAGAAAGCGAGGCGCAATGTCAATAAGGCTGTTTGTGCATTTCTAAGAGATGTTGGCATGTCCAAATTCCACAATGAAAACATTTTGTTTCGCAGCACTTTCATTTTTCGCAGAGATGGAGTCCATCTCACATATGCTGGCAATCAGATTTTTCTTCGCAATGTACAAAATGCATTGCAATCTTTTTTTGGATTCATAGTCACCTATTTGGCAATCCGTTTTTTCCAATCTAGAGTTTTTGAAACACACAAAACACCACCAAAAGACTCTTTTCAGAGCCACCACTTACTCCCAGCGAAAAGTGCATTGGTTTTGCTCCGCTTGCACCCTCCATTTTTATGCATCCTACGACTGTCCGCAGATTTTTTGAAAAATGCACAAGGGCCTACAACGGTCACTTGATAGTTCTATTGTTAAACTGAGAACTGCAGCTCTGAAAAGAGCCTTTTTTGTAATTTTTGTTGTTTTCCAGGTTATTGCTTTTGAGCACACGACACATTAGGAGAGAAGGGCAAAGGAGGGTAAGGAAGGGACACCAACCACGGGGATAAGAAAGGGCAGGTGGAGAGAGAAAGATGTAGGGTGGGCTTTACTTAGGTAGGGGGCAGTTCTTCTGGTGCTCCGTGACCGTAGCCTCAAAAGCACTTCGAAGACTCTCCCCCCTGCAGAGTACTGTGTCACAGTACATACACAATATTGTGACCCTCGAAAGGTAAGGGTCAACAACATCGCAAATGGTTTGTGAGGCAGCTGGAGGGATGCACTCCCCACAGGAGTGTCTCTTGTGGTGAGAGGATCGAACACGGAGGATGCTGTGGAGGAACTCAATCTACTACGTTTTTCACATGGCACCACCTTGCGAATGTCCGCACTGTGGAACAAAGTTAGGTGTCACTTCATGGTTGTCGTACCAAAGCTGTATGCACCAGGTCGCCCGCGACTCAGCACCAGTTGGCACTGGTTACATCTGACCATGTTCGCATGTGCTTTTGGTACGTTCCCAAAAACGTAAAACAACCGCCACACCCACGACTTCCGGTGAGTGCTTGTAGTGCGGAGTTCCTCCACCTCATTCTCTTCTTCCTCGATCTCTACATCCTCACCCTTATTTCCCTCTGCAGGCCCTTGCGGCGGTGGTGGCGGTGGAGGGCTTGGGGATGGTGCTGAGGCTAATGAAGCAACAGTAGCCATGGATGCCATAAGGATTAGTTGGCTAATGGTCGCTACAGCAGTAAAGGCAGCACAACTCAATCTGCTATAGCCAGAAGCACAATGAAGATGAGCTTGGGGGTGTGGCCATTTATAGGGGTGGAGGGGTGCTGCTCATGACCATATCGATCACTCAAAAGTGTTGCAAAAATTCTAAACAATACGTTCAAAGGTAGGGCCATTGTATGGGACATGTGAAATGGTGATTTTATACTGTAAAATAATTTCACATGTTTGTATAAGTTCTTTTGAAATGTTGCGGAAGCAGACAAACTGCACAAATTAGTCCACACGCTCAGCGTGGGTGCAGTCACATGATGACGTCCAAAACACATCCACGAGGGAAATGGGTGTCCGCTGGACAGCAAATGCAGAGTAATGGACATGCACATGCGCGCGGGTGTTCTACGGAAAGTGTTCGGGTCCTGAAACTAATTAAAAGTGCAACACAAGTGACACAGACAGTTCCGGACAGGCGTGATGTTTACAGTACTTATGAGTGTAGTGCGCATGTGCATACTTGATCTGCTGACTGTACGGCCAGGTACAGTGTCCTTAGGACACCTCCATTTTGTTTGACTACGGATATGCCGGCCACCGCGCCTGTTCTACGGACGGTTCTATCTTGGCTGCGGACGGTACGGACAGAAATAGTGTCCTTAGGACACTCCTATTTTGTTCATTTACAGACATCCCGGACACCTGGTGTGTTCTAAGAACATGTTTTATCTCGTTTGTGAGCAGTACAGAGAGGTATAATGTCCTTAGGATGCCCCATTCTGTTCATTTACGCACAACTTGAACAGATGGTGCATTCTAAGATCAGTTCCATCTTGGTTGCCAGTTAGAACATCCATATTCTACTGCTTACGGCTAACTCTTACAGGCGCGCTGTCCGCGGACATTTTAACTCTTTAAAAAAAAATGTTTTGCCTCAAACTCTTCCACTATAACTAACATAAAAAAACTTTCAATACACACACACACATCAATCAAGAGAAATACAGGGGGAAGCAGATACTGAAACGAATATAGGGGAATTGGGTTTAACACGGGCTGGTTGTGAGGGGATGATTTGTGAGGGGATGAAGGGATGGATGTTTCATCAAAATGTTTATTTTCTTCTTGAAGATTTGGGGATGGTTTAGTAGGAAATGGAGAAGGGGAGCAGGTACAGGCGGGACAGTGATATCGTATTTTTTCTCTCACATATTCCTCCACAAATTGCCTTAAACTGTTAAAATTGTCATTTAGCATGTCCATTTCACTTCTATCCTTTTCAGCCTGTCTTCCTCTGTGTCGTTTGTTGGCCTTTCTTGATTTTTTTACCTGGTCTGTTAAAAATAAATATACATATATATATATAATATATATATATATATATATATATATATATATATATATATATATATATATATATATATATATATATATATATATATATGTTAAATGCCCATAAAATACTGACCATTAATTTGCTTATGCAGAGTAGTGTGTACCATTATTATCGCTATCTTCGGACATTTCCACAATCGGAAAATTCTCCTCCAGCCACTCCAAAGTATTGCACATTTCTGTGTCAAAACAACAGAAACAAATTATTTTTTCTGCCCCTCATACAAAAAAGTACACACACATAAAAGAAAAATGAAGTTCACTTACTATTTTGTTGTAATTTGTCTTTGTTGTACTGTGTGCGTCTACTGTCGCTCCTGGCTGCACAGTTTCTGTGAGGTAATTACGTTGGAGGCATACCTTTTTTTGTTATGGTATAATCCATTTCATTCTACATGGTCATTAAATGCATGGTTATTGTTTCAGACGTTTAGGTTTACCTATTTATTTATTAGTACTTATAGTGTCTTTATTTGTCCTTTTTCAAAGTTGTGCATTTTTCATATAACACAATAGTACAATTTCAGATAACCCCTGACTGTTTGGGTACTGTTTACCTTGTCCGTGCCCGTCTGCAGACAGGCGCTCAGTCCGTGCCTTTCAAATATCATTCGCGAGGGGGTTCAGTATGTTCTATGTTATATGTATATAAAGTAAGGAAATTATACTACATATCTCCCAAAATCACGATGAAAGTGTATATTCAGTAAAAAAACTTCATTAACGAGATGTTATGATTAAGTTCCCCTTCTAAAAACATGTGAAATTCAGTAAAAAAAAAAAACTGTTAAAGGGACATTATGGTTAAGTTCCTCTACTAAAAACTTGTAAAATTCACACAAAAAAAACTTTGTTAGGGGGACGTTATGGTTAAGTTGCCCTACTAAAAACTTGTGCTATTCACTAAAAAAACTTTACAAACATGACATTGGGCCTCATTACAATCCAGGCGGTAAGTTCCCTACTTTACCACCATGGTGTAAACTGTGTTTACACCATGGTGGATGGCGGATTTACCGCCCCATTCCAAGGTGAGTGGGGTGGTAAATCCCCATTCCCCATTTACCCTTCCCCATTCCCATTTTTGCCCAATAGGGCATAATGGGAGTGGGGAAGGCGCTAATTACGGCACCGTAAATTACGGTGCCGTAATTAGCACCAAGGCGAGTTAGCGCCTTGCATTTTAACACTGCTAAAAGCAGGCGTTAAAATGGTAATCAGACGTTAAGGGTTAACGGCGCCGACGGCGCCGTTAATCCCTTAACGCCTGGGTTGTAATGAGGCCCATTATGGTTCAAAGTAAAACCAAAAACCCCCTGAAATTCGCAGGTTATGGTAGGCTAAGCAACCATACCTGCCTGCACCACTGTGCACTGCTAACACTAACACACAGGACATGAAAGATGGCATCACAAATGTCATTGATGACATCACTGATGATATTGCATGTGTAGCCCCTTTGTATTTGTTCACTGCCATATATATATATATATATATATATATATATATATATATATATATATATATATATATATATATATATATATATATATATATATTTTCAGTAAATAAAACTTTTCTAAAGGGACGTTATGGTTCCAAGTAAAACTGAAAAACACTTGACATTCGCTAGTTATGTTAAGCTAAGCAACCATAACTCGCGCCACCTACGTGCATTGCTAAGACTTACACCCAGGACATCAAATATGACATCGCAAATGTCATTGATAACATCACTGATGACATCACATGTGTATGTACTTTTCATGAAAAGTCTGCAGAATGGAGTCTTATTATAATGTTGATAGAAAAACTGTGAAGGATCATTGGAATAGATGACATGAGCTATGTGGTGCATTAAGCAATGCATTGATATAAATAGCATTCTATTATGAAGTTCTTTACAGTACAATAATGTAATCATGTATATACATAAGCATTATGTGCAGCATACATAATAGAGGTGCAATATTCATAATCTTCCCATGTTAAATAGTGACATGGTAAATGCTTTCTTATTAGAGTTTTGTGTACTGTGCAATATGTTATAAATAGGTAATGAAAACCACTTCCTATATAATTTCATTATTACATACAATACACAAAGACATAAGAACAAATACAAGTACACAAAAAAGCAGCAGTAGACCCAGAAATTGTTCATAACCTACCTGATTATTTTTATGCTCAGAAATGATTGTTCTGCTTCAAACCTACTACTTCCCTATGAAGAACTATCACATGATGTGACTACACCCTAAAGAGAGTAATGTGAATACAAATATGAGCACATCCACAGAAAGTATAATAATAAAAAAACAGCAGACCAATAAGAAAATGTTGATAACCTTACTGATTATCTTCACACACAGAAAGCATTGGTATCTTCAAGTGCGTATTCTTCCTATGTATATGTTTCATATGCTAAGAGTGAACCCCAAAATAATTACTGTAAGAACATATTTGAAGTGTAAGTCTACAAATATAGTTCTTTTACAATTTTTTGTTCCTAAGTATTACTGGCTAAAATATATCACTAAAGGAAAAAAGAGGGAACCAGGCATGTGATGTCATCAATGACATTTGTGATGTCATCTTTGATGTCCTGGGTGTTAGTCTTAGCAATGCACGTAGGTGGCACAAGTTATGGTTGCTTAGCTTACCATAATTAGTGAATGTCAAGTGTTTTTCGGTTTTACTATGAACCATAACGTCCCTTTAACAAAGCTGAATGATTAAACGGTAGTAAAAAACATGTGAAAGAACAAAATCCTGTTCAGAAGACGGCCACGAAAACAATGAAGACGTCAGAGGTTCAATAATTTAGTGTATTTTAAATGCACCAAAAGCTCAAAACCATGCTCTTCAGTCACGTAGAAGCCTGAAAATGGACAATCGTGACATGCTATGCCTATATGCTATACACCCTTTTATTCTCAGGCATGAAGAACAAACTGAAGGCCAATCTTCAAAGGGCTAATTGACTGGCAGACAGCAGTGTGATGATGGATAGTATACTAATTGGTGGGAAGGTATGGTCAAGCCAAACCCACCAGCACCTGGAGGCCAGCCTGCGTTGCTGCTGATGTATGTGGAAAGGTACTGATGGATGAAAGGGTGCCACATATAAAGAGCCCTATCGTTTGTGTAACCAATGGGACATTGTGCATTTGATGATGCTCATAGTGACCTGTTTGAGGGAAGGGCTTAGTGGCCCCACATGATATTAGAAACCCTATCACTCTCTTTGACCAGTATGGAACTTATGCATAGATGTTCCTTTAGACCCAATCACGTTCTCCAATAGGTTTTTGTAGTTTGCCACGTAGAATGATGTCAGCAATGACAAGGTTTTACTATATAAGATGCTTCTTTATAAGATTTGTTGAGAGAGAAAGCGAGAAGATTGAACAAATTGTCAATGTTCTTTGTAACTCCCTGTATCAGACAATTGCCAATAAAACAGCTTTGATATATCAACTTCCAGAGTTAGTTTGATTATTGATGTTTGAGTATCTTCTGCATCCCCAACCATATCAAAGTATTGCTCCCTTGTCTTAAAGGGCTGGGTTTAGAACCCCGGATCACGTGGTAGCAGATCGATAATGGTTAAAAATCTGTCGACCTTGTAAGCTTTGGGGTCCTGGTAATATGGGCGTCCATTTAGCTGAAAGGACATGAAGCTCCCTGTAGAGAGCAGCAATTCATTTAAAGAATCTTGCAAGTGCAGGTGGGGTGGGTCCCTAGCTTTCACACAAAATCCCCTCCTGGTTTCTCCAGGAAGCTGAGCGGATGGAAGGCTGAAGCGGCTGGTTGAGGAGGTGACGATCCCGAGAGTCGGAAGTTGAAAACGCAAATGGTGAGTAGACTGAGTGAGGTGGAAAAATATGAATGGGCAATGAGTGGAGAGAGTGATAAGGGGAAATAAGTAACAGAGGGTGGTTGGGGTAAATAGCTTGAGACGATGAGTGTTGAGTAATTAGGTAAATAGCTTGAGACGATGAGTGTCAACTTAATAGGTGAATTGCTCGAGACTATGAGCGTTGAGTTATTAAATAATTCACTTGAGATGACGAAAGTCAAGTTAATAGGTAAATAGCTTGAGACGACGAGTTTTGGGTTATTAAGTAATTGACTTGAGACGAGGATCGCCAAGCAATTAAGGAACTATGAGACGAGGAGCCTCACAGTTAGGTTAAGCCCAGCATCCTGTGTCATAGGGACGTTAGAAGGGGTCGTATGACGTAGACCACAGACAAGTTAAAGATTGTCTAAAGGGAACGACTCACACTCCATCAGAGTATTTTGTTATGGGCAAGAATAATTACAAAGAGCGTGAATAGAGAAGTAGTCATGAGGCGCGTAGACTGAGATATATGTAGGCCGGTCAAGTCTGCCAGTTTGTCTGTTTGTGTTATGTGTTGTATAATGAGTGTGTGATGAAGAGATAGGGAAAACATTTAAGAGACATGGAAAGAAAGCTCAGATATTTGGAAATTAATTATTCATTTTATTAATTGAACTGATGATGTTTAGTGAATAAGTAGATTGAAATAGAATTTGATATAAAAGTCTTGGAGCTGCGACAGTTGGTGCACGCTCATATTGTGTTATTTTTCGGAAACTTATTTATAAAGCGTAAAAACAACAGTGCGCATTGACAGTCAAGTGTGATGAGTCAAAATGTAGGACATTACTCCACTTATACATCTATGCAAGCAGTTGCAAAAACACACACCCAAGCTTCAACAATACAGTGCAGAATGGGTTAAGGGCACGACAGATAAGATGTTCATGCCATGGCCAAAAGCGGATCACTATCAAAAGCAGTTTAGCAATGCATGGCGACATACTTGCACGCAGTATACACAGGAAAAAAGTTAGAAAAGAGGTTAGCGAGCTAAAAGCTCTGGAAAATGTACTAGGAGGAAAGAGAAGAGCCACCCCCGCCGCGCCTGAAGAAAATGGCGATAGTACGAAGGATGACAGACTGTACCCATTAAGATAACTTAAGGCAACAATAGGGTATAGCAATCCGACATATGAGTCGTCTGCGCATAGCAGCGATGCGAGTCCAGAAAAGACTATAGAAAGGGATGTGATTCCTAAAGTCCCACGGCACAAGGAGAGAAGTGATCGACCAAGTAAAACCTTAAGTATAGGGCGGGAAATAAAAAGATGGAAAGGAGAGATAGCACTCATACGGAAGGATTGGATGGGTGGTCAGATTTTGCTCAAACTTGATCGAAAGAGCATTGATGAAGTAAGGCAAAGGGAAGATTGAGAGGTAAAAGATAAAAAAAGACAGAGAACGAGAGGAACAATTGAAAGGAGATGAGGCTAAAAGAAAGGTTAGACAAAGACGGGAACAGCTGTATCAAGATGAGCAGCTGAGAAGGCAGGAAAGAGCAGAGGAGCAAAGGAAATATGATAACAAGCAGAGTGCAATTAAAAAACAGGATAAGCTAGAAATAAAGAGAGAGGATGAGGAAGAACAGAAATTAAGAGATTTAAGAATGCAAAGACATAGAGATGAAGAGATGCGTAGGGCAAACGAGAGAAGAGAGTTGAAAAGACAGGAAGAGGAAAGGGTAAGAGAAGAAGCAAGGAAACGAAGAGAATTTGACGAAGAAATAGAATGCAAGAGACGGCAAAGGGCACGCGACATTGATCGCATAGAGAAATAATTAATGGAGCCTAATCCAGTAGTAGCATGGGAAGACATAGAAGAATTCTTCCCGACACATGAGCCAATACCAGGTCCATCTAAAGCAAATCTAGAGGATGAGATTGACATAAGAAGCATTGTAGACAAAATCGATAAGGTCTATCATGAGATGAAGGCCAAAAAAGAATCGAAAGGAAAGGCAAAAGCCAAAAGACTTGAAAGTATGCAGTTGCACCGGAAGTTTGTACAATCTCGAGCACAGAGCATTGTCTTTGGACAGGCTAACTCTGAATAGAGACGAGAAGGAGGGAAGTCACAAGAGTTGGGGGCAGGCTATGTCAGACAAGGACAGGGAAACATTCCGTGGGGAGGAGGAAGATGACGCATGTGGTCCTGAAGGATGTTCTCTGATGTACAGAGAGGCAAGATGGTCAGATCTAGACCTACCTAAATCTCAGACGTCAGAACCTCTGGAGAGGCTAGATCAACCTAAAGGGCGAGCCCATAGGGAGAGGGGGGACTTGCCACCTTATGTGAGCAGGCTAAAGTCACTACGGGAAGAAGGCGGTGCAGAACCATTGACACTGCTATGGACAGACAGATGATGGGGGATGAAAGTGAGTTTGGGATCTCACAGTTTCCATTGTTAGAGAAAGGGGGGCGGACCGCAGTATATTCCCTGGACAAAGATGGATAAGGACAATTTAAGGTGTAAACTGCTGAGTTTGACTTCCGGTGCTGGGAAACGGATACATGAGTTGGAGAAAATGACAGGAGGAAACACATTATCTATAGGAGAGATTAAAGGTCTCCTAACCGCTATCCTTGGGGAGAGAGCTGACAACATTTGGTTTTGAACAGGATACTCGAGTGTTACCGCACAGAACATGGCTCATGACGGAGCACCATTTAATAACTGTAGAGCAGCTGTCTGGAAAGCGCTTAGAGTGCAATATCCAGATACATCAGATATGGGAGTTATAATGGAACAAAAGATGAAGGAAGGGGAAGATCCTCTTGTTTATAATCAGAATTGTCAGGAGGAATGTTGTTTGGGAACTGTTGGGAAATCTATGCCTGTATTCTACCATATATTCTACCATAAAATCATCAGAAATTCTTTAATAGTGCCTTAGTTGAGTTGAAAAGAGAAAAAAGGAGGAGGGAGGAGAAGTTGCAAAAAAATCCATCACAGGAGAACAAAGCCAGCTGCAAAGAAAGTGAAAAGACTTACAGAAAATGTATCTGTGACACCAAGAGGAATTACTTCAATTAACAAATAAAATCAGCAGAAAGCTCATCTAGCAAACTGTTCGAAATTCTCAAAGCAATTGTCACGATGCCTGCCCCCGGAAAGCCAGACCAGGCCCAGCAACCCCGGAAGCAGGCATCATGCCACTTGAAGCATGCCCAAAAACCCTAGTTAGGGTCTATTTGGCTACAGTCCTGGCGCCTATGGCGCCAGGCTCATAAGAATAAAGTCTCATTACAGAAATCTTACCTGTTGCAGACCATGCTGCATACCTACCTGATGCAGACCATGCTGCACGAAGCCACAAGCCAAATGAGGCTTAAAGGGACTACTTTACCTCAGGGACTCCTTTCCTCTCGGGTGGGGCTGTGGAAGAATACTTACCTGGGACTTCTTCCAAGGCTATTTAAGCCACACCCGGACAGCCACACGTGCTTCGCGTTATTCTGCTTGCTGCAGCGTAACGCTCACTGTGTCTTCAGCAGCTCCAGTCTTCAGCCACACCCGCTTCAGCCCTGGAACACCTGAAACAAGAAAAGGAGAAGGAGAAGAGGTCAGAACAAAACCCTTACCTGAATCTTTGATCCAGCACATCGTCGATCTGGAAGAGAGAGGCCTTCTCAGGTGCATTGCCACGCACCTCGCAGAGCCGCGCTGAACTCACCAACCGAGGCTGCATTCCTTTACTCCATCTTGAATCCAGCATCTCCAGGCCATTCTTCAACACCTGGGGGAGACAAGAACAGATAGATGAGCAAGGGCAATACAAACCACCCCCAAAGACTTACCTGATTTACCATAAGGGGGTACTCACCTCATCTCGGGTCGGCGCGTCAATTCTGCATCACTGCCGCACCCTGGCCCCTAAGGGGAAAAAAATAAGGACAATACAAATCACCCCCAAAGACTTACCTGATTACCACAGGGGGGTACTCACCTCATCTTGGGTCGGCGCAGTTAATTCTGCATCATCGCTGTACCCCGGCCCCAAAGGGGAGAACCACAATAGACTTACCAGGATCTTACCAATTGCCACTTGGAACTCTTCTGGTGGTTTAAATCCGCAACCTGCAAGGAATCTGGCAGAGTGAAGATCAGACTTTTGAACTCTTACGAACAATTGGACTTAGAGTCAATACTGGAACTCACCAATTCCTCCACGCCAGTGAAGTAACTGGTCGTCTACGCGCCCCTGCGCTCAACGCAGGATGGAGAGCTCATCTTTCCAAATCTTCAGGTGAGATTAAGAGGGAACTTCAGGAGTGTTCTGTGGGCAGACTAGGGGAGTGGGAAGGCGGATTAACGCTCAGATTACGGGAGGTTAATTCCCTTTCTCCATTGCAGAAAGATATTCGTACGAGTCCAACAAACGAAGCTAAGTGGGTCTGTCTAGTCTGTCATCTCGGCTCTACGTGCTACTCTGGTGGAAGCAACAGCGGGCCAGTCCAGATCGACGCCCCCGTGGGAATCAGGTGAGCGTAACAGCAATAGAATATCCCAGCGTGCTGACCCCCCCTTTCTCACCGACCAGGGACCACAGTGATAGGGTACAAAAAGCTTTCACTTAAAAAATCAGAAAAGCTATGGCTGTACTAAGAGAGGCTCAAAAAACCATACTGAGCCAGGCTGAGTCAGCTAATGTATTCGAGTCCACATTACAGCAAGGAACCTTTCGTTTCCATGAAATCACGACTGAAGAAATGTTAAAAACTCTAAAATATATGAAACCCACCACATGTGCTGAAAACATAATTCCACCAACATTGATACTGGAGAATGCAAGCATCTTCGCCACCTTACTCACCAAAATGGTGAATGCCTCCTTTCGGGATGGCCATAAACCGGCTGACATCAAAAAGGTCACAATCACCCCTTCAGCAAAAAAAAAAACAACTATACCAAATTTACTCTGGTAATTTAAGACCTATCACCAATTGAAATTGTATACTAAAGGTACTAGATAAGATTGTCACAAACCAACTAAAGGCATTTGTTGAAGCCAACGAGATCCTACATAGCCAACAGTCAGGGTTCCGGGCTGCACATAATACTGAAATGGCAATGCTCGATCTTCAATCCCACATGTTGAACATAGTGGAGAATGGGAAAGCAGGGCTACTGATCTTACTGCAGCGTTTGACTTGCTGGTCCATAGCCAACTCAGACTGGCCCTAGAAAAGGGAGAAAATTGTTCCAAAGAGACAATCGATTGGCTCACCTCATTTCTTTTGGACAGGAAATCAAGGGTCCACTGGGGGCATAGTTTCTCTTTTGAGGAAAATATCAGTTGTGGTGTACCGCAGGGAGCTAGTCTGTCGCCGCTTCTTTTCAATCTGTATATTAGGTTCCTTTGCATGATCCTGGAAAAAAGCAGAGTATTATTCAACAATTATGCCGATGATACCCAGTAGGTCATAGAAATAAGAGGTAACTACTCCCAGGACAGTGCCAACATGGAAATTAATCGAAATTTGGATGACCAGCACTTGGCTATGTCTCAATGACAAGAAGACAGAATTAATGATCTTCAGGACTAACTCGGCCAGGGCCAAATTGAATCAACAATACAAGTTTTTCAATATCAATGGGTCCCTAGATAAAGCCAAAACCTTGGGGATGCACATGGAAGCAACACTGAGCACAGAGGCTCAAGTTATGCAACTGAATAAAAACTGCTCCTATTACCTGAGACTCCTACACAGAACATGTCCCTACTTAAGTGAGGAAAATTGTGCCACAGTCGCCAGAGCCACCATACTCTCCAGGTTGGATAACGGTAATGCTCTATTACTTGAAGCAAAGAGCATATCGCAAAATGCCAAAAAATCCAAAACAAAGAAAAAGGAAAACAGAACACATTAGTGAAGACAGGAGAAATTTACACTGGTTAACTATTGAGGACAGAATCCATTTCAAGGCCCTGACCTTAGCCCATAGATGCATCTATGGGAAAGCCCTGGCAAACCTCAAGATGAAACTAGTTGCTTATGTGCCAGGTCGTGCCCTCAGATCTGGAGTACAGGGCCAACTCGTAATCACCAGATTTAGGAAAACAAACAGACTAGGCAAAGCTTTTCACATTAAAGTTGTGACCTTATGGAACAAGCTTCCTCTTTTAATAAGATTAGAGTCCTCTTACAGTATTTTCCAGAAAAAACTCAAGACCCAGTTGTTTAGATAAATATCCCGGAATCTAACCAAGACCCCGCCTGGAATTTCAATGATCTGTGTTGTCCTGTAGCTTGTTTGTTTAGGTTTTGCGTGTATGTGTGGTGCACCCATGCCTGCGGGCTCCGGCGCGGTAGAAATAAATTAATTAAACAAATAAATAAATTGTGTCCAGGGCTGCCAGATCAAGTGCAGAAACAGCTCAAGAAATCTGTGGGTATGGAGGAAAAACCATGGTCAGAAAAACAACTGACCATTATTGCAGACTGCTACAGGAGAAAAAATGAAGGAAAGAAGATCGTAGGAAAGGTGAAGAAGCAAAGTTAGTGCAGAAGAAATGGTCAAAATACGCCGTAGAAGGGGCAATGTTGACTAGTTGAGAAGGACAAGGTTCACATCAAGTAGCAGGCATGCCACAGGGGAATAACCAAAGGCAGTTTGATCAAGGTAATAATGGGTTTGTACCACGAGGAAAGGGAGGTTTCCGAGGAAGAGGCTTCCAGAATAATCAAGTAGTCTTTCAGAATAATCAGGGACATTTCCAGAATAATCAAAGTGGGTTTCAGGATACACAGAATAATCGCAAATGCATGCAGGGAGGTCAAATTATGAGGCTTCCTCCTGTATGTTGGACATGTGGAATGACAAGGCACATAGTGCGCATGTGTGGGAGCCAAAGGTTTGTGCAAAATGGGCAGTTCTCAAGAGGGGGGACCGCTTAGCCACCTGCATATAGCCAACAAAGTAGGGACAGTTTGGCAGACACCAGTTAATATACTAGGTCGAGATTTAATGACAAAGCTAAACATGACGGTTTTGTTATTGGTGTTTATTGGTGAAGACATGGTGTGCTCAACACCAGGAATGCACTATTTAAATGTGAGTGAATTTATCATGGCATTTACAGGGCAAATGGCAATACGAGGGTCTTTCACTATGGGGTATGCATTTTGTTAACATGGCTATCTGGTTTAGTGGATAAGACTGAGAATACCTGCTGAGTTTTTATTCAGGCCAAGGATACCTATGGATGAAGAGGGGGGACAAGTCTTTCCCTTAGAGTTACAAGCAGCTGTAGTGTGAAGAGAAATAGCTATGTTTGATGGAGTTGATAATGAAGGCAGACAATGGAGCACAATGATTGCCATTGGAGAGGGATATAGATTTACTGAAGTCACTGAGGAGGACATGTTTAGGGAGCACCCGTCAGATGACATAGAAGTATTTGAAATGAGTATAACTTATTTGGTGAGGGCAATAAAACGCAAAGTTCCTCAGAAGATGATGATAGCATAGCAACGTCCTGCATTTTTTGATGAAGACATGACACAAATCCCAGTTTCATTATGGACCACAGGCCCTTATGATGTAGGCTTATTATAAGTGGTTGGAGAAGTTAAGATTAAACTGAAGCCAGGAGCAATTTTGCCTCAAGCATGGCAGTATCCTATGTCTCGAGTGGCAGATGAGGGTATTTTCAAGATGATATCCGCCATGATGGATCAAGTCATCTTAGTGACGCCAGAGTCACCATGCAATACTGCAGTGTATCGAATAAAAAAATCGAAAGGTGGGTTGTGGTGCTTAATTCAGGACATGTACCAAATTAACCAGATTGTAGAGGCTGAGTTTCCTCTAGCTCCCAATTCAGCGATGATCTTATGTAGTATCCCTGTTGAAGCATGATATTTCACTGTGATTGATTTGAAAAATGTGTTTTTCTCAATCCCACGGCATGAATATTCTCAAGATCTTACGTCAGACAGACTAAGTTAAAAAGCACAAAATTACCTCAGAGGTACTGTGAGTCCCCATAGATTTTCAATAGAGTCCTGCAGATGGACTTAAGCAATATTGATTTGCAAAGTGTTGTGTTGCAATACGTGGCTGACATTTTAGTCTACAGCACCTCAGAAGAAGAGTGAAGACGTGATTCAGTTCAGCTAATGATTATTTTAGCAGAGAAAGAATATAAAGTGCACAAGGAGAAATTGCAGTATTGCTAAAAGGAGGTGGTATACATAAGGCAGTTAATCTCGCATGAAGGAAAGAAAATTACACCTGAAAGGGCTGAGATCCCGTTTGAAAAAAGAAAAGCCACACACTATAACACACATGCAACGATTTTTGTGACTATGCAATTATGTTAGAGCATAGATATTTGATTATAGTTCATACGTAAGACCCTTGTTACAGGCTCTGAAAAAGGCATAGGCAAGTCAGGAAAAAATTGTCTGGACTAAGGAAATGGAGGAAGGGTTTTATGAGTTGAAAAAAGCAATTTGCACAGCTCCAGTCTTAGGGATTCCCAATTATGCTGAGGAATCCTTCTTGTTTTCACACACGAATGGTACAGTCATGACAGCAGTACTCACGTGGAGAACCATGTTGGGGTACAAGCCTCTAGCATACTACAGTGGGATTCTGGACCCAGTAATGAGGGATCGCTTCCCTTGTGAACAATCTTTGGCAAAACCATGTTCACCATTGAGAAAGCTGCCAGCATAGTGATGGGGTGTTCCATGATGTTATTTGTTGAACATGCTTTGTTTGCTATTCTGGAAAAACTTAGGGTACTTTGATGTCTCAAAGAGCTTCTGCTTACGAGGTGGTCATATCGAATACAGCAATCAAAATAGTTAGATGTAGAATAGTGAATCCTGCCATGTTTGTAGCGGAACCACTGACAGAAGACGAACATGCACATGATTGTTCGAATTATGAGGAATTCTGTGATGAGAACCCAAAGGTGAAAGAAAATGCTTTAGCTGCTGGGGAAATCCTCTTTATCGATGGTTCTTCAAAAATCAATCAAAACGATGGGCAAAATATACAGGTGCCGCTGTGGTAAAGCACAGGGCCAATGGGGAGTTTGAAGTATTGATAAGTGCACAACTACCATCTCACTTTTCAGCACAGGCTGCTGAATTAGTGGCACTGATTGTCACGCTCGAGAGAAACACAGACCATGAAGTGATGGTGTACAGTGACTCCGCTTATGTGACGTCGACAGTGCACTCAGGGCTAGCACGTTGGAAAAGGAGGTGCTACATCCGAGCAGACAGCACTCCAGTGCAGCATGTTGCCTTATTGGACAGACTTATTAGAGCACTACAGCTACCAGTAGCCATCACGGTCGTTAAGTGCACAGCACACACTAAGAAAGCAGACTTTATTTCACATTGAAATCAAGCCACAGATGAAGAGGCAAAACGAGTTGCTGTAAAGCTCACCTGATTCCCACGGAGGCGCAGGTCTGGCTTCGAGTGCTGATGCTTCTTCAATGGTGAAGCGCAGGACTCTGAAGATGGACAGGAAGGGCCCCTCTACTCTGGCTTCTCTGGCTCGCAGGAATATTCCCCTGTGTGTGAAAAGGGAGTATTACCTACTGACTGAGTTATGCTCAAGCCTCCCACTCTCTTCCAACCCTCCACGATACCCTGCCACGATTCCCTGTGAAGTCTCACCTTAGGGTCAGGAAGGATGAGCTCTCCATCCTGCTTCTGATGCAGGGGCGCGTTGAAACCCAGTTACTTCACTGGATTGAGGATTGATGGGAGTTCAGGTAAGCTTGACTATTCAGGTAAGGCGCTGTAAAAGTTCTGCTGCAAGTTCAAAAGTCCAAGCTTAAAAATAATGTTCATTGTCTTGTTGCAGCACGCGCTAATGCTTGTGTCTTTTTCCCCTTAGGGGCCGGGGTTCGGAATGCTGGAGATATGCCGCCGACCCGAAGTGAAACGTGCAGTTCCAGTAAATGACAGGTAAGTTCTGGATGAGCGCTCGGGTAATGTCTTTGCATTCGCTCATTCAATGTCTTTGTCTTTTTTCCCCATAGGGGCCGGGGTCCGAAAAATGCCTGGAAGCGGCAAGACCCGAAATGAAATGGGAATGACCCAACAGGTAAGTCTTAGAAGGAAACTGAGCTTTTCCAATTCCTTTCCTTCTCTCACCTTGTTCTTGTCTGTTTCTCTCTAGGCTCTGGGAAGTGGCTGAGGATCCGGATGATCGCTGCTGAAGATGGAGGCGTCCAGGATAGATGAGAGAAATGCAGCGCTGCAGCGATTGTAGCGAAATGCTTTTAAAAATGATGTCTTCCTTTTCAGGATCGTCGGTGTGATGTCTCCGTGGTGCTGCTTTAGCAGGTAAGGTCTTTTGTCTCCCTTTGCAGGTGACCCAGGATACTGACAGGCATGGCTGAGGTCCAAATGCAGGAGCTGACACGGTGAGCATCCAGCTTCGAGGAGCAGAACAACGCGAAGCGTGAGTTGCTGATCGAGTGTGGTTTAAATAGCTTTGGAAGAAGTTCCAAGTGTGTATCCTTCCACCGATCAGGTATGTATACTTCCCCGACCACACCCGGGTGGAAAGTAGTCCCACAGGTAAAGTAGTTCCATTCAGGCCTCAAGAGGGCCTGGATGTAGCAGCATGGTCTGCATCAGGTAAGTGCACATTAAAACACTTGAACACATGTCTAGCTTCATGAGCCTGGCGCCTAAGGCGCCAGGACTGCGTCCAAAGGGCCCCAGCTTGGGCCCGCTGGCACTCCCCTGGGGGTAATGATGCCTGCCTCTGGGGTTGCTGGGTCGGACCTGGCTCCTTGGAGGTAGGCATCATGACAGTTGCATGTTCAGAAGATATAATTAATTTTGATATGCCTGACGTGAATGAAAAAATGGTGGTGATGATGAGTGTGAATGATAGTTTTAACAATTTGTCTAACACTCAATTGATGGAAATTCAAAGATCTGTGGACATTGAGGGGGTTTTCTTGAACCCCTTCCGAAGCATTGTGGTGACAGCAAAGCACTGGTGAACCAGTGATGCCTGTAGCCTTATTTAGGGTGGCTCTGGAACAGCTGCACTACCCTGCGCATGTCACTAGAAAAAGCCTTGCAGCTACTATTATGGAGGACTGGTTTGTACCGAACCTGCTAGAACACGTTGCATTATGTAGTAAACTTTATTGTATGTCAAATGTTTACAGCTGGGCACAAACTGTGTACAGTCAGAGGAGTTATCCCATGACCTAATGGTCCTTTTCAGCATTTACACATCGACTACATCGATATGCTGCAGATCTTTAATGCATACAGATATATGACAATGGTAGTATGTGCCTTTTCAAGGTGGATTGAAGCTGGTCCATGTACACATCCAGATTCCACCTGCACAGCGAAATTTCTAGTATGAGAAGGGTTTCCTAGGTGGGAATATGTGAAGTATTAAGATCAGATAATGGCCCCCATTATGTAAATGAATTCTTTGAGCAAATAAGCTTGTTGCTTGGTATAAAGCACACGTTCTCTTCGTCCTATCACCCGCAAGTGAATGGAATCTGTGAAAGACATCATAATTACATCTTTAAAGGTTACATTTGCAGCAGTTACTTCTTTAAGGTTACAGGTACAGTATAATACATAATACAGGAGAGTAAAAAGTAAAACGGAGAAGAGATTTACAAGAATATATACATATGTAACAGAGGTGCATTGGTAATAATAATATGCACTTCAGATCTGTTGATTCTGGTAGTTGTGTTGGGATTGTCAGAGTATAGGCACGGAAAGCCAGGTCGTGGAGTTAAGCGTCAGCAGTCATTGGTATGTAAGCAATGTTTACCATTGGTTTTGAAGGAGTGGAAGGAAGGCAAAGCTCTTAGGGGGTCCGGTATGGCGTTCCACAATTGAGCTGCTAGTACCAGGAAGCTGGATCCACCGGTTCTTTTTAGGTTAAAGTTAGGGACTCTAATACTGTTGGCTTGTGCCTTTGTGATAGGTCATTCGGATGTGTGCTTAGAGAATTTCTCCGTGAGGTATGCAGGTGCTTTGTTGTTAAGGCATTTGTAAGTTAGGTTTAGTGTTTTGAATTTAATTCTGTCACTGATAGCTAGCCAGTTGACAGATCTCCTTTGGTTAGATATATTCTGGCCTTTGTATCATTTATACCTGCATCTTGTTTATTGTGATTCTTCTCTCACTTACAGTACACACTGTCTATTATGTGGACCCAATTAGAGCAAGGTTCCGTGTGTATCTTCCCATGCAGCAGGAGGGTACAGATGTGGCAACTACGAGACAACCAAGTCTTTATGTAATTGTTCCTACACCAGTAGCACATGTTAAGACACACAATTCACTGACAAATGTTCCTTTGATTCCCCCAGTAAGAAAGAATTATGCTGAAATCCTTCATCAGATAATTGAGAAAGCTCATGAGACAAGAGGGAGACCTAAGAGAAGTACTAGGGAGGATGATCATGACTTGAATGATTACCTGGATAGTACAGCACATTTGGGAAACAACATGTGGTATCAGCATATGAAAGAAGTGGGAAGGAGCTTCTCAGAGGAGGAATGCTATGTATGTGCACTCCTGCCTTATAGTATGGGGAAGTCTAAGATGTCATAGCCATTGAAATAGATTTCTAGATGGAACATTGTCTATCTCACATTGCACTCTGTTGAACAAGACGTCAGTTCATGGGCTGAAAAAGCCTACCTAAAATGGGCAACTAAATGGACGGATCCAGAAGAAGATGACTATGTTCAAGACACAAAGACAAAATTAAGAGCTCACACTAAAAATCATGTGATAAGATACAAGGAAAAACTGCACAAAACAATTGAAGATGGAAGAATAGAGGCTAGATGCAGATTTGGGGATCAGTACTTTCACCAGATGGATGGGAGGAAGGTGTGGTCATCTGCACAGCGTGGCTAGTCATTGGTTCCTACAAACCAACCATTGACATTGTACATAATGGATGCAAACCTTTACAGCCACGACTTACTAAACTGTTGACTTGGGTCGAAGACAAAAGACGGCCCTTACAGATAGTGCCCCTGGAAAGTGCAAAGCTGTGTTTCAGAAACAATGGCACAAAAAAGTTGGAGAGAACCAGAATTGTGGTTAAATCTTTGATGTTCCAGGAATGAGCATTGAACAGCAGTAATAATGGATCACTTTTGGGCTTGTGGATCCAGAGCTTATATGAAGCTACCCAAGGATTGGGGAGGACTATGTTCTATAGTAAATGTTCATGTTCCAGCGTTGGTGATTCCTAAAAGTGGCCTAAACACTGACAAATTTCCAAAGGCAGATGCTCATCTAAGGAAGAAGAGATATGTGGATTTGATAAATTGAATGAAGAGAGAGAACTATTTCTCAGCCAAATCAATAGAAGCTTTTGATTCCATACCCTATGAACATAAATTTCATTGCTATTCATGATAATCTTCATACCAAGGATCCAGACAGCAGCGAATACTAAGTGGTTACAAATAACCAGATGGGAGCATGGGAGCTGTTTCAGACAATCAACACTACCATTAAGGGATTCAATGCTATCAAGGAAGAGCTGAGAGCCATACAACTGATGACTCTTCAGAATAGATATGTCCTGGACATGATTACAGCCATGGATGGAGGTGTTTGTGCCAACATTGGAGAATCATGTTGCACGTTTATACCTCCTCATGGTGACAAATATGGCACCTTGACAGAGGCCATAGAGATGCTGACAAAGCTACACATCCAGATGGTAGACGAAGTGGAAGACATTGCTGATGACAGCTGGTTTGGATCACTCTTTTTGAGGGTTACACAATGGATGGCAGACATGTTCAAATTCCTTGGAGCCCTGATAGTGATGTTATTGCTTGGATTCTGTGTAATCAGATTGGCTATTTCACAATGCAAGAAAACTGCAAAGAAAGCTATAGGGATGAAGATCATGATTGATGTTGAGTCAGGATGGAAAACTAAGGAGCTAACAGATGAAGAAATCAGAGATTATGTGAAATCCGGCATCCATGCACCGGAGGGAACAAAATTCTTGTACACAAAGAACCATAAGAAGTTTGTAGGAAAGTGGATTTACTGCAGTCCAAGTGGACAGTGCATGCTTATGACCTGGAACAAGGATGAGCATGTGAAATCAGCTGGATGCCTAAAAGGAGTAATAAAGATATGAGTCCTGAAAAAGCATTTCTTCAGAAAAGGATGTCTACATGTGAAGGATGATGGGAGAGTGGTCGGTGAATCGCCCAGAGGGGGGAGTGTAGAGAAGGAGCCAAGTACCCACACCTCAAGCATCGCTCCTATGATGCCTATATACTGGGAACCAGAATGTGAAATACGTGCAGTGCCAGTGAAGATGACGATACCAAAGAGAATCCTGGAAGCAAGGTTCCCATTAAGAAAGCCATGCCTGCATACCCGACAGTATGATCGCCATTTGAATGAAATCCCAGAAGTGGGAAAAGTGAGCAAAAGGGGTGAGTGGTGATGTCACACGAAGCAAGACTGACGCACCCAGACAACTTTTTACTATATAAGATGCTTTTTATAAGATTTGTTGACAGAAAAAGCAAGAAGATTGAACAAATTGTCGATGTTCATTGTAACGTTTAGACAATTGCAAATAGAACATCCACAAGATCCGCACCTCTCTCACATTCCATGCTTCCAAACTCGTAATCTCCTCCCTCATTTTCTCCCGCCTCTTCTACTGCTCCTCTCTCCTCTTTGGACTCCCTGTCTCTCACTTAACTCCCCTAAAATCCATCTACCTACTCCTCTATCCATACTCTATGCCTCCTCGACCCTCAAGACTCTATTTCTTCCTCTCTCTCTCAACTTGGCTGGCTTTCCTTCCACTCACAACTGAAATTTTCAATTCCTCTGTCTTGTCTATAAATCTCTCCATGACCTGGCGCCTCCTCACTGTACTCCCAACCCCATGTGCCTCCTCACGCTTCGCTCCTTCCAACTCTTGGCCCTCCTACACTGGAACTCCTTCCCGCTCTCCATCCACTCCACCCCCACCTACTCATCCTTCCGCCACTCCCTGAAAGCTCATATTCTACACTCCCCCTGACTTCCCTTCCCTTTCCCCATCCTCTCTCCTTCCCCTCTGACCTTAAATTAGTAACAAATACTACTTAAAGGCAATGAAGACACCAGATCACTCCCCTTCCCTTCCCCTCCCCTCCTCCCTCCCCCCACCTCAAATCCTACACCGTAACTCCCTTCACCTCCCCCCTCCTCTACCCTGTCCCTCCCTCCCCCCTTGTAAATAGTTCTCTATTTATTGTTCTAATGACCTGTTCATGTTTGTAAATATGCTTCTCTCACTTTTGGACCTGTTGTTATATTGGAAAGTGCTTTGGCTTAAAGCGCTATATAAATTCAATAAACATAAACATAAACATCTTTGATTTGCCAACTTCCTGAGTTAGTTTGATTATTGATGTTTGCGTCTCTTCTGCATCCCCATCCATCTCAAAGTATTGCTGCCTCATCTCAAAACGGCTGTGTCAAGAACCCCGGTTCAACAGTGAGTAACCCTACCTTTTATTGGTAAGTGTATTATTGCATGCTATCTTAATCCAGTTTGATTAGTCTTCATCATTGATTTGAATCTATTTCTCAGCTTGGTTTGCAATGGAAACTCTATGACAATGTCTGCTATAGCTATTAGCAGAACAAAAAGCATTGTACTAGCAGAGCAAAACTCATTTGGATTTAGGAATCTGAAGTATAGATAATTACATTTGCAAATGATCTCTCATGCAGTTTCTCAGTAGCCTCAGAAAGTTTTACTCCAAAATGCATGTTGTTTTCTTTAAAGCAAACCACATACATTCACAGTAATTATTGGAACATTTGTTTTCTGCTATACAAGAACGCCCCTCACCAAAACATGTCTGTAGCCAATTTAAAGTGGTTTATCAACCTTCATATGGACACAAGACAGCGCATGCTAAAGTAACTGTAAAACAGGACATCCCCAGTGACATGATTTGAGTACAGGGAGCAGTGCTGGATTAAACCCTGTGGAGGCCCCTAGACAGTCGAAATTCCAGCATACTGCCCCCACCCCCATTGCAAATGATCTCCTAATACTTTTCAATTTACTGCACTACTTTATTTTGATCCAACGTCGCTGGGTCCCTAAAAGGAGTGGGGTCCCTAGGCTGGTGCCTACTTGGCCTAATGGATAACCCAGCACTGACAGGAAGGCATTGTTAGCTCTAGCAGTGGAGTGAATCTGGCTCAGGAGCATTCTTTGAAAAGGCTCCAACCCTGCACGCAAGACAGAGAGAAGGTGGGGAGGCGGGGGGACAAAGTCAAGTCTGCTCACCAAGACATTGACCTCAGCAGGCAAATCAATGAGAATGCAAAGCTGAATGTGTTCTGAGAAGGCTGAAACTAATCTCTCACATAACTCCATATACAGATCTGAAGTTTTTTTTTTTTTATCTAATCTGCAACAATAGCACCTAATCATAAAGGTTATGACTTTCATAATCTGAATATTAGCCCGTCACATAGCTTGAAGGAAAGCTTTATTGATCATCCACGAAGGTTGCCTTAGGATGCGAAATCCTAAAAACGAATCCACTCTGCCACATTGGCTCCTTAGCAAGTTTCATGTTTTGTACATTCCAATTGACATTCTACAGAAAGTCGATCAAATACCATGGTCATCACGACCATGATTCCGTTCAAATTACAGCTGCAGGCGGGGAAGAATGGCAGGAAGGTGATTGACAAGTGCTTTCCCCCAATAGTCAGGATTGGGTGATACCAAAAAGGAAGGAATAAAAGAAAACTGTAGCCCACACGTGTACCTCTGAGGAGGGTGAACACTGGTGCTATGGACATAATGACCAGAGAGAGGGAATTCGGCTCTAGACAAATTAACAGGATGTCAACCAGATACATCAGGACTAATCCTCAACCTACACAATAATGAACATAAATCATGTGCCACTATGTGACTTTTAGCTTCACATCTTGATCAATTACTGTATTTGAAAACAACAAAGAAGTGAGACATTTAATAAATAAAGGAGTTACTTCAAAGCTTCATTGAGATGCTCGAATTAATCAATGACATTTGTGATGTCATCTTTGATGTCCTGGGTGTTAGTGTTAGCAGTGCACGGTGGCGCGAGTTATGGTTGCTTATGTTACCATAACTGCCGAATTTCAGGGGTTTTTCGGTTTTACTTTGAACCATAACGTCCCTTTAACAAAGTTTTTTCACTGAATATATATATATATATATATATATATATATATATATATATATATATATATATATATATATATATATATATATATATATATATATATATATATATATTACATGGCCACGGGAGCCATGTAGTTATGGTTAAGTTGCTGTTTCCATAGAAAGAGCACTTTTTGGGCGGCTTATAACTCTGCTCCCCCTGGACGAATCCTCACCAAACTTTGCAAAAAGGTATATGGGCCACTCCAAATTTTTTTGTAAAGTTTAGTGAGAATTCGTCCAGGGGGAGCGGAGTTATAGGGGGGGTCCCAAAACGTCTTTTTTTCTCATAGACTGAATGGGGGAAATATTTTGCGCACGGCTACAGGTGAAACCACTGGACGGATTTTGACGAAATCTGCGGCAGGTACAGGGGCTTGGTCCAGAAAGCGTGCTTTTGTAAATTTTGTCACCATACGTCCAGTACGTTTATTTATAATTATGAAAAAGTAGGTCAGAAATAATTAGTGATATCTATGTTTGCTGCGCGGTCACACTTCCCTGTTCGGTGGATGAGTAAGAAACCGATTGGCTAAGGGGCTGCCGTCATGACCGTGTACATGCAACGTTTCTGCCCAATGGCTGCTGCGAGACGTGTCTGCGTCAGATGGTTTGGATGTGCCCGACATCTTGGATCCGCGGAAAGCGGAGCAACAACCAGCGTATACACATGCTTTTTTCATTAACCTATTTTGCTGTGTCACAGAGCATTGGGAAAGGTTCAGACAGTAAGAAATGGGTGATCTATGCATTTGTTCTTCGGCCGTCATGATGTAATTTCTATGGACAAAACCCAAGATGGGAACCTCAGCAATCACTGGCACCTTGAGGCAAGGACATACAATGAAAAACAAGGTGATGCCAGGAAAGCGAGACTAACTGAGAGAAGGAAGGCAGAAGGCTAAGAAAATCAAATCATTATTTCATTTTATTTTGATTTGAATATAAAAAAACATTAAACATTTTAATCAGTTAAGTTATAAAAGCATCCTATAAAACATGCATTCAAACATTCATTCAGTCTAAATAAATCCCTAAAACTTCCAATTATTTTGAGATAAAGAAGAGAAATGTAAGACCCATTTCCAAATCCTTTCACATATAAAGCTAACAATAAAGCTAACAATAGTTCATTCCAGACAAAATATCTAATGCTAACAATAAAGCTAACAATAGTTAATTCCAGACAAAATATCAACTATTGGTGCCCATAAATGCAGGTCTTCTTTATAACACGGGCTTCCTAGTTGGTAAGTAGTTTCGACTTGACAAAATATATGCCTTCATCAGGATGGGATGAACGTTAACAGATTCTACAAATAAACAAATAAACATGTTGTTAAAAATAGTTTAAAATAGCTTACTGTCTCCCCTCAGTCAGTAGTACTCGCAATTATATAAGGGGAGAAAACAAGTCTATCTCTCTACCCATCAAATTCATCTGGTACCCCATAAATTAGGTCCAGATATTTGCTGAATACCTAAATATAGGCAAATACATCACAAGCATGCCTCAAACGTGTAGGCGAACTGTGGCAAACCATATATGCCCTTTATTAATTTTAGGTCAATGGTATAGGGCACAAAAACATAAACAGCGATGGTTGTGGATAGGAACTGTACTCCTTCAAACTTGGTTGTAAGGCGTAGGTAGTAGGTTACTTACCGCAGACGAAAGGCCAGTCTACAGGCACTACAGCATATTACTACCATAGATTAGACAAGTTGGTTCCCATGTGTAGAAAATGCCTGCCAATATACTTACTCCTTACTTTGTTCAGACTCCAAAAATTGATTATCGTACTTACAGAAGTATCACTTTTTCCATTTCTGTGATGAAAGAAAAAGGTGTGTTAATGTTTGCAGTTTTTCCACATTTGACACATTGCATAATAGACAGTTAACTTTTTTTTAGACCCTTTTATTTAGTTTACAAACCAGTGTACTGTGCATTGTGCTCACTTTCTGTGTTTGCTTTTTTCTAATCCTAGGGTCTAGGGAAAAAAATCCTTGTTGGATTACAAAAAAAACCTTCACTTCTTAAGTACTTCATTTTTTCCTTTCAGTGTTTCCTTTGTTTATCTAATCAATGTTATGTTTGTTGCCTTCCTGCCCATTTTTAACAACAGTTAGATTCCTGTAGGCGTATTCTAACTGAGCATTTGTTCCTAAAGATTTTTGATACTCATTCATTTGTGTCGTTGTTACATCCTGTTTCCTTCATCTTTCCCATTAATGTTTTCTTTGTTGCCTTCCTGCCGATTTTTACCAACACTTAGATACCTATAGGCATATTCTACCTGTGCATTTGTTTCCAATGATCTGTGATGATCATTTCTTTGTGTCATTCTTCCATCCTGGTGGGTAGTTAGATACCTGTGGGCGTATTCTAACTGTTTGTAGTATTTCACATACTTCGTTGAAAATTTTGAAGTACACCTTATTATGTAGATTTTGGCTTCAAGAACATTGAATACGCATTTGTTAGGTTAGCTGGCAACCTTTGCTTTAGAGTAATGGTGCTATCATTACATTCAAACCAGCCAGAATTCTTTTTAATGTATGCAGTCTAGTGACCTGCATTGGTTGTAGCTCCTGCATGGTAGATTATTCCCACTGTTGTAAAGGTTTTCTTTCCAAGTGACACTTAAGCGTGTGTAAATCCAGTTAGTTTGCAGTTGTTTTTGGTACCATCTGCATTATAACTTAGAAGCATAACTATTATTTAGGCACTTTGTGATTGTATCAGTAAGGTAGAGCGATTGCCTGAATTGCAAAGACTACATAATCTGCCATGGTTTGCATTTTGTACAAGTTGCTGAAATGGAATTCTCTCACAATGTGGTATGGAAATATACACAAATCGCTCATTTGGGATTTCTTGCTGTATCAGAGAGTGCATGTATGTTTCCACATGTACGAAATTTGGAAGATTTCATTTACAGGTATGCTTTTGTTTTCCAATACTAATAGTATATACATTAGACATTCTTGTGGATCTTCTTGTGAGTTCATAGTGAATCTCACCATCCCAGCACAGTTGTCCAATTGTTGCCTTACTCCATGAACACTGTATGTGTTGTCAGGATTGCTTGTTGCATTTCTATGCAGCACTAACATTTGCAAAAACAATTGGTCTGTGCTGTGCAGGTAAATATTGTTAACAATTGGTGGCAATTGAAATAGAATATTCATTGCGTCATTTGCATAGCAACTTACCCCACTTTCATTTGTAAATTTGAATGGGCCAGCAAGTTCTGTATCTGATTGCATTTTTCGGTTTTTCTGTTGCTTCTTTGCTGATGTGCCTGGTTTACATTCCCTAATAGGTTCTTCTATGTTTGCGGCAATTGATGAAACTTTACCTTCTTTTCTTTTTTTTGGCAGAATTTCCTGTTGCATTCTGTTGCATTTCTGTTTCATTTACTTTTCTTTTACCACGTTTCACTTTATCTGGAACAGGCTATTGTTTCAGATGAGGGGTGTACAGTGAACGCAATCTATTGTATTTTAGAATGCAAAGAATATCAGCTTTGACTTTACTTGAATCAAAGTTTTTTAGCAATAGACCGTCAAGTGTACGTTAGCGTGATAATGCTACGTAGCTCATGCCTTCCTTAAACACTGTCTTTCCTATATCTATCAATGCTTTCTCTAGGGTAAGACCTTAGGATTTATGAATGGTAACTGCATATGCAAGAGTTAGAGAAAATTGCTCTCTACGTACATACATGTCTTTGAAGAGAAGGAATCGAGCCATTCAGCGCCATATCCTTTTTACTTCTGAAACTTTATCTAGCGAATATTGACAAACTGAATGCTGCTATCACGTGGGTATGATTTAAAGCCAACAACTGTGCCCAGTGCTCCATTAACTAGCCCTTGCTCTACGTCAAGGTTACGTTTAAGCATTACTCTACAATTTAATTTTTATTTCAATACTTTTTCCAACCCAGCTGTGTTGGAGATTGAATTTTCGAAACTATTTAGTCATGTTGTGGCTTGCTCACACATGGGTACTGTCAAACCATGTATGTCTAGTTTGTCTGTGGTGCTAATTTCTATTATTGTTTGCCTTTCTTTCTTTAACATTGTTTCATTGAATTTGAAACAGCTTGCAAGAGTTGCATTAAGGCCATACAATTGACATTTTTGCACGCTATTTGTTCCATAACATCAGTTGCACATGCATTATTGCCATAAAGTGCATGTATATGCTGCTTTTTCAATACAGCTTGTGCTTCTTGCGATAATACACCGACTCTAATACTTTTCAAGATGTTGGCATAAGTGAGATCTGCAGATTGCTGCATGTTCTCAGTTAATTCTGTTTTTTGGAAATGTTGCCAAATGTTAACATTACCTATGCTACCAATAGTTTTCCAGCAGAGTTTGTAGCTCAAGGTTTTAAAAATCGGTTCACCTTTTACTGATGTCAATTGTAGAAGATCTCTGAAAATGATAATGTGTTTCCCTGCAAAGAGTTCTTCATTATTACTTTTAAGTACTTCTTGCAATCTGAGATGAATCAAAGCCAACATTAGATTGGAGACCATGCTCACTTCATATATTAGTAGCATTTTCATTTGTTTCAATACTCTACGTAATTCCATTGCAGCTTCTGTAGAAAGTTTGTAGTAGTCTAATTTATTTTGATGCTCTACTGGAAGCAGTAGTAATCGGTGTAAAGTCACACCGCCTATGTTGTAGGCAGCTTAACCTGTGGGGGCTGTTACAACAGCTGACAGTTTTTTCTTTGTCAATTGTTGAAGGAACTTGCTGATAATTTTGATTAAGAATATTTTCCCTGATCCAGCTTCACCACTGACATACAGCAGTATAGGTTTGTAATTTTGGCAGGTACATTTTTATTTTCATGTTGTACGCCATGCAAAATTTGTTTTGTTACCTCTTCAAAAATGGGGCGCTGATCATTATTAAGTTTTCCTTGTTGTACAGTTAAGTCCTCTGTATTTTCTTGATACGGATACATGGTGTTTTTTACTTCTGCCATAGCAACTTCAGCCTCATTTGCTATTAGTGGTTGTCCTAATGGTTCTTGACTTCCTGTTACAGAAGGTTGAATACTGTCGGAAGAGTCTTTATCTAGTTGGACCTGAATTTCTTCTTCCTGTTGCTGCTCATTGTGCAACATTGTTTTGTACTGCGTAAAGTTAACATCAGTGATAGTGCTTTCATTTGCTTTGAATGCATCTTCATAGCACTCATAATTATCTAGTATGTCTTCCTCTTTTCTCCATGGTTTGAAAAGTTGTAACACAGACATGTAATATAGTTCTTTCTGTTGAGGAGTTTTTAATGACAATTTCACATGATTAATTAAGCTTTGTTTGTTAAGTTTCACTAACCTCCCTTCACAATCGGTCACTCTATATCATGGGTGCACAACATACGGCCCGCGAGGCAGTTGCGGCCCGCCATGCTCTTTTGTCCGGCCCTCGAGGCACAAAGACTTTCCTAATGGAGGGCGCCAGCCGTAGTACGATTCCAGCGTTCCAGCTTACCTGCCGCTTACCTGCCTGCCTTCCAGCACGTCTCCGGTAAATGGTCTGTTTGTGTTTGTGTGTCGGGTCTGTTTTGCTTTATGTTTATGTGTGTATGTTGCGATGGGGGGGTTCAGATGTGTGTCGGATGTGTGTCGGATGTGTATGAATGTTTGGATTTTAATCTTTTTTGTGTGTATGTTGAGATGCGGGGGTGGGGGGGTGTCGGATGTGTATGAATGTTTGGATTTTATTGTTTTTTGTGTGTATGCTGGGATGCGGGGGTGGGGGGTGTCGGATGTGTATGAATGTTTGGATTTGAATGTATTTTGTGTCTATGTTGAGATGCGGTGGTGTGGGGGTGTCGGATGTGTGTCGGATGTGTATGGATATTTGGATTTTAATGTTTTTGTGTGTATGTTGAGATGCGGGGGTGGGGGGGTGTCGGATGTGTATGAATGTTTGGATTTGAATGTATTTTGTGTGTATGTTGAGATGTGGGGGTGGGGGCGTATCGGATGTGTATGAATGTTTGGATTTGAATGTATTTTGTGTGTATGTTGAGATGCGGGAGTGGGGGGGTGTCAGATGTGTGTCGGATGTGTATGAATGTTTGGATTTTAATGTTTTTTGTGTGTATGTTGAGATGCGGGGGTGTGGGGTGTCAGATGTGTATTAATGTTTGGATTCTAATGTTTTTTGTGTGTATGTTGAGATGTGGGGGTGGGGAGGGTGTCGGATGTGTATGAATGTTTGGATTTGAATGTATTTTGTGTGTATGTTGAGATGCGGGAGTGGGGGGGTGTCGGATGTGTGTCGGATGTGTATGAATGTTTGGATTTTAATGTTTTTTGTGTGTATGTTGAGATGCGGGGGTGGGGGGGTTGTCGGATGTGTATGAATGTTTTGAATTGAATGTTTTTTGTGTGCTGAGTTGGGAGGTTCGGGTCTGTATGGGTGCATGTTTGTGTGTGTGCTGAGTTGAGGGGTGGGGGGTTCGGGTCTGTGTGTGTGCTGATTTGGGGGGTGGGGGTTTGGGTCTGTATGGGTGCATGTTTGTGTGTGTGCTGAGTTGGGGGTGGGGGGTTCGGGTCTGTGTGTGTGCTGATTTGGGGGTGGTGGTTCGGGTCTGTATGGGTGCATGCTTGAGAGTGTGTGTGCTGAGTTGCGGGGTAGGGGTTTGGGACTGTATGTTTGCATGTTTGAGAGTGTGCTGAGTTGGGGGGTGGGGGTTCGGGTCTGGTTGGGTGCTTGAGTGTGTGCTGATTTGGGGGTGGGGGTTTGGAGTTGGGGGGTTGGGGGGTTCGGGTCTGTATGGGTGCATGCTTGAGAGTGTGTGTGCTGAGTTGGGGGGTGGGGGGTTCGGGTCTGTGTGTGTGCTGATTTGGGGGGTGGGGGTTCGGGTCTGTATGGGTACATGTTTGTGTGTGTGCTGAGTTGGGGGTGGGGGGTTCGGGTCTGTGTGTGTGCTGATTTGGGGGTGAGGGTATGGGTCTGTATGGGTGCATGTTTGAGAGTGTGCTGAGTTGGGGGTGGGAGTTCGGGTCTGGTGGGTGCTTGTGTGTGTGTGCTGATTTGGGGGGTGGGGGTTTGGAGTTGGGGGGGTGGGAGGTTCGGGTCTGTATGGGTGCATGTTTGTGTGTGTGCTGAGTTGGGGGGTGGGGGGTTCGGGTCTGTATGGGTGCATGCTTGAGAGTGTGTGTGCTGAGTTGGGGGGTGGGGGGTTTGGAGTTGGGGGGTGGGGAGGTTCGGGTCTGTATGGGTGCATGTTTGTGTGTGTGCTGAGTTGGGGGGTGGGGGGTTCGGGTCTGTGTGTGTGCTGATTTGGGGGGTGGGGGTTTGGGTCTGTATGGGTGCATGTTTGTGTGTGTGCTGAGTTGGGGGGTGGGTGGTTCGGGTCTGTGTGGGTGCATGCTTGAGAGTGTGTGTGCTGAGTTGGGGGGTTGGGGGTTTGGAGTTGGGGAGGTGGGGGGTTCGGGTCTGTATGGGTGCTTGTTTGAGAGTTTACTGATTTGGGGGGGGGGTTTGGGTCTTTATGGGTGCATGTTTGTGTGTGTACTGAGTCGGGGGTGGGGGGTTCGGGTCTGTATGGGTGCATGCTTGAGAGTGTGTGTGCTGAGTTGGGGGGTGGGGGTTCGGGTCTGTATGGGTGCTGGTTTGTGTGTGTGCTGATTTGGGGGGTGGGGGTTTGGAGTTGGGGGGTGGGGCTTTCGGGTCTGTATGGGTGCATGCTTGAGAGTGTGTGTGCTGAGTTGGGGGGTGGGGGTTTGGGTCTGTATAGGTGCTGGTTTGTGTGTGTGCTGATTTGGGGGTGAGGGTTTGGAGTTGGGGAGGTGGGGGGTTCGGGTCTGTATGGATGCTTGTTTGAGAGTGTGTGTGTGCTGAGTTGGGGGGTGAGGTGGGCCAGGGTGAATAACATCAGGGACAACGGGCAGCCTTGCCTGGTACCCCGTAGGATCACCCAGGCAGGTGAAATGTGTTTGACAGTGCGAACCCTGGCCACTGGCCTGATGTATAGCAACTGCACCCAGTGCGTAAATCCCGGGCCAAACCCAAATCGGCATCACCACGTAGATCTGTTCCCATTTAGTGATGCTTTTTGGCATTTGCTGTAGTCCCCTAAAGATCATACTCCTAGGTCCAGAATTGTCCCTGGACATAGTATGATAGTAACAAATGCTTTCCCCCAACCCCCACTTACTATCCCCTCTCCCTCTCCAGCATTATCTGAAATGTCGTCAGGCCTAGTACAATAAAAGCTTGTTTTGTTCCTCTCCCTCCTTTCTCCTCCCCCTCTTCCTCACCTTGTGTAATTCTCCGGCTCTACCAGAAATAAACTATCATAGCATATCATTAGAGATGTTGGGCCAGAGTGTCAAGGGCCAGCAGTGGATGTGGTTGATTTGTATATTCCTAAAGCTTTCAAAATCGGCTGCAGCCTTTTCTAGTATGGTCCTGGATGATGTCTGCTCTGTAATTTTGCAACTAAACCTCGATCAAGCGTTTGAGACCCATTGAGTGTGGGTAATTGTTACCTTTCTACAATCCCATCAAGCATTGTTCAGGGGGATAGAAGCCCAAGCAGAAACTATTTCTCTGGCGCAATATGGTAGAGCTCCTGTCAGTTTTGCCCTGCCCAGGAAGAAACTGAGATCAGTTTCTTTGTATGTTCACTAAAGTAATTGGTCATCCTGTGATAATTACTTTCAAAAGCTCATAATTTGGCAACAGCTTGTGCTTTGAAATGTTATTTTTTTTTAAGCATGTCCTCAATTTCCACCTTAATCTCAAACATAGCAGGTTGATATGCTATGCAGCCTGCTATTCCTGATAGTATCAATTAATAAGTGCATGTAATGGTATGCTGGCAAGGCTATGTTCTTTATCTGATCTTGTTCTTTTGTCGCTTCTAGGATTCTCAAAAAAAGTATATATAATTTGTATATCCTCTAGACTTGGACCGTCGTAGTGGGAGCATAATAGTGGATTTCGTATATTTATCCAAAGATGTCCCTGCTAATGTTTAGTGCAGTAAAAAAAAGAAAGATTGACCAGGAGCACCGTCAATTTAAGGATGAGTGGACTGAGAAGTTTTTTTTCATCGAGTTGAAACCTGATGTGTACTCGTGTCTCATTTGTCTCGAACGCATAGCAGTCCCCAAGGAATATAATATCCGCCGCCATTGTGAATCAAAACATTCACAATATAAGGATTTGCAGGGGAAAGCGAGAATTAAGAATGCTGGGGAGCTAAAAACACAGCTGGCTAAGCAACATGGTGTTTTTGCCCCGAAAAAAAGAATCTGAATGTGCCATCTTTGCGAGTTATAAGGTTGCACAGCTTATTGCAAGGTCAGCACATACTTTCACAGATGGGGATTTTGTTAAAGACTGTCTGATGGAGATTTGCGAGGCAGTGTGCAAAGAAAAAAAAGATGCTTTTACAAATGTTCCCCTTTCACGTATGAGTATCCAGCGGCGTATTGTAGATATGGCTGACAATTGTTACAGCCAACTGAAAATGCGGTGTAAGGATGTCAAGTTCTTTTCAGCTGCCCTTGATGAGAGCACAGATGCACGTGACACAGCCCAACTCTTAATTTTCATTCGGGGGGTCGATGATCAATGCAAAGTATTTCAGGAACTGGCTTCCCTGGTATCTTTGCATGGCAGGACTACTGGTGCTGACATTTTTAATGCCTTTCAAAAAGCCATTGATGATTTAAATTTGCCATGGGATGCGTTGATAGGCGTGACGACTGATGGGGCGCCAGCCATAGTTGGGGAGAAAAATGGGTTTATTGGCTGCTTAAAAAGGCACTTAGGCGAGAAGGCTGTCCATTTAAAAAATTATCACTGCATCATCCACCAGGAGGCACTATGTGCAAAACATTTGAAATTCACTCAAGTGATGGACTTTGTTGTGAAAACGGTTAATTTTGTCCGTGCACGCTCATTAAATCACTGATTGTTTCAGGCGTTTCTAGAAGAGGTAAAGGCGGATTATGGTGATGTCCTATATCACACCGATGTTCGATGGCTTAGTCGTGGCAATGTGCTGAAGCGATTCTTTGCTTTATGGCACAAAATAAAAGCATTCCTTGATGAAAAGGGAATGGACACTTCTGTCATGCTAGATATTGACTGGGTAGCTGACTTTGCTTTTCTGACTGACCTGACAGGCCATTTCAATGATTTAAATTTAAAGTTGCAAGGAAGCCAAAATCTCATATCGGATCTGTTTTAGGCAGTTTGTGCCTTTGAAATAAAGTTAAGGCTTCTGACAGCCCAACTGGAGAAAGGGATGCTGGCACACTACCCCGCATGTGCAGAGGTTTTCCCCCATTACAAGTATGTAGGGTGGTATCGGCATGTGAAGGTCCTGAAGGAACTGCAAAATGTTTTTGAGAATCGTTTCTCACAATTCAAATCCCAGCGAGCCTCTTTTAAACTTTTTGCAGACCCTTTCTCAGCTGATGTTGACAGTGTGCAACCTGGACTGCAACTGGAACTGATTGAACTTCAGTGCTCTAGTGCCCTCAAAAATAAGTACAGAGAGGTGATTTTATTAGTCTTCTATCAGTCTCTGGACACTGCTCAATTCCCCAATCTGTCACGGGAAGCATTAAAGATGGTATCTATGTTGGGCAGTACTTACATTTGTGAGCAAGTTTTTTCACAAATGAAACTACATAAATCCAGCCTAAGGACAAGACTAACTGACCAACATCTCCATGCTATCCTGAGAGAAGGAACAACCTCACTGGAGCCCGAGATCCAGAAACTGACAGCTGAGAAACGCTGCGATGTTTCTTACTGATCAACTATGTCTGGTTCACTGTTTCATCCTGTATGATTTGGGGAAATGTATAGTACAAAATGTAAGTTTTAAATACAAATAAAATGGTACACCTCCAAAAAGGTGTTTTTTCCAACTGCCATAGTGTTTGGTTGGGGGTGAGGGGGCCATGGGGCATTGTGTTTGGTTGGGGGTGAGGGTGCCATGGGGCATATTGTTTGGTTGGGTGTGAGGGGGCCATGGAGCATAGTGTTTTGTTGGGGGTAAGGGGGCCCTGGGGCATAGTGTTTGGTTGGGGGTGAGGGACATGGGGCATAATGTTTGGTTGGGGGTGAGGGGGCCATGGGGCATAGTGTTTGGTTGGGTGTAAGGGGGCCCTGGGGCATAGTGTTTGGTTGGGGGTGAGGGACATGGGGCATGGTGTTTGGTTGGGGGTGAGGGGGCCTGGGGCATAGTGTTTGGTTGGGGGTGAGGGGGCCATGGGGCATAGTGTTTGGTTGGGGGTAAGGGGGCCCTGGGGCATAATGTTTGGTTGGGGGGAGGGGGCCATGGGGCATAGTGTTTGGTTGGGGGTGAGGGGGCCATGGGGTGTAGTGTTTGGTTGGTGGTAAGGGGGCCCTGGGGCATAATGTTTGGTTGGGGGTGAGGGGCATGGGGCATAATGTTTGGTTGGGGTGAGGGGGCCATGGGGAATAGTGTTTGGTTGGGGGTAAGGGGGCCCTGGGGCATAGTGTTTGGTTGGGGGTGAGGGACATGGGGCATAGTGTTTGGTTGGCGGTGAGGGGGCCATGGGGCATAGTGTTTGGTTGGGGGTGAGGGGGCCATGGGGCATTGTGTTTGGTTGGGTGTGAGGGGGCCATGGGGCATAGTGTTTGGTTGGGGGTAAGAGGGCCCTGGGGCATAGTGTTTGGTTTGGGGTGAGGGTGCCATGGGGCATAGTGTTTGGTTGGGGGTGAGGGGGCCATGGGGCATAGTGTTTGGTTGGGGGTGAGGGTGCCATGGGGCATAATGTTTGGTTGGGAGTGAGGGGGCCATGGGGCATAGTGCTTGGTTGGGGGTGAGGGACATGGGGCATAGTGTTGCACTCCAAGAGTGAACCCAATAATAAAACTAAAACAGGCACAGTTTGGAGATGTTCATCTTTGGCTTTTTGAGGAAACCTGACTCAACGAAGGCCATACTCCTCTTGGGCAACCCGAACAGCAAACTGTAGCAGTCCAAAATAACGGCATGTCCAATCTAGGGTCAATAAAATATGTATAAGTTAATTAAACAGGCGAGATACAATAACTAAATAGAAATAAATTATAACAATGGAAAATGTGTAGTACAAAATGTAAGTTTGAAATGCAAATAAAAATCGTTACCCCTCAAAAACATTCTTTTTCCATGTGTTTAGTACAAATTGGGGGTTTAAAAAGCCTCCTGCCACGCCCCGCCTACCGCCCCACCCACATTTACTTTTCGGCCCACTATAGCCCTCATGTAAGGTACTTTCGGCCCTCTGTCAAAATCAGTTGTGCACCCCTGCTCTATATCTACGTTTGCTTTCATCGGGTTTTACATTATTTTTGTATGCAAAGTTTTGAGCTATGTGGTATAATCACATGCTTTCCAGAGTGGTACAACTGTTCAGATAGTATGTGTCCAGTACATTGTTTTTTAGAATGTCTTGGCTGTTGGGATCATTTCTGGTAATTGTTTCTATGTCCTCATATGATTTTAGCACTCTTTTTCTAGATTTTGCAGGACCAAGACTGAGCCATACTATGTTGTCTGATTTCCCATACAAAGCAGTGCCGGCTAAACGATCTGCTGCTTCATAGGCCCCACATTCTCTATGAGAGAGCATTTTTATGCCTAGGCTGTACAATTTCTGTGATAATGTTTTGTCTGATGCTAGGTCATCCCAGCGGTCTTGAAGCTCTGTTTTTTCTGCTTTTGTTAAGTAGGCTGTAACGTATCATGCACAGCAGTTGAATTGTCTGCAATGTACTGCACATCTATGTTTGCATTTCATAATAGGGCAATGATTGCATTGTAATCATTGATATAGTTTGATTCTTTCCTTCTTTTTATGTAATACTTTTTTAGGGGATTTACCTTTAACACTATGTTGAACCGAAGACATGAAGTTGTTTACTTCACCTCTTTCTGTAACTGGTCAAGGGAAACCAAAGCGGCATTTGGTGTAGTATTTATCTTTGTTTTTGTATTTACTGCGACAATATTGCCACATTTGTGTCTTTGAAATTGTAAAATCTGCTCATGCAGCTCACTATGTGTCTGTTGTGACGGGATTTCACATGTGACATATTTTTGGATAAACTACAAAACAGTGCTATCACTGTCATGCCCAAATTTCGGAGCACCTTTGATCCATAACAGCATGTGAATATGTGGTGCTCCTCTCGCTTGATATTCTTTTCTCCAAAAGAATTGTTGCACTTCTCCAAGGGGAGGAACAGTTTTATTGCAAATAAAGTGTAGCATTGCAATGAAACGATGATGGAAACATCTTGAGACATTAACTGGATCTAGAGAGCAAAGTTCTCCTGATGTTAATATATCTATGTTGTTTTTGTTGCTGCTTGCTATGCGTATGAACTCATGTAAATCTTCCCATGCATATTATGCACAACTTAGCGTAACAAACCAAGTTGGTGGTCCAAGGTTTCTGATCATGCAAAGCACGTCTCTGTGCCGTCTAAACCAGTATTCCTTTGTACCACGCATGTTTGCAAACAAATTTGTTATACTTGATTGTAAAACCTCATCTTTTTCTTGTACTTTTTGTATTAATTGCGTAGCTGACATATTTTGAAAGTGCTTTCCAGATTTAAGAATGTGTGCAACTCCGTAACATAGTGTTGCTAATTCACTTTCATAGCGTAGTGGAATATGTATTCCACATTTTGCCTAAATCTGGGATCTTGAAAATACATTCGTAATGAGCGGTATTCTGATGCCCCAATCTGAGTGGGTCTATCATCGTATCTCCCACCTTTGCCAGTGGAAAAGCACGTGCTTCTATACTTTTTCCCAAATACTCATTGGTGACCCTTTGGTTTGTCGCATTTGGTAAGTTTCTAGTGCATCATCTATACTTTCATTGGAATGCAATGGATGAATTGTGTAATGGTCCAAAAGAGTGGATACTATAGCTGGATCCAGACGTTTGAATTGCCCAGTATCTGATGGCTCTTGAATTATTTCAGTTGTTTGCCTTAAGCTTTCATCAATATTCATTGTTATCTTTTAGATATTGCAATGCTTGTGTAACTTTGTGTAAGTCTACTAATTGTTGCCAAATACATTTTTTTATCCTTTGTTGGTACTCCATTTACCAAGACTATTAAAGATTGGTCTATTGAACGTTCCACTCCTAGAGTGTGCACATTTTCCATTAGATATAATGGCAAGTAAACTACTTTGCCACAAATTCCTTTCACCAATTCAGAGGAAGATAAATTTGCTGTTTTTGGATGAAGGTGTATAATTGCTTCAATTGGGTGAACTGTTTGAATTATTATGCTTTCATACAAATTGAGCTGTTGCAGGATTTTTGGTAATGGAAACAATTCCAAATTATTTGTAATTGCACGTGAAGGAGTGTGGTTGTTGTCTAATTTTGCAGTACAGTAACTGCAACATATTAGGCATTCGGTTATTTCCTATTTGCTTTCAGCTAAAAGGTACAAAGCTAATTCAAACCATTTAGAGTCTTCATTGTTTTCTATTTTGTATGCTATGTCCACATTTTTTGTGTTCCTTTTGTAAAACCTTCTGCGGCAACATACACACACATGGTTTGGTACTTCAGCCGATGGCCTTTTAAATTTTAGTATTTCTTTTCTGTATTTGTGTACTAGAAGATTGCTATGTGCAGAATTGTCGCTACTATGCTCTAAAACTGTTGCATTTTCTACGTGGCTTTCACTTCCAAAATACTTTTTATGAATACAGTCCATTTCTTTTTGTAAGTATTTGGGTGTACCATGCAGAAGAGTGTTATTTAAATTGCCTAGTTCTGAAGCTGGACTTTTTGCACAGTATATTTTATACACTAAATTTCTTAGTTTGGAATGATGTACTGCTATTCTTTTGATATCATGGAAGGTACTTTTGCAAATAGGGCCAGAAATGCAGGCTAATGAATGTCCTTTTAGTCCTGTGACTTTCCGCACTACACAAATATCCATATTTTGCAGCACTTTCATTTTACTTTTGTCTTTAACTTGTACATATTGATTGAGGAACTGACATAAAGATTTGAAAGCTTTGTTTGGAATGGCACACATTGATGTGCACGGCCATTTGTATACTGGACAGTGTGGTTCTGCTGAATCAAGAGGTAATTCTGAGTTTTCAGAAGACAGTTTTGTAAGCAGTGTTTCTTGTTCCATGATGGTAGTATTGATTTTCTCATACCCTCGTCCACTGCTATGGATGGCAATTGTGTTTGTTTGATTTTGTTTGTATGCTTCTTCATTAAAATATGGCTCCGTGGTTTTTGTGTGACTCCATTCACCACCACAAACATGCAAAACATTATTTTTGTTCACATTTCGTTTATTGTTGAGTTTCATTTGTAGTTTGATACTTAGTATTGTTAATGCTTTCATCCTTTTTAACATGAATATGAACAACTTCCTTTTAAGAAGGATTGCACTGTCCATGAGTGCTTGTCGAATTTACTTTCTATGGTACGTTTTAAGGGGCGAGGATGATTTTGATCTTCTTAGTAGGTTCGGAAGGACTCTGTGATGAAACATTTTTGCTAAAATACTTGTTTTACTATGGGTTCTTTTTACACTATCAGGATTATTAGGAACATTGTTAGCTGTACTGGCAGCCGTTTTTTTTGACAACATGTCTGTGTTTTGTGACACTTTTTGATGGAGGAGGTACAGTTTCGGTAGTTGAGACTTCTTTTATTATGTTACCCAACTGCATTAGGTGGTTTGTACCAAGATTCTCCACTAACTCTACAACAGGCGGATGGTTACATTGGGCACCTTTATTTTTATTTGCTCTAATTCTGTGTTCCTTTCTACGGAGCTGCTTTTTGGTAGGCATTCATTGTTGTCTGTTGTGAAAAAAAAGTATACTTTGGTCTGTTGTCCAATGTATGTGTGCTGTGTGCATGTGTGCATAAGTGTGATAGGGGAACTCTTTGGCATGGTGTGTCAACGTACAGTGGCCTCTAACTATCATTTGGTAAGGCTACTTTACTGTTTGTATACTAGTACAATGTGCTTTAGGTGAGAATACAAAGTGCCCTACTTGTGAGGAGAACCATTATTAATAACTGAAATGCCAAAAACTTGCTACCACTACTTACTTTCACAATCTAAGCTTCCAAGGATTTCCTATGTTATTTCAGTACGAAACACATATGGATTTGTCAGCCATTCCACCTGTTATTCTTTGTTCAATATATGGATATTTGTAGGTAGAATGGTTTACAAATGAATGCTTGCTTTGGTGCCCAAAATAAACAAATAACCCACGCAGCCTCTTTAAGGAGTAGTTACAATATGAAGGTTGTACTGTATTTACTTTTTTGTACAAGATGACCAGGTTTCTTCGGATATGTCGTCTGCAGTGTATATGCTGTTGAATCTCAGGACAGTAGTCTTCACTGTGAATTAACAAAACAATATCAATTACTTTGTGTGTTTGCAGCGGTCATGATACTGCAGACTTTACTTGTACTTCTTTAGTCAGAGGATTTAACTTTCATATTTCAACACAGTCCACATGCACGTTTCACTTCTCTCTGTGCAGTCTTTCCATACTACTTTCAATATGGTACTTGAAAGTCCTTCAAAATAACTACATATTGTAAGGGTTTGGAAATGCCTTGTTCTTTACAAAGTGTAGTATGCATAGGAGAGAAGTTTGTAAGCGATAGGGAAAAGTACTAGATGGGCACCCCAAGCACGATGTCCAAAAATCGGGAGACCCTCCGAAGGACATGTGAGCACCACAATCGGGGGTGATTACTATTCTCATACGATCACATTGAAAGTACCATTACTGTAGGCAGTACAGAGTACAGAACTCTGACATTTTCACATACAAAATTGAGGTCTGCCCTAAATTCTACTTCTCAACTCACACGCGTTTGGCGGGTGTTACCCGCCTTGAAAAGGGCAGAATCACCCGCCAAGCCTCCTGCACGGCCATTCAATCCAATGGGCTTCTCACCCGCCAAAAACAAAATCGGCTTGTTTCACCCTCCTTTAAGGCAAAAATGGTTGAGAGCTATGCAACGTATGTACAGGTTATGCAGAAGACAGTAAGCGGTCATGCCATTTGTTAATGACAAATCGGCATTGTTGCACTTTAAAAGGGGGAGCGTTGTTATGTGTTCCCTATGGAAATTTACAGCCATTATTTTGTCTATTTTAAATCATAAGGGTTCTACATGTACTCTGATTAAAATGTGCATTCCTGTACTCTATACTGATGCATGCACATGTCGCTTGTGAAGTAGGTGCTTTGCAATGGTATGCGATTTTCATTACGAATCATCGACAGTAATTTTAAAGTGCGCAATGTTGATGACGGAGTTAAAATTAGCGATGTTCTGTGTGATTGTTGGATGATTGTGTGCTCGCTTAGTTGTGTCCAATGAGGGATTCGTTTTGGTACCGCTGTAGAAAGGGTGGAAGGACTGGGTAAGAGTTACATGCCGCACGTAGGCAACGCTTGTCCGCTGGTAGGGTGTGTCACATACGGGTTTCTACAGCAAATCCTGCATGGAAAGACGACTGTAGGCATCAGCCAATCAGATGTTCACATTAGTCTTTTGTGTCGAAAGACGGTGCGCACACTGAAAATGGCAGAGGTGCAGAGGGTCAGGGTTTTGCTGCTTGAAGACATTTTTGTGCAAGGTTTACAACACTATGCCGAGAGTAGGCATGTGGCACACCATTTCGATGTGAGAGGAGTGGAGGTGGTGTGGAGCGCTGACACTGATGCCAATGCTGCGGCAATTCTGCAAGTTTGCAGAGACATGCGTCGCATGACCACTCCTCATGTGAAAATTTTGCACTAAGGTGCTTGCCACTTGGGATACCTGACTTCACATACTTTGTTGGCAGATTTGGCACAGTTGGTTGAAGCACTCATGACCATCTTCCCAAAATTGAAAGTTATTTTTTCTGCTTTACTCCCGAGACTGCAATGGAAAAACACTTCTGTTTTCTGTCCAGATCAAAACATCCGGAGGTGCATCATCAATCGCGGCATGCGTGCATTCATGCTACGAGTTGGTATTTTTTTTGTAGCCACAATAACATTGCTCCAAGCAATGCACATTACTTGGAAGGAGATGGTGTTGTGCTATCCTCTTTGGGAAATGCAATCTTTTTTTGAACATATGACTTGCTTTATAGAAGGTTCTGTAATGTTTGCACGAGTAAAGCAAGGACAGAAAATACCAAAAAATACATAAAATACCACATGTCTGTACGATATGTGGCCAAAAATAAAAAACAAAACGGCTCTTTTCAGAGCCCACCTTAAAGGGGGAAAAGAGGAATAGTACTTTAATGTACCGTCGTCACGCTCTGATCCTGTACATGTCCGCGAACATGGCGGTAGTTAGCAGCCAGCATATATCACCACCAGGGATTGAAGGGTGGAGCCGCATGTAAATGAGAATGAGCGGAGCTAGGGATTGGTCCATAAAGTTCAGTAGGTGTGTTCTGACCGACGTACTTTAGTAAGACCGTCTTCTCCCTCACAGACACCACACAGCCATGGCTTTCCATGCTCGAAAACAGATTATCTGGATTGTGGGATACACATGGATACATTGGTTGAAGGTGCATGCGGAAAGCTGCAGTTTATCTACAAATCTCGGATTTCCACATATGGATGTGCACTGGCATGGCGTGTGTGGCATGAGATGGGTGTACTTGGCACCTCTTTGTGTTACTTTACAGACAGAGTGTCCTCCAGATATACTCATCATTCATTGTGGAGGAAACAGTTTAGGCCAGGTATCTGGCATTTCTTTACAATTTGCCATGAAGGAATGACTCGTGAAGCTCATGGACATGTTTCCAAATTGTCAAATATTTTTTTCCCGTATTGCCCAAAGACAAAAATGGTTGCGTTTTTCTGCATTTGGTCCACAAATGGAAAAAGCAAGACGCAATGTGAATAAGGCTGTGTGTGCCTTTTTAAGAGATGTTGGCATGTCCTCCTTCCACAATGAAAAACATTTTGTTTCATAGCAGTTTCATTTTCAGCAGAGATGGAGTCCACCTCACATATGCTGGTAATCAGATGTTTCTTCTCAATTTACAAAATGCATTGCGCCCTCTTTTGCAATCACACTAACCTATCTGCCAATCCGTTTTCCCCAATCCACTGTTTTTGACCCACACACTATACCACCAAAAGGCTTGTTTCAGAGCCGCCACTTGCTCCCAACGTACACTTTATTGCATTTGCGCCGCTTGCACCCTCCCTTTTTCCCCTCTACGACTGTCTGCAAACTTTTGCTGAACTCCGCAGGGGTCTGCGGCCTTCACTTCATAGGTATATTGTTACACTGAGAAAGGCGCCTCTGAAAAGAGCCTTTTCTGTCATTTTTGTTGTTTTTACGTTCATTGATTAACAGCACTCGACACAGTAGGAGAAGAGGCGAAAGGAGGGTAAGGAAGGGACACCAGCCAAGGGGATAAGAAAGGGCAACTCAACAGACAAATATTACGGGTGATCTTTATTTAGGTAAGGAGCAAATCTTCTGGTGCTCGGTGACTGCAGCCTCAAAAGCACTTCGAAAACTCTCTAGATGGTGTGAGTTATGGTTGCTTAGTTTACTATAAGGGGGAATGTGCAGTGGTGTTTGGTAGCACTGTGAAGTGTAACATTCCTTTAGTGAATCATTTTTACTGAATGTACATATATATGTATGGCAGGGAAGGGAAAGAAAGGGGCTAAAAAAGTGATGTTGTCATTGATGTCAGCATCGACATGTGAGATGACATCTTTCATGGTCTGGGTGTCAGTGTTAGCAGTGCACAGGGGTGGTGGCGAGTTTTGGGGCTTAGTAGACCATACCTTTCGAATTTCAGGGTTTTTTCGGTTTTAATTTGAAGCATAAAGGGGTGGTGGACATTTTTCTTTAGTGAAGTGTACAGGTTTTTGTTAGGGCAACTTAACCTTAACGTCCCCTCAACACAGTTTTTTTTTTGTAGTGAATTTCACTGGTTTTTGGGAGGGCAACTTAATCATGACGTCCCCTTAACAATGTTTTTTTTGTATATATATATATATATATATATATATATATATATATATATATATATATATATATATGAGTAAATCAGTTTAGCTAAAGGATGGCACTCTCCCTCCTTCAGTGGCTGGTGCTTGAGTGACAAATTTAGCCAAATTCGTAAATATGAGAAAAACACGCAAGCCCCTGCGCGGTTGTAACACTGCAAAAAAACACCCAGTGGGCATACGTAGAAAGTACTCCAGCACACAAGACCTAGCTATTTAAAATATCATATTTATTGTTGCTAAATACAGCACATTACAAAAAAATCATTCACCTCTGTGACAGCCGTAAGGTTGAACAAAACACTCACCCCACGGGTGGAAGATGGTCACGCATTCCGCCTGAATGCTCGGGCTTCCTCAGACCTATAAAATCCAAATGCGGCATGCACCTCATAGAATTTAAAAAGAAAAGCAGTTACGGAGCGTCTCCACTCGTGTCACATCACGTGCACAAACGGTCATGTGACCACTAGAAGAAAACATTAGTGAAATCTGTCGCATGCAGTGACCTCCATATTGGAATGGTCAAAGTCCTATAAATAGCGTATATATGATGGCAGAATGCGTAATAGTTACACGCAAGGAAATCACTTAACACCTTTGTTAGCTGCCGCAATGTGACCTACACCATGGAGACGCTTGTTTAAAATATTATTGTCAAATTACAATCGATGTGCAACAAATGAGCACGAGTGTGCCTGTTCATAATTAGATGACTGACACCAGCTCAGATGGCCGCTCTCAGACATACGCCCCCACATAGGGCCAGTGTTTGCAAGCCAAGGACTACGAGCACAATGGCCGCAGCCAAATCGTCAATAGGCAAGTGCCCTGTCATTGGAGAGTGTACCTATAGTAGGCATTGTTCAAACAGGCAGGTGCCCTATTGCTAAATAGATGCACGGGTGGACCTGGAGTCAGGAAAAAGGATAAAAATGTTTCATCATGTAACTCCTCCCAATGTGCAAATAGCAGTTTCTAAATCAATAATACAATCCAAAAGGATAGCAGCCCAATGCAATAAATACACAGGAATAGGATCCATTACAACACTGAAATGTCCAACTGTTATTCCATTGTGCAAATAGCAGTTCCTATGTCAATAATACAGTGCAAAAGGATAGCAGCCTCATTAAATCAATCAGCAGCTCAATACATAGCAGTGTGGAGATGTCTAACACTGACTCCTCCCAATGTGCAAAAAGCAATTCCTATGTCAATAATACAGTACAGTTCATACAGATGTAGAGTGATTGCCTAAGGATCATCCTGTATTTCAAATTACCCCTAACCATATGTGCAAATAGCAAATTTAGAACTCTTAATGGATATTGATAAATACTTGAATAATGCCCTAAAGAAGGTATGCAGAGATCTCAGCAAAATACATATCTTTACTCAAGTGTGTGGACAGGCATCATATTATAGAGAAGCTCATGTTTGCAAGAACACATAAAGTTCTGCATCTATGTTCAGGCCTTTCGGTCTCAAGGTGTCGAACTTGCAAATGAGAGTCACTTCTAATTGCCTCAATTTCAATTCTCGGTTACCTAATCTTTTGCTGGGTGGTATATAGGCCAACCCCGTAACGGATAGAGATTTCACATCGCCATTATGCTTTTCTTGAAAGTGGCTAGTGAGAGGGTATGTTAGATCTCCATTTTTGATGGCTCTGTAATGTTGGAGAATCCACATCTTTAAAGGACAGGACCTATTGTCGAGCCTATATAATTTCGTGGTAAAGGAAATTCTATGTTTATATTTCCAGCATTGGCCATTCACACTTTGAAAGGGGACCTTGGACACATGATTGCAAAATTTACAGTGAGCACAATTATAGAAACCAGTTCTTCCACTCTGAATCATTCCTATGTTTTCAGCTGGTTTGGTTATTACCATACTGGGGGACAGCATGGTTTTGAGCGTGGGAGCCTTACGATAAGTGATCTGAGGGAAGTTATCAAGCACTAGCTTGAGATGAGGGTCAGTGAGCAAAACCTTCCAATGTTTGTTCATTATCATTTTGATTTCTTTAGCTTGATGGTTAAATCCTGTGATTAGCCTGATTTTTTCGTCTTTCACTGTCACTTTTCTAGACAGCAAGGATTCTCTAGTGAGAATTTTCGCTTTCATAAAACTTTTGGAGGTAACATCCTTTTCATATCCTCGTTTTTTGAATCTCTGACCGATCTGACCAATTTTTTTGGCTTCACTCATGTAGTCATCACTATTGCTGCAGGCTCTTTTCGCTCTCAAAAATTCCCCATAAGGTATGGAGTCTATTATAGCTCTTGGGTGATGACTTTTGGCATGGAGAGTTGAATTGGAACTGGTGGGTTTCCTACATAATTTGGAGGTCAGCTTATCTATCTCTACCTGGAATTCCACATCTAGAAATGCCAGATTATGTTTGCTGATAACCGTGGTTAGTTCCAAATTAAATGTGTTGTCATTAAGTATATTCACATATTTCTTAAGCTCCAACTCAGTCCCATCCCAAATAATGAACAAATCATAGATAAATCGATACCAAATTTTTATATGTTGGGTCCAATGTCCAATGTTCCAATTCTTCTGTCCACGCCTGATTAGTCTCCCACCATCCCATATATAGCTTGGCGTAAATTGGGGCCATACACGACCCCATTGCTGTCCCACGTATTTGCTTGAAAAGCTGATTATCATAGAGGAAGTAGTTATGTTCAAGACAAAATTGCAACATGTTCAATAGCATCTTATTATGTTGGCGGTAGCTGATCAATCTACTTTCCAAAAATGATTGGCATGCCTTCATGCCTGCTGTGTGCTGTATCGAGGTATACAAAGATACTACATCTAGTGATGCAAGTAGATAACCTACTCCCAATTGATATTTTCCAACTTCCCAAGCAAGTCTACAGTATCTCGTATATATGAGTTAAGGCTCAAGACAAACGGCTGGAAGAAAAAGTCCAAATATTTGGATGTGTTCACGAGCAGACTACCAATCGAAGAAACAATAGGACGACCTGGAGGATCCATTAGTCTTTTATTTATCTTGGGGTTAAAATAGATCAGAGGGGTCACCGGATGGACATTTTTGAGAAAGAAATATTCATCTCGATCTATACGCTCCAGATCACACCACTCTTTTAACATTCCATGGCATATCACTTTGGTGTCCGATAGCGTCTCAATTTCTATCGGTATATAGTTGGTGCTGTCACTCTGTTGTCTCTTAGCTTCATGTTCGTATTTGTGGCTATCCATGACAACAATACCTCCACCTTTGTCTGAAGGACGAATGACTATGGAATGATCGCTCTTCAATGGTCGTAATGCCTGGAATTGCGAGTGATTGAGATTGCGATTAGACAGTTTCTTGAGATCTTTCATTACTAACTCTTCAAAAATGTCAATGGGTCCACATGCTAAATTGGGACAGAAGATGGACTGTGGTCTAAATTTAGTAGGACAGTTCAGATCAGTAGAGATGGCAAACGTTGTTTCAAACATGGACTCATCCATTGTGATGCTATTATCCATATTAGATTCCACAGTTTCTTCCATATTGGCCAAACATGAAAGGCTAGTCAGATCATTTTCAGATAATATGGAGACTTCTTTCGCTGCCTGTTTTTTCTTTGTTCCTAGATTTTCTTCAATCTTGGTGGCATGAAATTTGGTCAATTTGAGTTTTCTGGTAAATTTAAATAAATCTACCCTGGTGGAAGTATAATCAAACATGTGAGAAGGGCTAAAGGAGAGACCCAGGGAAAGCACTGATGATTCATGATCTGTCAAGCTTCTCTTCGAATTATTGAAGATTTTTGTTCGAGGTCTTGCTGCCTCAGGGTTTCCCCCTCTCCTTGACTCCTGATCTCGTTGCCATGGGCGATTGGTTGTCTGTGTTTGTTCCCCCGCGTCGTCTTCCTCTGCCCCTTCTTGTTGCTGCTCCTCTTCCTGGTCCTTTGTATTGGCCTTGTCCTCTTCTTTCTGATTTGCTGTCCAAGTGTAGTAGTTTGAACACCTCTAAAGAATTTAATTTTTTTGAACCCAATCCTTCTGTTTCTGATGACCTCATTTCAGAGCTGCTCGGTTCTTCACTTAATGGGACTGATGCTTGAGCGTTGTTGGTTTCCATTTGTTGCAATCAGATTTTGATGGGATTATCAAATCTCTTGGCAAAAGTATAAATCCTCCCTTGTTCGTAGTCTATACGATCTCGTTTGAACTTGTGCTGTTTTCTCATTCTGATTTCTCCCTCATGTCTCTCCAGATTTTCTTCCAGACACAACAGTCTCCTCTTACATTCATCGCCATCTTCTGAAGTGAAAAGTTGTTCCTCCATCACTTCAATGTCTTTGAGTAGTTTGGTTCTATCTATTTTCGCATATTTGACCAAACTTTCAATCATTTTGAATGAGCATGTGTTGGTGTGGTCTGTCCATTCTTTAATCAGCTCAGGGTTCATATCTTCAAACGTTGGGATCGTGAGGATTCTTAGTCCTCTAGGGATTCTTTGGACTTCAGGATATGTTTGCAGAGTCATGACCTCCCACCATTTCGATATCTCTTTTTTCTTGATTTTTTCAAGCTTGTCCAATTTTTGCTGTACAGTTAGACTTGCCGGAAGAATCTTGTCCACCTCAATGTCAGTTGTTATTGCCTCTTGGTTGAAAAGGATGCTTGCCGCTGCTCGTCTCCTGGCTTCAACCTGGTCTGTCATAGCTGTGGGCTAGAGAAAACTGTAACCCGTGCTAGATCTATTGCATGTAATGTATGCAAAAATAGCTGAATAACTAAGCTAAATAGCACTGGGCAAATCGACTCGTGCTATAACCTCCTCACTCCACTAAATCATGGTTAAGAAGTGCTTAGTTGGTCTCCCCCTGGTCATAGAAAAAATCACCAGTTACTAATCTCACATGTGTTTACCAAATATAGGAAAACACAATGACCCTCATACAGAGACGGGGGGGCACACCTTGACTAATGTAGGATACCACGTTTCTGGGCTTTTCCAAAGTTCCCTCTACCAATGTATTAAGTCAAGGGAGGTGGCAGCCATAAGCTAAAAAGTAGATGGCCCACTCTGAATTTTTTTGCAAAGTTTGGTGAGGATTCGCCGGGGGGGGCAAAGTTACAGGGTGGGTCCCAAAACATTTTGTTTTTCATATAGACTGAATGGGGAAAAAACTTTGCTCGCGCCTAGAGCCCAAACCGCTGGAAGGATTTTCACCAAATTTGGAACAGGAGTAGCGGCTTGGTCCCGAAAGCTTTTGTAGATTTGGTGAAAATCCATCCAGTAGTTTTATTTAAAATGACCAAAAAGTAGGCCAGAAATAATTAGTGATATCTGTGTTCGGTCCGTAGACACGCTTCCCTGTTCGCTCCGCGGACAGTGTCCTGATTGGCCAATCAGCTTGCATGATGTCCACGGACATGCAACGTGTTCGCTGATTGGACGGCGTGGAGCGTGAAGCGCGTCAGATTTTCAGTAGCGCCTGCCATCTTGGATTCGCGGACGTCCGCGGACAGCGCAGTGAAACTTGGTTTAAAATTTGTATTTAGTAGAGTGTGTTGGTGTGTAAGAGTGTTTGGGGAGGGTGGGAGAGTATGAGATAGGTTAAATGTTGTGTTTTTTTATGTGGTGGACACTCTTTTTGTGTTCGATTTGTCTGTGGACAACACGGCTGTTCTGAAATGTTGTAAATAAACTAAATGGAGGTGTTCTGAGGACGCATATGTGTCTGTTTTGTTCGCAAGCTAGCTGAAACTGTTCTAAGAACACTTTCGGTGTCCTGATGCAATATGTATCCGTTTTGGTCGCAAGCAAGCTGAAACTGTTCTAAGAACACTCGCGGTGTCCTGAAATGTTCGTAAAAAAACAAAATGGGGGTGTTCTGAGGACGCTGTCTGTATTGTTCGTTGTGAAGTTTAAAGTGTTCTGAGAACACTCGCGGTGTCCTGAAATGTTCGTAGGGGTGTCTTGAAGACGCTGTCCGTATTGTTCTCTGGTAAGTTGAATGTGTTCTAAGAACACTCGTGGTGTCCTGAAATGTTTGTATATAAACAAAATGGGGGTGTCCTGAGGACGCTGTCTGTATTGTTCGATGGGAAGTTGAATGTGTTCTAAGAACACTCTCAGTGTCCTGAAATGTTCGTAAATAAACAAAATGGGGGTGTCCCGAGGACGCTGTCCGTATTGTTCGATGGCAAGTTGAATGTGTTCTAAGAACACTCGCAGTGTCCTGAAATGTTTGCAAATAAACAAAATGGGGGTGTCCTGAGGATGCTGTCCGTATTGTTCGTTGTCAAGCTGAAAGTGTTCTAAGAACACTCGCGGTGTCCTGAAATGTTCGTAGGGGGTGTCCTGAAGTCGCTGTCCGTATTGTTCGCTGGCAAGTTGAATGTGTTCTAAGAACACTCGCAGTGTCCTGAAATGTTCGCAAATAAAGAAATGGGGGTGTTCTGAGGACGCTGTCCATATTGTTCTCTTGCAAGTTGAATGTGTTCTAAGAGCACTTGTGGTGTCCTGAAATGTTTGTAAATAAACAAAATAGGGGTGTCTTGAAGACGCTGTCCGTATTGTTCTCTGGCAAGTTGAATGTGTTCTGAGAACACTCGTGGTGTTCTGAAATGTTTGTAAATAGACAAAATGGGGGTGTCCTGAGGACGCAGTCCGTATTGTTCGATGGCAATTTTAATGTGTTCTAAGAACACTCGCAGTGTCCTGAAATGTTCAAAATTAACAAAATGGGGTGTCCTAAGGATGCTCTCCGTATTGTTCGTTGTCAAGTTGAAAGTGTTCTAAGAACCCTCACGGTGTCCTGAAATGTTCATAGGGGGTGTCCTGAAGACGCTTTCTGTATTGTTCGGGGGTGTCCTGAAGACGCTGTCCGTATTGTTCATTGTCAAGTTGAAAGTGTTCTAAGAACCCTCGCAGTGTCGTGAAATGTTCGTAGGGAGTGTCCTGAAGACACTGTCCGTATTGTTTGCTGGCAAGTTGAATGTGTTCTAAGAACACTCGCAGTGTCCTGAAATGTTTGCAAATAAAAAAATGGGGGTGTTCTGAGGACGCTGTCCGTATTATTCTCTTGCAAGTTGAATGTGTTCTAAGAATACTCGCGGTGTCCTAAAATGTTCGCAAATAAACAAAATGGGGGTGTTCTGAGGTCACTGTCCGTATTGTTCGTTGTCAAGTTTAAAGTGTTCTAAGAACACTTGCGGTCTCCTGAAATGTTTGTAGGGGGTGTCCTGAAGACGCTGTCCGTATTGTTCCCTGGTAAGTTGAATGTGTTCGAAGAACACTCGTGGTGTCATGAAATGTTCATAAATAAAGAAAATGGGTGTGTCCTGAGGACGCTGTCGGTATTGTTCGATGGGAAGTTGAATGTGTTCTAAGAACACTCTCGGTGTCCTTAAATGTTCGTAAATAAAAAAAATGGGGGTGTCCTGAGGACGCGGTCCGTATTGTTCTCTTGCAAGTTGAATGTGTTCTAAGAACACTTGTGGTGTCCTGAAATGTTCGTAAATAAACAAAATGGGGGTGTTCTGAGGACGCTGTCTGTATTGTTCGTTGTGAAGTTTAAAGTGTTCTGAGAACACTCGCGGTGTCCTGAAATGTTCGTAGGGGTGTCTTGAAGACGCTGTCCGTATTGTTCTCTGGTCAGTTGAATGTGTTCTAAGAACACTCGTGGTGTCCTGAAATGTTTGTATATAAACACAATGGGGGTGTCCTGAGGACGCTGTCCGTATTGTTCGATGGGAAGTTGAATGTGTTCTAAGAACACTCTCAGTGTCCTGAAATGTTCGTAAATAAACAAAATGGGGGTGTCCTGAGGACGCTGTCCGTATTGCTCTCTTGCAAGTTGAATGTGTTCTAAGAACACTTGTGGTGTCCTGAAATGTTCGTAAATAAACAAAATGGGGGTGTCCTGAGGACGCTGTCCGTATTGTTCGATGGCAAGTTGAATGTGTTCTAAGAACACTCGCAGTGTCCTGAAATGTTCGCAAATAAACAAAATGGGGGTGTCCTGAGGATGCTGTCCGTATTGTTCGTTGTCAAGCTGAAAGTGTTCTAAGAACACTCCCGGTGTCCTGAAATGTTCGTAGGGTGTGTCCTGAAGTCGCTGTCCGTATTGTTCGCTGGCAAGTTGAATGTGTTCTAAGAACACTCGCAGTGTCCTGAAATGTTTGCAAATAAAGAAATGGGGGTGTTCTGAGGACGCTGTCCATATTGTTCTCTTGCAAGTTGAATGTGTTCTAAGAACACTTGTGGTGTCCTGAAATGTTTGTAAATAAACAAAATAGGGGTGTCTTGAAGACGCTGTCCGTATTGTTCTCTGGCAAGTTGAATGTGTTCTGAGAACACTCGTGGTGTTCTGAAATGTTTGTAAATAAACAAAATGGGGGTGTCCTGAGGACGCAGTCCGTATTGTTCGATGGCAATTTTAATGTGTTCTAAGAACACTCGCAGTGTCCTGAAATGTTCACAAATAAACAAAATGGGGTGTCCTGAGGATGCTGTCCGTATTGTTCGTTGTCAAGTTGAAAGTGTTCTAAGAACCCTCACGGTGTCCTGAAATGTTCATAGGGGGTGTCCTGAAGACGCTTTCTGTATTGTTCGGGGGTGTCCTGAAGACGCTGTCTGTATTGTTCATTGTCAAGTTGAAAGTGTTCTAAGAACCCTCGCAGTGTCGTGAAATGTTCGTAGGGAGTGTCCTGAAGACACTGTCCGTATTGTTTGCTGGCAAGTTGAATGTGTTCTAAGAACACTCGCAGTGTCCTGAAATGTTTGCAAATAAAAAAATGGGGGTGTTCTGAGGACGCTGTCCGTATTATTCTCTTGCAAGTTGAATGTGTTCTAAGAATACTCGCGGTGTCCTAAAATGTTCGCAAATAAACAAAATGGGGGTGTTCTGAGGTCACTGTCCGTATTGTTCGTTGTCAAGTTTAAAGTGTTCTAAGAACACTTGCGGTCTCCTGAAATGTTTGTAGGGGGTGTCCTGAAGACGCTGTCCGTATTGTTCTCTGGTAAGTTGAATGTGTTCTAAGAACACTCGTGGTGTCCTGAAATGTTAATAAATAAAGAAAATGGGTGTGTCCTGAGGACGCTGTCGGTATTGTTCGATGGGAAGTTGAATGTGTTCTAAGAACACTCTCGGTGTCCTTAAATGTTCGTAAATAAAAAAAATGGGGGTGTCCTGAGGACGCGGTCCGTATTGTTCTCTTGCAAGTTGAATGTGTTCTAAGAACACTTGTGGTGTCCTGAAATGTTCGTAAATAAACAAAATGGGGGTGTCCTGAGGACGCTGTCAGTATTGTTCGATGGCCAGTTGGATGTGTTCTAAGAACACTCGCGGTGTCCTGAAGTGTTCGCAAATAAACAAAATGGGGGTGTCCTGAGGATGCTGTCCGTATTGGTCTGTGGCAATTTGAATGTGTTCTAAGAACACTTGTGGTGTCCTGAAATGTTTGTAAATAAACAAAATGGGGGTGCCCTGAGGATGCTGTCCGTATTATTCGATGGCAAGTTGAATGTGTTCTAAGAACACTTGTGGCGTCCTGAAATGTTCGTAAATAAACAAAATGGGGGTGTCCTGAGGACGCTGTCCGTATTGTTCGATGGCAAGTTGGATGTGTTCTAAGAACACTCGCGGTGTCCTGAAATGTTCAGAAATATACAAAATGGGGGTGTCCTGAGGACGCTGTCCGTATTGTTCGTTGTCAAGTTGAAAGTGTCCTAAGAACACTCGCGGTGTCCTGAAATGTTCGCAAATAAAAAAATGGGGATGTTCTGAGGACGCTGTCCGTATTGTTCTCTTGCAAGTTGAATGTGTTCTAAGAACACTCGTGGTGTCCTGAAATGTTCGTAAATAAACAAAATGGGGGTGTCCTTAGGACGCTGTCCGTATTGTTCGATGGGAAGTTGAATGTGTTCTAAGAACACTTGCGGTGTTCTGAAATGTTCGTAAATAAACAAAATGGGGGTGTCCAGAGGACGCTGTCCATATTGTTCTCCGGCACGTTGAATGTGTTCTAAGAACCCTCGTGGTGTCCTGAAATGTTTGTAAATAAACAAAATGGGGGTGTCCTGAGGACGCTGTCCATATTGTTCGATGGCAAGTTGAATGTGTTCTAAGAACACTCGCGGTGTCCTGAAATGTTTGCAAATAAACAAAATGGGGGTGTCCTGAGGATGCTGTCCATATTGTTCGTTGTCAAGTTGAAAGTGTTCTAAGAACCCTTGCGGTGTCCTGAAATGTTCGTAAGGGATGTCCTGAAGACGCTGTCCGTATTGTTCTCTGGTAAGTTGAATGTGTTCTAAGAACACTCGTGGTGTCCTGAAATGTTCATAAATAAAGAAAATGGGTGTGTCCTGAGGACGCTGTCGGTATTGTTCGATGGGAAGTTGAATGTGTTCTAAGAACACTCTCGGTGTCCTTAAATGTTCGTAAATAAAAAAAATGGGGGTGTCCTGAGGACGCGGTCCGTATTGTTCTCTTGCAAGTTGAATGTGTTCTAAGAACACTTGTGGTGTCCTGAAATGTTCGTAAATAAACAAAATGGGGGTGTCCTGAGGACGCTGTCGGTATTGTTCGATGGCCAGTTGGATGTGTTCTAAGAACACTCGCGGTGTCCTGAAGTGTTTGTAGGGGGTGTCCTGAAGACGCTGTCCGTATTGTTCTCTGGTAAGTTGAATGTGTTCTAAGAACACTCGTGGTGTCCTGAAATGTTCATAAATAAAGAAAATGGGTGTGTCCTGAGGACGCTGTCGGTATTGTTCGATGGGAAGTTGAATGTGTTCTAAGGACACTCTCGGTGTCCTTAAATGTTCGTAAATTAAAAAAAATGGGGGTGTCCTGAGGACGCGGTCCGTATTGTTCTCTTGCAAGTTGAATGTGTTCTAAGAACACTTGTGGTGTCCTGAAGTGTTCGCAAATAAACAAAATGGGGTTGTCCTGAGGATGCTGTCCGTATTGGTCTGTGGCAATTTGAATGTGTTCTAAGAACACTCGTGATGTCCTGAAATGTTTGTAAATAAACAAAATGGGGGTGCCCTGAGGATGCTGTCCGTATTATTCGATGGCAAGTTGAATGTGTTCTAAGAACACTTGTGGTGTCCTGAAATGTTCGTAAATAAACAAAATGGGGGTGTCCTGAGGACGCTGTCCGTATTGTTCGATGGCAAGTTGGATGTGTTCTAAGAACACTCGCGGTGTCCTGAAATGTTCGGAAATATACAAAATGGGGGTGTCCTGAGGACGCTGTCCGTATTGTTCGTTGTCAAGTTGAAAGTGTCCTAAGAACACTTGCGGTGTCCTGAAATGTTCGCAAATAAAAAAATGGGGGTGTTCTGAGGACGCTGTCCGTATTGTTCTCTTGCAAGTTGAATGTGTTCTAAGAACACTCGTGGTGTCCTGAAATGTTCGTAAATAAACAAAATGGGGGTGTCCTTAGGACGCTGTCCGTATTGTTCGATGGGAAGTTGAATGTGTTCTAAGAACACTTGCGGTGTCCTGAAATGTTCGTAAGGGATGTCCTGAAGATTCTGTCTGTATTGTTCGGAGGTGTCCTGACGACGCTGTCCGTATTGTTCATTGTCAAGTTGAAAGTGTTCTAAGAACCCTTGCAGTGTCCTGAAATGTTCGTAGGGGGTGTCCTGAAGACACTGTCGTATTATTCTTTTGCAAGTTTAATGTGTTCTAAGAACACTTGCAGTGTCCTGAAATGTTCGCAAATAAACAAAATGGGGGTGTCCTAAGGATGCTGTCCGTATTGTTCGTTGTCAAGTTGAAAGTGTCTTAAGAACACTTGCGGTGTCCCGAAATGTTCGTAGGGGGTGTCCTGAAGTCGCTGTCCGTATTGCTCGCTGGCAAGTTGAATGTGTTCTAAGAGCACTCATGGTGTCCTGAAATGGTCGTAAATAAACAAAATGGGGGTGTCCTGAGGACGCTGTCTGTATTGTTCGATGGGAAGTTGAATGTGTTCTAAGAACACTCGCGGTGTTCTGAAATGTTCGTAAATAAACAAAATGGGGGTGTCCTGAGGACGCTGTCCATATTGTTCTCTGGCACGTTGAGTGTGTTCTAAGAACACTCGTGGTGTCCTGAAATGTTTATAAATAAACAAAATGGGGGTGTCCTGAGGACGCCGTCCGTATTGTTCGATGGCAAGTTGAATATGTTCTAAGAACACTCGCGTTGTCCTGAAATGTTCGTAGGGGGTTTCCTGAAGTCGCTGTCCGTATTGCTCGCTGGCAAGTTGAATGTGTTCTAAGAACACTCGCGGTATCCTGAAATGTTTGCAAATAAAAAAATGGGGGTGTTCTGAGGATGCTGTCCGTATTGTTCTCTTGCAAGTTGAATGTGTTCTAAGAACACTTGTGGTGTCTTGAAATGTTCGTAAATAAACAAAATGGGGGTGTCCTGAGGACGCTGTCCATATTGTTCTCTGGCACGTTGAGTGTGTTCTAAGAACACTCGTGGTGTCATGAAATGTTTATAAATAAACAAAATGGGGGTGTCCTGAGGACGCTGTCCCTATTGTTCGATGGCAAGTTGAATGTGTTCTAAGAACACTCGCGGTCTCCTGAAATGTTCGTAGGGGGTGTCCTGAAGTCGCTGTCCGTATTGCTCGCTGGCAAGTTGAATGTGTTCTAAGAACACTCGCGGTATCCTGAAATGTTCGCAAATAAAAAAATGGGGGTGTTCTGAGGACGCTGTCTGTATTGTTCTCTTGCAAGTTGAATGTGTTCTAAGAACACTTGTGGTGTCCTGAAATGTTCATAAATAAACGAAATGGGGGTGTTCTGAGGACGCTGTCTGTTTTGTTTGTTGTCAAGTTTAAAGTGCTCTAAGAACACTCGCGGTGTCCTGAAATGTTCTTAGGGGGTGTCCTGAAGACGCTGTTCGTATTGTTCTCTGGCAAGTTGAATGTGTTCTAAGAGCACTCATGGTGTCCTGAAATGGTCGTAAATAAACAAAATGGGGGTGTCCTGAGGACGCTGTCTGTATTTTTCGATGGGAAGTTGAATGTTTTCTAAGAATACTCGCGGTGTTCTGAAATGTTCGTAAATAAACAAAATGGGGGTGTCCTGAGGACGCTGTCCATATTGTTCTCTGGCACGTTGAGTGTGTTCTAAGAACACTCGTGGTGTCCTGAAATGTTTATAAATAAACAAAATGGGGGTGTCCTGAGGACGCTGTCCATATTGTTCGTTGTCAAGTTGAAAGTGTCTTAAGAACACTTGCGGTGTCCCGAAATGTTCGTAGGGGGTGTCCTGAAGTCGCTGTCCGTATTGCTCGCTGGCAAGTTGAATGTGTTCTAAGAACACTCGCGGTATCCTGAAATGTTCGCAAATAAAAAAATGGGGGTGTTCTGAGGACGCTGTCCGTATTGTTCTCTTGCAAGTTGAATGTGTTCTAAGAACACTTGTGGTGTCCTGAAATGTTCGTAAATAAACAAAATGGGGGTGTTCTGAGGACGCTGTCTGTTTTGTTTGTTGTCAAGTTTAAAGTGTTCTAAGAACACTCGCGGTGTCCTGAAATGTTCTTAGGGGGTGTCCTGAAGACGCTGTTCGTATTGTTCTCTGGCAAGTTGAATGTGTTCTAAGAGCACTCATGGTGTCCTGAAATGGTCGTAAATAAACAAAATGGGGGTGTCCTGAGGACGCTCTCTGTATTGTTCGATGGGAAGTTGAATATGTTCTAAGAACACTCGCGTGTTCTGAAATGTTCGTAAATAAACAAAATGGGGGTGTCCTGAGGACGCTGTCCATATTGTTCTCTGGCACGTTGAGTGTGTTCTAAGAACACTCGTGGTGTCCTGAAATGTTTATAAATAAACAAAATGGGGGTGTCCTGAGGACGCTGTCCGTATTGTTCGATGGCAAGTTGAATGTGTTCTAAGAACACTCGCGGTGTCCTGAAATGTTTGCAAATAAACAAAATGGGGGTGTCCTGAGGATGCTGTCCATATTGTTTGTTGTCAAGTTGAAAGTGTTATAAGAACCCTCGCGGTGTCCTGAAATGTTCGTAGGGGATGTCCTGAAGACGCTGTCTGTATTGTTCGGGGGTGTCCTGACGACACTGTCCGTATTGTTCATTGTCAAGTTGAAAGTGTTCTAAGAACCCTCGCAGTGTCCTGAAATGTTCGTAGGGGGTGTCCTGAAGACACTGTCCGTATTGTTCGCTGGCAAGTGGAATGTGTTCTAAGAACACTTGCGGTGTCCTGAAATGTTTGCAAATAAAAAATGGGGGTGTTCTGAGGACGCTGTCCGTATTATTCTATTGCAAGTTGAATGTGTTCTAAGAACACTCGCGGTGTCCTGAAATGTTCGCAAATAAACGAAATGGGGGTGTTCTGAGGACGCTGTCCGTATTGTTCGTTGTCAAGTTGAAAGTGTTCTAAGAACTGTCGCGGTGTCCTGAAATGTTCATAGGGGGTGACCTGAAGACGCTGTCCGTATTATTCGCTGGCAAGTTGAATGTGTTCTACGAACACTTGCGGTGTCCTGAAATGTTCGCAAATAAAAATTGGGGGTGTTCTGAGGACGCTGTCCGCATTGTTCGCTGGCAAGTTAAAAGTGTTCTAAGAACACTCATAATGTCCACGGACATAAAAAGTTTCCATAGGCCATAGTTGAAATATTTGACTCTATGGGTGTGATATGCTGCGGTGGTTGTGGCCAGGGCATAGAGTCTTGGGTGCATGGCCATTTGGCCATGCACCCAAGACTCTATGCCCTGGCCACAACGGGTATGATATGCTGCGGTGGTTGTGGCCAGGGTATAGAGTCTTGGGTGCATGGGCATTTGGCCATGCACCCAAGTATCTATGCCCTGGCCACAACCACCACAGCATATCACACTCATAGTTGCTTATAACTTTGAGTCAAAAACAAATTTATAAGGAACAAAGTTATAAGCCACTATGGGTGTGATATGCTACAATGGTTGTACTTATTATAATATATTTACTGTTTGGTTTAATAACTGGAGTACATGTATTTCTTGTTCATTTCTGTGATAAAAGAAAATAGCATGTTAGTATTAGTATTTTGTAATGACTTATTACATTGGGCCTCATTACGACCCAGGCGGTAAGTTACCGCCTGGGCCGTGACTTTACCACCATGGCGTAAACTACGCTTACGCCATGGTGGTTGGCGGACTTACCGCCCCATTCCGACCTTGGCGGGGCGGTAAGTCCCCAATCCCCATTTACCCTTCCCCATTCCCATTTTTGCCCCATAGGGCATAATGGGAGTGGGGAAGGCGTTAATTACGCCACCGTAAATTACGGTGGCGTAATTAACTCCATGGTCCCTTAGCACCATGGATTTTAACACCTGCTAAAAGCAGGTGTTAAATCCGCCATGGCGCTAAGGGACCTCGTACTCAGGCGGTAAGGGTCGGCGCTGTTTACGCTGCCGTAAACCCCTTACCGCCTGGGCCGTAATGAGGCCCATTGTATAATCAACATTTACCTTTTTTTGGACCCTCATATTTAGTACATTACAAACAAGAGTACTGTGCAATTTGCTCAGTTTCTGTGTTTGTTGCTAAAAACATTGGGTCTGTGGGAGAAAAAAAAATCCATGTTGGATTAAAAAAAAAAACTTTTTCTGTTATGCTACAGTTTATTTGTTTTCAGTGTTCACTTGTTTCTGGCTAATGCTTTATACGTTGGCTTGTTGCAGTTTTTTGGAGCAGTAACATATTATTTATTTGTTTGGATATTGTAAAATTTTGGAGCAGTTAGATACCAATAAGGCATATTCTGTCTATTTTTTTATATATTTTAGTGCTATTAATTTATCTGTTTGGATATTGTTAAATTTTGGGATAGTTAGATACCAATTGGCGTATTCTGTCTATTTCTTGCTCTAATTTAGTGGTATTCATTCATCTGATTAGTTGCTGTAGAATCTTTGGGCAGTTAGATAGCTTTTGGAATATTCTAACAGTTTATATTTTTTTACTATAAGTTTACTTAAGGTTTAAGTACAGTTTAGTTATCAAATTCTGGTTTTAAGAACATTAAATAAGCATTTGTAAGATTTGCTGGTAATCTCTGCTTTAGAGTAATGGTACTATCATTACATTCAAACCATCCACATTTCTTTTTAAATATACAGTGTAGTGCCCTGAATTGGTTGTGGCTCCTCCGTGGTAGATTATACCTATTGTTGTCAAGGTTTTCTTACCAAATGATATTTGACCATGTGTGAATCCAGTCAGCTTGCAGTTGTTTTTGGTACTATCTGCATTGTAACGTAGAAGCATTAGTATTACGTATTTACTATGTGTTTGTATTACTAACGTGGAGCGATTATCCAAATTGCAGGTAGTACATAATCTACCATGGTTTGCATTTTGTACAAGTTGCTGAAATGGAATGGATTCACAATTAGGTATTGATATATATATGAAGCGTTCATTGGGGATTTCTTCTTGTGTCACATTGTTGCAGAGAGTGCATGTATGTTTCCACATGTATGAAATCTCTGCGTACATACATGTCTTTGAATAGAAGGAATCGAGCTGTTGAGCGTCCTATCCTTTTTACTTTGTCAAAGAGAATATTGACAAACTGAATTTAGTTGTCACTTGGGTATGTTTGAAAGCCAACAATTGTACCCAGTGCTCCATTAACTAGTCCTTGGTCCACGTCGAGGTTACGTTTAAGCATTACTCTGCAATTTAAAGATAATTTTAATATCTTTTCCATCCCTGCTGTGTTTCAGATTGATTTTTCTAAACTATTTAGTCTTGATGTGGCTTGGTCACACATGGGTACTGTCATACGATGAACATCTAGTTTGTCTGTGGTGCTAATTTCCATTATTGATTGCATTTCTTTACTTAACATTATTTCATTGAATTTGAAACAGCTTGCAAGAGTTGGCATTATGGCCATACAATTTACATTTTTGTGGGCTAATTGTTCCAGAACATCTGTAGCACATGCATTATCACCATAAAGTGCATGAATGTGCCGGGTTTTCAATATTGCTTCTGCTTCTTTAGAAAGTATACCAACTCTGATACTTTTTAAGATGTTGGCATAAGTGAGATCTGCAGATTGCCTCATGTTTTCTGTTAATTCTCTATATTGGAAATGTTGCCAAAGGTTGACATTTCCAATGCTGCCAACAGTTTTACAGCAGGGTTTGTGTCCTAAGGTTTTAAAAATAGGCTCACCTTTTACTGGTGTCAATTGAAGAAGATCTCCAAAAACAATAATGTGTTTTCCAGCAAAGAGCTCTTCATAGTTTGTTTTGAGTACTTCTGGTAATCTGAGGTGAATCAAAGCCAACATTAGGTTGGACACCATGCTCACTTCATCTATTAGAAGCATTTTCATGTGTTTCAATACTCTGCGTAGTTCCATTGCAGCTTCTGTAGAAAGTTTGTAATAGTCTAATTTGTTTTGGTGTTCTACTGTCAGGAGTAGTAATCGGTGTAAAGTGACACCACCTATGTTGTAGGCAGCTAAACCTGTGGGGGCAGTGACAACTGCTGACAGTTTGTTTTTTGTCAATTGTTGGAGGAACTTACTGATGATTTTGATTAGGAATGTTTTGCCAGAACCAGCTTCACCACTGACATACAATAGTATAGGTTTGTAATTTTGGCAGCTGCATTCTTTGTTTTCATGTTGTACACCATGTGCAATTTCTTTTGTTACTTTGTGAAAAATGCTACGTTGCTCATTGTTTAGTTTTGATTGTAGTATCGTTAAGTCTTCTTTATCTTGATACTGACACATGGTGTTTTCTACTTCTATAATAGCTAATTCTGCCTAATGTGTTATTAGTGGCTCTCCCAGTGGTTCTTGGCTTCCTGTTACAGAAGGTTGACTACTATCAGGAGTGTCCTTATCTTGTTGGGCCTGGAGTTCTTCTTCGTGTTGCTGTTCATTGTGTAAAGTTTACATCAGTTATAGTGCTTTCATTTGCTTTGAAAGCGTCTTCATGTGATTCATAGTTATCTAGTATTTCTTCTTCTTTTCTCCATGGTTTAAAGAGTTGTAGCAGGGACATGTAATATACTTCTTTATGTTGAGGAGTCTTTAATGACAATTTGATATGATTAATTGAATTTGGTGTGGTGAGTTTTACTAAACTGCCTTCACAGTTTGTCACTTTGTATTTACAGTTTTTTTCATCAGGTTTTATATTATTTTTGTATGTGTAGTTTTGGTCTATGTGGTATAGACACATGGTTTCCAAAGTGGTACTCCTGTTTGGGTAGTATGTGTCCAATAAATTGTTTTTTAAAATGTCTCGGCTGTTGGGATCATGTTTGGCTATTGTTTCTATATCTTCGTATGATTTTAGAACTCTTTTTCTAGATTTAGCTGGACCAAGACTTAGCCATACTATGTTTTCAGATTTACTATAAATGCAGTACCAGTTAAACAATCAGCTGCTTCATAGGATCCACATTCTCTATGGGACAGCATTTTTATGCCCAAGCTGTATAATTTTTGAGACACTGTTTTATCTGATGACAGGTTATTCCAGAGGTCTTGCAGCTCTGTCTTTTCTGCTTTGGTTAAGTATGCTGTAACATATCGTGCAACGCAGTAGAATTGTCTGCAATGTACTGCACATCTATGTTTGCATTCTTTGCATTCCATAAGTGGGCAATGATTGCATTGTAATCATTGATATATTTTTCTTCTTCTTTTCTTTTTATGTAATATGTATTTTTAGGTGATTTACCTTTAACACTATGTCTAACTGAAGACATGAGGTTGTTCACTTGACCTGTATTTGTAACTGGTCTAGGGAAACCAAATTGGCATTTGGTGTAGTATTTCCCTTTGTTTTTGTATTTTCGCCGACAATATTTGCCACATGTGTGTCTTTGAAATTGTAAAATTTGTGCATGAAGATCACTATTTTTGGATTCGGATGTGATTTCACAAGTGACATATTTTTCAATAAACTATAAAACAGTGGCATCACTGTCTTGACCAAATTTAGGAGCATCGTTAATCCATAAAAGCATGTGGGTATGTGGTGCTCCTCTGGCTTGGTATTCTTTTCTCCAAAAGAAGTGTTGCACTTCTCCAAGGGGAGGAATAGTTTTATTACAAATAAAATGTAGCATAGCAATGAAGCAATCGTGAAAATATCTTGAAACATTAACAGGATCCAGAGAACAAAGTTCTCCAGGTGTTAGTATATCTATATTTTGTTTTGTTTTTGTTTGATATGCGTAGGAAATCATGTAAATCTTTCCATGCATATTCTGCACAACTTAATGTAACAAACCAAGTGGGTGGGCCAAGGTTTCTGATCATACAACGTACATCTCCGTGACGATGAAACCAGTACTCTTTAGTACCACGCATATTTGCTAATAAATTTGTAATATTTGATTGTAAAACCTCATCTTTTTGTTGCACGTTTTGTAATAACTGTGTAGCTTTCATATTTTGAAAGCGTGATCCTGATTTTAATATGTGTGCAACTCCGTAACATAATGTAGCTAGTTCACTTTCAAAGAGTAGGTGGAATATGTATTCCACATTTTGTCTAAATCTGAGATCTTCAGAATACATCCGTAATGAGCGGTATTCTGATGCTGATATTTGAATAGGTCTATAATCGTACCTTCCTCCTTTGCCAGTAGGAAAGAGTAGAGGAAAAGCACATGCTTCTATACTTTTTTCCCTTATGCTGATTGGTGATGCTTTTGTTTGATGCATTTGGTACATTTCCAGTGAATCTTCTATGGTGTCATTATAGTTCAATGGATGAATTGTATAATGGTCTAAAGTGTTTGATATTGAAGCAGGATCTAGGAGCTCAAATTGACCAGCTTCTTGTGTCTCTTGAATTATTTCAGTTGTATCCTTCAAGTTTTCTTCAATATTAATTTCTTTGTAATATTCATTATTCTCTTTAAGATATTGCAAGGCTTCTCTAACTTTATGTAAATCTACCAGCTGTTGCCAAATTTGTCTTGTGTAGGTACTCCATTTACCAAGATAATTAAAGATTGTTGCATTGGACGTTGCACTCCTAGAGTGTGCACATTTTCTTTTAGATCTAATGGTAAATACACTACTTTTCCACGAATGCCTTTCACTAATTCAGAGGGAGGTAATTTTGCAGTTTTTGGTTGAAGGCGTATTATTGCTTGAAATTGGTGCACTGTTTGGATTATGATGCTCTCATATTAATGAAGTTGTTCAAGGAGTTTTGGTAGTGGATATAATTCCAAATTATTTGTGATAGCACATGAAGGAGTTTGGTTGTTGTCAAGTTTTGTAGTGCAGTAACTACAATGTTTTACGGGGTCAGTTATTTCGTATTTGTTTTCTGCTATAAGATAGAGAGCTAATTCAAACCATTTAGAATCTTCTTTGTCTTCTATTTTGTATGATAGGTCTACAGTTTTTGCATTACTTTTATAAAAAGTTCTGCGGCAACATACACATACATGGTTTGGTACTTCAGTTGATGTACTTTTAAATTTTAGTATTTCTTTTTTGTATGTGTGTAGTAAAAGGTTGCCATGTGTAGAATTGTTACTAATTTGGTTTACAGCTATTTCATTCTGTAAGTGGGTTTCACTTCCAAAATATTTTTTTCTGGATATAGTCGATTTCTTCTAGTAGATCTTTTGCTGTACAATGTAGAAGAATGTTATTTAAATTGGCTAGTGCTAAAGCAGGACTTTTAGCAAAGTACAGTTTATAAACTAGATTTCTTATAGTTGAATGATGTGTTGATATCCTTTTGATATCATGGAAGGTGGTTTTGCAAGTAGGTCCTGTAATGCAGGCCAATGAATGTCCTTGTAGTCCTGTGTACTTGCGAACTGGACAGTTATCCATATTTTGCAGAAGTTTAATTTTCTTTTTGTCTTTGCTTTCACATATTGATTGAGGAATTAGCGTAAAGACTTGAAAAATTGTTTGGGAATGTTACACATTGACGTGCATGGCCATTTGTACACTGGACGCTCTGATTCAGTTGAATGGAGGGGTAATTCTAAGTTTTCAGGACATATTTTTGTAAGCAGTACTTCTTGTTCCATTATGGTATTATTAACGTTTTCATAACCTCGACCACTGCTATGTATGGTAATTGTATTTGTTTGCATTTGTTTGTACGCTTCTTCATTAAAGTATGGTTCTGTGCTCGTAGTGTGACTCCATTCACCTCCGTAGATACTTAAGAAGTTCTTTCTGTTGACATTTTGTTTATTGAGAAGTCTTTTTTTGTAATTTAGTTATTAGTTTTGTTAGTGGTTTCATGTTGTTTAACACTAAAATAAATAACTTTCTTTTGAGAAGATTTGCACTGTCTATCAATGCTTCGAATATTCATTTCCTACAATAGGTTTTAAGCATTATATCTGGTTTCGCTCCTGTTTTTATAAGATTTTGAAGGACTTTGTGACGGAACATTTTGGCTAAAATACTTTTCTTGGTATGTTTACTTTGAACTATATCAAGATTTAAAGAAGCAGTTTTATCTGTAGTGATAGCTGATTTTCTGCTAATTGTTTTTTGGTTTGGTTTACATTTTGATAGAGGAGTCACATTTTTTGTACTTGAAACTTCTTTTGTTTCACTTAATGACTGTATTAGCTGTTTCAACTTTATTTTTACAAATTGTGCTAGAGATGGATGCTTATGTTGGACACTTTTATTTTCATTTGCTCTACTTCTGCGTTGCTTTCTACAGACTTGATTTTTGGTAGGCATTCTTTAGGGTCTGTTGAAAAAAATAAAGAAGGTATGGGTTGTGGTGTTTTGCAGTGTATGTGTGCTGTGTGCATGAGTGTTTGAATAAGATGATAAAGATGTATGTAATGGTGTGTGATTGTGCATTCGGAACTACAACTAGTAGAGAAGGGTATTCATGAATTAATGTGTTCCTAAACTGGGGTTCAGATGACGGAAAAAAAGTAAGCTAATGGTGTGGAGAAGTATAAATAGTATATCTAATGCTATACAATTAAAAAAGTTGTTCTATAACATCTAAATTATAGCGGTTGACTTGGGTAATTTGTGTGTCGAAAAATAGGAATTTGTGGGCCATTCTGGCTGTAAATCGCTATTTAAGACATGGGGATTTTTGGACAGAATGGTGCAGAATCTCTATTTTTAGGCACAGAAATAGCATGAATTAACCTTACAGTGTGTTTGAGTAATAATACAAATATTATGGTGATATTCTACTTACTTTTTTTCTAAAATGAGCAGGTTACTTCTTACTTGTTCTTTGTACTTCAAATTCGGTTGCTTCTTTTCAGGAGACTGGTCTTCACTGCAATTGTAAAAGAAACAAATTAGTAATTTTGTTTGTATATAGCACTGTTTTTAATTTAGACATTGATTTTTTTAATTGAAATCATCCGCGCCTTCATCAAAACCATTAAAACTATCTTATTTACATAAGATACGTCGTACCAGTTGAATACATATGATATGTTCTTAATGAACAAATAGTATTGCAGTGACTAACTGTAGCAAACAAAATATATTTACTATGTCTTGTGAAATTCATAATGTACCACTGAATACCATTATTCCTGTAACTAAGCTCTTCCAAGTAATAGTGCCTCAATGTCATGGGCTGCTTGTTTTATATAAATGTAATTAATCAAATAAATAAAGAAATTTAAAAAAAATATATGCAATTGTACAAGTATTATTGTTTGAGATTTGAACATAGAGTGTGCATGCAATTTTGTTTGACTATATGTACGCTATATATTTCATTTAAAAAATGTTAGTTTAACATGATTTGAGTGTGTGTGTGCATAAAGAAATTAAATAGTATAAAGATTTGTAAGTGACAGTTGATTTTAGGAGATTAAAAAAAGACAGTAGATTTATTTTACAGATTATACAAGCTAAAAGTCAGTTAGACAATGTGTTCTTGTACTGTATAGAAAATATTCATACCTGTAGTTTGTGTTCATGCATATGGATATGATTGGAGCTGCAGGCAAGTGGAAATCTTGGAGACTTGTACATTATTTCTTGTAGATGGTGCTTGCCAATGATATGACACTTGTACTCAGAGAGGTTCACAGTACATTTGCAGTGCTGATCTATGATGATGCAGTTAGATGTAGAGGTCTTGAAGGTGATTGGGGATGGTCATGTGACTTCTTAGCTACATCCAATGAGGGAATGGCACAGAGAGTGAACTGGAAATGGTAGAAGGGCTGTTCATGTTACGATATGTCCACGGACATCGCGTTAGTTTGCGGACATCGGGTGTTACATCCGGGGATTTTTGGGTTCAGAAGTCATGCAAATGAGAATGAGCACTGAAAGGGATTGGTCAGGAAGGTTTAGTGGGTGTGTTGTGCCAGGAGAGAGTTTCTCAGATACTCTTTTTGCTGAGAGAAGAACAGATAGCTATGGCTGTGTGTTTCAGAAAACAGATTGTTTGGATTTTGGGAGACTCGTGGATACATTGGTTGAAGGTGCATGCAGGAACCTTTGGAGTAGCTGTAGATCTTGGATTCCCACATGTGGAAGTACACTGGCATGGAGTACGTGGAATGAAGTGGTTGGACTTGTTACCTCTCTGTGCTACTTTGGAGACGGATCAACATCCAGATATAATTATAATTCATTGTGGAGGGAACAGTTTAGGACATGTGTCTGGAATTTCTTTGCAATTTGCAATGAAAGAAGGACTTGGGAAGTTCATGGACATGTTTGCAAATTCTCAAGTAATTTTTTCACGGATTGCGCAGAGACAAATGTGGCTTTGTTCTTCTTCATTTGGTCCACAAATGGAGAAAGCAAGGCGCAATGTCAATAAGGCTGTTTGTGCCTTTCTAAGAGATCTTGGCATGTCCTCTTTTCACAATGAAAATGTTATGTTTCGTAGTACATACATTTTTCGCAGAGATGGAGTACATCTAACTTATGCTGGCAATCAGATTTTTCTAAAAAACATACAAAATGCATTGCAAACTTTTTTAGAATGACAGCATCCATTTTGAAGTAGGTGTTGAGTATTTATAATTTTTGAAACACAAACACCTCCCAAAGGCTCTTTTCAGAGCCACCACTTCCTCTCAGAGAAAATTGCAATGGTTTTGATAGGGTAGCACCCCAAAATTTTAGATGTCCGTGGACTGTCCAAAGACTTCCATAAATTACAAAGGGCCCTGCCACATTTATTTTCACTTCTATTTTTTAACTGTGCAAGGCGGCTCTGAAAAGAGCCTTATTTTTTTTTGGATTTTTGTTATTTTATATTTTTTTTGGTTTTTTATACACAACACACTAGGAGAGGAGGGGGAAGGAGGGTAAAGGGGGGACACCAACCAAAGGAATAAGAAAGGGCGAGCTGAGAGAGGAAGATGTAGAGTGGGTTTTATTTGGGTAGTGAGCAGATGTTCTCGTGCTCTGAGACGATAGTCTCAAAAGCACTACGAAGTCGCTCCCCCCTTCAGAGTACTGTGTCGCAGTACATACACACAACTGTGACCCTCGAAAGGTAAGGGTCATCAGCATTATGTATGGCCTGTGAAGCAGCTTGAGGAAGACGCTGTCTCAAGAGGTGTTCCTTGTGGTGACAGATACAGAAACGGAGGATGATGTAGAGGAAATCAACCTACTACGCTCCTTGCAAGGTACAACCTTGCGAATGGCCCCAGATTGAAATGACCTTAGGTGTCTCTTCATGGTAGTGGTCCCAAAGCTGTACGACCCATGCCTCCCGCGACTGAGTACCATTTTGCACTCATTGCAGGGGACTCGGTTCGCACGAGCCTTAGGACCATCCCCATGAATGGTAAATAACCGCCACACCCAAGACTCACGCCGAGTGCGGGTAGGAGGGATTTCCACTACCTCATTCTCGTCATCCTCTTCTTCCTCCTCTGCATCCTCACTCGTGTTCCCCTCTTCAGGCCCTTGGGGAGGTGGTTGTGGTGGAGGGGCTGGGGTGGTGCTGAAGCAGGTGCAGCACCAGGTGGCAGTAGTGCAGCCATGGATGCCATCTCGATGATGGTGTAATCTGCAAGTTGCAGGAAAAATAGCTGTGCTCTGAAGAATAGCCAGAAACAAAATGAGAATAAGCTCTAGGGTGTGGTCTTTTATAGGGGTGCTTGCACGCGGTTTGCGGACATGCGCGCTGCCCGTGGACTGATCGAACACAAAAAAAGTTTCAAAAACTTTCAAAAAGTATGTAGAAACTCAGGATTAGTATGTGGGACTTGTGCTATGGTGAGTTTTTATTGACAAATATTGTGGATTACTTGAAAATGTACTTTTAAATTGTTCGGGGACACGAACAGTGTCCGCATTCAGAACATGCGATCAGCATGGGCGTGGTCACATGATCGCTTCGCGAACATGTTCGCGAAGGAAGCGGCTGTCCGCAGGACACCAAATGCACATACATTGGTTTGCGCATCTGCGTTGATGTTCTACGGACACTGTTCGGGTCCTGAAGTAATTAAACGTGCGTCACACGTCAAAAGAACAGTTACGGACAACCGTTTGTTCTTAGAACAGTTTAACATCCTTGCAAACATTACGGACAGACATAGCATCCTCAGGACACCTCCATTTCCGTTTAGTTACGAACATTTCAGAACACTGCGTGTGTTCTTTGAACAGTTTCAACTTTCTAGCAAACAGTACGGACAGGTATACTGTTCTTCAGGACACCTCCATTTTAATTTATTTACAAACATTTCAGGACACCGCTTGTGTTCTTAGAACAGTTTCAACTTGGTAGAGAACATTATGGACAGGTATAGTGTTCTTCAGGACACCTCCATTTTTTTCGTTTATTTACGAACATTTCAGGACACCACTTGTGTTCTTAGAACAGTTTCAACTTGCTAGCGAACAATACGGACAGGTATAGTATTCTTCAGGACACTCCCATTTTGTTTATTTATGAACAGTTCAGGACATCGCGTGTGTTCTAGGACAGTTTCAACTTGCTAGTGAACAGTACGGACAGGTATAGTGTTCTTCAGGACACCTCCATTTTCGTTTTTTATGAACATTTCAGAGCAACGCGTGTGTTCTTAGAACAGTTTCAACTTGCTAGCGAACAGTACGGACAGGTATAATGTTCATCAGGACACCTCCATTTTCATTTATTTACGAACATTTCAGAACAACCGTGCTGCCCGCGGACACCTAAATTGTTTTTTTTTAAACTGAAACTAATTAGAACACAATATAAACATTTTACTTTATTTAACATATATTAACAATTCATGACAGAGAAGGTGAGGCAGAAACGGAAACAAAAACAGGAGAATTAGGGATTTCAACATGATTGGTATCAGGTGAAGAAGGGACGGAAGTCTCATCAAAACGTTTTGGGTTATGGAAAGGGTTTGGGGATTATTACCTGGGATATGGTGAGGGGGGACAAGTACATGTGGGGCAATGATATGAAGTTTTTGTTTTAAAATGCTCCTCAACAAAAGTTTTCAAATGATTAAAATTGGTCAACAATATGTCAATTTTTTCTTTTATGCTGTCAAGAGTGTCATCCGTAACAGTTTCTTCAGAGGTATTTTCTATTTTGGTATGCTCTGTACAAAAAAATATATATGTTAAATGTATTTAAAATAATAATAATTAAATGGTTTATATTGTAAAGTGTGTAGCATTAGTTTCACTATCTTCTGACATTTCTTCATGTGGGAAATGCTCCTCTAGCCATTCCAGAGTACTAGACATTTCTGTGAGAAAAAAAAAAACATAATATATTTTTTTATCTAATACAGAAAGTTTATAAATATATGAGTAAAATGAACTACACTTACTATTTCAGGTAAGATATGTTCTGAGTACTCTGTAGGTCTGGTCTTGCTCTTAGTTGTGCAGTGTCTGTGAGGTAATTTTGTTGGAAGCCAATTTATCTTTTTTTGGTATATTCTATTTTAGAACTTATTGTATTTAAATGAATGGTTAGTGTGTTACATATATGGGTTACATTTCTTATGTATTACTACATATAATATGTATGTGTGCTGCTTTGTGAATTTTTCAAATGTTACTATGTTATGATATAACAATTAAACATACCCTCCCAGAGGTTTTAGGTAGTGGTACTGTTGTCCGAACATGTCCGCGGACATCAGAAAAGTTTGCGGACATCATATTGAGTAGAAGGGGTTCAGTATGTTCCATATTACATGTACATAAAGTCAAAGTTATTATTGTTATAGTTGTGCTACTAAAAACCTATTCAATTCAGTGAAAAAACTCTGTTAAAGGGACGTTATGGTTAAGTTGCGCTACTAAAAACCTATGAAATTCAGTGAAAAAACTTTGTTAAAGGGATGTTATGGTTAAGTTGCGCTACTAAAAACCTATGAAATTCAGTGAAAAAACTTTGTTAAAGGGACGTTATGGTTCCAAGTAAAACCGAAAAACCTTTGAAATTCGCCAGTTATGGTAAACTGAGCAACCATAACTCGCGCCACCACCGTGCACTGCTAAGCCTAACACCCAGAGCTCAAAGATTACATCACAAATGCAATTGATGACATCACTGATAGCATCACATGTCTGAAGCCCCCGTTTTTCCTTCCTGACATATCTAGGCCACATGATTTTCTTCAGTATTCAGTGATGACATCACATGTCTGGCTCACTCTTTTTTCTTTTGCTGACATATCTAGGCCACATGGTTTTCTTCAGTAACAGTCAGAAACTAAACATTTTATTTTATTTGTAGATGTATCCTTAAAGTAGGTTCTTACAGTAATTCCCTTAGAGTACAGTCACATCATATGAAACATATACATACGGGAAGACACAAGCTTGAAAGACAGCAATCCTTTTTGTGCATAAAGATAATCAATAGACTTATCAGCACTTTCTGTCACGCTCACCTGATTCCCACAGAGGCGCAGGTCTGGCTTAGAGTGCTGATGCTTCTTCAATGGTGACGCGCAGGACTCTGAAGATGGACTCACTGGCTCGCAGGAATATTCCCCTGTGCGTGAAAAGGGAGTATTACCTACTGACGGAATAATGCTCAAGCCTCCCACTCCCTTCCAACCCTCCACGATACCCTTCCTCGATTCCCTGTGAAGTCTCACCTTAGGGTCAGGAAGGATGAGCTCTCCATCCTGCTTCTGATGCAGGGGCGCGTTGAAACCCAGTTACTTCACTGGATTGAGGTTTGATGGGAGTTCAAATAAGCTTGACTATTCAGGTAAGGCGCTGTAAGAGTTCTGTAGCAAGTTCAAAAGTTCAAGCTTAATAATAATGTTCATTGTCTTATTGCAGCAAGCGCTAACGCTTATGTCTTTTTCCCCTTAGGGGCCGGGGTTCGGAATGCCGGAGATATGGCGCCGACCCGAAGTGAAACGTGCAGTTCCAGTAAATGACAGGTAAGTTCTGGATGAGCGTTCGGGTAATGTCTTTGCATTCGCTCATTCAATGTCTTTGTCTTTTTTCCCCATAGGGGCCGGGGTCCAGAATGCCAGGAAGCGGCAGGACCCAAAATGAAATGGGAATTACCCAACAGGTAAGTCTTAGAAGGAAACTGAGCTTTTCCTATTCCCTTCCTTCTCTCACCTTGTGTTCTTGTCTTTTTCTCTCTAGGCTCTGGAAAGTGGCTGCGGATCTGGATGATCGCTGCTGAAGATGGAGGTGCCCAGGAAAGGTGAGTGAAATGCAGCGCTGCAGCGATCGAAGCGAAATGCTTTTAAAATGATGTCTTCCCTTTCAGGATTGTCGGTGTGATGTCTCCGTGATGCTGCTTTAGCAGGTTAAGTCTTCTTTCTCTCCGGAGCTGACACGGTGAGCATCCAGCTGTGAGGAGCAGAACAACGCGAAGCGTGAGTTGCTGATCGGGTGTGGTTTAAATAGCTTTGGAAGAAGTTCCTGGTATGTATCCTTCCACCGATCAGGTATGTATCCTTCCCCGAACACACCCAGGGAAAGTAGTCCCACAGGTAAAGTAGTTCCATTCAGGCCTCAAGAGGGCCTGGATGTAGCAGCATGGTCTGCATCAGGTAAGTGCACATTAAAACACTTGAACACATGTCTAGCTTTATGAGCCTGGCGCCTAAGGCGCCAGGACAGGGGTCCAACATGAGCCTGGCGCCTAAGGCGCCAGGACTGTGTCCAAAGGGCCCCAGCTTGGGCCCGCTGGCACTTCCCTGGGGGAAATGATGCCTGCCTCCGGGGTTGCTGGGTCGGTCCTGGCTCCTTGGAGGTAGGCATCATGACACCTTCTGATAGTTCTGTTGTTTTTTTATGGCTGTACTTTCCCTGTATATGGTCATATTTGTATACATTGTACTAACACTACTTTCCTTAGGGTCCAATCACATCAAGTGATACATATACATAGGGTAAATAGCAGCTTTGAAACAGCAATCATTTATTTGCATACAAATAATCAGTTAGGTTATGAATTGTTTCTGCTACTACTTGTGCTTTTTGCTAACTTCACTTTCCCTGTATATACCCATATTGGTATGTGTTCTTGTCTCTTTGTGTTTTATCTATAGTAAAGCAAGTATGTAATACATGGGTTTTATTAGCTACTTATTACATATTTCACAGTACACAAAAATCTATTAAGAAAACAATTATCATTTCATTATTCAACATATTAACATTACGAATATTATACCTTCATCTTGTACGCTGCACAAAATGCTATGTTTCTGCATGAGCAGCTTAGTATACTAGATAGAACCCCATAATAGAAAGCTATTTATATCAATTCATTGTTCAATGCACTAATTAGGGTATGATATTTATTGCAATGATCCTTGACACTTTTTTCGCAACATAATAATAAGAATCCCTTGTACACAAATTTCATGAAAAGTACATACACATGTGATGTCATCAGTGATGTCATCAATGACATTTGTGATGTCATCTTTGATGTCCAGGGTGTTAGTCTTAGCAGTGCACGGTGGTGGCGCGAGTTATGGTTGCTTAGCTTACCATAACTGGCAAATTTCAAGGGTTTTTCGGTTTTACTTGGATCCATAACGTCCCTTTGACAAAGTTTTTTCACTGAATTTCATAGGTTTTTAGTAGCACAACTTAACCATAACGTCCCTTTAACAAAGTTTTTTCACTGAATTTCATAGGTTTTTAGTAGCACAACTTAACCATAACGTCCCTTTAACAAAGTTTTTTCACTGAATTTCATAGGTTTTTAGTAGCGCAACTTAACCATAACGTCCCTTTGACAAAGTTTTTTCATTGAATTTCGTAGGCTTTTAGTAGTGAAACTTAACAATAATGACTTTCACTTTATATACATATCATATGGAACTGACTGAATCTCTTCTACTGTACTTGATGTCCGCAAACTCATTTAATGTTCGCGGACATGTTCGAAGAACAGTACCACTACCTATAAAACTCTGGGGGGGTATGTTTGATTGTTATATCATAACATAGGAACATTTAACAAATTTTAAAAAAAAAGCACACAAACACATTATATGTACTAATACATAAGAAATGTAACCCATATATACAACACACTAACCATTCATTTAAATGCACTATGTTCTAAAATGGAATAGACCACAAGAAAATAAATTGGCTTCCAACATAATTACCTCACAAACACAACAGAACTGAGAACAAGAGCAGACCCACTGAGTACATAGGACATATCTTACCTGAAATAGTAAGTGTACTTAATTTTATTCATATATTTATAAACTTTCTGTGTTAGATAAAACAATATATTATCTTTTTTTTTCTCTCACAGAAATGTCTAGTACTCTGGAATGGCTAGAGGAACATTTCCCACATGAAGAAATGTCACAAGATAGTGAAACTAATGGTAAACACTTTATAATATAAACCATTTAATTATTATTAGTTTGTATACATTTAACATATATATATATTTTTTTTGTACAGAGCGTAACAAAATAGAAACTATCTCTGAAGAAGCTGTTATGGAAAACACGCTTGACAGCATAAAAGAAAAAATTGATTTATTGTTGACCAATTTTAATAATTTGAAAACTTTTGTTGAAGATTATTTTAAAACAAAAATGTCATACCATTGCCCCACATGTACTGTCCCCCCTCACCATATCCCAGTCAATTATCCCCAAACCCTATCCATAACCCAAAATGTTTTGATGAGACTTTCATCCCTTCTTCACCTAATAACAATCATGATGAAACCCCTAATTCTCCTGTTTTTGTTTCTGTTTCTGCCTCACCTTCTCTGTCATAAATTATTAATATATGTTAAATAAAGTTTAATTTTTATATTGTGTTGTAAATAGTTTCATTTTTTAAAAAAAAAAACAATCAAGGTGTCCGCGGACAGTGCAGGTGTTCTAATATGTTCGTAAATAAACGAAAATGGAGGTGTCCTGAAGAACACTATACCTGTCTGTACTGTGCGCTACCAAGTTGAAACTGTTCTAAGAACACACACGGTGTCCTGAATTGTTCGTAATTAAACAAAAATGGAGGTGTCTTAAAGAACACTATACCTGTCCGTACTGTTCGCTAGCAACTTGAAAATGTTCTAAGAACACAATTGGTGTCCTGAAATGTTCGTACATAAACGAAATTGAACGTGTCCTGAAGAACAGTCTATCTGTACTTACTGTTCGCTAGCAAATTTAAACTGTTCTAAGAACACAGGCAGTGTCCTGAAATGTTTGTTTCACGTGTGACGCAATTTTAATTAGTTCAGGACCCGAACAGTGTCCGTAGAACATCAACGCGCATGCGCTAGCCAATCTCCGTGCATTTGGTGTCCTGCGGACATGCGCTTCCTTCACAGACTTGTTCGCGAACGGATCATATGACCGCGCCCACGCTGATCGCGTGTTCTGAATGAGGACACTGTTCGGGTCCCCGAACAAATTAAAAGTACATTTTCAATTAATCCATAATATTTTTCAATAAAATCTCACCATGGCACAAGTCCCACATAGTAATCCTGTGTTTCTACATACCTTTTGAAACTTTTCAAACTTTTTTTTGTGTTTGATCTGTCCGCGGAGAGCGCGCATATCCGCGAACCGCGCACAAGCACCCCTATAAAAGACCACGCCTTAGAGCTTATTCTCATTCTTTTTCTGGCTATTCTTCAGAGCACAGCTATTTCTCCAGCAACCTGCTGATTACACCATCGAGATGGCATCCCTGGCTGCATAACTGCCACCAGGTGCTGCACCTGCTTCAGCACCACCCCTACCCCCTCCACCACCACCACCTCCCCAAGGGCCTGAAGAGGGGAACAGGAGTGAGGATGCGGAGGAGGAAGAATAGGATGATGAGAATCAGGTAGAGGAAAACCATACTACCCGCACTAGGCGTGAGTCTTGGGTGTGGCGGTTATTTACCATTCATGGTAATGTTCCTAAGGCTCGTGCGAACCGTGTTACCTGCAATGAGTGCAAAATGATACTCAGTCGTGGGAAGCATGGTAAGTACAGCTTTGGGACCACTACTATGTAGCGACACCTGAGGTCATTTCACTCTGGGGCTATTCGCAGGTTTGTACCTTGCGAAGAACGTAGCAGGTTGATTTCCTCTACTTTATCCTCTGTTTCTGATCCTGTCACCACAAGGACCACCTCTGTGGGACAGCGTCTTCCTCAAGCTGCCTCAAAGGCCATACAGAATGCTGATGACCCTTACCTTTCGAGGGACACAGTTATATGTATGTACTGTGACACAGTACTCTGCAGGGGGGAGCGACTTCGTAGTGCTTTTGAGACTATCGTCTCAGAGCACGAGAAGATCTGCTCACTACCCAAATAAAACCTACTCTACATCTTCCTCTCTCAGCTCGCCCGTTCTTATCCCTGTGGTTGGTGTCCCCCCCCTTTACCTTCCTTTCCCCTCCTCTCCTAGTGTGTTGTGTATAAAAAACCCAAAAAAAATACAAAATATCAAAAATCAAAAAAAAAGTAAGGCTCTTTTCAGAGCCGCCTTTTACAGTTAAAAAATAGAAGTGAAAATAAATGAAGCAGGGCCCTTTGTATTTTTTAGAAGTCCGCGGACAGTTCGCGAACATTTAAAAAATTGGGTTGCTACCCCATCACAAACATTGCAATTTTCTCTGGGAAGAAGTGGTGGCTCTGAAAAGAGCCTTTGGGTGGTGTTTGTAAGTCAAAAATTATAACTGCTTAACACCTACTTCAAAACGGTTGTTGTAATTCCAAAAAAGGTTGCAATGCATTTTGTACATTTCTCAGAAAAATCTGATTGCCAGCATAAGTAAGATGGACTCCATCTCTGCGAAAAATGTATGTACTACGAAACATTGGTGTCGATTCATGGAATTAATGTGCGTCGAAAATTCCCGCGCAGAGGTGCCAAAACGTGCGATTCGCAGTAAAAGTGCGAAAATCGCAGTGCAAGTGCGAAAATCGCACACCGGTGCACAGGATATCTAACGGCGTGCGCCACGGTCACAGCGAAATCGCACATAGCGCGGCGCACACAACAAAAGTAGGCGGAACACGGGGCGTAACACTCGGAATGGAGAACAACTCGTCAAAATGTGGGCGTCACCGAAGTACAGGAGGCAAGTGCGCGGAACGCCCACACGCTCGCCTGCAACACGTATTCATGGAATCCAATAGGGCAAACCAGCGCACTGTCAAACCAGCGCACAGGCCCAAACACGTCCACCACAAGAAAGCAGGCAGTAGTGTCTCAGCCCCTGAAATAAATGTGCGCCAAAATGTGCGCCAACAAAAAGCACCTACATACAGCTATGATGAATGTCACATACTGTGGCCCTCTAAGACAAATGACGTGCAAAGGGGTACGCGACAAACATGGACACCCGCTGTGTGAAAAATAGCATGTGCTTGCATTCTGTGCTGCGCGGAAAGTCCCACATGCGATTTGCCTGGGTACGTGTATTCCAGGGTGCGCGGGAAGTCCCACACACGATTGGCTAGGTACGTGTATTCCGGTGTGCGTGGGAAATTCCACACGCGTATTGCCTGGGTCCGTGTATTCCGGGGTGCGCAGGAAGTCCCACAGGCGAATTGGCTGGGTCCATGTATTCCGGAGTGCATGGGAAGTCCCACATGCGATTGGCCTGGGTACGTGTATTCCGGGGTGCGCGGGAAGTTCCACACGCTAATTCTGCAGGGTACGTGTATTCCGGGGTGCGCGTGAAGTTCCACAGGCTAATTCTGCAGGGTCCGTGGATTCCGGGGTGCGCGGGAAGTTCCACACGCGATTTCAGCAGGGTACGTGTATTTCGGGGGTGCCGGGTAGTACTACACGTGAATTGACTGTGTGGGTCCTCCCAGGTGTTCCCTCAACACCCTCCATGGCCCCACAGGGGACTACCCTGCACCCCTGCTCATGTCCCGCAGGCAGCCCATCCACCATGGCCATGCCCCCCAGCCAACCCACATGTCACCTTGCACTACTGATCACCAACGCATGTCCCCCTGCCCCTCCCCATCCCCCAGCATCCAGGGGCACCCTCCACCAGGCACCCACACATGTCTCCCATCACCCCCACCCCCCAGCAGTCAGGGGTACCCTCCACCAGGAACCCACTCATGTCCCCCTGCACCCCTACCCACCAGCATCCAGGGGCACCCTCCACCAGGCCCCACATGTCTCCCACCACCCCCACCCCCCAGCAGTCAGGGGCACCCTCCACCAGGACCCCACTCATGTCCCCCTGCACCCCCACCCACCAGCATCCAGGGGCACCCTCCACCAGGCCCCCACACATGTCCCCCATCACCCTCAAACCGCAGCAGTGCATGGCACCCTCCACCAGGCCCCCACTCATATCCCCCTGCACCCCCACCCCCCAGCAGCCAGGGGCACCCTCCACCAGGCCCCCACTCATGTCCCCCTGCACCCCCACCCACCAGCAGTCAGGGGCACCCTCCACCAGGCCCTCACTCATGTCCCCCTGTACCCCCATCCACCAGCAGTCAGGGGCACCTTCCACCAGGCCCCCACACATGTCTTCCTGCACCCCCACCCCCAGCAGTCAGGGGCAGCCTCCACCAGGCCCCCACTCATGTCCAACTCATGTCCCCCTGAACCCCCACCCACCAGCAGTCAGGGGCACCCTTCACCAGGCCCCCACACATGTCTCCCTGCACCCCCACCCCCCAGCAGTCAGGGGCACACTCCACCAGGCCCCCACTCATGTCCAACTCATGTCCTCCTGCACCCCCACCCACCAGCATCCAGGGGCACCCTCCACCAGGCCCCCACACATGTCTCCCATCACCCCCACTCCCCAGCAGTCAGGGGTACCCTCCACCAGGCCCCCACTCATGTCCCCCTGCACTCCGACCCACCAGCATCCAGGGGCACCCTCCACCAGACCCCCACACATGTCTCCCACCACCCCCACCCCCCAGCAGTCAGGGGCACCCTCCACCAGGCCCCCACACATGTCTTCCTGCACCCCCACCCCCCAGCAGTCAGGGGCACCCTCCACCAGGCCCCCACACATGTCTCCCTGAACCCCCACCCCCCAGCAGTCAGGGGCACCCTCCACCAGGCCCCCACTCATGTCCAACTCATGTCCTCCTGCACCCCCACCCACCAGCATCCAGGGGCACCCTCCACCAGGCCCCCACACATGTCTCCCATCACCCCCACTCCCCAGCAGTCAGGGGTACCCTCCACCAGGCCCCCACTCATGTCCCCCTGCACTCCGACCCACCAGCATCCAGGGGCACCCTCCACCAGACCCCCACACATGTCTCCCACCACCCCCACCCCCCAGCAGTCAGGGGCACCCTCCACCAGGCCCCCACTCATGTCCCCCTGCACTCCGACCCACCAGCATCCAGGGGCACCCTCCACCAGGCCCCCAGACATGTCTTCCACCGCCCCCACCCACCAGCAGTCAGGGGCACTCTCCACCAGGCCCCCACTCATGTCCCCCTGCACCCCCACCCACCAGCATCCAGGGGCACCCTCCGCCAGGCCCCCACACATGTCTCCCATCACCCCCACCACCCAGCAGTGCAGGGCACCCTCCACCAGGCCCCCACACATGTCTCCCTGCACCCCCACCCACCAGCAGTCATGGGCAGCCTCCACAAGGCCCCCACTCATGTCCCCCTGCACCCCCACCCACCATCATCCAGGGGCACCCTCCACCAGGCCCCCACACATGTCTCCCACCACCCCCACCCCCAGCAGTCAAGGGCACCCTCCACCAGGCCCCCACTCATGTCCCCCTGCACCCCCACCCACCAGCATCCAGGGGCACCCTCCGCCAGACCCCCACTCATGTCTCCCATCACCCCCACCACCCAGCAGTGCAGGGCACCCTCCGCCAGGCCCCCACACATGTCTCCCTGCACCCCCACCAACCAGCAGTCAGGGGCAGCCTCCACCATGCCCCCACCCATGTGCCCCAGCCAACACGTCATCACAATCCAGATCCCAGGGTCCTATGACCACCCAAATCCCACCCCACGCCACCCCAGTCCAAACACCCAACCAAGCTTTACATCCATTCAAAATGGAAATACCCATTACATGATAGATAAGAAATAAGCAGTATGCGCATGAGTACAAGTCCGTCAGACCCACACAATGGCAACACATGACTGTGAAAACCCACATCCTGACAGGCATGAAACCAATGAGAGAAGTCCACACATTGAAGTGAGAAACAAAAATGTATTACAGTGTAAATGAAGTGAATGAAATATAAACAAACAATAATGGCAATAAAAATCAAAAAGCAGCATGTCCACAAAAATAATAAATAACGAAAATGGGACTCCAAAATAACCGTAAAGAAATTGTGTCCAAAGTCACTGTCCAACAAAGCAAATCCAAAGGGATAGTAAAGTGAAAATCCATTGCTCCATGGTGAAAAAAATAATAAAAGATGAAGGCCACAAATCCACTGTCAAACTATGTACAACAGCAAATCCAGGGTCCATGATCCCAACGATGTAAATGAAACCTACAATAAAACCTACCTAACTAATAACTATATACAAAAAAGTGGGGCATAGTCCAAGCGCCCCAAATTTAAAAAAAGAAATAAAACCTAACACTAATTAACTATGCACAAAGGCGGCGGGCTAGTCCAGCCGCTCACTCCGTGGTGTCCCGGGCCAGGGCATCATCGAACTCCTGTTCGATGTCCCGGAGGCGGTCCTGTTCCATGGCCCCGAGGGTCCGCAGGGACGCCGACAAGTCCTCCTCCAACTCCCTGCGGATTCCCTCGAGGCACTCGGCCCGCCTCAGGGCCCTCCGCATGGAGTTCTCCGCCCTGACCATCGTGAGCCGTGCCTCTTCCGCCCGCCGCCGCTCCGCACCTATCTGCTGGCCCAACCGCTGCCACACGGAAGACACTTTCCGTCCTGGGTCCTCCTGCCCTCCGGCCAATGCCTGTCCCTCTGATGTAGATTTCCTCGAGCCATGATGCCTCCCACGTTGACTCCGCTGCTGCCTTTGACGCGACTGCCTCTGCCAGCATGACGGCATCCAGGCTGATGGAATCCACCGACGCCGTCGTGCACGTGCCCTGCCCAATGATACCGGCACATACTCCATCTGCTGGGGTCCAGTTGCTGTGGTGTCTACCCCTGCTGGACCTCTGACTCCCGACTGTGGCAGGGATGGCATCCCCACCAAGCCGGCTGCGTTGGTCAGGGCAGGTCCACAGGGGGCCCTGGTGGCATCTGGACCGGAAGATGGCATGGAGAACGACTGGCGTATAGTCTCCACAGAGGAGGAGAGGGCCGCCAGATTGGTCGACACATGTATGAAACCCCCGACCACGGCCGATCCCAACTGGGCCACATTGGCACGGTGCTCTTCATGATGGCGTGCAAGCTCCTCCCGGGAAGCATGCACGTCATCACGAATGACACCCGTGCGCAACGCGACACTAATCAAGATCTTCTCCATACGGCCACGGGTCCCCTCGTCCGCAGGTGGAGGGGAGTCAGATGATATGGACATCCCCCCTACCTGCGGACGGGCCTGATATGGGGCATCCCTGCTGGTGCATGGTGGTGCAGTCACAGTGTCAGGGACAATGACATGCACAGGCCCCGCCATGGCGACCTGTGCTGCCTCCTGCCCCTGGGCTGCACCACTTGCACCAGCAGGGATGCCCCCACCAGGCCCCATGTGCGCCTCAGTAGCGGCCTCCTCCTCCTCTGTGGAAACCACCAACCTGGATGGCTCCACACTGTCTTCTGCCGTTGCAAGCCCCTGTGGGGGCTCACCCACCCCTTCCGCTGCAGCCGTGGGGGCATCCCCGCCGCTTTGCTCCACAGCGCCGTCTCCGCCCTCTTCTTCACTTGCCGCTGTGTAGAGGGAGACATAGAACACAAGCATCAGGGTACTGTACAATGGTCCCCTAGACAGGAAGCAATAGCAGATGAGTGGCACTGTCAAAGATCACTTGCATCATGTCCCTCCACAAAACATGGGTCAGTTCAGGTAAAACACACACAGTAACAGGCATGGCACATGCTATGGACATTTGCATACATGTCCAAGGGTCTCTCCAAACATACAATGTTGTTATGGAACTCACATGCATCATGGGTCATGCCTATCACATGCACACACATCAACGTAATTTCATCCATCTGGCATTGTACACCCCAGAAACAGTGGATACAAGGATAACTAGGCAGCATCTGTGAATCTGTACATAGTCACAGGCATGTGTCATGCATCCATGGCATTCACAAGTCACAGACACGCAGGTCAGACACACAGACATGGATACCATACATGTACATGGCATCAGCACCCATCCCTCACCCCCACCCATGTCCAGGAACAGAGACTGGCATGCTCTCATGTGTCCAATCTGCATATGGCTCCCCATGATGCATTAAAACACATGCACCAACCGTGTGGTTCACACATTACTGGTCTCACATGCATGACCATGAATTTCCTGCACACATACATGCGTACATGGCCTATGCCACACATACAGACAAGCATCAGACAACCAGCACACTGCAACATGCCCTGTCTCACACAGCAATGCTTGCCCACTTACCGCTCAACTCCAGACGGGTCTGCCTCGCAAGGATCTGGGCGTGGAGCGCTGGGTCTACACGTTCCAGGACCCTCACCTGGATGGTACTAATACGGCCCCGGCCCCCCTCCACGAGGCTCCGGGCCTTCAAGAGGGTCCTGGACCTCAAGTCCTCTCAGCGCTTCTTGACTTTCTGGATGTTGCGGGTTGCCACCCCGTCCGCGTTGATGGCAACCACCAAGTCGTCCCAGATCCTGTTCCGTCCTTCCTTGTTGGCGCATGATGATCCGAAGAGGGCATCATACTGCCCCAGAACTTGTTCCACCAGGACACCAACTTCGGTGGCAGTGAAGCTGGTGCCCCTCTGCCTCTCTGGCCGGGGGTTGCCACTGGTGCCAGATGTTGCAGTGCCCGACGTGGCAACCCCAGAGGCAGGAGTGGGTGGGCAACTGGGACCTGGGGCTGAGCTGTGGAGCGATGGTATAGCAGTCGGGAGTCTTCTGTTCCAGCAGGGTGGACACAGCAACTGGACCCCTGCAGATGGCAGATTTGCAGGCACAAAATGGCAGTGCACAGTGGCAGCAGGCAGGCAGGCAGCAGCAGATGGCTCGTGGGAGGCTGCTCGGGGCTCTGGGGGGCAGTAATTCGGCCTTCTGGGCAGGAGCGTGGTCTTCCATGTGCTTACGCGTGGCCAGCTTGATACAGAGTGATTGGGCACGTGAAAATCCTGCACGTCAACGTGAAATTCGAGGAAAGGGCCTTAGCGCGTAAGCGCGTCAGCACGCATACGTGATTCCATTGGACCAAAGGCCCTCAGCGCGTAAGCGCGTCTGTGACGTGACACGCGCGGGTGTTTCCCTCATAGCACGTGATGACAGAGCACACGTAGAAACACTGCACGTCAGAGTATCATTGCGTGTAATTGGATGAAAGTGTGCGTACACGCAATTGGCCTGGGTACTTGTATTGCAGGGGTTTGCGGGAATTCTCACACGCGATTTGCCTGGGTACGTGTATTACAGGGGTGTGCAGGAATTCTCACACGCAATTTGCTTGGGTAAGTGTATTACAGGGGGGCGCGGCAATTCTCACACGCGATTTGCTTGGGTATGTGTATTACAGGGGTGCGCGGGAATTCTCACACGCGATTTGCTTGGGTATGTGTATTACAGGGGTTTGTGGGAATTCTCACACGCGATTTGCTTGGGTACATGTATTACAGGGGTGTGCGGGAATTCTTACACGCGATTTGCTTGGGTATGTGTATTACAGGGGTGCGCGGGAAGTTTTACACGCTCGCCAACAACACGTATCCATGGAATTGAACGGGACTAAGGCATGCGCACAAAAAAACGTGCTAATCCGGAAACACGTACGCCAGCAGGAAGCAGGCGTACGTCGACCCGCGCAGCATAAAAGTGCGCGCAAACAACAAACAAGCTCAGACACCAGGATGAATATACCGTTCTTAGCAGAAGTGGCCGTAGGTTACCAAAGGAGGAGGAGGAGGATAGTGAGGGCCCGAATTTTCACTCCCAGAACCAGCCTTTTTGGGATGCCTGATGACCAGGTGTATGGGAGGTACAGGTTTCCACCTCACATAATACTGGACCTGGTGAGTGAGTGGGAGGATGTCCTCACATCACCCACCCTGTGCTCCCAAGCACTCAGCCCCCTGGAGAAGGTCCTTAATGTACTGCAATTCTTGGCCACTGGATCATTTCAGCGGACAAGTGCCATAGTGGGTGGGGTGTCACAGGCCATGCAGTCACGCTGTCTACACCAGGTCTTGAACATCATCACTGCACGCCCATCAGTCCGCAGGCACATATACCTGCCCAGGACACCTGCAGAAAGGCAGGCTGCCCCCCTGGAATTCTACGGTGTGGCACAATTCCCCAAAGTGCTAGGTGCCATTGACTGCACCCATGTGGCACTACGTCCCCCCAGGGCATCTGAGCACATCTATAGGAACCGCAAGCACTGGCATTCCATCAACGTGCAGGTAGTATGTAATGCCAAGGGAATCATCACCTCAGTATATGCCAACTATCCAGGGTCCACCCACGACAGCTTCATTTTCCCGAATGTCTACCCTAAGCCGGGACCTAGAAGCTGGGCGGCATGGCGATACATGGCTGCTTGGTGAGTATGAATGCCACTGCACATGCATGCATGTCAGATGCAGAGTTATGTCACTACCCCACTGATGATACCCATCACCTCCTCACCAGGCGACAGTGCATACCCTCTGAACACCCACATGATGACGCCTATTCGGAACCCCATCACGCCTCCCGAGGTAAGATACAACACAGCCCATATTGCAACCCGGGGCATAGTGGAGCGCACATTCGGAGTGCTCAAGTCGCGCTTTCGCTCCCTTGACCGTTCTGGCAGGCAGCTGTTATATGCGCCCCCAGTAGTGTGCAGGATCATAGTGGTAGCATGTGTCCTGCACAATGTTGCAACATGCCGGGGCCTGGCTGTGGACATGGTGGTGCCCCCACATCCCCAACCACATGCACGCCCGCTGCGCATGGGAGGGGAAAGGGCACAGGGTGAGGCAGCCCGTACGCAGCTGGTGGCTAATTACTTCACATAGAAATCACACCCCTGTGGAGTGCACACAGCCCTGGCACATACCATCTGATAAGCAATGATGACTCGACCTGACAATTATGATGAACAAAGGGACAATCAACTGTCAGAACCATAGTAGCCTGAGATTGTTCATGTGGAAGTGTCACAATGTGGCATTCCTTCCTACACAAACACCACCAATGCATTGTCATCAAAAGACACACTTCCATGCATCAGAAATGAATACCCACTTGCAAAATACTACATGAGAACAGTGCCATGTCACCCAACCCCTCCCCGGCACGGCCACACAACACACCCTGGCATGTCATGCAATGTGAGAGCAAACAAATTAATCCCCACAACATGCCCCAAGTGTCACCAACTACAGTGTCCCTAATGGAAACTGGCCACACATGAAATGTTCACAGTAATGCAGGACCTACAACACACATTACCAAATACTTACCAAGAATACCAATCACCTACACAACCTCCAACCTACCTTAAACATGACAGTACAGACTTAAAAAATTGGTAGCCTCACTACCTGATAATGCCAGCACTTCGAACACTTCCAAGTATACAGTGTTAGCGCCAAGCAAGAGTGTAGGTGCACTGCTTACAACATGGACTCCAGTTCCAAGGTAGACCGCCTTGTGAAGACATGAGAAATGGACCTGCAAATTAGGAGGATGAGATGGATGCAGAGGCACATATCAATACACCATGCAGTGTACAATACAACAACAATATTCACTAGGAATGTATACACAGTATTGACTACAGACTGCCCACACATCAAATGGGAGTCCAACGTCACCATGTACGTCAATGTCACTTGGGCACACCCTTTGCAAGCCCATGGAAACGGGAAGCAGGAGGGGTGTGTGTCACACAAACCCAAGCATCTGACCCAAATTAATGACAAGCCTGCATGTGCCCAGCCACAATACAGCGTATGCCCACAGGAGCCACACAAGGCAACACACTGTCCAAAAAAAAATTAACATTTTTTTTAAAAAAATCAAAAATTTCCATTAATGGGCCTGGGGGGTAGGGGAGGCCACCCAGGAGGTCCGAGGACAGGGTGCACACCAAAACCCACCTGTGTGGATCTTGCAAAAAAAACACCTCCATGGGCTCATGGCCTGCACGGCTACCCTATTGTGGGAGAATCGCTGCTGTCGCTCTCCTCACCCTCTGCAACTGCATCAGGAGGTGGTGGCACTATGGGAGGCAGCCCACGCAAAGCCCTAGTCTGGTCCTCCATGGCAGCAAGCATGCGGGTGTGGAAGGTCTCGTTCTGGAGGATAATTGTGCGTAGGTCCCCATGCAACAACACACGGGATGCCTGGGCCTCCGCCCTAGTTGCCTGCATCTCAGCTGAGAGCGTACGTGTGAGACGCTCCAGCTGCTGTTCTGTCCTTGTGTTTGTTGAAGCCTCAAGCTCAACAAGAGTCATCCTGAGGTGACAGAGTTCCACCCTCAGGGCTTCCCTGTGGCCCTGGGACTCTATGGAAATGGCTTCCCGCAGAGTCGCCAGTGCCGCCCGCCTGTCCCTGTCGTACGCCAACATGTCCACCCTGTGTGACTGGCAGATGGAGTCTGTTGCCTGCTGTAGTCGCTCCATCAGCCTTTCGGGGGGGACAATGTAAGTGGCCACCCTATCCATGGCCTGAGCCATCATCTCTGATGATGCTGCCTGTTGGGTTGCCATACCGTATATGGATTGCTCCCATGCGGTATTGCCATGTGGCGTACGGCCACCACGTCGGCGGGCACCACACCTGTCTTGGGCAAGGCGAACTGCACCTTGCTGTGCCTGCACTGCCTGATGCTGCAGGACTGCATTCCCCCTCTGATCTGCTGGCCCAGGAACAGGATCAGATGTTGCGGAGTGTGACCCTGCATCCGTAACCACCAAAGTTGTACCTGCCAACACTGACATCCCAATTGAGGGTTCTAACCCTGGTGCAGGTGGGTCGGACAGAACAGAATCCCTCCCAGGAACATTCATCTGCGACGGCACATGGGTCTCATCATCTGAATCGACACTTGAATACAGCTCAGGGGATGTGCAGCCAGAGACACCCCTTGAGAGCACGACCTGCAGCAGTTGTGGGTTCTCACCCACCACCACACCACGTCCCTCACTGGTGGTTGGTCGCCACTGAGACCCCTCCTGGGTCTGCACCATCTCCACAACCCCAGCAGTATCAGGTGCGTCATCCCCTGCAAAGACATAAAAGAAAAGAAATGGAAACAGGCATTAGCACTATGGCACACAATTAGGGCTGAGAAGCTACAGAAACAGTACTTGATTGACACATGTCCCATATGACTAAAACCCTCACATGCATGCACCGTCACTGCGTGTGAAGGGGAGGCAGATGGCACACATTGATGACACCAAGATGGAAGATGAACACATTTTCTGCATGCTGCCTAGCAATGGCATCACACATTGGCCTGTGATTAGCAGGTCAAATACACATGCCATCACACAGATGGCATGTACCCTATCCATAAAGTGAAGAGGGAGATGAGGGCACCAATTGTTCATTCAGTCTAGTTTGCTCATGAAATTGATATTTTCATTGAAATGGTTCAAATGTTTAACCTGGAGCTGCCAGTCCAAAATGGTCCTATAGCACAGGGACATGTCTAAACAAATCATATCCAGGAAACAAAGTCAGTCCACTGTACCATAGCCATGTCAGACATGTGACAATAGGACTGAGAAATGCTTAGTAAAAGTGGTGGTATGCAAACAATCTGCCTGAATAAACAGAGAAAAATAAGCAACAATGTTGTGGCAAGATGACACTTCAAGGGCAACTGGCGTGGTGTTGGGCTAGATGTCTAATGTTGGCAGAAGGGAAACTGCTATATCCAAATGCTGGTGCGCAGAATGTATTGGATGAGGCACATGGGTGACCCAAACCACTCAGGCACACACACCCTCACCTGGCACCTAAACAGAAGCCATCACACACACACCATGCACATGGATGACACACACATGCATGTGCACTCACCGGACAATGCCTCGTAATCTGCCAGTTCTCCCACGCCTTGGATCTGTTCCTCCGTGACGTAGGTCCCAGCAACATGCTCATGTGGAGTGAGTTCTATGTCCTCTGCTGGAGACCCACCTCCAGTCACTAGAGTAGCGGCATGACTTGAGGCCAGCTTATTCTTTGCCCTGTGCTTCAGGTCATTCCAGCACTTGTAGCATTCAGTAGCTGTGCGCCTCACGATTCCAAGGGCACTTATGATGTCCGCGATGGTCTGCCAGTGTGCCAGAAGTTGTGCAGGTGTGGTCTTGGATCCTGCAACAATCACCATTTCGCGGTCATGTGCGGACACATACTCTACAAGTGCATTCAGTTCGGCCTTATTGAAGCCGGGCTTCCTTGACAGGCCGGACTGTGTAGCCATGTGTGGGGAATCAGCCTCTACTGGACGAGCACTCTTCCGCTTCCGCTTGGAAGGTGGTGGGGATCCTGAGTGTCCTTCGCCGCTCTGGACACTAGGGGCAGGAGCCCCGGTGGACTCTGTACTAGGAGTGTGGAATTGCACACTCAGCATGGGAGTTGGTGCAGGCATTAGCTCAAGTGTGATGGTGTCAGGGGGAATGTCAGCAGGATGGACTTGGACCGACACTGTCCTCGCTGGGTGTGTGAGAGGTGGGGTGGATGGAGCCGCAGCTGCCCCTGCAGCCTCCCCATCCTGCCTACGTGGGGCAGCAGATGACCTAGCTGCCCCTGATCCACGTGGCCTGATGACACCAACGTGTACCGGCGCACGTGGCCTAGACCTGCTGACCTGGAAGTCAGCCATGGAGTCACCCTGTGCCTAGTCTGGTTCCACAGTGGGCTGGTCCAACAAGGGCTGAGCATGGATGGTGTCAGCCACGTTACCCTCAACCAGGGGGGGGGCATGCATGTCCCTGACTGGTCCTGCACACATGGGGGGCTAGGGGCACCCTGCAAGTCACAGGCACGTCCCCTACCGGATCCACCACGGCCACCGCTTGGGGCTCGGCCACCTTTTCCACCCTTACGGCTTGTTCGCCTCCCAGCCATGGCACTGATGTTATTGTGCGTATGGGAGTCGCTGTGAAATATTGTCCTGGGCAATTGGGGGTGAAAGGGGTTGGGTACCAGATGGTAATCGTACCCTAGTGCTCTAGCAAGGCTGTATGTCACCCCTGGGGAAAGATGACGGGTCACGCAACGCACAGGCACCACAAAAAAGGGAAGTAAGGTGCACACAACCCCTCCTAGACCACGTGTGTGGAAAAATAAACCTGCACTACGCTGTGGCACCCAGAAACACAAGAATGAACGTATGCATGTCACACGCAGCCTAGAATGACCTCTGAAGGGGTATGCGACACACAGGGCAAGCACAGATGTTAAATACGTGTACGACTCACCGTCTGCCAGGAACAAAAGCGTGAAAAATATGCGCGTGTGCGCATTGGCAACAACCCCGCCAAAAGAAGAATTGTACGCTGTCTGAGGAGACAGGACAACAGTAGAAGGGAACGCTGTTTGAGGAAACAGGCCCAGGAAAAAGAGGAAAAGAGAAAAAGCTGTCAGAGGTAACAGGGAGTACGAACTTGAAACGCCGTGAAGTAAATCGCGTGTGAACCGACAAGAAGTACAGATTTCACCCACTCGCTCTCCACGAAAAGCACGTACAAGGAAATGGCGTTCTACATGTACCTTTTATACACACGTCACAGACGCGCATACATGATGAGGCCATTTCCACCAATTACACGCTTTGACACTCGCACGTGTATATTTTTTTTTACATGCGCCTTTCTCTACGCCCATGTGCGTGACATCATAAGATGCGCCTGGGGGCCTTTGGGCCAATGAATTAACGTACGTGTGCTGACGCGCTTACGCACTAAGGGCCTTTCCTCAAATTACACGCAGACGTGCTGGATTTTCACGTGCCAAATCACTCCGTATCAAGCTGGCCACGCGTAAGCACATGGAAGACCACGCTCCTGCCCAGAAGGCCGAATTACTGCCCCCCAGAGCCCCGAGCATGCTCCCACCTGCCATCTGTTGCTGCCTGACTGCCTGCTGCCCGCGTGTCCTGCCATTTGCTGCCTGCACATCAGCCAGGGTGCTGTTGCTGTGACCACCCCTGCTGGAACCGAAGACTCCCGACTGGGATACCATCGCTCCACAGCCCAGCCCCAGGACCCAGTTGCCCACCCACTCCTGCCTCTGGGGTTGCCATGTCGGGCACTGCAACATCTGGCACCAGTGGCCAACCCTGGCCAGAGAGGCAGAGGGACACCAGCTTCACTGCCACCGAAGTTGGTGTCCTGGTGGAGCATGTCCTGGGGCAGTATGATGCCCTCTTTGGAAGGTTGCGTGCTGACAAGGAAGGACGGACTCGGATCTGGACGGACATTGTGACTGCCATCAATGCGGAGGGGGTGGCAGTCAGACTATTCCATCATGTGAAGAAGCGCTGGGAGGACTTCAGGTCCAGGACCCTCAAGAAGGCCCAGCGCCTCCTGAAAGCAGCGGATGCTAAGGGGCGCCGGGGCCAGTTGTCGGAAGATCAGATGAGGGTCCTGGAACGCATATCCCCAGCGCTCCACATCCAGGTCCTTGAGAGGCAGACCCGTCTGGAGTCGAGCGGTAAGTGTACATGCATACTGATTGTAAGCTGTGCGTGTGGTGGTGTGGCAGGAGTGTGCAGGTTGCACATGTGGTTTTATGTGGCCAAGTATGGGGGGGTACAGGCCGTGAGGCTGACACATGCGAGGGCTCTCATGTGTGACACATGGATGGTGCTTGTGTGTGTAGGCTTGCATGGCAAAGGATGTGGAAGAATGATTGGCAGGTGTGACATGGATGCTGATCTGAACACTGCGACAGTTGGCGGAGGTGTACACATGCATGCAAGTGTGGTGGTGTGTGCATGTGTAGTGCACTCTCTGTGTCACATGTGATGTCTGGCTCACCTTTGCCTGCTCATGCTGTTGTATGTGTATGGATGGTGCTGGCTGTTGCGATATGGCTGTGGTATAGCTCATGTGTGCAAGTTGAAATGACATGTGTGTTGGGGATTGTGATGGCATGTCTGAGGTTTGCCAATGCCACTCATGTACAACTGTCATGTGTTTATGAGTCCATTATACAGTGCCCTGATGCCTGTGTTTTATTTCTCCCTGTCTGCAGCGTCAACTGATGAAGAGAGCGGAGAAGGTGCTGTGGAGCACAGCAGCAGGGGTCGCACCACCAGCCGGAGACGCAAGGCCCGGCTCCCCTCCCAGGTTGTGATCTCGTCGGGGAGTGAGGGAGTCCGGTGCCGTGTCCGAGGCCGCAGCTGCCGAGGGGAGGTCCAGGAGGCGGAGGTTGGAGTTGGACTCCTCGGCAGCAGAAGGGGCAGCTGGGACCCCACAGGGCCCAACGGAGGAAGATGGCACGGAGTCATCCAGGTTGGTGGGGGGTTTGGTGGAGGAGGAGGCCATGCAAGCAACAGAGGTGGGGTCTGGAGGTGGGGATTCCACTGGTGCTAGTGGTGCAGTCCAGGACCAGGGACAGGTGGCAGCACAGGCCATCGCAGAGGTGTCTATGTGCAATCCTGTCCCTGCTCCTGTCACTGCATCATCTTGCACCAGCAGGGATGCCTACCTCCAGACCCGTTCTCAGGGAGGGGATTGGCTTACACCAACTGGCCTTCCTCTCCCTGCGGATGTGGCTATCCTGGACCAGGTTGAGCCTGTCCAGGGTGGGGTGGTGTTGCGTCAACGGGCCATGCAAGCTGACCTGCCGTCTTTCCATGATGAGACTGCATGTCTTCTCACATGGCTCGTTGACCGCGTTGACCCACTGGCACAGCTCACCATGGCCGGATTCCTCCGTTTCCTGGACCTTGTTCCGACCCCCTCCTCAACGGAACCCCCTATGCCCCAGTCGTCCTCCATGCCCTCTTCCCACCCATGTGTCACCTGGGTGCCCTGTGGAGCTGCCTCTGACCGTCCGGCCAGGATGGTGGACAACGGATCCCTGCCACAGTCAGGACTCGGACGTCGAGCAGGGGTGGCCACATCAATAACTGCACCCCAGCTGGAGGAGGAGGCACCATCGGACAGGGCACATGGACAGCAGCAGCAGCAGCAGCAGCATGAGGCTGTAGGTGGGAGCCACGATGGCTCGGGGCCTTCGACATCGGAGGGGCAGGCATCGGCCGGAGGGCAGGAGGACCCAGGACGGGAAGTGTCTTCTGTGTGGCAGCGGTTGGGCCACACCATAGATGCGGAGCGGCAGCGGGCAGAAGAGGCACGGCTCACAATGGTCAGGGCAGAGAACTCCATGCGGAGGGCCCTAAGGCGGGCCGAGTGCCTCGAGGCAATACGCAGGGAGTTGGAGGAGAACATGTCGTCGTCCCTGCAGACCCTCGGGGCCATGGAACAGGACCGCCTCCGGGACATTGAGCAGGAGTTCGATGATGCCCTGGCCCGCAATATCCAGAAGTGAGCTGTTGGACTAGCCCGCTGCCATTGTATATAGTTAATTAGTGTTAAGTTTTATTTTAATTTTTTTAATTTGGGGCACTTGGACACTTTTTTGTATATAGTTATTAGTTAGGTGGGTTTTATTGTAGGTTTCATTTACATAGTTGGGATCATGGACCCTGGATTTGCTCTTTGTACATAGTTTGACAGTGCATTTGTGGCCTTCATCTTTTATTATTTTTTCACCATGGAGCAATGGATTTTCACTTTACTTTCCCTTTGGATTTGCTTTGTTGGACGGTGACTTTGGACACAATTTAATTACGTTTATTTTGGATTCCCATTTTCATTATTTATTATTTTGGTGGACATGCAGCATTTTGATTTTTGTTCCCATTATTGTTTCTTTTGATTTCATTCACTTCATTTACACTGTAATACATTTTTGTTTCTTACTTCAATGTGTGGACTTCTCTCATTGGTTTCATGCCTGCCACAATGTGGGTTTTCACAGTCATGTGGTACCATTGTGTGGGTATGACGGACTTGTACTCATGTGCATACTGCTTATTTGTTATCTATCATGTAATGGGTATTCCATTTTGAATGGATGTAAAGCTTGGTTGGGTGTTTGGACTGCAGTGGCGTGGGGTGGGATTTGGGTGGGCATAGGAGCCTGGGATCTGGATTGTGATGACGTGTTGGCTGGGGGGCCTGGTGGAGGGTGCGCCTGGATGCTGGGGGGTGGGGGTGATGGGAGACATGAGTTGGACATGAGTGGGGGCCTGGTGGAGGGTGCCCCTGGATGCTGGGGGGTGGGGGTGATGGGAGACAAGAGTGGGGGCCTGGTGGAGGGTGCTCTGCACTGCTGGGGGGTGGGGGTGGTGGAGCCATGAGTTGGACATGAGTGGGGGCCTGGTGGAGGGTGCCCCTGGATGCTGCGGGGTGGGGGTGATGGGAGACATGAGTGGGGGCCTGGTGGAGGGTGCCCTGCACTGCTGGGGGGTGGAGGTGATGGGAGACATGAGTGGGGGCCTGGTGGAGGGTGCCCCTGGATGCTGGGGGATGGGGGTGCTGGGAGACATGAGTGGGCGCCTGGTCGAAGGTGCCCTGCACTGCTGGGGGGTGGGGGTGGTGGGAGACATGAGTTGGACATGAGTGGGGGCCTGGTGGAGGGTGCCCCTGGATGCTGGGGGGTGGGGGTGATGGGAGACATGAGTGGGGGCCTGGTGGAGGGTGCCCTGCACTGCTGGGGGTGGGGGTGATGGGAGACATGAGTGGGGGCCTGGTGGAGGGTGCCCCTCGATGCTGGGGGGTGGGGGTGCTTGGAGACAAGAGTGCGGGCCTGGTGGAGGGTGCCCTGCACTGCTGGGGGGTGGGGGTGGTGGGAGACATGATTTGGACATGAGTGGGGGCCTGGTGGAGGGTGCCCCTGGATGCTGTGGGGTGGGGTGGTGGGAGACATGAGTTGGACATGAGTGGGGGCCTGGTGGAGGGTGCCCCTGGATGCTGGGGGGTGGGGGTGATGGGAGACATGAGTGGGGGCCTGGTGGAGGGTGCCCTGCACTGCTTGGGGGTGGGGGTGATGGGAAACATGAGTGGGGGACTGGTGGAGGGTGCCCCTCGAAGCTGGAGGGTGGGGGTGCTGGGAGACATGAGTGGGGGCCTGGTGGAGGGTGCCCTGCACTGCTGGGGGGTGGGGGTGGTGGGAGACATGAGTTGGACATGAGTGGGGGCCTGGTGGAGGGTGCCCTGCACTGCTGGGGGTGGGGGTGCTGGGAGACATGAGTTGGACATGAGTGGGGGCCTGGTGGAGGGTGCCCCTGGATGCTGGGGGGTGGGGGTGGTGGGAGACATGAGACGGGGCCTGGTGGAGGGTGCCCTGCACTGCTGGGGGGTGGGGTGGTGGGAGACATGAGTGGGGGCCTGGTGGAGGGTGCCCTGTACTGCTGAGGGGTGTGCGTGCTGGGAGACATGAGTGGGGGACTGGTGGAGGGTGCCCTGCACTGCTGGGGGGTGGGGGTGCTGGGAGACATGAGTTGTACATGAGTGGGGGCCTGGTGGAGGGTACCCCTGGATGCTGGGGTGTGGGGGTGATGGGAGACATGAGTGGGGGCCTGGTGGAGGGTGCCCTGCACTGCTGGGGGGTGGGGGTGGTGGGAGACATGAGTTGGACATGAGTGGGGGCCTGGTGGAGGGTGCCCCTGGATGCTGGGGGGTGGGGGTGATGGGAGACATGAGTTGGACAGGAGTGGAGGCCTGGTGGAGGGTGCCCCTGGATGCTGGGGGGTGGGGTGATGGGAGACAAGAGTGGGGGCCTGGTGGAGAGTGCCCTGCACTGCTGGGGGGTGGGGGTGGTGGGAGACATGAGTTGGACATGAGTGGGGGCCTGGTGGAGGGAGCCCCTGGATGCTGGGGGGTGGGGGTGATGGGAGACATGAGTGTGGGCCTGGCGGAGGGTGCCCTGCACTGCTGGGGGTAGGGGGGTTGGGCGTGTTGGGAGACATGAGTGGGGGCCTGGTGGAGGGTGCCCCTCAATGCTGGGGGGTGGGGGTGCTGGGAGACATGAGTGGGGGCCTGGTGGAGGGTGCCCTGCACTGCTGGGGGTGGGGGTGGTGGGAGACATGAGTTGGACATGAGTAGGGGCCTGGTGGAGGGTGCCCTGCACTGCTGGGGGTGGGGGTGCTGGGAGACATGAGTTGGACATGAGTGGGGACCTGGTGGAGGGTGCCCCTGGATGCTGGGGGGTGGGGGTGATGGGAGACATGAGTTGGACATGTGTGGGCGCCTGGTGGAGGCTGCCCCTGGATGCTGGGGGGGTGGGGGTGCTGGGAGACATGAGAGGGGGCCTGGTGGAGGGTGCCCTGCACTGCTGGGGGTGGGGGTGCTGGGGGGCTTGAGTGGGGGCCTGGTGGAGGGTGCCCTGCACTGATGGGGGATGAGGGTGCTGGGAGACATGAGTTGGACATGAGTGGGGGCCTGGTGGAGGGTGCCCTGCACTGCTGGGGGGTGTGGGTGGTGGGAGACATGAGTTGGACATGAGTGGGGGCCTGGTGCAGGGTGCCCCTGGATGCTGGGGGGTGGGGTGATGGGAGACATGAGTTGGACATGAGTGGGGGCCTGGTGGAGGCTGCCCTTGGATGCTGGGGGGTGGGGGTGCTGGGAGACATGAGTGGGGGCCTGGTGGAGGGTGCCCTGCACTGATGTGGGGTGGGGGTGCTGGGAGACATGAGTTGGACATGCGTTGGGGCCTGGTGGAGGGTGCCCTGTTCTGCTGGGGGGTGGGGGTGCTGGGAGACATGAGTTGGACATGAGTGGGGGCCTGGTGGAGGGTGCCCCTGGATGCTGGGGGTTGGGGGTGATGGGAGACATGAGTGGGGGCCTGGTGGAGGGTGCCCTGCACTGCTGGGGGGTGATGGGAGACATGAGTGGGGGCCTGGTGGAGGGTGCCCCTGGATGCTGGGGGGTGGGGGTGGTGGGAGAAATGAGTGGGGGCCTGGTGGAGGGTGCCCTGCACTGCTGGGGGGTGGGGGTGCTGGGAGACATGAGTTGGACATGAGAGGGGGCCTGGTGGAGGGTGCCCCTGGATGCTGGGGGCTGGGGGTGCAGGGGGACATGTATTGGTGGGCAGTAGTGCAAGGTGACATGTGGGTTGGCTGGGGGCATGGGCATGGTGGATGGGCTGCCTGCGGGACATGTGCAGGGTAGTTCCCTGTGGTGTGGGCTGCCTGCAGGGGCCATGGAGGGTATAGAGGGAACACCTGGGAGGGCCCACATGTGCAATTCACGTATGGTGCTCCCCGCGCACCCCTGGAATACACGTACCCTGATGGAATCGCATGTGATACTTCCCGCGCACCCCTGAAATACACGTACCCTGCTGCTTTTGCGTGTGATACTTACCGCGCACCCCTGGAATACACGTACCCTGCTGCTTTTGCATGTGATACTTCCCGCGCACCCCTGGAATACACGTACCCTGATGGAATTGCGTGTGACACTTCCCTCGCACCCCTGAAATGCACGTACCCTGCTGTTTTTGCGTGTGATACTTCCCGCGCACCCCTGGAATACACGTGCCTTGATGGAATCGCGTGTGTTACTTCCCACGCACCCCTGATGTACACGTACCCTGCTGCTTTTGCGTGTGATACTTCCCGCACACCCCTGAAATGCACGTATGCTGCTGTTTTTGCATGTGATACTTCCCGCGCACCCCTGGAATACACATACCCTGATGGAATCGCGTGTGATACTTCCTGTGCACCCCTGAAATGCACGTACCCTGCTGTTTTTGCGTGTGATACTTCCCGCGCACCCCTGGAATACACATGCCCTGATGGAATCGCGTGTGTTACTTCCCACGCACCCTTGATGTACATGTGTGAAACTTCCCGAGAACCACTGAAATACACGTTCCCCGCTTGGCGTTTGCTGTTTGGCAGCCCTGTGAACTGGTCCAGGGTTAGCGCAGCCCTTTGCGATGATTTGGGAATTTTGAAGGCTTTTCCTTTTGCGAGGGCGTTCTTGGGGTCATAACTGGCGCTGCTGCAGGGTCGCTGCGCCACTCTGCGCCACGGCTGGTTTCGGAGGCTAAAATCCATGAATACGCTCTGCGATGAAAAGGATTTTTTCGCACACGGCTGGCGCAGTGTATCGCACGGGGAAACTGTGCGCCAGCCGCGTGCGCCACTTTTGTGCGAATTTCTATGAATTACCCTCATAATATTTTCATTGTGAAAAGAGGACATGCCAAAATCTCTTAGAAAGGCACAAACAGCCTAATTAACATTGCGCCTTGCTTTTTCCATTTGTGGACCAAATGAAGAAGAATGAAGCCACATTTGTCTCTGCGCAATCCGTGAAAATATCACTTGAGAATTAGGAAACATGTCCATACCCTTCCCAAGTCCTTCTTTCATAGCAAATTGCAAAGAAATTCCAGTCACATGTCCTAAACTGTTCCCTCCACAATGAATTACAATTATGTCTTGATGTTGCTCTGTCTCCAAAGTAGCACAGAGAGGTAGCAAGTCCAACCACTTCATTTACGTACTCCATGCCAGTGTACTTCCACATGTGGGAATCCAAGATCTGCAGCTACTCCACAGCTTTCTGCATGCACCTTCAACCAATGTATCCACGAATCTCCTAAAATCCAAACAATCTGTTTTCAGAAACACATAGCCATACTATCTTTTGTTCTCTCAGCAAAAAGAGTATCTGAAAAACTCTCTCCTGGCACAACACACCCACTAAACTTTCCTGACCAATTCCTTTCAGTGCTTATTCTCATTTGCATGACTTCTGAACCCAAAAATCCCCGGATGTAACTCCCGATGTCCGCGAACTACCGCCAGGTCCGCGGACATATCGTAATATGAACAGCCCTTCTACCATTTCCACTTCACTCTCTCTGCCATTCCCTCATTGGATGTAGCTAAAAAATCACATTGCCATGCACCAATCACATTCGAGACCTCTAGATCTAACTGCATCATCATAGATCAGCATTGCAAATGTACTGTGAATCTCTCTGAGTACAAGTGTCATATCATTGGCAAGCACCAACTACCAGAAATACTGTACAAGTCTCCAAGATTTCTACTTGCAGCTCCATGCATATCCATATGCATGAACACAAACTTCAGGTATGCATATTTTCTGTACAGTAGATGAACAGATTTTCAAACATACTTTTAGCTTGTGTAATCTGTAAAATAAATTTACTGTATTTTTTTCAATATCCTAAAATCAACTATCACTTATAAACCTTTATACAATTTACTTTCTTTATACACACACACTCAAATCATGTTAAACTAACATTTTTTAAATGAAATATATAGACTACATATATTCAAACAAAATTGCATGCAAGCACAATCTATGTTTAAATCTTTAAAAAAATACTTATACAATTTCATATTTTTTTGTTTTTATTTATTTATTTTCTTAATTACTTTAATTTAGACATGACATTGAGGCGCTATTACCTACAACAGCTTACTTACAGAAATAGTAGTATTCACTGGTATATTATAAATTTCACAAGACATAGTAAAGATATTTTTTTTTTGCTACAGTTAGTCATTCAATACAATTTGTTCATTAAGAACATATCATATGTACTGAACTGATGCAATGAATCTTATGTAAATAAATTAGTTTAATGGTTTTAAAGAAGGCACTGATGATTTCAATTAAAAAAATCAATATCTAAATTAAAAAAAGCACTATATACAAACAAAGTTACTAATTTGAAGCTTTTACAATTGCAGTGAAGACCAGTCTACTGAAAAGAAGCAGCCAAATTCGAAGAACAAAGAAGAACTAAGAAGTTACCTGTTAATTTAAGAAAAAAAGTAAGCAGAATATCACCATAATATTTGTATTATTAATCAAACATACTATAACATTAATACAAGCTATGTTGGTGCCTAAAAATAGAGATTGTGTACCATTTTGTCCGAAAATCTCCATGTCTTAAACAGCGATTTCCAGCCAGAATGGCCCACAAATTTCTATTTTGGACACACAAATTACCCAACTGAACCGCTACAATTTTCATATTATAGAACAAACAACTGTTTTAATTGTATACATTAGATTTACTATTTGTACTTTTCCACACCACTAGCTTACTTTTTTTGTCATCTGAACCCCAGTTTAGTAACACATACATTCAAGAATACACACCATTACATACATCTTTATCATCTTACTCAAACACTCATGCACACAGCACACATACATTCCAGAACACCCCAACCCATATCTTCTTTATTTTTTTCAACAGACCCTAAAGAATGCCTACCAAAAGTCAAGTCCGTAGAAAGCAACGCAAAAGTAGAGCAAATGAAAATAAAAGTGTCCAACATAAGCATCCATCTCTAGCAGAATTTGTAAAAAAAGTTGAAACAAAACAGCTAATACAGTCATTTAGTGAAACACAAGAAGTTTCAAGTACAAAAACTTTGCCTGCTCTATCAAAATGTAAAACAAACCAAAAAACAATTAACAGAAAATCAGCTATCACTACAGATAAAACTACTTCTGCAAATTTTAATATAGTGCAAAGTAAGCATACCAAGAAAAGTAGTTTAGCCAAAATGTACCGTCACAAAGTCCTTCAAAATCTTATAAAAATAGGAGAGAAATCAGGTTCAATGCTTAAAACCTATCGTAGGAAATTAATCTTAGAAGTGTTGATGGACAGTACAATTCTTCTGAAAAGAAAGTTATTTATTTTAGTGTTAAACAAAATGAAACCACTAACAAAACTAATAACTAAATTACAAAAAAGACTTCTCAATAAGCGAAATGTCAACAGAAAGAACTTCTTAAGTATCTGCGGAGGTGAATGGAATCACACTACGAGCACAGAACCATATTTTAATGAAGAAGCGTACAAACAAAAGCAAACAAATACAATTGCCATACATAGCAGTGGTCGAGGTTATGAAAAAGTGAATAATACCATAATTGAACAAGAAGTACTCCTTGAAAAAATATGCCCTGAAAACTTAGAGTTACCCCTCCATTCAACTGAATCAGAACGTCTAGTGTACAAATGGCCATGCACGTCAATGTGTAACATTCCCAAACAATGTTTCAAATCTTTACGCCAATTCCTCAATAAATATGTAAAAAGCAAAGACAAAATCAAAATTAAATACCTGCAAAATTTGGTTACCTGTCCAGTGCGCAAGTACACAGGACTACAAGGACATTCATTGGCCTGCATTACAGGACCTACTTGTAAAATCACTTTCCATGATATCGAAAGGATGTCAACACATCATTCAACTATAAGAAATCTAGTCTATAAATTATACTATGCTAAAAGTCCTGCTTTAGCACTAGCAAAGTTAAATAACATTCTACATGGTATAGCAAAAGACCTACTTGAAGAAATTCACTATATCCAGAAAAAATATTTTGGAAGTGAAAGCCATTTACAGAATGAAATAGCTTTAAAGCAATTAAGCAACAATTCTACACATGGCGACTTTTTGCTAAACACATACAAAAAAGAAATACTAAAATTTAAAAGTACATCAGCTGAAGTACCAAACCATGTTTCTGTATGTTGCCGTAGAACATTTTATAAAAGTAACACAAAAACTGTAGACCTATCATACAAAATAGAAGACAATGAAGATTCTAAGGGGGTAATTCATAGAATCAAGCGCACAAGTCGCCAAACCCATTTCCGCGCACAGCGTATTCATGGATGCCAGCCACCAAAACCAGCCGTGGCGCACAGTGGTGCAGCGACCTTGCAGCAGCACCAGTAACGCCCCCAAGAACGCCTTCCGCGCAGGGAAAAGCCATCAAAATCCCCAATCCAGCGCAAAGGGCTGCGCTAACCCTGTACCAGCACGGCAAGCGGGCTACGTGTATTTCAGGGGTACGCGTGAAGTTTCTCACGCGATCGGGCCTGGGGGAGCGTGCTACGTGTATTTCAGGGGTTCGTGTGAAGTTTCTCACGCGATCGGGCCTGGGGGAGCGTGCTACGTGTATTTCAGGGGTTCGCGTGAACTTTCTCATGCGATCAGGCCTGGGGGAGCGGGCTACGTGTATTTCAGGGGTCGCGTGAACTTTCTCACGCGATCGGGCCTGGGGGAGCGGGCTACGTGTATTTCAGGGGTTCGCGTGAAGTTTCTCACGCGATCGGGCCTGGGGGAGCGTGCTACGTGTATTTCAGGGGTTCACATGAAGTTCCACACGCGATTGGCCTGGCCGCATGTATTTCAGGGTTGCGTGGGAAGTTCCACACGCGATTGTCCTGGGCGCGTGTATTTCAGGGGTGGGCGGGAAGTTCCACACGCGATTGTCCTGGCCGCGTGTATTTCAGGGGTGCGCGGGAAGTTCCACACGCGATTGTCCTGGCCGCGTGTATTTCAGGGGTGCGCGGGAAGTTCCACACGCGATTGGCCTGGGCGCATGTATTCCAGGGGTGCGCGGGAAGTTCCACACGCGATTGGGCTGCGTGCGGGTATTACAGGGGTGCGCACAAAGTTTTACACGCAATTTCAGCAGGGTACGTGGATTTCAGGGGTGCCGGGGAGTCCTACATGTGATTTGCCAGTGTGGGTCCTCCCAGGTGTTCCCTGTACACCCTCCACGGCCCCTGCAGGCAGCCCACACCACAGGGGACTACCCTGCATCCCTGGTCATGTCCTGCAGGCAGCCCACCCAACATGGGCATGCCTCCCAGCAAAGGCACATGTCTCCTTGCACCAATGATCACCAACTCATGTCCCCTTGCACCCCCACCCCCAGCATTGCGGGGCACCTGCCAGCAGGCCCCCACCCATGTCTCCCAGCACCCCCACCTCCCCAGTCACCAGGGGCAGCCTCCACCAGGCCCCCACCCATGTCTCCCAGCACCCCCACCCCCCAGTCACCAGGGGCAGCCTCCACCAGGCCCCCACCCATGTCTCCCACCACCCCCACCCCCCCAGTCACCAGGGGCAGCCTCCACCAGGCCCCCACTCATGTCTCCCAGCACCCCCACCCCCCCAGTCACCAGGGGCAGCCTCCACCAGGCCCCCACACATGTCTCCCAGCACCCCCAACCCCCCAGTCACCAGGGGCAGCCTCCACCAGGCCCCCACCCATGTCCCCCACCTCCCCCACCCCCCAGCAGTGCAGGGGCATCCACCACCAGGCCCCCACCCATGTCTCCCAGCACCCCCACCCCCCAAGTCACCAGGGGCAGCCTCCACCAGGCCCCCACCCATGTCTCCCAGCACCCCCACCCCCCCCAGTCACCAGGGGCAGCCTCCACCAGGCCCTCACCCAAGTCTCCCACCACCCCACCCCCCAGCACTGTGGGGCACCTGCCAGCAGGCCCCCACCCATGTCCAACTCATGTCTCCCACCACCCCCACCCCCCAGCACTGTGGGGCACCTGCCAGCAGGCCCCCACCCATGTCTCCCAGCACCCCCACTCCCCCAGTCACCAGGGGCAGCCTCCACCAGGCCCCCACCCATGTCTCCCAGCACCCCCACCCCCCCAGTCACCAGGGGCAGCCTCCACCAGGCCCCCACCCATGTCCCCCACCACCCCCACCCCCCAGCAGTGCAGGGGCACCCACCACCAGGCCCCCACCCATGTCTCCCAGCACCCCCACCCCACCCAGTCACCAGGGGCAGCCTCCACCAGGCCCCCACCCATGTCTCCCAGCACCCCCACCCCCCCCAGTCACCAGGGGCAGCCTCCACCAGGCCCCCACCCATGTCTCCCACCACCCCCACCCCCCCAGTCACCAGGGGCAGCCTCCACCAGGCCCCCACCCATGTCTCCCACCACCCCCACCCCCCAGCACTGTGGGGCACCTGCCAGCAGGCCCCCACCCATGTCCAACTCATGTCTCCCACCACCCCCATCCCCCAGCACTGTGGGGCACCTGCCAGCAGGCCCCCACCCATGTCTCCCAGCACCCCCACCCCCCCAGTCACCAGGGGCACCTGCCAGCAGGCCCCCACCCATGTCTCCCAGCACCCCCACCCCCCCAGTCACCAGGGGCAGCCTCCACCAGGCCCCCACCCATGTCTCCCACCACCCCCACCCCCCAGCACTGTGGGGCACCTGCCAGCAGGCCCCCACCCATGTCCAACTCATGTCTCCCACCACCCCCTCCCCCCAGCACTGTGGGGCACCTGCCAGCAGGCCCCCACCCATGTCTCCCAGCACCCCCACCCCCCCAGTCACCAGGGGCAGCCTCCACCAGGCCCCCACCCATGTCTCCCAGCACCCCCACCCCCCCAGTCACCAGGGGCAGCCTCCACCAGGCCCCTACCCATGTCCCCCACCACCCCCACCCCCCAGCAGTGCAGGGGCACCCACCACCAGGCCCCCACCCATGTCACCCAGCACCCCCACCCCCCCAGTCACCAGGGGCAGCCTCCACCAGGCCCCCACCCATGTCTCCCAGCACCCCCACCCCCCCAGTCACCAGGGGCAGCCTCCACCAGGCCCCCACCCATGTCCCCCACCACCCCCACCCCCCAGCAGTGCAGGGGCACCCACCACCAGGCCCCCACCCATGTCTCCCAGCACCCCCACCCCCCCACTCACCAGGGGCAGCCTCCACCAGGCCCCCACCCATGTCTCCCAGCACTCCCACCCCCCCCAGTCACCAGGGGCAGCCTCCACCAGGCCCCCACCCATGTCTCCCAGCACCCCCACCCCCCTAGTCACCAGGGGCAGCCTCCACCAGGCCCCCACCCATGTCTCCCACCACCCCCCAGCACTGTGGGTCACCTGCCAGCAGGCCCCCACCCATGTCCAACTCATGTCCCCCAGTACCCCTACCCCCCAGCACTGTGGGGCACCTGCCAGCAGGCCCCCACCCATGTCCAACTCATGTCCCCCACCACCCCCACCCCCCAGCACTGTGGGGCACCTGCCAGCAGGCCCCCACCCATGTCCAACTCATGTCCCCCACCACCCCCACCCCCCAGCATTGCGGGGAACCCTCCACCAGGACCTCGCCCATGTCCCATCCATGCCCCCACCACCCCCACCCCCCAGCACTGTGGGGCACCTGCCAGCAGGCCTCCACCCATGTCCCATCCATGCCCCCCTGCACCTGGGTCCCAACAACCCCCAATCATGTTCGTAATGGCCATCCTCCCCTGCCAAAAGGCCCAACCAACTATCACATCCACCCACATATCAAAGGCAATTACATGTTACACACCCAATGTAAATAATGCAAATGAACACATGTCTGTCACACACAATGGCTGCAAGTGAATGTTAAAACACCCAACATGACATGCATGAAAGGAATGAGATGATACGACACATTGAAGGATGAAAATAAAAATGTATTGAAAATCAACAAGAATGGAAATGAAATAAGAAAAAACACAAAGCAAAACAACAAAAAGAAGTTGAATGTCCATGAAATAAATCCAAAAAATCCAAAAATCCATAGAAGAACTATATACAAGACAATCCGGGGTCCATGAGCCCAACCAAATGAAACCTAACTATGTCAACTAACTAAAAACTGAACTATATACAAAAAAGTGGCACATTGTCCAATCGCAACCAAATAAAAAAAAATAATAATTCAAAGCAAACCTACCACTAACTATATAACTATATACAATGGCAGTGGGCAAGTCCTGCGGCTCACTCAGTGATGTTGCCGGCCAGGGCATCATCGAACTCCATGTCGATGTCCTGGAGGCGGGACTCTGTCCTGGCCCCGAGGTCTCGCAGGGATAACCCCATGTTCACCTCAAACTCCCTGCGAGCTTCCTCGAGGCACTCAGCCCGCCTCAACGCCCGACGCATGGAGAACTCTGCCCTGACAATGGTGAGCCGCTCCTCTTCCGCCCGCTGCCGCTCCGCACCTATCCGCTGGACCAACTGCTCCCACACGGAAGACACTACCATCCCAGGGGTCTCCTGCCCTCCGGCCGATGCCTGCCCCTCTGATCTTGATGGCCCCGAGCCGTGATGCCTCCCACGTCGAGCCTGCTGCTGCCTCCGACGCCACTGCCTCTGCCAGCACGACGGCATCCAGGATGATGGAAACCACCGACGCCGTCGTGCACGTGCCCTGCCCGATGATGCTGTCACATCCTCCATCTGCTGGGGTCCAGTTGCTGTGTTGTCCACCCCTGCTGGACCTCTGACTCCCGACTGTGGCAGGGATGGGATCCCCACCGAGCTGGCTGCATTGGTCAGGGCAGGTCCACAGGGGGCCCTGGTGGCATCTGGGCCAGAAGACGGCAAGGAGAACGACTGGCGTATAGTCTCCACAGAGGAGGAGAGGGCCGCCAGATTGGCCGACACATGCAGGAAACCCCCAACATGGCCGATCCCAATTGGGCCACGTCGGCACGGTGCTCTTCGTGATGACGTGCATGCTCCTCCTGGAAAGCACGCACGGCATCACGAATCACAGCCGTGCGCATCGCGACCCCAATCAGGACCTTCTCCACACGGCCAGGGGTCCCCTCGTCCGCAGGTGGAGGGGAGTCAGATGACATGGACATCCCCTCTACCTGCGGACGGGCCTGGGACGGGGCATCCCTGCTGGTGCAAGGTGGTGCACCCACAGGTTCAGGGACAGCGACATGCACAGGCCCCTCCACGGTGACCTGTGCTGTCTCCTGCTTCTGCCCCTGGACTGCACCAATTGCACCAGCAGGGTTGCCCCCACCAGGCCCCATGTGCGCCTCAGTGGCGGTTTCCTCTTCCTCTGTGGAAACCACCAACCTGGATGGCTCCTCGCCATCTACCGCCGTAGCAGGCCCCTGTGGGGGCTCACCCACCCCTTCCGCTGCAGCCGTGGGGGCATCCCCGCCGCCTTGCTCCACAGCGCCGTCTCCGCCCTCTCCTTCACTAGCCGCTGCGTAGAGGGAGACATAGAACACAAGCATCAGGGTACTGTACAATGGTCCCCTAGACAGGAAGCAATAGCAGATGAGTGCCACTGTCAAAGTACACTTCCATCATGTCACACCACAACACATGTGTCAGTCCAGGCAAAACACACACAGTGACAGTCATGGTGCATGCCATGGACATTTCAATGCATGTCCAATGGACTCTCGATTCATACAATGTAATGGGACTCACATGCATCATGGGTCATGCCTATCACATGCACACACTTCACCTCAGTCACATCCATCTGGCCCCGTACACCCCAATCACAGTGCATACAAGGATGACTAGGCTGCATCAGTGAATCTGTACATTGTCACAGACATGTGTCATGCATCCATGGCACTCACAAGTCACAGACACGCAGGTCAGGCACACAGACATGGATACCACATATGTATCTGGCATCAGCACCCATCCCTCGCCCCCACCCATGTCCAGGAACAGAGACTGCCATGCTCTCATGTGTGCAATCTGCACAGGGCTCCCCATGTCGCATTCAAACACATGCAACAACCGTGCGGTTCACACATTACAGGTCGCACATGCATTCCCATGATGTCCCTGCACACATACATGCGTACATGGCCTATGTCACACATGCAGGCAAGTATCAGACAACCAGCACACTGCAACATGCCCTGTCTCACACAGCAATGCTTGGCCACTTACCGCTCAACTCCAGACGGGTCTCCCTCTCAAGGACCTGGGCGTGGAGCGCTGGGTGTGAGCGTTCCAGGACCCTCAACTGGATGGAACTCATGCGGCCCCAGCCCCCCTCCACGAGGCGCCGGGCCTTCATGAGGGTCCTGGACCTCAAGTCCTCCCAGCGCTTCTTGACCTTCTGGATGGTGCGGGTTGCCACCCCCTCCGCGTTGATGGCAACCACACAGTCGGCCCAGATCCTATCCCATCCTTCCCTGTTGGCGCGGGACGATCCGAAGAGGGCATCATACTGCCCCAGGACTTGCTCCACCAGGACACCAACTTCGGTGGCACTGAAGCTGGTGCCCCTCTGCCCCTCTGGCCGGGGGTTGCCACTGGGGTCAGATGTGGATGTGCCCGACATGGCAACCCCAGGGGCAGGAGTGGGTGGGCAACTGGGTCCTGGGGCTGGGCTGTGGAGCGATGTTAATCGAGTCGGGAGTCTTCTCTACCAGCAGGGGTGGACACAGCAACTGGACCCCTGCAGATGGCTAATGTGCAGGCACCAAATGGCAGGGCATGGTGGCAGCAGGCAGGCAGGCAGCAGCAGATGGCACGTGGGAGGCTGCTCCGGGCACTGGGGGGCAGTGATTCGGCCTTCTGGGCAGGAGCGTGGTCTTCCGTGTGTTTTCGCGTGGCCAGCTTGATACGGAGTGATTTGGCACGTGAAAAATCTGCACGTCAGCGTGTAATTCGAGGAAAGGCCCTTAGCGCGTAAGCGCGTCTGCACGCATATGCATTTTCATTGGACAGAAGGCCCCTCAAGCGCAAGCGCCCCTGTGACGTGACGCGTACAGACGTGCATGCGCATTTCAGCGCGCGTGAAAAACTGCACGTCCGCGTGTAATACGAGGAAAGGGCCTATGCGCGTAAGTGACGTGACGCGCGCAGGTTTTTCCCTCATTGCGCGTGATGACAGAACACACGTGGATTTCCACCAATCGCGTGTGAAAGTTCCCGGCACCCCGGACCACACGTACCCAGGCTAATCGCGTGTGGAACTTCCCGGGCACCCCGAAACACACGTACCCAGGCCACTTGCGTGTACGCACACTCCCCTCCGATCACACACGATGACACTCGGACCGTATCCGAACACGGGAAACACGCGCACGGCAAAAGACGTGCACAGGCGTCAACGCGTCTGCCACACGAAGGCAGGCGGAAGCGTCCCCGCGCACAGCATAAAAGTGCGCGCAAACAACAAACGCGTATATACAGCTACTATGAATGCCCCATTTGTCGCTGCACTGATCGTGGGACACCGCAGGAGGAGGAGAATAGCCAGGGCACGCATTTTCGCAACACGGACAAGCCAGGTCTATGGCAGGTATAGGTTTCCACCCCATATCATCCTAGACCTGGTCAGGGAGTGGGAAGATGACCTCAAATCCCCCACCCTTTGCTCCCAAGCATTGAGCCCCTTGGAGAAGGTGCTCAATGTCCTGCATTTTTTGGCCACTGGGTCATTTCAGCGGACCACTGCCATAGTGGGGGGGGTCTCAAAGGCCACGCAGTCACGCTGCCTACACCAGGTACTGGCAATCATGACAGCGCGCCCCTCAGTCCGCAGGCACATATACATGCCCAGAACACCCGCAGAAAGGCAGGCCGTTGTCCTGGATTTTTTCAGGGTGGCACACTTCCCCAAAGTGCTCGGTGCCATAGATTGCACCCATGTGGCCCTACGTCCACCTAGGGCCATTGAGCACATCTACCGAAACCGCAAGCACTGGCATTCCATCAATGTACAGGTGGTATGTGATGCAAAGGGAATCATCACCTCTGTCTATGCAAACTACCCTGGCTCCACCCATGACAGTTTCATATACAGAATGTCCGCTCTGAGCCGGGCCCTGGAAGCTGGGCAGCATGGCGACACATGGCTCCTAGGTCAGTACAAATGCCCTTGCACATGTATGTAAGTCACACACAGACAAATATCCAAACCCTAATTATCTCAACTATTATCATCTCCCCAGGGGACAGTGCCTACCCTCTGAGCAACCACATGATGACGCCAATCCGGAACCCCACCACACCACCCCAGGTAAGATACAACGCCGCCCATATTGCAACCAGGGGCATAGTGGAGCCCACATTCGGAGTGCTCAAGTCACGTTTCCGCTCCCTTGACCGCTCTGGTGGGCAACTACTCTATGCACCAGCAGTAGTGTGCAGGATCATTGTGGCAGCATGTGTCCTGCACAATGTTGCAACACGGCAGGGCATCCCGGTGGACATGGTGGTGCCCCCACATCCCCAACCACAGGTGCTGCCCATGGGAGGGGACAGGGCACGTGGCGAGGAAGCCCGGACCCAGCTTGTGGCCACATTTTTCACCTAAACTCCCACCCCTGTGGAGTGCACACAGGCCTGGCACATACCAGGTGACAATCGATGATGACAAAGAGACAGTCAACTGTCACAACCTTACCACCCTGAGATAGTTGCCATGGAAGTGCCACATCGTCTGCATCCCTAGCTACTTAAACACAAGCTATCCTGTGTGACCAAAAGTCACACATATGACATATGACATGATATGGGCCATACACAAGTATTCCAAGGCGCAATGAGGCAGGGAGGGGGGGGAACAAGGGAACACAGAGAACGGTTCTACTAGGCCAGGTGTCATTGGGATCGTGCAAGTGCAGGCGTAGGGGGAATGGGAAAAGTGCAAGGGGAAGGGTGGGGGGGAGTCCAGTACAGGGGAAGTAGCCCGAAAAAATAATACATAGGTCACCTGGTGGCAACTACAAAGGTGAGTGCAGACAAGTGCTGGGAAGGGAGGGCTGTAGGGATAGAGAGACAGTACTGCAGTGCAGGGGTTGCCAGGGAGGCAGGGCAAGTGGAGAGTGGCTGGGCCAGGGACCAAGGTCAGTGAGAGTGGCCCAGTTGCAGCTCCTGTGCAGTTCCAGTGGAGAATTCTGCAAGGGAGAGGCAGACAGTAAGCAGAAGCAAAGAGGAAGGACTTGAGGTGCTTCCAGAACTGGAGATGATTCCCCTCAAGTTCAAGTCAGGCCGGAAGTCTGTTCCAGGGGAGGGCCCTGCTGCAGAGAGAAATCTACCCCCAGCTAGTTGCTCTGAGAAGCGGATGACACGGACATGCAAGGTGTGCATCACACACACCTGCAAACCAGGCCATGGCCATCACTGTCATGTCACACAAACCCTCCCAAACATCAACATGTCATGGCACGCAATACCCATACACCAATGCAGTAACGATAAGGTACACATTGCCATGTCCTAAATGCACAGTGGCATCGGACACTGCTGCCTGACCCGGAATCAGATGAAATGACAGACCAACAACCTCCCACCCAAAATAAGTAATTTCCAAATGCATTACAACAGTCGTGGACATAACATCACAATGAATGCCTGACTACATGCACATCATACATTGCAAAATCAACACTGCAGCTCATGTGTGCAGTGTCCTACTCCTGCATCACACTGCTCAGCGTACAGCACAGTGAACAGCCATTGTGTGTGATGCACACCCTGAGCATCACATCTAAGTGACAGACCACGTCAAACATCAAATCAGGCATGTACTGATCGGTCACTGAACATGTGCTGCCGGGACACAGTGGGCACCAGAAGGCAAACAGTGTACACATGGATATGCAAGGGTGGGAGTACATGTAGTGCATCAGAGTGCAAGTGTGTGGTTCTGCAAGGACATGCACTCCACATATGCATGTGCACTCAAGTGACCATCAGTGTTCCCTACACATCACATGTGAACATCCACCATGTGTACACCCCAGCATGTCAAACCACAACTATCCCCTCGCACCTGAAAGGAAAACACAACACATGAACAGGCATTGATCAGCAGAACACAACATGTACATGGGATACCACCATTACTATGTCAGAGTTCCCATCACACTGCAGGGCAAGGCAACAATCAACAACAACCCCCCCCTCACAAATGACCATGACCCACTGAACAACTGCACCTGGGTCATGGAGCTCCCAAACCTCAATTCCACCTGGCCACAGGATCACCTTAACCCTTCGTCACCATCTCCCACCTTGTGTGTAAAAAGATGCCTGAACCCTCAGAATACACACTCATTTCCGAAACACAAAATCCAAGGCATGAAAACGAACCCAAACACCCTCCAGTAGATGACTTGACGTAGCAGTACATCACAAGGGCCAAGTACTACCACAATGATGCAACAACCAAGGTAGCACAGCAAAACAATGTCACGACAGGATGTGAGACATGTGTGGTACATGACATAGGATGATGCACCATGAATGGATGTGTATTGTCAGAGGTCCCCTGTACAGGCGCGGGAGTGCCACGAAACAACCACCCCCACCATGTCCCGGGTGCCTGCAAGGTCAAACTCACACAGGCCCCTGAGACCCTGGTGGGGAAGGAGGTTCAGGGATATGCAGTCGGGACAGGTGTTGACACACTGGATGACTGGAATGAGCGGCAGGAGAGGGGAGGTGGAATGACACATGAAACTAGGGAATGCACGAAAATGTACAACCTGCATGAACACATACACAATCCAAACAGACTTGGACATCATTGTCATGGTCTTCTGTAGTCCAGGCTCAGGAGTGGTACGAACCAACCACCCCCTCTAGGGTTTTGGCGCCTGCAAGTTCGGGGCTTACACAGGCATCCGCAACCCCAGTGGGGAAAGAGGGTCAGGGAACGTTGCTTGGATAGGCACGGGAAGCAGGAACACCGGGTAGAGGGTACAGGTTTCAAAATTGCATAGGATCACGGGTGATTAGGGAGAAAATAACATACCAAATTGAAGCACACATACATCCATGCATCAGTACACTCCCCAGCAAGCCTATGCAGAGCAGTTTGTAAGAAAAACAACAAGACACTTAGCTCTGGTTTTGAGTGCTGGCCTCCTGCCTGCGCACTCTCAGGTCCGGTTACAGGAGCACTGCAATGCTGCAAAGAGAGACACAGTCAACAACCTGTACGTGCCAATTGCACAAAAACACAACACCAAACATGCCCCATAGCAACAGACTACTCTACAAACAGACAATCTGTGGTTGATGCTTCGTACCCATATATAACATCACCCCTGTGACGGGTCATACACAGTCAATGCAGTAAGGCAGCCGCTGCTGGGTGCGTGGCAAATGGAACACCAATGTGTCACAATTCACACAACATGCAATGTTCCCTGGGTAAGCAGACAGACCCATATTGCAAGCCATGACTACAGAGCAAGTTGTGTACCACCATGACCGAAACAAAGTTGGCAGTGCATTTATCATGAAGTACGTGGAAAAGACATGCACTGCACCCGAGTATGTCCATTGCTGCATGTCCCTGTGAGCTGCCCCTTTCCATGTCTCGGAAGGCTACATGGTTGATACAAGTGGCTCAATGGACCTTGGTGTACCGGAGGGTATGTGCCACTGCCCCTGCATGTGTCCCAGACAACCCTACTATCAGCAGCCATCAGTCCACAAACACATCTGAGCTGCATTGTGTGCTTCAACACCAATATTCATCTAAGCTCACCCTCAGTGCTGTGACTAAGCCTGCATGTGCAACTCGCCTGGTGCAAGCTTTGCTGTGTCGTGGCCCCCCTGTGATGCTCACCTTGCCTGGAGTTCCTTGGAACATGTCAGCAGTACTAGGATGTGGGTCTGCAATCACTGTGCCTCTGCTTCTGCACACATGTGCATGTGTGCACCAACAAACGGGTCCAGAATTCCGTCGTCCAATGGGACATGTCTGCTGGCAAAGGTGCTCTGGAGGCTCATCCACCTGCAGAAAGGGCATGTAACACATGATTAATGCTTCAAAGTCATCTGTGTGTGTCTCATCAGGCATCTCATTACTTGACCATGTCAGAGAGTCACATCACAAATCACACCATCAGTCCGTCCTTCACCTCCAAAGTGTGGAACACTATCTACAGCATGAATTGCTACAAGCACATGTACAGGAAAGAAAAGAAACATACTACACAATGCATAGCAATCAATGTCCACATTAATCATGATACACCCCATCTAGCAAAAGCTGAACAGTGGACAATGACACCTAAATCATCCCCACTAGGGGTGTCAACACAAGTCACACAGCACCAGACATGCCACAGATATGACAGTCCAATGCCCTTGTGTAAAATGCTGTAACACCGAACCATCCTTGCGAGCCCATGGATAAGGGAGGCAGGAGTGGCATATGTGGGTCAAGGAACCCAAGCAGCAAACACATACACAAGACAACCATGAAGGGCCCAGCTGGAACAGACAGTGGATGCCTTCAAAAGCCACAAAGCACTGCACCGTCACATGAAAGCACAATAGACTAGCAATTTTAAACTAAATCAACTATTAACTAATTACACTAACTATGGAAAACCTACATTACCTATTTAAACTAACTATCAAACAGAAACTTAACTAACTAAACTAGAGGAAAAATCAAAAATGGCCACATACGACCCGGGGGGGAGGGGAGGCACCCAGAAGGGGGGAGGTACAGGGTGCTGCTCAACATCCACATGCAATGATGCTGAGCCAAAAAAAAATCCTCCATGGGCTCAACGCCTGCACAGCACGACCTATGTGGGAGATAGATGGTCGTCCGAGTCTGGCTCATCCTGGAAAGGAGGACGTGGCACAGTAGCCTGGCCACGCCTAGCCGCAGCTTGCCCCTTGTCGGCAGCAAGTCTGCCGGATGGGTGAGCCTGGTTCTGTGTGGTGATGTGACGTAGGTCTGCATGCAGAACCTCCCGTGATACACGTGCTTCCTCTTGCAAGGTAGCACATGTAACACGGAGTTCCTCCTGCAAGGCCTGGCTGGACAACCGCTGCACCTCCCGGCAAGCCTGTAGCTCAGCCGAGATGGTACACTCAAGCTGTGCAAACCTCTCCTCTGCCCGCTGCCTCTGGGACATCATAAGGACACCCAGAGTGGATCTGAGGGAAGCATACTCCTCCCTCAAGGCATCCATGTGCGCCTCTGCGTGAGCAGCAATTGCTTGACGCAGAGACGACATTTCTGCCTGGCGTGCCCTGTCTGAGGCCGCCATGCCCAGCCTGAGCGAGCGGGCCGTGGACCGTGCCGCCTGCTGCTGGAGAAGCACCTGCCTAGCAGGGGGGAGCACAGATCGGGCCACACGCTCCATGCTCTCAGCGATGTTCTCCATTGCTGCCCCCTGCCGTTCAGAATTGGCAGTCATGTCTTGCTCCCACTCAGTATACAGCGGTTGCGCGCGGCGACCGCGTTGCCGGGTTTGACCCCTGCGGGACCCAAGGACCGGGGGTCCTCGCTGTGTTGGCACCGCCTGCGGCTGCACGACTACATGCCCCCGTCGACGTGATGTCCCAGGCACATCAGTGACTGGTGTGGAGGGTGACCCTGCGTCCCGATCCACCACGGGCGGAGGAACCAAGACTGTCTGATCCCTCAGTGCAGGTGTCGCAGACAGAGGAGTGTCCACATCAGAATCACTCACACCTGACACATGGACTTGATGTTCAGCCAACTCAACAGGGACGTCAGAGTCGTCATCAAGGCTGGACTCATAGGCAGCCAGAGACAAGATGGACTGCAGCACTTGGGGGTTTTTTTGTGGCCTACCACCCCACGACCCCCACTAGTGCCGGGTTGATGTGGCGTTACCAACCCTGTGTCTGGCATGACAACACCATCCTCTGCCTCCATTGCGTCATCACCTGAAAAATAGAGAGGAAAAGGTCAATACACATGTCAGAAGCACACGACACACACACACACCGACAGCAAAGGCATTAGGCAGACATGTGACACACAACATATGACCTGGCATGCATGCTGGGTCTACTTTGAATAGCTTCAGTGATCAGACCTGTTGAAAGGTGGCAGTTTCCATGGAAGTGGGTCTATGCAGTTCAGAAAATGTGTACACCACTCACTACCTACATGTACAAGCACTACATGGTGTGTGCCAGGAAATGTGAAGGCAGTGCAATGTCAAAATCAGACATCACGTGCATTGTGCATTCAATGTGTACCATGTCCAGAAGCCAAGCACCCCTCCACCCCAGTACCAAAGCAGGGATGCCTATCATGGTATCAAAAGGCTGACCATACACCTGTGTATTGACAGGCAGTGTTGACTGGCATCAACAGCTTCATGTGATTCACATGACAACACTGCAAATGATGCTGGGACAGTGGGCAGGACACATGATGGAAACTCCGGAGGCCGCCCACGTGTGAAGAAGACACAACAAGAGTTGGGCAGAGTCATTGGCCATTGAACAGGCTGAGGCCTGTGAGCCACACAGATTGTCAGAGCCTAAACATGTGTGCAACGCAGGACTGAGGCACAGTTGACATGGGAAGGCTGATGAGATGGCAGGCAATGTATGTAACCAAGGACTGATATTACAGTGATCATCCAGTCAATGACACATAGGGGCATGCGTGCAATGCACATGGAGCATGAATGGGCCCTCATGTCCCTGGGGGACATCTGACCCATGCACAGTACAAGTGAGATACCCTGCATCGAGTACTAAGGCTGTACGACATGGCATATGTCTGGCAGATTCTATGCTGGAAGTTAGCATCTACACAGGACACATGGACAAGAAACTACACATTGGCAAGATTGGAGCAGACCAGTGCAAAGGTGGAACTGGGGTGCAGAGTGGCGGAGGAGGGGCAAGGGAGCGTGCCTACATGGAGTCCCGCATGCAGGCAGAGGAGACATGCATGACGGTAGCATTGCATTACTTGCAAATCAGAACCATGTACACGTCACATGTAGCAGCAATCATGCACAACACATCCCACAAGTGAAACACACACGTCCTCAACAAACACGCATGAACACTCACTGGACTGGGCATCAAAGTCCAGCTTCTCTCCCACTCCTTCGACCAATTCAGGTGGTATGAACTCCGCAACGAGAGCCTCATGCGGAGTGAGTTCTTCCTCCTCTGGTGCAGGCCCACCGCCAGTCACCAGAGTCAAGTTGTAATTTGAGGCACGCTTGGCCTTAGTGCTGCGCTTCATGTCATTCCAACGCTTTTTGCACTCCTGCGCCGTGCGCACCTCATGGCCGAATGAACTGACATATTCCGCAACATGCTTCCAGTGGGTGTCACGTTGGGCAGCCGTGGTCTGACTATTGGCACCCACTAGCATGTCACGGCTGTGGCCCCGCACGTAGTCCACGAGGAAGTCCAGTTCCTGCTTACAGAAAGGCTTCTTCCTCGACGTGCAGGAGGTCGTGGCTGTGTGTGGGGTCCCAGCCTGTGCTGCAGGTGCAACCTTCCTCCTCTTGGACTGTGGCGCAGACCCTGGCTGGCTAATGCCGCCCTGACCAGCATGGCCAGTGGGTTCGGTGGATTGAGCCAAGGGAGTGGCAGGTGGAGGGATGACCCACTAATGGACCCTGCGCAGCAGCATCAGCTGTGGCAGGGTGGTTGGCCGCAACGGTCCTGGTTGGCAGACTCACAACCGGGGTGCTGTTGGGTGCATCTGCCCCTGCACTTGCCAACACCCGGCTGTTCGGGGCAACAGATGACATGACTGCCCCAGGGACACGTGTCTTGGTCTGAGCAGCCCGGCGTGCCCTTATGGTTTCCCCCCTGGCCTGTTGGAGATCTACCAAGGGCTCTTCAAGTGCCAACGCAGCCTGCGCTGGCAGACCCTGAGCCTTGGTGGCGGTGTCCACAGCTGCACCTGCAGCTACCACCACCCTTGGGCCCGTGGCAGTCGATGGAGCGGACTGCCGGGTCATATGTGTGCCAGTGCCAGATGCAGGAGCTGCATCCCCCGGAACCACAGGGGGTGGTGGCATGGCTGCACCGACACATGGCACAACATTGTGCTCAAGTGGCGCACCCCTGCCTCTTCCCCCTCTGTGGCTGCCCTGGACACCCTGGAGTCCCCCTACTCCCTGGTCACCACGGCCACGTCCCCGACCACGCCCGCCACGAGGAGTACGCCCAGCTGAGGCGCCCCTCACCTTTGGTGGCCTCCCAACCATGGCACAGATGTAGTAGTGCTGGCACAGATGGAGTGGTGCCAATGGGAGGTGTACACCACAATTGACCTGGGCAATTGGGGTGAAGGGGGTGGGAAGCAAGATGTTAACAGCCCCCCTGCACCTGCAAGGCTGTATGTGACCCCGGTGATGTGGTGACGGGTCATGCAACGCTCAGGCACCCCGAAACTGCAGTAAAACCGTGCAGTAAAACCGTGCACGCAACCCTGCAGCCTACGTGCGTGGATTGAACCTCCCGCAGTACACGGTGGCACCCAGTAACACGAATAACGCGTACGCATGGGACATGCAGGCTACTATGACATCAAAAATGGGTGCGATACACAGGGGCACCCGCAGTGGGAAAAAGAGCGTGTGTGACTCACCGTCTGACTAGCGCGATGCAGAAAAACACGTGTAGCCAATACCCCCGCCAAAAGAAGAGATACGTCCTTGAGAGTTGTGATGGCGCGCGAAACAACAGGAAGCAGCAACACACGTCGGTCTCCACGAAATGCACGTACAGCGAACTGCTGGGCCCGCTCACCTTTAACCCGTGCTGAGGGAAACGCACGCGCGCGTCACATCACTTACGCGCATAGGCCCTTTCCTCGTATTACATGCAGACGTGCAGTTTCCACGCGCGCGCTTACGCGCATGGCCCTTTCCTCGTATTGCACGCGGACGTGCAGTTTCCACGCGTGCACTTACGCGCATGGCCCTTTCCTCGTATTACACGGGGACGTGCAGTTTCCACACGCGCGCTTACGCGCATGGCCCTTTCCTCGTATTACATGCGGACGTGCAGTTTCCACGCGCGCGCTTACGTGCATGGCCCTTTCCTCGTATTACACGCGGACGTGCAGTTTCCACGCACGCTTACGCGCATGGCCCTTTCCTCGTATTATACGCTGACGTGCAGATTTTTCACGTGCCAAATCACTCTGTATCAAGCTGGCCACACGTATGCACACGGAAGACCACGCTCCTGCCCAGAAGGCTGTACTACTGCCCCCCAGGGCCCCAAGCACGCTCCCACCTGCCATCTGCTGCTGCCTGACTGCCTGCTGCCCACGTGCACTGCCATTTGCTGCCTGCACATCAGCCAGGGGTGCTGTTGCTGTGACCACCCCTGCTGGAACCGAAGACTCCCGACTGGGATTCCTTCGCTCCACAGCCCAGCCCCAGGACCCGGTTGCCCACCCACTCCCACTCCTGCCTCTGGGGTTGTCATGTCGGGGCAAACACCATCTGTGACCACTGACAACCCCCGGCCAGAGAGGCAGTGGGTCACCAGCTTCAGTGCCACCGAAGTTGGTGTCCTGGTGGAGCAAGTCCTGGGCCAGTATGATGCCCTCTTCGGAAGTTCCCACGCCGACAAGGAAGGACAGACTCGGATCTGGACTGACATCGTGACTGCCATCAACGCGGAGGGGGTGGCAGTCCGCGACTTCCAACATGTCAGGAAGCGCTGGGAGGACTTCAGGTCCAGGACTCTGAACAAGGGCCAGCGCCTCTTGAAGGCAGCGGATGCCAAGGGGCGCCGGGGCCACTTGTCAGGAGAACAGATGAGGGTCCTGGAACGCATATCCCCAGCGCTCCACGTCCAGGTCCTAGAGAAGCAGACCCATCTGGAGTCGAGCGGTGAGTGTACATGCATCCTGATTGTGAGCAGTGCGTGTGGTGATTATTCGGTAGTGTGCAGGTTGCACATCTGTTTGTATGGGGTCGAGTATGGGTGGGGGTGTACAGGGCCGTGGGGCTGACACATGCGAGGGCTGTGATGTGTGAGACATGGATGGTGCTTGTGTGTGTAGGCTTGCATGCCAAATGCAGTTGTGTGGGCACACATGTTTGGATGAATGTGTATGTGAGTAGACATGTCCGTGATGTCATGCATGTATGTTGTTTTCAGCTGCATGTATGAGCACTGTGTACATGTGCATGTGTGTGTATTTGACAAGGGTGCAACAGTGATGCCACATGGATGCATGTGACAGCGGTATGTGGAAGCCTGATTGGCAGATGTGACATGGATGGCCGTCTGAACAGTGCGACACTTGGCAGGGGTGTACACATGCATGCAAGTGTGGTGGTGTGTGTACATGTGTGGTGCACTTCCTGTGTTGCATGTGATGTCTGGTTCCCCTTTGGCTGCTCATGCTGTTGTATGTGTATGGATGGTGGTGGCAGTTGCGATATGGCTGTGGTATGGCTCATGTGTGCGAGTTGTAATGACATTTGTGTTGGAGATTGTGAGGACCTGGTGAAGGCTGGCCATGGTGGCTGGGGGGTGGTGGGAGACATGGGTGTGGGCCTGGTGGATGCTGCCCCTGGTGGCTGGGAGGTGGGGGTGGTGGGAGACATGAGTTGGACATGGGTGGGGGCCTGCTGGCAGGTGCCCCACGGTGCTGGGGGGTGGGGGTGGTGGGAGACATGAGTTGGACATGGGTGGGGCCTGCTGGCAGGTGCCACACAGTGCTGGGGGGTGGGGGTGGTGGGGAACATGAGTTGGACATGGGTGGGGGCCTGCTGGCAGGTGCCCCTGGTGACTGGGGGGTGGGGGTGGTGTGAGACATGGGTGGGGGCCTGGTGGAGGCTGCCCCTGGTGGCTGGAGGTGCAGGGGGACATGCGTTGGGGGGGAGTAGTGCAAGTTGACATGTGGGTTGGCTGGTGGGCATGGGCATGGTGGGTGGGGTGCCTGCATGACATGTGCTGGGTAGGCCCCTCTGGTGTGAGCCACCTGCAGGGGCCGTGGAGGATGTAGAGGGAACACCTGGGAGGACCCACACGTGCAATTCAAGTGTGCTGCTCCCCGCGCACCCCTGTAATACACGTACCCTGTTGATATCGCGCACACCTGTAATTCACGTACCCTGATGGAATTGCGTGTGTAACTTTCCGCGCACCCCCGAAATACACGTACCCCGCTCAATCGTGTGTCACTGCCCGCGCGCCCCCGAAATACGCGTAGCCCGCTCCCCCAGGCCCGATCGCGTGAGAAAGTTCACGCAAACCCCTGAAATACACGTAGCCCGCTCCCCCAGGCCCGATCGCATGAGAAAGTTCACGCGAACCCCTGTAATACACATAGCCCGCTCCCCCAGGCCCGATCGCGTGAAAAAGTTCAAGCGAACCCCTGTAATACACGTAGCCCGCTCCCCCAGGCCCGATCGCGTGAGGAAGTTCACGCGGACCCCTGAAATACACGTAGCCCGCTCCCCCAGGCCTGATCGCGTGAAAAAGTTCACGCGAACCCCTGAAATACACGTAGCCCGCTCCCCCAGGCCCGATCGTGAGAAAGTTCATGCGAACCCCCGAAATACACGTGCCCCGCTCGCACAATTGCTGTATGTTGCCACTTTTGTAATGCGCAGGGACGCTACCGCCTGCCTTCGTGTGGCGGACGTGTATCGGCTTGTGCGTGTCTTTCGCTGTGCGTGGCTTTGCCCTATTCGGTTCCATGAATATGTGTGGTTCAGGTGCGTGTGGGCGTTCCCTCTGCTTCCCTGCAGTACATCCCCAGTTACGCCCTTGTTTTCGCAAGTTGTTCCCCATTCCGCGCGTTACGCCCCGTGTTCCGCCCACTTTCTAGTGTATGCGCAGAGGTTGTGCGCTTTCACTGTGCGCGTCGCGCACGTCTTTCGGGATGTTGCAGTGACGTGTGCGCCATGCACGGGTTTGGTGCACATCCCGAGGAAGACACGCGCAGGGACTTCCATGAATCGCATGCCTCTTTTTTTCCGCTTGCGCCTGCTTGCGCATGGATTTTCGGCGCACGTTTGTTCCATGAATCGGCCCCTTAATGGTTTGAATTAGCTCTCTACCTTGTAGCAGAAAACAAATACGAAATAACTGAGCCCTTAATACTTTGCAGTTACTGCACTACAAAACTTGACAACAACCAAACTCCTTCACGTGCTATCACACATAATTTGGAATTATACCCAGTACCAAAACCCCTACAACAACTTAATTTATATGAGAGCATCATAATTCACACAGTACACCCATTTCAAGCAATAATAAGCCTTCAACCAAAAACAGCAAAATTACCTCCTTCTGAATTGGTAAAAGGCATTTGTGGAAAAGTAGTTTATTTATCATTAGATCTAAAAGAAAATGTGCATACTCTAGGAGTGCAACGTCCAATGCAGCAATCTTTAATTATCTTAGTAAATGGAGTACCTACAAAAGACAAAAAAATATGGCAACAGCTGGTAGATTTATATAAAGTTAGACAAGACTTCCAATATCTTAAAGAGAATAATGAATATTACAAAGAAATGAATATTGAAGAAAACGTGAAAGATACAACTGAAATAATTCAAGAAACACAAGAAGCTGGTCAATTTGAGCTACTAGATCCTGCTACAATATCAAATACTTAAGACCATTATACAATTCATCCTTTGCACTGTAATGACACCGTAGAAGATACACTGGAAACTTACCAAATGCGTCAAACAAAAGGATTGCCAATCAGCATATGGGAAAAAAGTATAGAAGCATGTGCTTTTCCTCTACTCTTTCCTACTGGCAAAGGAGGAAGGTATGATGATAGACCTATTCAAATATCAGCATCAGAATACTGCTCATTACGGATGTATTCTGAAGATCCCAGATTTAGACAAAATGTGGAATACATATTCCACCTACTCGTTGAAAGTGAACTAGCAACTTTATGTTACGGAGTTGCACACTTATTAAAATCAGGATCACACTTTCAAAATATGACAGCTACACAATTATTAGAAAAAGTGCAACAAAAGGATGAGGTTTTACAATCAAATATTACAAATCTATTAGCAAATATGCGTGGTACTAAAGAGTACTGGTTTCGACGTCATGGAGATGTACGTTGTATGATCAGAAACCTTGGCCCACCCACTTGGTTTGTTACATTAAGTTGTGCAGAATATGCATGGGAAGATTTACATGATTTCCTAAGCAAATCAAATAAAAACAAAACGAACATAGATATACTAACACCTGGAGAACTTTGTTCTTTGGATCCTGTTAATGTTTCAAGATATTTTCACCATCGCTTCATTGCTATGCTACATTTTATTTGTAATAAAACTGTTCCTCCCCTTGGAGAAGTGCAACACTTCTTCTGGAGAAAAGAATATCAAGCCAGAGGTGCACCACATATCCACATGCTTTTATGGATTAAAGATGCTCCTAAATTTGGTCAAGACAGTGATGCCACTGTTTTACAGTTTATTGAAAAATATGTCACTTGTGAAATTCCATCAGAAGCCACAAATAGTGATCTTCATGCACACATTTTACAATTTCAAAGACACACATGTGGAAAATATTGTCGTCGCAAATACAAAAACAAAGGGAAATACTACACCAAATGCCGATTTGGTTTCCCTAGACCAGTTACAAATGCAGGTCAAGTGAACAACCTCATGTCTTCAGTTAGACATAGTGTTAAAGGTAAGTCACCTAAAAATACATATTACATAAAAAGAAAAGAAGAAAAAAAATATATCAATGATTATAATGCCATCATTGCCCACTTATGGAATGCAAACATAGATGTGCAGTACATTGCAGAAAATTCTACTGCAGTTCCACGATATGTCACAGCATACTTAACTAAAGCAGAAAAGACAGAGCTCCAAGACCTCTGGAATGACCTGTCATCATATAAAACAGTATCTCAGAAATTATACAGCTTGGGCATAAAAATGCTCACCCATAGAGAATGTGGATCATATGTATGGTAAATCTGAAAATATAGTATGGCTAAGTCTTGGTCCAGCTAAATCTAGAAAAAAAGTTCTAAAATCATATGAAGATATAGAAACAATAGCCAAACATGATCCCAACAGCCAAGACATTTTAAAAAACAACTTCTTGGACACATACTACCCAAACAGAAGTAATACTTTGGAAAACATGTGTTTATACCACATAGCCCAAAACTACACATACAAAAATAATATGAAACCTGATGTAAAAAAAGGTGAATATAGAGTAACAAACTGTGAAGGTAGCTTAGTTAAACTCACTAAACCAAATTTAATTAATCATATCAAATTGTCATTAAAGACTCCTCAACATAAAGAAGTATATTACATGTCCCTGCTACAACTCTTCAAACCATGGAGAAAAGAAGAACAATTACTAGATAACTATGAATCATATGAGGATGCTTCCAAAGCAAATGAAAGCACTATAACTGATGTAAACTTTACACAGTACAAAACAATGTTGCACAATGAACAGCAACACAAAGAAGAACTCCAAGCCCAACCAGATAAGGACACTCCTGACAGTAGTTAACCTTCTGTAACAGGAAGCCAAGAACCACTGGGAGAACCACTAATAATAAATAAGGCAGAATTAGCTATGATAGAAGTAGAAAACACCATGTGTCAGTATGAAGATAAGGAAGACTTAACTATACTACAATCAAAACTAAACAATGAGCAAAGTAGCATTTTTCAAGAAGTAACAAAACAAATTGCACATGGTGTAAAACATGAACATAAAGAATGTTCCTGCCATAATTATAAACCTATACTACTGTACGTCAGTGGTGAAGCTGGTTCTGGCAAAACATTCCTAATCAAAATCATTAGTAAGTTCCTTCAACAATTGACAAACAACAAACTGTTAGCTGTTGTCACTGCCCCCACAGGTTTAGCTGCCAACAACAGGTCGTGTTACATTGCACCGATTACTACTATTACCAGTAGAACACCAGAGCAAATTAGACTATTACAAACTATCTGCAGAAGCTGCAATGGAATTACGTAGAGTATTGAAACAAATGAAAATGCTACTAATAGATGAAGTGAGCATGGTCTCCAACCTGATGTTAGCTTTGATTCACCTCAGATTACAAGAAGTACTCAAAACAGACCATGAAGAGCTCTTTGCAGGAAAACACATTATTGTTTTTGGAGATCTGCTTCAATTAACACCAGTAAAAGGTGAGCCGATTTTTAAAACATTAGGACACAAACTCTGCCGTAAAACTGTTCTTTGGCAACATTTCCAATACATAGAATTAACAGAAAACATGCGGCAATCTGCAGATCTCACTTATGCCAACATTTTAAAAAGTATCAGAGTTGGTATACTTTCTAAAGAAGCAGAAGCAATATTGAAAACCTGGCACATTAATGCACTTTAGGGCAATAATGCATGTGCTACAGATGTTATGGAACAATTAGCTCACAAAAATGTCAATTGTATGGCATTAATGCCAACTCTTGCAAGCTGTTTCAAATTCAATGAAATCATGCTAAGTAAAGAAATGCAACCAATCATGGAAATTAGCGCCACAGACAAACTAGATGTACATGGTATGACACTACCCATGTGTGACCAAGCCACAACAAGACTAAATAGTTTAGAAAAAGCAATCTCAAACACAGCAGGCTTAGAAAAGATATTAAAATTATCCTTACATTGCAGAGTAATGCTTAAACGTAACCTTGACTTGGACCAAGGACTAGTTAATGGAGCACCTGGTGCAGTTGTTGGCTTTCAAACATACCCACACGACAACAAAATTCATTTTGTCAATATACTCTTTGACAAACTTTCAGAAGTAAAAAGGATAGGACGCTCAACAGCTAGATTCCTTCTCTTCAAAGATATGTATGTACGCAGAGAACAATTTTCTCTAACTCTTGAATACGCAGTCACGATTCATAAATCACAAGGTCTTACCCTAGACAAAGCAATGATAGATATTGGTAACACAGTCTTTAAAGAAGGCATGAGCTATGTAGCACTATCACGCTTACGTACACTTGACGGTCTATTTCTAATCAACTTTGATGCAAGTAAAATAAACGCTGATATTCCTTGCATTTCAGAATACAATAGACTTCGCTCACTATAAACCCCCCACCTAAACAGATATTCTGTTCCACAAAAAGTAAAACGTTATAAAAGAAAAATAAATCAAACAGAAATTCAACAGGATGTCACTGCAAATCCTCCAAAGAGAGTAAAAGAAACTAATACTTCATCAAGTACCACAAGCAAAAAAGAATCAATTAGGGAAAGTAAACCAAGTACTTCTTTAAAGAAGGAAGATAAACTCCAAAAAAAGCAGTTAGATACAGAACTACCTGGACCATTTAAATTCTCAAATATAGTTGGTGTAAGTTGCTACGCAAATGTAGCAATGAATATTCTATTTCACTTACCACCAATTGTTGACAACATTTACTTACACGGTACAGACCCATTGTGTTTGCAAATGTTAGTACTTCACAGAAATGCAGCAAACAATCCTGACAACACGTACAGTGTTTTTGGAATAAGACAACAATTGGACTACTGTGCTGGAATGGTGAAATTCACTATAAATTCGCAGGATGATCCACAAGAATTTCTAATGTACTTACTACAAGTACTGGAAAACAAAAACATACCTATAGATGAAATCTTTCAGATTTCATATATGTGGAAACATACATGCACTCTCTGCAGCAATGTGACACAAGAAGAAACCCCCAATGAATGCTTCATATATATATATATATCAATACCAAATTGTGAATCCATTCAATTTCAGCGACTTGTACAAAATGCAAACCATGGCAGATTATGCTCTACCTGCAATTCAGATAATCGCTCCACGTTAGTAATACAAACACATAGTAAATACATAATACTAAAGCTTCTACGTTACAATGCAGATGGTACCAAAAACAACTGCAAGCTGACTAGATTCACACATGGTCAAATATCACTTGGTAAGAAAACCTTCACAACAATGGGTATAATCTACCACGCAGGAACAACAACCAATTCAGGGCACTTCACTCCATATATAAAAACGAAATGTGGATGGTTTGAATGTAATGATAGTACCATTACTCTAAAGCAGAGATTACCAGGAAATCTTACAAACGCTTATTTGATGTTCTTAAAACCAAAATTTGATAACTAAACTGTATTTAAACCCTAAGTAAACTTGTGTTAAAATAATATAAACTGTTAGAATACTCCAAAAGCTATCTAACTGCTCAACAATTCTACAACAACTAATCAGATAAATGAATACCACTAAATTAGACCAAAAAATACACAGTTAGAATACGCCAATTGGTATCTAACTGTCCCAAAATTTAACAATATCCAAATAGATAAATCAATACCACTAAAATATATCAAAAAAATAGACAGTTAGAATAGACAAATTGGTATCTAACTGTTCCAAAATGTTATAATATCAAAACAAATAAATAATATGTTACTGCTCCAAAAAAATACAACAAGCCAAAGTATTAAGCATTAGCCAGAAACAACAAGTGAACACTGAAAACAAACAAACAAATAAACTGTAGCATAACAGAAAAAGGTTTTTTTTTAATCCAACATGGATTTTTTTTCTCCCACAGACCCAATGATTTTAGCAACAAATACAGAAACTGAGCAAATTGCACAGTACTCTGATTTGTAATCTACTAAATATGAGGGTCTAAAAAAAAAAGTATATTCATTATACAATGTAATAAGTCATTACAAAATACTTATACTAACATGCTATTTTCTTTTATCACAGAATTTAACAAGAAAAACATGGACTCCCGTTACTAGACCAAACAGTAAGTATACAATAATAAGGAGAACCATAGCAGCATATCACATCCATAGTATCTAATACCTTTGTTCCTTATACATTTGTTTTTCACCCAAAGTTATAAGCAAATATGAATGTGATATGCTGCGGTGGTTGTTGCCAGGGCATAGAGTCTTGGGTGCATGGCCAAATGGCCATGCACCCAAGACTCTATGCCCTGGCAACAACCACCGCAGCATATCACATCCATAGAGTCAAACATTTCAACTATGGTCTATGGAAACTTTTAATGTTCAACTTGCCAGCGAACAATACGGACAGCGTTTTCAGGACACCCACTACGAACATTTCAGAACAACGCGATAGTTCTTAGAACACTTTCAACTTGACAACGAACAATATGGACAGTGTCCTCTGGACACCCCCATTTTGTTGATTTGTGAACATTTCAGGACACTGCAAGTGTTCTTAGAACACATTCAACTTGCCAGCGAACAATACGGACTATGCCTTCATGACACCCCCTACGAACATTCCAGGACACCGCAAGTGTTCTTAGAAACATCTTCAGGACACCCCCATTTTTTTTATTTGCGAACATTTCAGGACACCGCGACTGTTCTTAGAACACATTCAACTTGACAACGAACAGTACGGACAGTGTCCTCAGAACACCCCCATTTCGTTTATTTGCAAACATTTCCGGACTCCATGAGTGTTCTAAGAAGACATTCAACTTGACAGAGAACAATACGGACAGCGTCCTCAGGACACCCCCATTTTGTTTATTTGCGAACATTTCAGGACACTGCAAGTGTTCTTAGAACACATTCAACTTGCCAGCGAACAATACGGACTATGCCTTCATGACACCCCCTACGAACATTCCAGGACACCGCAAGTGTTCTTAGAAACATCTTCAGGACACCCCCATTTTTTTTATTTGCGAACATTTCAGGACACCGCGACTGTTCTTAGAACACATTCAACTTGACAACGAACAGTACGGACAGTGTCCTCAGAACACCCCCATTTCGTTTATTTGCAAACATTTCCGGACTCCATGAGTGTTCTAAGAAGACATTCAACTTGACAGAGAACAATACGGACAGCGTCCTCAGGACACCCCCATTTTGTTTATTTGCGAACATATCAGGACACTGCGAGTGTTCTTAGAACACATTCAACTTGCCAGCGAACAATACGGACTGCGCCTTCAAGACACCCCCTAGGAACATTCCAGGACACCGGGAGTGTTCTTAGAAACGTCTTCAGAACACCCCCATTTTGTTTATTTGCGAACATTTCAGCACACCGCGAATGTTCTTAGAACACATTCAACTTGACAGAGAACAATACGGACAGCGTCCTCAGGACACCCCCTACGAACATTCCCTGGACACCGCAAATGTTCTTAGAAGCGTCTTCAGAACACCACCATCTTGTTTATTTGCGAACATTTCAGGACACCGCGAGTGTTCTTAGAACACATTCAACTTGACAACGAACAATACAGACAGTGTCCTCAGAACACCCCCATTTCATTTATTTGCGAACATTTCAGGACACCATGAGTGTTCTAAGAACACATTCAACTTGACAGAGAACAATACGGACAGCGTCCTCAGGACACCCCCATTTTGTTTATTTGCGAACATATCAGGACACTGCGAGTGTTCTTAGAACACATTCAACTTGCCAGCGAACAATACGGACTACGCCTTCAGGACACCCCCTACGAACATTCCAGGACACCGCCAGTATTCTTAGAAACATCTTCAGAACACCCCCATTTTTTTTATTTGCGAACATTTCAGGACACCGCGACTGTTCTTAGAACACATTCAACTTGACAACGAACAATACGGACAGTGCCCTCAGAACACCCCCATTTCGTTTATTTGCAAATATTTCCGGACTCCATGAGTGTTCTAAGAAGACATTCAACTTGACAGAGAACAATACGGACAGCGTCCTCAGGGCACCCCCATTTTGTTTATTGGCGAACATATCAGGACACTGGGAGTGTTCTTAGAAACGTCTTCAGAACACCACCATTTTGTTTATTTGCGAACATTTCAGGACACCGCAAATGTTCTTAGAACACATTCAACTTGACAGAGAACAATACGGACAGGGTCCTCAGGACACCCCCTACGAACATTCCCCGGACACCGCAAATGTTCTTAGAAGCGTCTTCAGAACACCACCATCTTGTTTATTTGCGAACATTTCAGGACACCGCGTCCTCAGGACACCCCCTACGAACATTCCCCGGACACCGCAAATGTTCTTAGAAGCGTCTTCAGAACACCACCATCTTGTTTATTTGCGAACATTTCAGGACACCGCGAGTGTTCTTAGAACACATTCAACTTGACAACGAACAATACAGACATTGTCCTCAGGACACCCCCATTTTGTTTATTTGCGAACATATCAGGACACTGCGAGTGTTCTTAGAACACATTCAACTTGTCAGCGAACAATACGGACTACGCCTTCAGGACACCCCCTACGAACATTCCAGGACACCGCCAGTGTTCTTAGAAACATCTTCAGAACACCCCCATTTTTTTTATTTGCGAACATTTCAGGACACCGCGACTGTTCTTAGAACACATTCAACTTGACAACGAACAATACGGACAGTGTCCTCAGAACACCCCCATTTCGTTTATTTGCAAACATTTCCGGACTCCATGAGTGTTCTAAGAAGACATTCAACTTGACAGAGAACAATGACAGCGTCCTCAGGACACCCCCATTTTGTTTATTGGCGAACATATCAGGACACTGCGAGTGTTCTTAGAACACATTCAACTTGCCAGCGAACAATATGGACTGCGCCTTCAAGACACCCCCTACAAACATTCCCCGCACACCGCAAATGTTCTTAGAAGCGTCTTCAGAACACCACCATCTTGTTTATTTGCGAACATTTCAGGACACCGCGAATGTTCTTAGAACACATTCAACTTGACAGGGAACAATACGGACAGTGTCCTCAGAACACCCCCATTTCGTTTATTTGCGAACATTTCAGGACACCATGAGTGTTCTAAGAACACATTCGACTTGACAGAGAACAATACGGACAGCGTCCTCAGGACACCCCCATTTTGTTTATTTGCGAACATTTCTGGACACTGCGAGCGTTCTTAGAACACATTCAACTTGACAGAGAACAATATGGACAGCGTCCTCAGGACACCCCCATTTTGTTTGTTTGCGAACATTTCTGGACACTGCGAGTGTTCTTAGAACACATTCAACTTGACAGAGAACAATATGGACAGTGTCCTCAGGACACCCCCATTTTGTTTATTTGTGAACATTTCAGGACACTGCGAGTGTTCTTAGAACACATTCAACTTGTCAGCCACAACCCCATTCATATTTGCGAACATTTCAGGACACAGCGAGTGTTCGACAACGTCTTCCGAACACCCCCATTTTGTGTATTTGCGAACAATTCAGGACACTGCGAGTGTTCTTAGAACAGTTTCAGTTTGCTTGCGAACAAAGCGGACACATATTGAGTCCTCAGAACACCCCCCATTCAGTTTATTTAGAACATTTCAGAACACCCGTGATGTCTGCAAACAAATCGAACACAAAAACGTCTAACACATAAAAAACACAACTTTCATCCAATCTCATACACTCCCACCCTCCCCAAACACTCCTACACACCAAAACACTCTACAAAATACAAATTTTGAACAAAGTTTCACCGCGCTGTCCAAATCCAAGATGGCGGGCGCTACCAAAAATCTGACGCGCTTCACGCTCCACGCCGTCCAATCAGCAAACACATTGCATGTCCGCGAACATCACGCAAGCCGATTGCGCAAGCCGATTGGCCAATCAGGACACTGTCTGCGGAGCGAACAGGGAAGTCCGTCTGCGGACCGAACACAGATATCACTATTTTCTTTTTACCTACTTTTTGGTCATTTTAAAAAAAACTACTGGACGGATTTTCACCAAATCTGCTTTCGGGACCAAGTCGCTGCTCCTGGTCCAAATTTGGTGAAAATCCGTCCAGCGGTTTGGGCTGTAGACGCGAGCAAACATTTTTTCCCATTCAGTCTATGGGAAAAAAAAAGTTTTGGGACCCCCCCTATAACTTTGCCCCTCCTGGACGAATCCTCACCAAACTTTGCAAAAAAAATTCAGAGTGACCCAAATACTTTTTTTTGCAAAGTTTGGTGAGGATCCGTCAAGGGAGAGCAAAGTTATAAGCCACCCAAAAAGTGCTCTTCCTATGGAAACAGCAACTTAACCATAACTACATGGCCACTACCGTGGCCATGTAATATATATATATATATGCAAGTTAAGACAGCCTCCCTGATGACGTGTATTGGCACAGAAACCGGTCGGAGGAGAACACCTGTGGCTGGGAAGGTTTACTGTGCAGGGAACTGGAGTGCGCCCCTCTCCTCTTTTTTTCAACACATTTGTAAGTTTTCTGAAGGGTGGAATCTTCAGAAATCTAATAGGGTGCTGCACCGGGGTAATTTATGCCCAACTTTGGAGTGCCTCACTGTAGGCTACTCCCCCCCCCCTTTCCCCACTGTGGGATTGGGTGTGAGTCTGTTCCTTGCTAACCTGATGACTACAGCTACCAGAAGTCCTTGCAGCAGAATCCTCACTAAGTGGTAACACCTGCACTTGCTGTGAGCTGCAAGTTAAGACAGCCTCCCTGATGACGTGTATTGGCACAGAAACCGGTCGGAGGAGAACACCTGTGGCTGGGAAGGTTTACTGTGCAGGGAACTGGAGTGCGCCCCTCTCCTCTTTTTTTCAACACATTTGTAAGTTTTCTGAAGGGTGGAATCTTCAGAAATCTAATAGGGTGCTGCACCGGGGTAATTTATGCCCAACTTTGGAGTGCCTCACTGTAGGCTACTCCCCCCCCTTTCCCCACTGTGGGATTGGGTGTGAGTCTGTTCCTTGCTAACCTGATGACTACAGCTACCAGAAGTCCTTGCAGCAGAATCCTCACTAAGTGGTAACACCTGCACTTGCTGTGAGCTGCAAGTTAAGACAGCCTCCCTGATGACGTGTATTGGCACAGAAACCGGTCGGAGGAGAACACCTGTGGCTGGGAAGGTTTACTGTGCAGGGAACTGGAGTGCGCCCCTCTCCTCTTTTTTTCAACACATTTGTAAGTTTTCTGAAGGGTGGAATCTTCAGAAATCTAATAGGGTGCTGCACCGGGGTAATTTATGCCCAACTTTGGAGTGCCTCACTGTAGGCTACTCCCCCCCCTTTCCCCACTGTGGGATTGGGTGTGAGTCTGTTCCTTGCTAACCTGATGACTACAGCTACCAGAAGTCCTTGCAGCAGAATCCTCACTAAGTGGTAACACCTGCACTTGCTGTGAGCTGCAAGTTAAGACAGCCTCCCTGATGACGTGTATTGGCACAGAAACCGGTCGGAGGAGAACACCTGTGGCTGGGAAGGTTTACTGTGCAGGGAACTGGAGTGCGCCCCTCTCCTCTTTTTTTCAACACATTTGTAAGTTTTCTGAAGGGTGGAATCTTCAGAAATCTAATAGGGTGCTGCACCGGGGTAATTTATGCCCAACTTTGGAGTGCCTCACTGTAGGCTACTCCCCCCCCCTTTCCCCACTGTGGGATTGGGTGTGAGTCTGTTCCTTGCTAACCTGATGACTACAGCTACCAGAAGTCCTTGCAGCAGAATCCTCACTAAGTGGTAACACCTGCACTTGCTGTGAGCTGCAAGTTAAGACAGCCTCCCTGATGACGTGTATTGGCACAGAAACCGGTCGGAGGAGAACACCTGTGGCTGGGAAGGTTTACTGTGCAGGGAACTGGAGTGCGCCCCTCTCCTCTTTTTTTCAACACATTTGTAAGTTTTCTGAAGGGTGGAATCTTCAGAAATCTAATAGGGTGCTGCACCGGGGTAATTTATGCCCAACTTTGGAGTGCCTCACTGTAGGCTACTCCCCCCCCCTTTCCCCACTGTGGGATTGGGTGTGAGTCTGTTCCTTGCTAACCTGATGACTACAGCTACCAGAAGTCCTTGCAGCAGAATCCTCACTAAGTGGTAACACCTGCACTTGCTGTGAGCTGCAAGTTAAGACAGCCTCCCTGATGACGTGTATTGGCACAGAAACCGGTCGGAGGAGAACACCTGTGGCTGGGAAGGTTTACTGTGCAGGGAACTGGAGTGCGCCCCTCTCCTCTTTTTTTCAACACATTTGTAAGTTTTCTGAAGGGTGGAATCTTCAGAAATCTAATAGGGTGCTGCACCGGGGTAATTTATGCCCAACTTTGGAGTGCCTCACTGTAGGCTACTCCCCCCCCTTTCCCCACTGTGGGATTGGGTGTGAGTCTGTTCCTTGCTAACCTGATGACTACAGCTACCAGAAGTCCTTGCAGCAGAATCCTCACTAAGTGGTAACACCTGCACTTGCTGTGAGCTGCAAGTTAAGACAGCCTCCCTGATGACGTGTATTGGCACAGAAACCGGTCGGAGGAGAACACCTGTGGCTGGGAAGGTTTACTGTGCAGGGAACTGGAGTGCGCCCCTCTCCTCTTTTTTTCAACACATTTGTAAGTTTTCTGAAGGGTGGAATCTTCAGAAATCTAATAGGGTGCTGCACCGGGGTAATTTATGCCCAACTTTGGAGTGCCTCACTGTAGGCTACTCCCCCCCCTTTCCCCACTGTGGGATTGGGTGTGAGTCTGTTCCTTGCTAACCTGATGACTACAGCTACCAGAAGTCCTTGCAGCAGAATCCTCACTAAGTGGTAACACCTGCACTTGCTGTGAGCTGCAAGTTAAGACAGCCTCCCTGATGACGTGTATTGGCACAGAAACCGGTCGGAGGAGAACACCTGTGGCTGGGAAGGTTTACTGTGCAGGGAACTGGAGTGCGCCCCTCTCCTCTTTTTTTCAACACATTTGTAAGTTTTCTGAAGGGTGGAATCTTCAGAAATCTAATAGGGTGCTGCACCGGGGTAATTTATGCCCAACTTTGGAGTGCCTCACTGTAGGCTACTCCCCCCCCTTTCCCCACTGTGGGATTGGGTGTGAGTCTGTTCCTTGCTAACCTGATGACTACAGCTACCAGAAGTCCTTGCAGCAGAATCCTCACTAAGTGGTAACACCTGCACTTGCTGTGAGCTGCAAGTTAAGACAGCCTCCCTGATGACGTGTATTGGCACAGAAACCGGTCGGAGGAGAACACCTGTGGCTGGGAAGGTTTACTGTGCAGGGAACTGGAGTGCGCCCCTCTCCTCTTTTTTTCAACATATTTATATATATATATATGTATATATACTGTTGCTGTGTGTGTGTGTTTTTCTTTTTTTCTTTAAATCTCGTTATGATTCCGGGATGCCTGCAAATAAGCAAAATGGAGGTGTCCGTAGGACACCTGACCTGTCTTCATATCCGCAAAGTTGTAACGCACTTTTAATTGCTTGTGGGAGCCCATGCCTGTCCGGAGCACACCTACGCCCATGCGTATCTCATTCTCTGTGTTCTGGTAACACCGCGACGGTCCAGCATGTCCAAAAAAGTTGTGACACACTTTGTTTAGTCTGAGGCGCCCACCCATGTCCGACAGATACCTGGGCACATGCGCATCCCACCTCCTGGGTCCTACGAACACTGTGCCTGTTCTGAAATGTCCACTGCACGTGTGTTAGGAAAGATTTCATAATTGTAGGTAATTTTCCTTCCATGTGGCAACCCCCAAACTTTTTGCTGTTGTTTTACACCCTGATCTAGACTTTGCCGGTGAAGCGCAGCCTTCTGCCGCACTCCTCTGGGCTTTCACTCCATTCTTACGGGAAAACTGACATGCCCTTAAGACAGTTAGTACCGGGAGACTCGTTTCCCGTAGTCCTTTCCTCATGTTGCAACTCTTGAGCAACATGAAACAAGAGTGCACCGTAACTTACATTACCGCACTCTTGGGTCTCTAGTCATTCCAATGACCCTAGAAACTCTTGCTGGACTTATCATGAAATGTGCAGTGTGTCACGGACGGGACCGGTGGCAGCTATCGTTTCTTTGTGTTTTTAATCCATTTTTGCCATGTTAACCGCGCTTCCTGCGTTTGGCCCAAATGGGTGGCCTGGCCTCTAAAATGGCCATGCAACAAGGTTCTTTGTCCTGTCCGCTGACCGTCTTGCCCCTTCACCTTCCCCCAGGTCGAGCCGACCCGGGGCAGTCCTTATTTGGTCATGCACTTTCCCGTGAAACACAACGCTTTCGCGGGCTTCTGCATGCCATGTGTATGCCTCCAGGATGTGGGCTGGGATGTCTGTTCCTAATACACATCCTGGGTGCCAGAGAGTCTAGAGTGTCCTGAATGCCTGGGACCACCATGGTCCGTGATAGGTCCACGTATGGTGTGAGTGTTTTGTGAGCAGATCTCCCATTCGGTCCTCTGCTTTTTTGCGCGAAGGGAACTCTGAATAAGAGGAGGCTGGAAACACCACTACCATGTCGATCTCCTGAGTTCTCATGAACAAAGGATAAGGAGCCAAGTATCCTGCAACTAAGAAGCTGAGTCATGGAATCGCTGGTGACCCGCTGAAGGTTTGGCACCCTGCACTGCTGTCGTCCTGTGAGACCCCTCTGCCTCTGATAGAACGAGAAGGCCTTTACTGGCGCTTCGATCCTTTAGAATAGTGGGAACAACTATTCTCGGCATCTTCTCCAAATCCTGTACGTAAGCCTTCGGAAGCGTCCCTGGGACATCCAGTGGACTGACCAGCCTACACAGGAACCTTGCTCTTTCACTGCCGTCTGGCTGCTGCTAAATTCCGAGTCTGCGGCACTCTCACACGATTTGTACACTTGGCATTCCCAGGTCTGAAGTGAGACGTGTGCTTTTGGACCGGAATACCTGCGGTTGCCGAGTTGCCCTGCCGTGGAAACAAACCTGTGCGTGTTCGCTGCATTTGGGACACCCTCGACCCTGACTCCTGCTGTTGCGGAATCTACATGGCGTCGAGACATCCTGCTGATCGCATCTGAACCTGCCAGTACTGAAACAGAACCGGAGAAGCCTGGGTCTGCCTGCATCGGGGACCGGTGAGTAGTCAATGCCCTAACTGGTCACCCTCCCGCAGGAGCCTGTGGTTTCCATCACTGTCGTAAACAGCAAACCTTTTCCTCACTCGTGCCCTGCTTCTGCCCACAAGTGGAGGCCGCGCTTGAGTAGTGGGGAACTGTTCTTCATCGTTTTGTTCACCCCTCTGAACTGCCTGATTTCGCTGAAGAGACTCTCCGTTGCCAGTTGGCACCCGCGTGTGCAGGTACTTTTGAGCACAAGGCTCCACTCTTCGTAGGGCTCGGACTTCCTTCTAGTTAGGTGGCCTCTGATGTCGAACTGGGTCTAAAGATTACTTGCACTGCCTGTTTTCCTCCCCATCTAGGTGGTCTGCATATTTCTTGCTTCTAACTCTTTAGATCCCTTCGTCTTGTATATATATTGTATTGCTTGTGATGTGTTGGTTTATTGGAGTTTTACCGTGATTCTTTACTATGGTCGATGTTACAAAGGCCTTGTAATAAATGTGTCTATATTTTTAATATAACACCTGTCTGGAGTAATTTGTAAGCGTCCTTGCTTTGTGTGCTCATTGCGGGCATTCAGTCACCCTCACCCCTCTTGAGACCTAGTCTTGATGGCCGCCATCGCTACCCTGATTGGTCTGGCTTGTCCAGAGGTTACACTGTTCCAAGAAACTAGGCTGGCCTTCTGAACCTCTGCCCCTCCAGGATAGAGTTCAGAAATCCATCGTAACAACATGTGTCACACTTATGCACATGGACACAATGTATACCATGCAATAGGTGTCCTGTGGCCAGCCGTCCCATTCAAGAACGTTTGCGTCATCACCATGTGACTGCACCCACACTGAGCACTGCCCTTATTTGCGGGCACAGTCCAGGCCCCTATACTTCGGAAAAAGTGCTTTTGTGGCCAATCCAAGGTTTTTTACTCTAAAACTATACCCTTAGAGAGGTCCCACACTATGCCCCTGGTGATATGACCACTTTTGGGAACTTTTTAGGCCAACTTTCGGGTTTGAAGTCCTCCCCAGGACCCCTATAAAATGCCACACCCCAGTGCTGCTCCTCATTCTTTTTTTGGCTTCGAGAACACAGCAGTGGTCCAGATTGCTCCTTCCTACTGCAATTTCTTTCTTCCAAAATCTGCTCTGCTGTGCTACTTTTGCTGCTGTGCCAGAACAGTATTGCAGATTGCTATGTGCTAGAGTTGCTTTCTTCTCAATTCTGCTGTGCTGTACTACCTTTGGAGCTAATGGCAACCATGGCTGCTGCTACTGCCTCTGCCTTAGCAGCACCCGCACTCTCACCCTCACCACCACCACCACCACCATTCCCAGGGCCTGGAGAGGGGAACAGGCGTGGTGATGTAGATAGGGATCAAGAAGAGAACGAGGATGAGGTAGAAGAATTCCCCATTGCCTGGAGCCAGCGTAAGTCCTGGTTGTGGAGGCTATTTACCACTGTTGGAAACATGCCCAATGCTTGTGCTAACCTGGTGAAATGCACTGAGTGCAGCTGCAGCAAACCTGGCATGTACAGCTACGGGACCACCTCCATGCGGTGACACCTAAGGTCGAACCACAAGACAGCAGTTTGGATGGTCGTCCTCTTCGAACAAGGCTGTAGGTTGAGTTCCTCTGCAGCATCCCCCGTATCTGCTCCTGCCACCACAAGGGACACTCCTGTGGGGCAGCAGATCCCTGAACCAGCCTTGCAGGCCTTACGCACCGCAGCAGAACCTTGCCTTTCGAAGGTCACTGTATTGTGCATGTACTGCGACGCGGTACTCTGCAGGGGGTGCAGCTTCGAAGTGCTTTCGAGGCTTCAGTTCGGGAGCATGAGAAAGAGTGCCCCCTACATAAGTGAGGCCCACCCAACATCTTGCTCTCTCCACTTGCCCTTTCTTATACCTGTTGGTGGTGCGCCTTCCCTACCCTCCCTTCCCTTCCTTTTCTTGCGTCTTGTGTGTAAGAAAAAAACTAAAAAAATAAACATTTTCAAAAAAGGCTGTTTGTAGAGCCACCTTTCACAGTTAAAAATAGAATTGCCAATGAAATAATGCAGGCCCCTGTGCAGCCTGTAAAGTCAGCGCATAGCGCGGTAGTCCATGGACATCTTAAATAAATGCAAGGGGTGGCTCTGTCAAAATAATTGCACTCTTTTTCAGGAGAAAGTGGTGGCTCTGAAAATAGACTTTTTGTGGTGTTTCTTTGTTTTTGGAAGGGTTGAAATGGCCAACATCTACCGGAAAATGCTTCCGATACTTGCAAAAAGGAATACAATGCATATTAGAGATTTTGCAGAAAAAGCTGACTGCCAGCATCAGTAAGATGGACTCCAGCTCTGCAAAACATGTTCGTGCTACGAAACATTATATTTTCATTATGGAAGGAGGACATGCCAAGATCCCTAAAAAAGGTGCAAACGGCCTTGTTGACATTGCGCCTCGCATTCTCCATTTGCGGACCAAATGAAGAAGAACGCAGCCACATCTGTCTCTGGGCAATGCGAGAAAAAAATTACTCGAAAGTTTGGAAACATATCCATTGCTTGCCCAAGGGCCTACTTCATCGCAAACAGCGGAGAAATTCCGGTAGCATGTCCTAAACTGTTCCCTCCACAATGAATAATAATGTCTGGATGATCGAGCATCACCAAAGTGGCACAAAGAGGAACCAAATTCCACCACTTCATCCCATGCACTCCATACCAGTGGACATCCACATGATGGAATCCAAGATGTGCAGCCACTCCACAGTGTATCAAGGAGTCCCCCAAAATCCACACACTCTGCCTCTTGAATGTCACACCCATATCCATAGCCATCTGCACTTCTCTCTGCAAACAGACCTTCTACCACAGTCTCTCATTACACACCACACCCAGGAAACCTTATTGACCAATCCCGTGGCATCCACACTCCCATTTCCATGCCTGCCATCCTCAAAAGCCCTGGATCTGGCATGTGCCATCCTCGAACTACTCCGGTGTACGCGGCCATATCGTGCTTTGCGCAAGCATGTGAGAACACATTTCAACCAGGGTAGGGGATTTCATCTTTAGTGGTGGCTCTTAAAAGAGCCTTTTTTAAAATGTATTTTTTAGGTGCTACCTTTTATTTCTGTTTGTTTCGGGTTTTTTTTCTCTTCTTTTCCTCCTTACTGCCTTACATCAACTTCTGTAAAGCGTCCCTTAGATTCTCCAAAAAAGAAGCATTTCCAAGGAAAAACAATGAAACGCCCTCTCCAGTAAAGTAGTGCACACTAAGGGAATCAATGTTCAAATTGGAGAAAACAGACATCTCAGCATTTCCCAAAACCACATCCATGCTGCTATTAACAAGTCACCTTGCAACATTTTGCTGGGGACTGAAGACATTGGGATTGTTCCATAGAATAGTGCTCTTGGTATTATTTGCGAAAAAAACACCTTTGCATTAGGGAAAAACACCATTAGTTCTTCCACGAACAACTTCAATACAGGAACCAAACTTGGGGCACTGATGTAGCTCAAATTCTCTCCTCCACAGTGCACCACCAAAACATCAGGATGACCAAAAGTAGCCATGTTTCTAAAAGCAGCAAGCAGTACCTGCAAATTGTGGCCAGGCACACTGCACTATAAAGCCTCCACGCCTGGAAAATCAAGATCTGCAGAAAACCCTCTTGCCTTTGCATAGCTCTCCAAATCACATACAAATGAATCTCCCATGATCCATACAGTAACTTCAGCCATCTTCACTACACAACCAACACAGCAATGAAACCAAGTATTGCCATCCTTTCCTATTAAGCACACCCTGAACACCTGATTGGATAATCCTCATAGTACACTTCCATATCCATGCCAACATGCTAACAAGTCCTGGATGCAGCACATGCATTCTGAAAACTACTGCGGTGTCCGTGGATCTTGTAAGACAGGGTCAGAACTTCTTCTATTTCCACTTACACTTTACACCACAATCACATTGGCTACTGGTAAGCAGTCACACAACCATCCACCAATCACATCCAAGATCTCTACATCTAACTCTATCATCTCTGTTCAACACTCCAGATTTACAGTTAAACACTCACAGTACAGGTCTCCTGTGATTGCAAACACCTCCAGCAAAAAGTACTGAAAAACTATCAAACATTTCTGTTTCCAGATTCATCCATCAACACAAACTACAGGTATGAATATTTTTGTACAGTAAATTTGCATCTCGGTTACAAGTGCCTGTGGACAGGGTACCTGCCACTTACCCGAGTTAACCTGCTCAAAAAGCATATTGTCATTTGTCCCATCACCTATCATCAAGTGGCAATTACAATAGTATGTGCTTTGAAAGTTTGTATTTGTCAATATCACCCATTGTAACATGCACACTGTTATTCCGTTCTTTCCTTCTATCATTTTTACAACCTCTTCACCACTAACACACCTCCTATAAAATTATGAAAATTCACACAGAGAAGGAAAACTGATTCTATTTTACCAAAGCATAGCAAGTACATACATTGCACGCATATCAACAGGGTGCCTGCTACTTACCTTGCACAGTTCACAGAATGCACCATTAGTTAAAAAGCAAAAAAAAATGTATGCGTGCATTGAGAACAGTACCATTTATAACTGTAGATAAACAAATCAACCACTGAAATGATTGCTCCACTCATGTGGCAAGGATATATTTGCAGAAAAGTTAATGATATTGCACACAGAAAAACATTCCCCTTTCCAATCTGTACATCTTTTTTGGACCTTATTCTCACCCTACTACAACTTGCATTAATCCATTTCCAAACTGGATAGTCCTACAGTAACACAGACATTGCTAAAGTGCACCTCATGCAGCACACTTATGAATAAACCACTGCCCCCCTTAAAAGAAATCAAATCTGATGCTCCCAAGTACCCATTCATATTAAAAGCTATCCAATTTCACACACACACTAAAATTTCCGGCCAAGACATCCTCCTAAAATTTTAAATAATGTATTTTCCAAATGCCATCACTATGCCATTAACACTCATATGTTCTTATTTTCTTCTTTAGCAGTTGCAGTGAACACCTCTCTCCTGAAAGCCAGTTGCATCTCAGGTGGAAAATACAACCTAGACGAAACCTACTCTCAATATCCAATGAAGTAAGTGCAATATTATCATAGTGTTCTGCCTCTTACTCAAACAGTGCACTCTTCTTGTATTGTAGGACACACAATTCCATCAAACCAACAGTATTTGCTTCATTCTTACTCATTGCACCTCAACAAGTGCCCACTTCCTATTGTCATCTGACCACCATTATAGTAACAAACAGATACCAATACAGCCTTCCCAACCTACAGTAACAACCCATTACACAATCACACACCTGTATGTGTATGCCTACCGTCATATTAACACACTCAATGCACAGTGCACACATTTATATTGCGCAACCAGCACACCCACACTTTCCTTTTTTCTCCAACAAATACTACAGAATGCCGACCAAAAAGCAACTTTGTAGAAAACAATGCAGAAATAGAGCAGATCAACCTAAAAGCATACAAATTAGCGATCCGCCTCTTGCAGATTGTACAAAATGTTCAAACAAAACAGCTAATACAGTCACTAACGAAAACAGAAGCCCCTAACAGGAAACAACTGTAATTCCTCTTTCAAAATGTAAAAATAAAAATAAATTTACTAAAAATATTGCAACTACCACTACTGCTAACAGATCACGTACAAACGGTAACGTAGCCACAAGTAAGAATTCCCAAAAAAGTATTTTTTCCCAAAAATATTCCACCCCAGAGTTCTTCAGAACCTTATGAATACAAGGGGAAATTCACGCTCAACCCTTAAAGCATACCGCAGAAAACTGATCCGGGAAGCTCTTGTCGACAGTGCAATGCTCCTTAAAAGGAAATTCTTTATATTAATTTTAAACACAATGAAACCACTAACAAAATTAATTAGTAAACTACAACCAGTACTTCGCAACAAATGTAATATCAGCATAGTTTCCTTTGGCAACATCTGCACAGGTGAATGGAGTCACACCACCAGCACATTGCCATATTTCAATGAAGAATCATACAAACAAGAGCAAAAAAAACAAATAGCCATACATAGCAGTGGGCAAGGGTATGAAAAGGTAGACAAAACGATAATGGAAGAAGAAACACTGGTTTCACAAATATCCCCATCAAACTTAGAATCAACTCTCCATTCCATCGAGCCAATACGTCCCATCTACAAATGGCCATGCACATCAATATGTAACATATGCCAAAACTCTATCAAATCGTTGCAGCAGATCCTCAATCACTATGCGAAAGCCAATGACAAAAGAAACATTTTATTACTACAAACTATGGACTCCTGTCCAGTGCGCAAATACAAAGGACTAGGAGGACATTCATTAGCCTGCATTTCTGGAACTGCTTGCCAAAGTACCTTCCACCATATCAAAATGTTAGCAACACACATTTCGACTGTAAGAAATCTCGTTCTACAAACTGTACAATGCAAAAAAGTCCTGCTTAGCATTTAAATGACATTCTCCTACACGGTGCAGCCAAACAACTGCTCCAACAAATAGACCACATCCAAAGCAAATATTTTGGAACGAAGAACACTTACGAAAACCAGAACCTTCAGAAAACAGTAGCAACAACATGACAGATGTCAACTTTCCATTACACACATACAACAAAGAAATAGCCAAATTAAAAAGCATATCTGCTGATGTACCAAACCAAGTACGTCTGTTGTAGCAGAACTTTTTATACAAAGAGCACAAAAACTATCGATAAAATGTACAAAACAGAAGACAATGAGGAATTCGAAAGGGTTCCAATTAGCTCTCTAGCTTATAGCAGAAAACAAATACGAAATGACTAACCCCTCAATAATGTGCACATACTGCACTGCAAAACAGGACAATAACCAAATGCCTTCACAGTCTTTCAGTAATAATTAGGAAATATTCACAATGCCAAATTCACTCCAACAGCTTAAATGTATGAGACCATTATAATCCAAATATTACACCCATTTCAAGCAATAATACAACTAAAAACTACAAATTTGCCTTCCACTGAATTACTAAGAGGCATTCATGGCAAAGTATTTTATGCCATTAGATCTCAAAGAAAATACAGACACTCGAAGAGTGCAACGGCCAAGAGAACAATCTTTGATTATTTTGGTTAATGGTGCACTTACAAAAGACAAAACAATTTGGCAGCAACTAGTGGACTTAAACAAAGTAAGAAAAGCACAGCAATATCTTAAAGACAACACTGAATACTACAAAGAAATAAACATTGAAGAAAACCTGAGAGAAACGACAGGAATAATTCAGGACTCCTCCACAACTGGCCAATTTGAACTTCTAGATCCTACTCCAGCCTCCAATATTTTAGACCACTATACAATTCATCCACTGCACTCCAAAGACACCAAAGTCGATGAACTGGAAACATATCAATGCGGCAAGCCAAAGGATAGCCAATCAATATATGGGAAAAAAGTGTAGAAGCACAAGACTTTCCTCTACTTTTCCCTACTGGAAAAGGTGAAGGTATGATGAAAGGTGCATGCAAATAACTGCATCTGAATACCGCTCTTTACAAATGTGTGCTGAAGATCCTAGATTTAGACAAAATGTGGAATACATATTCCACCTCCTCTTTGAAAGTGAACTAGCAACTCTGTTATCGAGTTGCACACACATTGAAAACCAATTCCAATTTTTTAAAACATGTCTGCTACGAAGCTACTTCAAAAGGGCAAAGAGAAAGACAAAGTTTTACAGTCAAGTATTACAAATCTCTTGGCAAACATGCGTGGTATGAAAGAATACTGGTTCCGACGCCTCACAGATGTACGGTGTATGCTATGCAACCTTGGCCCACAAACATGATTTGTCACTTTAAGTTGTGCAGAGTATGCATGGGAAGACTTGCACACTTTCCTACGCATAGCCAACAAAAACAAAACAGGTATAGACATGAAAACACCAGAAGAACTCTGCTCTATTGATCCTGTAAATGTATCAAGGTGCTTCCATCATTGATTTGTCACCATGCTGCACTTCATTTGTTATAAAAACACTTCCTCCCCTCGGAGAAGGGGAACACTTCTTTTGGAGAAAATAATATCAAGCCAGAAGAGCACCACACATCCATATGCTTTTGTGGTTTAAAAATACTCCATAATTTGGCCAGGACAGTGATGCAACTGTTTTGCAGTTCATTCACAAATACGTCACTTGCAAAATCCCTTCAGAAAGTACACATAGCAACCTAAATGCACACATTTTGCAGTTTCAAAGACACAAGTGTGGCAAGTTTTGTCGGTGCAAATATAGAAACAAAGGCAAAAACTACACCAAATGCTGCTTTGTTTTCCCTAGACCAGTTTCAGCAACAGTACAAATAAACAGCTTCATGTCTTCAGTTAGACACAGTGTAAAAGGCAAAACTCCTAAGAACACATACTGCATAAAATGAACTGAAGCATCAAAGTACATCAACGAAAGCAATGCAATCATTGCCCTCCTATGGAATGCAAATATAGATGTGCAGTACATTGCAGACAGTTACACTGCAGTTGCATTATATGTCACTTTCTACTTAAAGCAGAGAAAATAGAGCTGAAAGAGCTCTGGGATGACATATCATCAGACAAAACATTGTCACAGAAAATGTACAGTTTTGGCATAAAAATGCTCTCCCGCAGAGAATGTGGCTGCTACAAAGCTGCAGCCCATTTAACCAGCACCTCCTTATACGGGAAATCTGAAAACATAGTCTAGCTAAGCCTTGGTCCTGCTGCATCCAGAAAAAGAGTTCTCAAATTGTACCAAGACATATAAACAATAGCCAAAAATGATCCCAACAGCCAGGGCATTTTGAAAAACAACTTATTGGACACATACTACCCAAACAGGAGTACTGCTTTAGAAACCATGTGTCTATACCACATAGCCCAAAACTTTTCAAACAAAAATAACATTAAATCAGATGAGAAAATAGGTAAATGCATAGTTGTGAGGGAGCCTGGTGAGCCTTACCAAACGCAGCCTGATTAATCATATAAAGCTGTCAGTAAAAACTGCAACACAAAAAACTATACTACATGGTCCTCCAGCAACTTTTTAAACCAAGGAGAAAGAAGAATATTTATTAGACGCCCATGCCTCCTATGAAGATGCTTTCAATGTAAGTGAAAGCACCATAACAGATATAAGAAGAAGAACGTCAAGTACAACTAAATATAAACACTCCTGTGAGCAGTCAACCTTCTCTAACAGGAAGCCAAAAACCACTTGGCGAGCCACTCATAGTAAAAGAGGCAGAATTAGCCATGACTGAAGTAGAGAAAACCATGTGTCAGTATGAGCAATCTGCAGAAGACTTTGCTCTACTAAAATCACAACTAAACAATGAGCAGTGTACCATTTTGCTAGAAGTAACTAAAGAAATTGAACAACGCATGCAGCACAAAACTAAAACTTTTACCTGTCAACACTATACACCTGTACTCTGTATGTAAGTGGTCAAGCTGGTTCAGGAAAAACATTCTTAATGAAAATAATCAGTATGTTTCTCCAACAATTAACAAACAACAAGCTTTCAGCTGTTGCAACCGCCCCCACAGGTTGAGCTGCCTACAACATTGTAGAACACCAAAACAAATTAGAATGTTACAAAATTTCAAGAGAAGCTGCTTTGGAGTTACAAAGAGTTTTGTGAGTATGGTCTCCAACATAATGTTGGTTTTGATTCAGGAACTCTTTGGAGGAAAACATGTTATTGTTTTCAGAGATCTCCTTCAATTAACACCAGTGAAAGGTCAACCTATTTTTAAAACCTTAGGAGACAAAATATGCTGTAAAACTCTTGGAAGCATAGGGAATATAAATCTCTGGCAACATTTCCACTACAGAGAACTAACTGAAAACATGTGTCAGTCTGCAGACCTCACCTATGCTAATATTTTAAAAAAGTATTCGGATTGGTGTGCTATGTAATGAAGCTCAGTCTTTCCTAAATGCCAGCCACATGCATGAGCTATACGGGCATAACACATCCGCTACTGATATCATGGAACAATTAGCACACAAAAATGTCCACTGTATGTCCTTAATTCCAACTCTAGCAAGCTGTGCACAATTCAATGAAACAATGATGAAAAAAGAAATGCAACCACTAGTGCAAATTTACTCCACAGACAAACTGGACATGCACAGTATGACAATATCTATGTGTCAACAAGCCACACCACGACTAAATACCTTATAAACCTCTATATATAACACAGCTGGTTTGGCGAAAATGTTAACTTTGTGTTTAAACTGTAGAGTAATGCTAAAGCATAACCTTGACGTGGATCAAGCTTTAGTTAATGGAGCACTTGGTACAGTTGTTGGCTTCCAGACATACCCACGTGACAAAAGCATTCAGTCTGTCAGCATCCACTTTGACAAACTTTCAGAAGTTCAAAGGATAGGACGCACAACAGCCCGATTCCTTTTTTTAAAGACATGTATGTACACTGGGAACAGTTTTCTCTGTCGCTAGCATATGCAGTCACTATTCATAAATCGCAAGGTCTAACCTTAGATCAAGCATTGATTGATATTGGCAGAACAATCTTTAAAGAAGGCATGAGTTACGTAGCAGTATCACGCCTACGTACACTTGAAGGACTATTTCTAGTCAATTTTGATGCAAGTAAAGTCAACGCTGACATGCCTTGCATCGTAGAGTACAATAGACTATGTACACTCTACACATCCTGTCTCAAAATGTACCCTGTTCCTCAAAAACACAAACTTTGTAAAAGAAAACAAATGCAATCAGAACATATACCTGATCTCCACCAAATAAATTGAAATCAGCTCATACTCCATCAACTACCAAAACCACAGAAAGATTTACCGAAAAGGAAAATACATACCAACTGCACAAACAAAAAGAACTACTTCGCACAAACCACGTGGACTTTCATCAAATGACTCAGACACAGAACTATCTGGTCCCTTCACATTTTCCAAAACAAGTGGTGTAAATTGCTACATAAATGTAGCAATCAATGTTCTATTCAAATTGCCACCAATTGTTGAAAACATTTATTTATATGACTCAGACAAGTTGTGTTTACAAATGCTACTCCTTCACAGAAATGAAACAAACAATCCTGAGAACACCTACAGTGTCTCAGGGATAAGGCAGGAATTGGACTACTGTGCTGGAATGGTAAGATTCACTATGAACACACAATAAGATCCACAGAATATGTCTCATGCACTTACCACAAGTACTGGAAATTAAAAACATACCTATAAATGAAATCTTCCAGATTTCATACATGTGGAAATACATATGCAATCTCTGCAACCAGGTGATGCAGGAACAAGTCCCTAACAAGCACTTTGTCTATGTATATATGTGTCTATCTATCTATACCTAATTGTGAATCCATTCCATTTCAACAACTCATACAAAATGCACATAGCATATTATGCACTACTTGCAATTCTGATAGTCGTTCCACCTTACAGATACAATCACATAGCCAATACGTAATACTAATACTTTTAAGATAAAATGCAGATGGAACCAAAAACAACTGCAAGCTTACTAACTCCACACATGGACAAGTATCACTTGACAAGAAAACCTTCACAACAATAGCCATAATCTACCACACAGGCGCAACAACCAGTGCAGGTCACTATACTGCATACATTAAAAAGCAATATGCATGGTTTGAATGCAATGATACTTACATTACTCTAAAGCAGAGATTACCAGCAAATCTTGCAAATGCCTACTTAAAATTCTTGAAACCAAATGTACTCACTGATGTCCAAAATTAGAATAACTTACTCCCCAACACCCACCAATACATATATAACTGCAACAACAAAGAATTACTTTCTACACTGTGGAACTGCAACAACTTAGCATACAGCAACTTTCCAACTGATACATCTGTTTGCCTACTATACAAGTTTTTCCCCACTGACCCAATGATTACAGTCACAAAAACAATCTGTGTAGAAAAGACACACTAATTTTGTTTCTTACATGGTACTTAAAAAAGAAGTAATGAGTATGAGGTTTTACAACTGTCCTCAGTAACCTACTAGAATAAGGCAACAACTGTCTAACAATGCCCATAACAATGAAAGAAATACGCACATAGTATTAAGTACACCCATAGTGCTGCAACAGCACTTCACAATATTGAAAAATGTAAATCTACCAACAAGAATGCACAAGCTTCTAAACATACCCTGAAAAAATGAGAAACTGTAAACAGTTAGAATACGCCAACGGTATCTAACGGCAACCATTATACTTCAATATTACTTGCAGCATTCAAACTGCCAAACTCAACATTCAGCAACCACAGTGCTACCAACATACCCTCAACAACTTCCAAACTATCAACAGTTAGAATATGCCAACAGGTATCTAACTGGCCCCACAGTTCTGCAATATCACTGTGCAATGCCACAATACTTACAAAACATCAGCAACAACCAAACGCATGAAGAAATACTGCTAAAAAGAGGAAACTGATAAACAGTTAAAATACGCCAACTGGTATTTAACTGCAACCATACTACCACCACTTCCTAAAGACAAATAATACACCATTACAATTCCTCCTACTGCAACAGTGCACCTTAAACATTGCTGTAACTAGTGCACACATAACTAGAATGGACTCTGCAACATAACAACAAATACATGTAGAAAGATTTTTTTAAACCTGCATAGATTTCTTTTCTCCTGCAGACCCAATGATTATGTGAACAAACACAGGAACTGTGCACATTGCACAGTACACTTGTTTCAAGAATTATATTTATGAAGTACTAATTATGAGGGTCCACAAAATATATAAATGTCTGCAATGCAAAGAATCACAAAATGATGAAGTACCTACCCTAACATGTTGCGTTTTCTTTTATGACAGAGAATGAAACAATGATTACTCCTACATTTTCACATACCATGCTCAAAAACTACATAGGCCCTCAACAATAAAAACAGTAAATATAAAATTGTTGGTGTCATACTTCTTTATAATATCCAAATTGCAATCTGTACACATATTCCTGCAATCCACATACCAGTATCACAATGTTGAATGCATAGGTATGTCATATTGTGGTGCTTCTACCGTCAGCCTAAACTCTTGATTGCATACCCTACAGTCTATGGCCTCCAGCCATGCACTCATCACTCTAGACCGTGGCCACAACCACCACAGCCAAACCCATTCATGCATGCAACCATCTACCCACTTACCACAAACCATAAACATAAAACAGCCACCTAACCCCTATCCACTTCAGATCACATAGTATTGCAGTACATCCAGGCAATGGACAAATTATTTGGTGAATGGCCTCTGCTCCCACAGCTCTAATCATAAAACAAGAAAGGAAGTAATGCTACATGGGGGTTCTAGCAATGCAGATTCAAAAAAAGAGAATTTATATTCTGGGGAACCCTTTTCGATTACTAGTGGAACTTATCCAAACATGCATAGCCTGTAATGATGTCCAGAAAGAAACACACAGAGAGAATCTTCTTCGTAAATAAAGTTGATTGTAATGAAAAGAGCAAATAGTACTCTTGTGTACACTTGTACGTGTTAAAGAAGGGGTGTGCTTTGAACAGAAAATATGTATAGTTCGCATCAACATACATTAAAAAGCAATGTGCATGGTTTGAATGCAATGATACTTACATTACTCTAAATCAGAGATTACCAGCAAATCTTGCAACTGCCTACTTAATATTCTTGAAACCAAATGTACTCACTGATGTCCAAAATTAGAATAACTTACTCCCCAACACCCACCAATACATATATAATTGCAACAACAAAGAATTACCTTCTACACTGTGCAACTGCAACAACGTAGCATACAGCAACTTTCCAACAAATAAATCTGTTTGCCTACTATACACGTTTTTCTCCACTGACCCAATGATTACAGTCACAAAAACAATCTGTGTAGAAAAGACACACTAATTTTGTTTCTTACATGGTACTTAAAAAAGAAGTAATGAGTATGAGGTTTTACAACTGTCCTCAGTAACCTACTAGAATAAGGCAACAACTGTCTAACAATGCCCATACCAATGAAAGAAATACGCACATAGTATTAAGTACACCCATAGTGCTGCAACAGCACTTCACAATATTGAAAAATGTAAATCCACCAAAAAGAATGCACAAGCTTCTAAACATACCCTGAAAAAATGAGAAACTGTAAACAGTTAGAATATGCCAACTGGTATCTAACGGCAACCATTATACTTCCATATTACCTGCAGCATTCAAACTGCCAAACTCAACATTCAGCAACCACAGTGCTACCAACATACCCTCAACAACTTCCAAACTATCAACAGTTAGAATATGCCAACAGGTATCTAACTGGCCCCACAGTTCTGCAATATCACTGTGCAATGCCACAATATTTACAAAACATCAGCAACAACCAAACACATGAAGAAATACTGCTAAAAAGAGGAAACCGATAAACAGTTAGAATATGCCAACTGGTATTTAACTGCAACCATACTACCACCATTTCCTAAAGACAAATCATACACCATTACAATTCCTCCTACTGCAACAGTGCACCTTAAACATTGCTGTAACTAGCACACACATAACTAGAATGGACTCTGCAAGATAACAACAAATACATGTAGAACGTTTTTTTTAAACCTGCATAGATTTCTTTTCTCCTACAGACCCAATGATTATGTGAACAAACACAGGAACTGTGCACATTGCACAGTACACTTGTTTCAAGAATTATATTTATGAAGTACTAATTATGAGGGTCCACAAAATATATAAATGTCTGCAATGCAAAGAACCACAAAATGATGAAGTACCTACCCTAACATGTTGCGTTTTCTTTTATGACAGAGAATGAAACAATGATTACTCCTACATTTTCACATACCATGCTCAAAAACTACATAGGCCCTCAACAATAAAAATAGTAAGTATAAAATTCTCGGTGTCATACTTCTTTATAATATCCAAATTGCAATCTGTACACATATTCCTGCAATCCACATACCAGTATCACAATGTTGAATGCATAGGTATGTCATATTGTGGTGCTTCTACCGACAGCATAAACTCTTGATTGCATACCCTACAGTCTATGGCCTCCAGCCATGCACTCATCACTCTAGACCGTGGCCACAACCACCACAGCAAAACCCATTCATGCATGCAACCATCTACCCACTTACCACAAACCATAAATATAACACAGCCACCTAACCCCTATCCACTTCAGTTCACATACTATTGCAGTACATCCAGCCAATGGACACACTATTTGGTGAATGGCCTCTGCTTCCACAGCTCTAATCATAAAACAAGAAAGGAAGTACTGCTACATAGGGGTTCTACCAAGGCAGATTCAAAAAAGGAGAATTTATATTCTGGGGAACCCTTTTCGATTACTAGTGGAACTTATCCATACATGTGTAGCCTGTAATGATGTCCAGAAAGAAACACACAGAGAGAATCTTCATAGTAAATAAAGTTGATTGTAATGAAAAGAGCAAATAGTACTCTTGTGTGCACTTGTACATGTTAAAGAAGGGGTGTGCTTTGAACAGAAAGTATATATAGTTTGCATCAACACAAAAAAAAAAAAAAACACATACACAATACAGTGGATCCCAAGCAAATGTGGTTAACTAGGGAAGCCAAAAAAACAGACATAAAAACCAGTGCATCAAACAAATAATGAGTCTATCTATGTCTTATTGGTACATTATAACCTGAGATTTGGAAAAACAAGAAAAATAATGAAAAGATATATACAATTATATCTAATACAATGTCACGTAATTTACGTTGATTACTCAGATACCCAGTCTCTGTTGCAATGAAAATCCTGATAAACACATTTCAAAAATCCTCTAGACATATGTCGCATCTGTGGCAGTGAGAAATCTAGTCATCAAATGCCACACCTTCAGTCAATAGACGGCAAATGTCTAATGCATAAAAACCTCTAATGTGCATTGTCCAGAAACAGATGCCTTAGTCTGCATTGGCCAACAGATAAGTGCTCTAATACTGGCCCACAACCAATACATCATAGTACAGTAAACTACAGAATAATATGACCAGTGCCCACAACCCAATCACACAACGCATCCATATCTCGTACATAACTGTACTGTGTTCTGTAAGATTTGCCTCCTTGCATGCCAGTGGCATCGTTTAGCCCATTACTTGATCTTTCTTCTTATGTAGGCCATTTGACTGCAAAGGGTAGAAGACAGAATTGATTGGACCACATGGTGCAGGACTCGGACAAGCATATTTTAAAGGCTGCTCTACTCTTTAAATTTTTAAACTTCTGCTTTATTCTTTTAATATCTAATGGAAACACTATTTAAAAACCATGTCCCACTTATAATATTTTTAATAGTTTTAAAATAATTCCTTTGGTTTGGTGAAGGGGTGCCCCAAAAATGTCCATGCTCAGGGACCCAAAAGTGCTTACCATGGCCACCAAAGTATGCTCAGCCGTCTGACACACACAGTCTGTCACACATAGTGTTCGAACATGCACTGTTGATTCGTAAGACACTGTACATAACAATATTACACAGATGGCATAATTCTACAAATGTTTTTTTGCTCATCCGTCTATTCATTGCACTGCGTGTAAGATAGGATCATCTCTCCGTGTAGCTAATGCTAAGGTGTATGTAACTACACTACCTACATTGCGAAATACACAATAAAATACTAACAGTGTCCCAACGCAATCCCTTTTTTTTTTCCCCCATTCTTTCTGGAAAACTAAACCTAACATGTCTGCTTTGAACAGGACAACTGTTTATTGTAATTTAGCCTTGACCGGTACGCATCAATTCCTCGAAGGACATACAGTGTGTGTAATAGAAAAAAAAGAAAAGATAACTTCAACTATATTCAGAGGGGACATGTACCGCCAAGTTAGTCTGAAAGTGTGTGATACGTCGTACAGAGCGATTTCCTCTAGAAACAATATAACCATGGAATTTCCACAAATTATGTAAGTTTAAGTTTAAGTTTACATAACATTTTTATTGGGATAAAAAATTAGTAGGATAGAGTGCTGTATGAATAATTATTAATGGATGGTAGCGTAAACATTGTCCGTGCGCACTGTGCTCAGTTTTCGAACAGTAATCTTGCATGCTTTGTTACTATGGCAAGCTGAATGATTGCTATGATTGTTTTTGGTTCCCTCAATGTGGTTCCCCATCCCATTCGGAGCTATACCCAAGTGGCAGAACTTAAATTGTACACAACTCGTGGTCTCAAATAGTACACCTTGTTTTCATTTCATGTGTGAAAGAGCGGATGTGTTGTGCCTTTAGGTTTCAAACAGTTATGAGTTATACGCTAACTTATTAGACTAAAAAAAAGAACGGCTACTTAAAAGTATTGTTATTCCCTTTTGTTCACAGATACTTTCTACCGTACTGCCACTGTCACAGCTTCCAAGTGCCAACAGACAGATTCTGGAACCAACAGTGCAGGATTACCATAAACTGTGTTTTTTCACTCACTGTTATCTGGGACAATCGATATGGCCCTATATGCCCTATATGCCCATTTGCATTTCCGGCAATAAGGAGCAACATGTCAGCATTCATGTTGTAAGAGATGCAGTAACAAGATCTTTTACTTTCCCATATGGAAAAAAAGACTGATGTTCTCTCACACGGACCACCAAGGACCATCATGAGATTATTTTGCCAATTTGCCATATGGCAAGACAAGACAAGAACACAAAAGGACAAAACATTATCAGCTCCAAGTTACCTGCGCACTTTTATTTTTTTAATTTTTTCATTGAGCTTACAATTTCTTATAAACATTCTTTGAAAAATAAAAACACTTGCAACATTGCACACTCTTGTTGATGTATTATTCAAATATTCACTTAAAAATACTATTTATGGCAAGACAGAAAAGGTACACTCTGTGTGAGCTGGTCTGTTTCATCTTGTGTTTATCTTCCTATTTGTATGGACGTGGGTGATGACATGGCAAGTTGGGCTATGCTGGCCATGAACATAATGAAAATAGCTGGAGCAGATCGTTGGCACAACTGATGTCAGCTTCGGGGCGGATTTTTGGATTTATTGCCACACCCTCACCTAATCTTGGGGCGATCGATCCATTAATCCGCGCATAAGATTTGCACAAGATGCCATGCCCAACACGTTCTTTTTGCATCTGTAAAAGTGAGCAAAACTAAGGTAAGATGCATAAGAACAATGTTTACGATCGATCAACGTATGGTTATAATGACTTCCCCAACCGATCGGTACAATAAAATTGCACTATGTACACATATTTGTCGAAACCATATGCCAGTATCACAATGTTTGCATGCATAGCTGTATTATGTTGCATGGGGGGCCTAGGCTCTTGGGTACATGGACTGCGGCCTGCGACCATGCACCCAAGAGTCTAGGCCCTGGTCACACCCACCACAACATAATACAGCCTTGCATGCAAACATCTGCCCAGTTACCAAAACCCACAAACATAACACAGCCACCTGCAGCCCTACCCACTTCAGTTCACACACTATTGTAGTACTTCCAACCAATGCAAAAACTCTTCGGTACATGGCCTCTGCACCCAAGACTCTATTAACTGCCCGCAACCAATACACCATAATACAGTAAACTACCCAAGAATCTGCCAAGTGGCCACAACCCAAACACATAAACCATCCTCCTAAAGCCCTGTCCACTTCTGTACACATAGGGCCTCATTACGAGGTGGGGGGTAAGGGATTACTGGCACCGGTAAGGGCACCGGTGTCGGTAATCCCTTACCTCCCTACTACGAGTTCCCTTTGCGGGTCCTTCCTTAACACCTGGTTTTTGAAGGCGTTAAGGAATGGGACCCGCAAAGGGACTCTAGAGCTAATAACAGTACCGCAATTTGCGGTACCGTTATTAGCGCCTCCCCATTCCCATTGAGCCCTATGGTGGCCAAATGGGAATGGGGAATGGCCCTGGTGAATGGGGAATTACCAGTCCCTCCGACCTCGGAATGGACCGGTAATTGCTCCATTGACCAGGGCGGAGTCGGAAGGGTTTTAGAGGCAGCCATGGCGCTATTAGCTCCATGGCTGCCTCCAACCTCGTAATGAGGCCCAAAGTATACCAACACTTCACACAGTGGGCACACTCCTGGACTGTTGTGTCCATCACCTCCAGCCATGCACCCAACACTGTAGTAGCTAGTCACAATCACCACAACATAACACACCCATTCACCCAACAATCTGTACACTGGTCACAAACCAAACACACAAGCCAACAACCTGAAGCCCTGTCCACTTCTACAAATACTATACACCCTCAACAATGCAAACAGTAAGTATACCATTATTGGTACCTTATTTCTTTGTAATCTGCACATTTCATTCTGTACACATATTTGTGCATTCCATGAACCACTATCACAATGTTGACAACATACCTATATTATGTTGCAGTGGTTGTGGCCAGGGCTCACACCTACAGCCCAAACCGCTGGATGGATTTTCACCAAATTTGCGGCGTGGCGGTGTGGTCCCAAAAGCGTGCTTTTGTAAATTTGGTGGAAATCACCATTTAAACAGGCAAAATGTAGGTCCAAAATAATTAGTGATATCTGGCTTTGCTCCACAGACCCATTTCCCTGTTCGGTCCGCGCACAGGACTCTGATTGTCCCAGACAGCTACGTGATGTCTGCAGACATCGGACGCACCCCTTGATTTGATGGTGAAAAGCACGCAGTGCATGGAAACACCCACCATGTTGGATTTGTGGACATTCGCCGGTGTCCGCGGACATCGCGGTAGAAAAATATAAAAAAACACAACATTACACTTGTCAAACTTATCAAACAATCTCTGGGGAGGTGAGGGGTGATGTGAATGGGATGGGATATGGCCATAACAAGACAAAAAATGGGTGGTTTCACCGCAAAGGTCTGCGACCATCCGAACCGGCCATTTGTGATGTCATCTTTGATGTCCTGGGTGTTAGTCTTAGCAGTGCATAGTGGTAGCGCGAGTTATGGTTGCTAAGCTTACCATAACTGGCCAATTTCTGAGGTTTTTCCTGTAACCATAACGTCGCTGTAACAACAATTTTCCATTGAATTTCATAGGTTTTTATTAGTGCAACTTAACCATAACATCCCCTCAACTAGGTTTTTTCATTGAATATATATATATATATATATATATTCAGTGAAAAAACTTTGTTAAAGGGACATTAAGGTTAAGTTGCGCTACTAAAAACATATGACATTCAGTGAAAAAACTTTGTTAAAGGGATGTTATGGTTCAAAGTAAAACCGAAAAACCCCAGAAATTTGGCAGTTATGGTAAGATAAGCAACCATAACTCGCGCCACCATGCACTGCTAACACTAACACCCAGGACATCAAGATGACATCACAAATGTCATTGATGACATCACTGATGACATCACATGGCTGGCTCTCCCTTTTTTTCCTTTACTGATATATCTAAGCCACATAGTTTTCTTCAGTAACAGTCAGGAAGTAAAAATTGAAAAGGTACTATATTTGTAGAGTTAGGGTCAAGTCATATCATATGAAACATAAATATAGCGGAAGACACAGGCTTGAAAGAGAGCAATCCTTTCTGTGCATGAATATAATCATTAGAGTTATGAGCACTTTCTCATAGTTTTATTTTCATTACTGTACCTTCCCTGTATATGCTCATATTTGTATACTTTGTACTCACACTCCTTTCCTTATGGTTCACTGACATCATTTGATACACATACATACAGTAAGTAGCAGCTTTGAAACAGAGCAATCATTTCTCTGCATAAAGATAATCAGTTAGGTTATGAACTATTTCTGCTACTACTTCTGCTTTTTTGCTTACTTCTCTGTCCCTGTATATACTCATATTTGTATATGTTGTTGTCTCTTTGTGTTTTGTCTGTAATAATGTAATTATGTATTAAGCAGGTTTTATTAGCTACTTATTACATGCTTCACAGTACGCAAAACTCTAATAAGAAAGCAGTTATCATTTCATTATTCTACATGGCAAGATTATGAATATTGCACCTTCATCATGTATACTGCACCCACTGCCTAAGTTTCTGCATGAGTTGCTTAGTATACTGGATAGAACTTCATAATAGAATGCTATTTATATCAATGCATTGCTTAATGGACTAATTAGCTCATGATATGCATTCAAATGATCCTTGACACTTCTTGGTCAACATTATAAGAATCCCTCCTCCTATATTTACGAACAATTAAGTACACCGCGAGTGTTCATAGCTCATTTTTACCTTCCTTGCGAACAAAAATGACACATACTCCGTCCTCTAAACACCCCACCATTTAGTTTATTTACAAAATGGCAGAACAGCCGTGGTCTCCGCGGACAAATCGAACGCAACAAAAAGGTCTAGCACATAAAAAAACAAAACAGTGAACCTGTCTCATACTCCCCCACCCTCCCCAAACACTCTTACACACCAACACACGGCACTAAATACAATTTTTTATCCACGTTTCACTGCGCTGTATGCGGTCGACTGCGAATACAAGATGGCGGGCGCCACAGAAAATCTGACGCGCTCTACGCCCCTCTCCGTCCAATCAGCAAACACGTCGCATGTCCGCGGACATGACGCAAGCCCATGGGCCAATCGGGGTGCTGTCCGCGGACCGAACAGGGAAGTCCGTCCGCGAAGCGAACGCAGATATCACTCATTTTTTTGCCTTACATTTTGGTCATTTTTTAAAAAACTACTGGACAGATTTACACCAAATTTACAAAAGCATGCTTTTGGGACCAGGCCGCCGCTCCTGCCGCAAATTTGGTGTAAATCCGTCCCGCGGTTCGGGCTGTAGCCGTGCGCAAAGTTTTTTCAGTCTATGGGAAAAAAAAAAGTTTTGGGACCCCCCCTATAACTTTTCCCCCTCTGGACGAATCCTCACCAAACTTTGCAAAAACATTCAGAGTGACCCATAGGAAAAACCCTTTTTGGGTGGCTTATAACATCCCTCTCCCTGGACGAATCCTCACCAAACTTTGCAATAAAAGTATATGGGTCACTCTGAATATTTTTATTGGTGAGGTTTGGTCCAGGGGGGGCAAAGTTATAGGGGGGGGTCCCAAAACCTCTTTTTTCCCATAGACTGAATGGGGAAAAAAACTTTGCTCATGCCTACAGCCCAAACCGCTTGGTCCCGAAAGCATGCTTTTGCAAATTCGGTGAAAATCCGTCCAGTAGTTTTTTTTTAAATGACCAAAAAGTAGGTCACAAAAAATTGGTGATATCTATGTTCGGTCCGCGGACACACTTCCCTGTTCGCTCCACGGACAGTGTCCTGATTAGCCAACTGGCTTGCGTCATGTCCGTGGACATGCAACGTGTTTGCTGATTGGACGGTGAAGAGCGTGAAGTGCGTCGGGAATGCCCGCCATCTTGGATTTGCAGACGTCCGCGGACAGCGCGGTGAAACTTGGTGGAAAATATACTATTTAGTAGAGTGTGTAGGTATGTAAAAGTGTTTGGGGAGGGTGGGGGAGTAAGAGATGGGTTAAATGTTGTATTTATTTAGGTGGTAGACCCCCCTGTTGTGTTCGCTTTGTCCGCAGACAACGCAGATGTTCTGAAATGTTCTAAATAAATGAAATGGGTGTGTTCTGAGGACACTATGCCTATACATATTGTTCACAAGCAAGCTGAAAATGTTCAAAGAACACTTGGGGTGTCCTGAAATGTTTGAAAATAAACAAAATGGGTGTGCACTGAGAACGGTAAGCTTGTCCGTTTTGTTCGCAGGCAAGTTGAATCTGTTCTAAGAACACATCATGTGCCCTGGGATGCTCGTTAATAAACAAAATGGGGTGTCCTGAGGACGGTATGCCTGTCCGTACTGTTTGCAAGCAAGTTCAAATTGTTCTAAGAACATATGAAGTGTCCTGGGATGTTTGTAAATAAACAAAATGGGGGTGTTCTGAGGACACTAAGCCTGTATGTATTGTTCGCAAGCAAGCTGAAAGTGTTCTAAGAACACTTGCGGTGTCCTGAAATGTTCAAAAATAAACAAAATGGGTGTGTTCTGAGGACGGTAAGCCTGTCCGTTTTGTTCGCAGGCAAGTTGAATCTGTTCTAAGAACACATCAAGTTTTTGTACTGAATATGTATATATATATAGATATACATATATATATATATATATATATATATATTCAGTAAAATAACTTTGTTAAAGGGACATTATGGTTAAGTTGTGCTACTAAAAGCCTATGAAATTCATTAAAAAAACTTTGTTAAAGGGATATTATGGTTTCAAGTAAAACCGAAAACCCCCTGAAATTTGGCAGTTATGGTAAGCAACCACAACTCGCACCACCACCGTGCATTGCTAAGACTAACACCCAGGACATCAAAGATGACATCACAAATGTCATTAATGACATCACTGATGACATCACATGTGCATTTACTGTTCATGAAAAGTCTGCACAAGGGATTCTTATTATAATGTGTCAAAGATCATTGGAATAGATGTCATTGGAATAGATGTCATGAGCTATGTAGTGCATTAAGCAATGCATTGGTATAAATAGCATTGTATTATGAAGTTATTACAGTATAATAAGCTACTCATGTATAAACATAAGCATTGTGTGCAGCATACATGATGGAGGTGCAATATTCATAATCTTCCCATGTTCAATAGTGAAATGATAAATGCTTTCCTATTAGAGTTTTGTGTACTGTGCAACATATAATAAGTAGCTAATACAACCCACTTACTATATAATTTAATTATTACATACAAAACACAAAGACACAACAACACATACAAATATGAGTATATACAGGGTAAGTGAAGTATGTAAAAAAGCAGTAGTAGAACTAGAAAGTGTGCATAACCTAACTGATTATCGTTATGCACAGAAATTATTGTTCTGCTTCAAACCTAATATTTTCCTATGTACAAATATCACATGATGTGACTGTAATGCAAATACAAATATGAGCACATCCAGAGAAAGTACAGTAATAAAAAAAACAGCAGAACAATAAGAAAGTGCTGATAACTTTACTGATTGTCTTCATACACAAAAAGCATTGCTATCTTTTAAGTGTGTATTTTTCCTATGTATATGTTTCTTATGCTGTGAGTGGACTCTAAGTGAATTATTGTAAGAACATATTTGAAGTATAAGTCTACAAATGTTGTACTTTTTGATTTGTTTGTCCCTAACTATTACTGGCCAAGATATATCACTAAAGCAAAAAAGAGCGAGTCAGTTATGTGATGTCATCAGTGATGGCATCAATGACATTTGTGATGTCACCTTTGATGTCCTGGGTGTTAGTTTTAGCAATGCACGGTGGTGGAGTGAGTTATGCTTGCTTAGCTTACCATAACTGCTGAATTTCAGGGGGTTTTCGGATTTACTTGGAACCATAACATCCCTTTAACAAAGTTGTTTTACTGAATTTCATAGGTTTTTAGTAGCGCAACTTAACCATCACGTCCCTTTAACAATGTTTTTTTTACTGAATTTCATAGGTTTTTAGTAGCGCAACTTAACCATAACGTCCCTTTAACAATGTTTTTTTTACTGAATTTCATAGGTTTTTAGTAGCGCAACTGGACCATAACCTTCCTTTATCAAATTTCATTTGATGGAATATACATATTCATATTGTGAATTTGATAGATGTTTACTAGGATTACCTGACTTTATATACATGAAACATAGAACATACTGAATCCCCAGCTAGTGATGTTGATGTTCGCGGACTGTGCAAATGTCCGTGGATGGACAAGGACAACAGCAACACTACCCAGAAACTGAGGGGGCATCTTAAATTGTTCTATCAAATCATATAAACACTGCACAAGTTCAGAAAGTAGCATATAAACACATTATATGTGATAATAAATAAGAAGTGGAACCTATATATGTAACACATCAACCATCCATTCAAATACCATATGTACTAAAATGGAATATTATACCAAAATAAAAAAGATATGCCTCCAACATAATTACCTCACAGAAACTGCACAGCTAGGAGCAACAGCATGCGTACACAACAGTAAGAACACAACTTACCAGAAGCTAGTAAGTAAACTTCATTTTTCTTATATATTTCTAAACTTTTTTATATTAGGTACACTACAATTAATATATTTTTGTTTTTTCACACAGAAATGTGCAGTACTTTGGAGTGGCTTGAGGAAAATTTTCCATGTGAGGAAATGTCTGAAAGCAGTTATAATAATGGTAGACACTTCTTTATATAAGCAAATTAATAATCATTACTTTATGTGTACTTAAATATATATATATTTATTTTTAACAGACCATACAAACGTTGAAAATAATACACCAAAAGACACATTGGAAAAGACTCTGCAACACATGGAACAGAAAATAGACATGCTGAAGGAAAATTTCAATGTTTTGAAACAGTTTGTGGAACACCACATAAAAGATAACATTAAATACCATTGTGCCACATGTACCTGTTCCCCCTCTCCATGTCCCAGTGAACTATCCCCAAACCCTCAACACCAAGAAAAATGTTTTGATGAGACTTCCATCCCTTCATCCCCTCCCATCCATCCTCTCCAAACCCCTAATTCCTCTGTATTTGTATCTGTTTCTGCTTCCCCCTCTCTTTCATAAATTGTGTATATGTATATAATAAAAAAAAAATATTATGTTTCTTTTAATTAAATTCTTTGTGTCAAATTTTTTTCATTGAAAAGCAGTTAAAATGTTTGCGGACAGCGCGCCTGTCCAGGCTGTCCATAATTAACAAAATGGGGATGTCCTAAGGACACTATTCCTGTCTGTACCATTCGCAAAAAAGATGGAATTGTTCTTAGAACACACCAGTTGTCCGGGATGTCCGTAAATGAACAAAATGGGGGAATCTTAAGGACACTATACCTGTCCGTACCATCCGCAGCCAAGTTAAAACTGTCCTAAGAACACACGCGGTGTCCGGGATGTCCGTAGTCAAACAAATCGGAGGTGTCCTAAGGATACTATACCTGTCCGTACAGTTTGCAGAACATCTACGCACCACACCCGTAAGTCCTGCGAACATCGCGCCTGTCCGTAACTGTCCATCTCACATGTGTTGCACTTTCAATTTGTTTGAGGACCTGAACACTGTCCGTAAAACACCCACGCGCATGCGCATGACCGTTCCTGTGCATTTGGTGTTCTACGGACACCCATTCCCTTCGCGAACATGTTCCTGATGTCATCATGTGACCACACCCACGCTGAGCGTGTGTCCTAATTTGCGGACACTGTCCGGTTCCCCAACATTTTAAAAGAACTTATTCAGACAATCCAAATTATTTTACAGTAAAAAATCATCATTGCACATCAATGTCCCAGTCCCAGTCCCAGACAATGGCCCTGGCTTTCCACATACCTTTTGGAACTTTTTGAACCTTTTTGGGTGTTCGAGCTGTTCGCAAAGCGCATCCCTCCACCCCTATAAAAGGCCACACACCAGAGCTGATCTTCATTGTACTTCTGGTTATTGCAGATTGACTTTTGCTGCCTTTGCTGCTCTTGCTGAGATTATCTCATCAACCCTGACGGCGTCTATGTCTGCTGTTGCTACATCTGCCTCAGCACCACCCCCAAACTCTCCACCACCACCACCTCGCCAAGGGCCTGCAGACGGGAACAGGCATGAGGATGTAAAGAATGAGGATGAAGAGGATGAAGAGAATGAGGTCTAGGAACTCCCTGCTACCAGCACTCACCGGGAGTCTTGGGTGTGGCAGTTGTTAACCATTCATGGTAACGTACCAAAAGCACGTGCGAACAAGGTCACCTGCAAACAGTGAAAAATGGTGCTTAGTCATGGGAGACGTGGTTCGTACAGCTTTGGTACGACATCCATCAAGCGACACCTAATGTCGTTCCACAGTGCGGACATTCGCAAGGTTATACCTTGTGATAAACATAGTAGGTTGAGTTCCTCTACAGCATCCTCCGTTTACGCTCCTCTCACCACAAGAGACACTCCTGTGGGAGAGCGTATCCCTCCAGCTGCTTCACAGGCCATTCATGGTGCTGTTGACCCTTACCTTTCGAGGGTCACAATATTGTGTATGTACTGCTACGCTTTACTCTGTAGGGGGGAGAGTTTTCTAAGTGCTTTCGAGACTATGTTCAAGGAGCACCAGAAGGCCTGCTACCTACCTAAGTAAGGCTGAGCCTACATCTTCATCTCTCCACCTGCCCTTATCCCCATGGTTGGTGTCCCTTCCTTACCCTCCTCTCCTAGTGTGTCGTGTGTAAAAAACCAAAAAAATATATAAAACAACAAAAATCCCCCAAAAAAGGCTCTTTTCAGAGCCGGCTTTCACAGTTTAAAAATAGAAGTGACAAATAAACAGGACCCTGTGCATTTTTGGAAGTCTGCGGACAGTCCTAGGACAAAATTTTAGGGTGCTGCCCTAGCAAAACCAATGCACTTTTCTCTGGGAGGAAGTGGTGGCTCTGAAAAGAGCCTTTTGGGGGTGTTTTTGTGTGTTTGAAAAACTTGAAATTGTCAACATCTACTGCAAAATAGATGACTCTAATTCCAAAAAAGGTCACAATGCATTCTGTACATTTCTCAGAAAAATCTGATTACCAGCACAAGTAAAATGGAATCCATCTCTGCGAAAAATGTAAGTGCCTTGAAACATAATATTTTAATTGTGAAAAGAGGACATGCCAACATGCCAACATCTCTTAGAAAGGCACAAACAGCCTTATTGAAATTGTGCCTCGCTTTCTCCATTTGTGGACCAAATAAAGAAGAATGCAGCCACATTTGTCTTTGCGCAATACGAGAAAAAATTACTTTTGAATTATCAAGTCCTTCTTTCATTACAAATTGCAAAGAAACTCCAGACACATGTCATAAACTGTTCCCTCCACAATGAATTATAATTATGTCTGGATGATGCTCTGTCTCTAAAGCAGCACAGAGTGCTACCAAGTCCAGCCACTTCATTCCACGCACTCCATGCTAGTGCACTTCCACATGAGGGAATCCGAGATCTGAAGCTACTCCACTACGTTCTGCATGCACCTCCAACCAATGTATCCATGACTCTCCCGAAATCCAAATAATCTGTTTTTGGAAACACAGAGCCATATCTATCTGTTCTTCTCTCAGGAAAAAGACGTTCTGACATAATCTCTCCTTACACAACACACCCAGTAAACTTTACTGACCAACCCCTAGCTCCGCTCATTCTCATTTGCATTCCTCTCCACCCCAAAATCCCTGTATGTAATACACGCTGTCCGTAGACTACCGCCATGTCCGCGGACATATCGAAAATCTGAGCGTGGTGAATGTAAATTTAAATAGTGTGCCCCATTTCCCCTTTGAGGTGGGCTCTGAAAAAAGCTATTTTTTTGTTTTTTTTTTGCAGATGCCTGATGGACACCTGTTATTTTGTATTTTATGGGGGTTTTTCCTTCTTACTTTACTACTAAAATCTTCACATAACCTTCTCCAAAGCAACCCTTACATTCCAAAACAGCATGGCATTTCCCAAAAAAGATAAGGAAATGCCATCTTCTTCAAAGTAAACAGCATTACTCGAATCAATATTCTCATTATTACAGAAAAACATACCAGCTCTAAGTAGGAAAGCACTCATGCCTCGATTGATTGCACACCTAGCAATGTTTTGCTGAGGACAAAAAACAGAACTATTGTCCCATATTGCCCTAGGTAGTAATCCAGAAAAATCTACTTTTGCGTTACTGCTTGAACCAACTGTTCCAAATCTGCCAACAAAGTAGGGGTACTGACGTAGTCCAAATGGAAAGCACCATAGTGCAAAACTACCAGATGGGGACTGTTCTTCCTGTGCATATCTTCACAAACTCGGAGAATTCCCTCTACATTGCAATCAGGCACAGCGCTCCACACCACCTCCACTCCTTTAACATCGAAATTGTTTGCCACATGCCTGCATTGAGCATACTGCTGTAAACCATGGACAAACATATCTCTGAGCACCAACACCCTGACTTTCTCCACCTCTGCCATCTTCACTGCACACACCATTTTCTACACAAATCCACAACATCAACATCTGATTGGCTGATCCCTACAGTCACCTTTCCATACTGGTTTTGCTGGAAAACCCCACAAGTGGCTCGCCCTATCTGCAGACAACCACGATGTCCGCGCGGCACGTAACTCTTAGCCATCCCTTCTACCCTTTCCACATCACTGTTGGTGCCATTCCCTCATTGGATACAGCTAAGCAGTCACACAACCATCCGCCAATCACATCCAAGACCACTACATCTAACTCCATTATCAGAGTTCCGCACTTCAAATGTACTGTTGATCACTCTGAGTACAAGTCTCATCATTGGAAAGCACCTACTACAAAAACTACTCTACAAGTCTCCAAAATTCTACTTACAGCTGCATTCATATCCACATGCATGAATACAAACTACAGGTATGCATATTTTATTCACAGTACATGTACAACTGTTATGAATCCATATAAACAGAGTAATGCCACTAAACCAGCATAACCTATACATACATGCCAAACCTCCCAATTTAGGTGCGAGACTCTCGATATTTCATTGAAAAATGGCACTACTTTTTACTGTCTCCTGCCTAAACTAATGGTAATCCCAATGCAATCCTATGGGAAAAATAAATGTTCCCGATTGCTGTGGTGAAATCTCCCTCTCAGGGGCTCCGATTGTTGGCATGTCTACCTATAAAATGAACCTATTGAAATTTTTCTCATCTACTATAATCAACTGTCACTTCCAAACCTGCCTGCTATCTACAACACAGCTTTAAAAAACCAAGTGAATTTCATGAACTTAAAATTCTACTAATTTGCAAAGCATGTTCAACTAACATATTGTAAATAAAATATTAATGCTGCACATAGTCAAATGAAAGGCATGCATACACTGTGTTCAGATATCAAACAAGAATACTACCACAAAAACATAAAAATCAACATCTACATTAACATCAGTGCTATAAACACACAAGATTACTAACTTATTTTCTTTTACAATTGCAGTGGAGACCTCTCTCCTGAAAATCAACAGCATCTGAACTACAAACAACATATCCGAAGAATCCTGCTCATTCCACAAAAAAAGAGTAAGTACAATACTACCATAATATTCTTACTGTTCCTCAAACACACTGTGTGGTTCATTCATGTAATTTGCTCACCAAAAAAAACAGCTATTTCTGAACCATTCTGCCCACAAATCCCCATTTATTAAACAGAGATTAGCAAGCAGAATGGCTCACAAATCCCCGTTTTTTTGGAACACAAATAACATACTCAACCCTTACTACAAAACAAAGAACTGGTTTAATTTTATACCATTAGGTTTACTATTAATGCTTCTCCTCATCACTAGCTCACTTTCTACTCTCATCTGAACCGCAGTTTAGTAACACACAAATAGAAGAATAGCCTTCCCAACTAATTGTAACTGCCCAATGCACAATCACACACCACCACATACATCTTTCCCATCATACTCAGACACTCATGCACACAGCACACATACATTGCAGAACTGCCCAACACATACCTTCTTTTTTTTTTCGACAGACTCCAATGAATGCCTATCAAAAAGCAAGTCCATAGAAAGCAACGCAGAAATAGAGCAAATGAAAATAAAGTCCAAAATAAACATCCATCTCTACCAGAGTTTGTCCAAAACGTTCAAACAAAACAGCTAATACACATTCAGCAAAACAAAACAAGCTTACAGTACAGAAACTTTGCCTCCTCTATCAAAATGTAAAACGAAACAAAAAATGCTTAACAAGAATTCGGCTACCCCTACTGCTAAAACTGCTCCTATAAATCTTGATATACTAGCAAGTAACCATACCAAAAAAAAGTATTTTAGCAAAAATGTTCTGCCACAGATTCCTTCAGAATCTTATAAAAACAGGAGACAAATCATGCACAACCCCTCAAACCTAACGTTATTGATTTTAGTGTTAAGCAGAATGAAAGCACTAACAAAACTAACTACTAAATAACAAAAAAACTTCTCAATAAACGGAATGTCAACAAAAATAACTTCTTAAATATCTGGCAGGTGAATGAAGTCAAACCACGAGCACAGAACCATATTTTAATGAAGAAGCATACAAACAAAACCAAACAAACACAATTGCCATCCATAGCAGTGGACGAGGTTATGAAAACATTTATAATACAGTAATGGAACAAGAAATACTGCTTACAAAAATATCCCCAGAAAACTCAGAATTACCTCTCCATTTGACTGAACCAGAACGTCCAGTATACAAATGGCCATGCACGTCAATGTCTAACATTCCCAAGAATTCTTTCAAATATTTACGCCAGTTCCTCAATTAGTATGTGAAAGGCAAAGGCAAAATCAAAATGAAAGTGCTGCAAAATATGGATACCTGTCCAGTGCGCAAATACACAGTACTACAAGGACATTCATTAGCCTGCATTTCAGAACCTATTTGCAAAAGCACCTTTCATCATATCAAAATGATATCAACACATCATTCAACTATAAGAAATCTAGTCTATAAACTGTACTATGCTAAAGGTTTGTTTTAGCACTAGCCAATTTAAATAACACTCTTCTACATGGTACACCCAAAGACCTACTCGCAGAGAAAATATTTTGTAAGTGAAAGCCACTTACAAAATGCAATAGCTTTACCACAGACTAGCAACAATTCTGCACATGGCAAACTTCTACTACACACATACAAAAGAAATACTAAAATTTAAAAGTACATCCGCTGAAGTACCAAACCATGTGTGTGTGTGTTGCCGCAGAACTTTTTTTATAAAAGTAACACAAAAACTATAGACGTAACATACAAAATAGAAGACAATGAAGATTCCAAATGGTTTGAATTAGCTCTCTAACTTATAGCAGAAAACAAATATGAAATAACTGACCCCTTAATAATTTGCAATTACTGCACTACAAAACTTGACAACAACCAAACTCCTTCACATGCTATCACAAATAACTTGGAATTATTCCCACTACCAAAACCCCTGCAACAACTCAATTTATATGAGAGCATCATAATTCACTTTGCACCCATTTCAAGCAATAATACCCCTTCAACCAAAAACATCAAAATTACCTCCCTCTGAATTGTTGAAAGACATTCGTGGCAAAGTAGTTTATTTACCATTAGATCTGAAAAAAAATGTGCACACTCTGGGAGTGCAACGTCCAATAGAGCAATCTTTAATTGTCTTAGTAAATTATGTACCAACAAAAGACAAAAAAAATTGGCAACAACTACACGTTAGGCGGTAAAGGTTTACCGGTACCGGTAAGGGCACAGGTACCGGTAAACCTTTACCGCCTTTATACGAGTTCCCTTTGCGGGACCCAACCTTAACGGCTGGTTTTACCAGCCGTTAAAGTAGGGTGCCCCAAAGGGACCTCGGTGCTAATTACGGTACCGCAATTTGCGGTACCGTAATTAGCTCCTTCCCAATTCCCATTATGCCCTATGGTGGCAAAAATGGGAATGGGGAAGTGCCTTGGTGAATTGGGAATTACCGCCCCCACTCACCTTGGAGTAGGGCGGTAATTCCGCCATCCACCAAGGCGGACACGGTAAAATACCGGCGGCAACCATGGCGCTAATAGCGCCATGGTTACCGCCTACCGTGTAATGAGGCCCATAGACTTACATTAAGTTAGACAAGCCTTGCAATATCTAAAAGACAATAATGAATACTACAAAGAAATAAATATTGAAGAAAATTTAAGGGAAACAACTGAAATAATTGAAGAGTCACCAGAAACTGGTCCATTTTAATTTGTAGATCCTGCTACAGTATCCAATATTTTAGACCATTATACAATTCATCCATTACACTCTAATGACACCATAGATGATGCACTAGAAACGTACCAAATTCGACAAACCAAAGGATTACCAATCAGCATATGGGAAAAAGTATGGAAGCACGTGCTTTTCCTCTACTCTTTCCTACTGGCAAAGGAGGAAGGTACGATGATAGACCCACTCAGATAACAGCATCAGAATACGCTCGTTACAAATGTATTCTGAAGATCCCATATTTAGACAAAATGTGGAATACATATTCCACCTACTCTTTGAAAGTGAACTAGCAACTCTATGCTAGGAGTTGCACACATATTGAAATCAGGAACCCACTTTCAAAATATGTCAGCTATGCAATTAATACAAAAAGTGCAAGAAAAAGATGAGGTTTTACAATAAAGCATTACAAATCTGTTAGCAAACATGGATGGTACGAAAGAGTACTGGTTCCATTGTCATGGAGATGTACTTTGTATAATAAGAAACATTGCCCCACCCACTTGGTTTGTTACATTAAATTGTGCAGAATATGCATGGGAAGATTTACATGATTTCCTACGCATATCAAACAAAACCAAAACAAACATAGATATACTAACACCTGGAGAACTTTGCTCTCTAGATCCTGTTAATGTTTCAAGATATTTCCATCATCGTTTCATTGCTATGCTACACTTTATTTGTAATAAAGCTAATCCTCCCCTCGGAGAAGTGCAACACTTCTTTTGAAGAAAAGAATACCAAGCCAGAGGAGCACCACATATCCACATGCTTTTATGGATTAAAGATGCTCCTAAATTTGGTCAAGACAGTGATTCCACTTTATTTTACAGTTTAGCGAAAAATATGTTACTTGTGAAATTCAATCGAAAGCAACAAATAGTGATCTTCATGTACAAATTGTACAATTTCAAAGACACAAATGTGGCAAATATTGTCGTCGCAAATACAAAAACAAAGGGAAATACTACACCAAATGCCGCTTTGGTTTCCCTAGACCAGTTACAGTGAAGTGAACAACTTCATGTCTTCAGTTAGACATAGTGTTAAAGGTAAATCACCTAAGAACATGTATTACATACAAAGAACAGAAGAATCAAAAAATATCAATGATTACAATGCAATCATTGCCCTCTTATGGAATGCAAACATAGATGTGCAGTACATTGCAGACAATTCCACTGCAGTTGCACAACATGTTACAACCTACTTAACAAAAGCATAAAAAACCAAGCTTCAAGACCTTTGGAATTACCTATCATCAGACAAAACACTACCTCAGAAATTGTACAGCTTAGGCATAAACATGCTCTCTCATAGAGAATGTGGCTCCTATGAAGCTGCAGATCGTTTAACCGGTACTGCTTTGTATGGAAAATATGAAAATATAGTATAGCTAAGTCTTGGTCCTGCTAAATCTAGAAAAAGAGTTCTCAAATCATATGAGGACCTAGAAACAATATTCAAAAATAATCCCAACAGCCAAGACATTTTGAAAAACAATTTACTAGACACATACTACCCGAACAGGAGTACCACTTTGGAAACCATGTGTCTATACCACATAGCCCAAAACTTCACATACAAAAATTATAAAAAACCTGATGAAAAAAAAGGTAGATATAGAGTGACAGATTGTGAAGGCAGCTTAGTGAAACTTACCAAATGAAGCTTAATTAATCATGTCAAATTGTCATTCAAAACTTCTCAACAGAAAGAACTATATTACATGTCCCTGCTACAACTTTTTAAACCATGGAGAAAAGAAGAAGAGATACTAGAAAACTATGACTCCTGTGAAGACGCTTTCAAAGCAAATGAAAGCACTATCACCGATATAAACTTTACGCAGTACAAAACAATGTTGCACAATGAACAGCAACACGAAGAAGAACTCCAGGCACAGCTAGATAAAGACACTCCCGACAGTAGTCAACCTTCTGTAACAGGAAGTCAAGAACCACTGGGATAGCAACTAATAGCAAATGAGGCAGAATTAGCTATGACAGAAGTAGAGAACACCATGGGCCTCATTATACGGTAGGCGGTGAGCCATGGCGCTATTAGCGCCATGGCTCATGCCGGTAAAATACCGGCACCGCCTTGGCGGAAAGGGGATTTACCACCCCATTCCAAGGTTGGAGGGGCAGTAAATCCCCTTTCCGCCATTGCCCTTCCCCATTCCCATTTCTGCCCCATAGGGCTCTATGGAAATGGGGAAGGCGCTAATTACGCCACCGCAATTTTGCGGTGCCGTAATTAGCTCCGAGGTCCCTTAGCGGGTTGGATTTTAACGCCTGCAAGAAGCAGGCGTTAAATCCTCCAACCCGCAAAGGGACCTCGTAGTACGGCGGTAAGGGTTAACGGTCACTGTTGCCATTAACAGTGACCGTTAACCCTTACCGCCGTCCGTGTAATGAGGCCCCATGTGTCACTATGTAGAAGATACAGAAGACTTAACTGTACTACAATCAAAACTGAACAAAGAGCAGCACACCAATTTTCAAGAAGTAACAAAAGAAATTGCTGATGGTGTGCAACATGAAATTAAAGAATGTACCTTCCAAAATTACAAACCTATACTACCATACGTCAGTGGTGATGCTGGTTCAGGCAAAACATTCTTAATCAAAATCATCAGCAAGTTCCTTCAACAATTGACAAACAACAAACTGTCAGCTGTTGTAACTGCCCCTACAGGTTTAGCTGCCTACAACATAGGCCATGCCACTTTACACCGATTACTACTCCTTCAAGTAGGACACCAAATCAAATTAGAATATTGCAAACTTTATACAGAAGCTGCAATGGAACTACGCAGAGCGTTAAAACAAATGAAAATGCTACTAGTAGATGAAGTGAGCATGGTCTCCAACCTAATGTTAGCTTTGATTCACCTCAGATTGCAAGAAGTACTTAAAGCAAACTACGAAGAGCTCTTTGGAGGAAAACACATTATTGTTTTCGGAGATCTTCAATTGACACCAGTGAAAGGTGAACCTTTTTTTAAAACCTTAGGACACAAACTCTGCCGTAAAACTGTTGGCAGCATAGGAAATGTCTACCTTTGGCAACATTTCCAATTCAGACAATTAACAGAAAACATGCGCCAATCTGTAGACCTCACTTACGCCAACATTTTAAAAAGTATTAGAGTTGGTGTACTATCTCAAGAAACACAAGCAATATTGAAAACCCGGCACATTCATGAACTTTATGGCCATAACTCATGTGCTACTGATGTTATGGAACAATTAGCGCACAAAAATGTCAATTGTATGTCATTAATGCCAAAACTTGCAAGCTGTTCCAAATTCAATGAAACAATGTTGAAAAAAGAAATGTAACCAATAATTGAAATTTGCTCCACAGACAAACTGGACGTACATGGTATGACACTGCCCATGTGTCAACAAGCCACGACAAGATTAAATACCTTAGAAAATTCTATCTCCAACACAGCTGGTTTGGAGAAAATATTAAAATTATCCTTAAACTGTAGAGTAATGCTTAAACGTAACCTTGATGTAGAGCAAGGACTAGTTAATGGAGCACTAGGTACAGTTGTTGGCTTTCAAACATACCCATGTGACAACAACATTCAGTTTGTCAATATTCTCTTTGACAAACTTTCAGTAGTAAAACGAATAGGGCGCTCAACAGCTTGATTCCTTCTCTTCAAAGACATGTATGTACGCAGAGAACAATTTTTGTCTAACTCTAGCATACGCAGTCACCATTCATAAATCACAAGGTCTTATCCTAGACAAAGCATTGATAGATATTGGTGACAAAGTCTTTAAAGAAGGCATGAGCTATGTAGCACTATCACGCCTACGTACACTTGATGGTCTGTTTCTAATCAATTTTGATGCAAGTAAAGTAAACGCTGATATTCCTTGCATTTTAGAATACAATAGACTACATTCACTATACACCCCCATCTAAAAACATATCCTGTTCCACAAAAAGGAAAATGTTGTAAAAGAAAACTAATTCAAACAGAAATGCCACAGGATCTGACTGAAAATCCTCCAAAGAGAGTAAAATAAGCTAATACTTCATCAATTACCACAATCAAAGTAGAACCTATTACTCAGAGTAACTCGGTACTTCTTCAAAGAAGGAACACACACTCCGAAAAAATGACTTGGACACAGAACTATCTGGCCCATTCAAATTTTCAAATATAACAGGTGTAATTTGCTACGCAAATGTAGAAATGAATATTCTATTTCAATTGTTACCAATTGTTGACAACATTTACTTACACAGTAAAGACCAATTGTGTTTGCAAATGTTAGTACTTCATAGAAATGCAAAAAAACAATCCTGACAACACGTATAGTGTTCATGGAATAAAACAAGAATTGGACTACTGTGCTGGAATGGGGAAATTCACTATAAACTCACAAGAAGATCCACAAGAATGTCTAATGTACTTACTACAAGTACTGGAAAACAAAAACATACCTTTAATTTCATACATGTGGAAACATACATGCACTCTCTGCAACAATGTGACACAGGAACAAATCCCTAATGAGCGCTTTGTGTATGTAGCCATACCTAATTGTGAATCCGTTCCATTTCAGCAACTTGTACAAAATGCAAACCATGGTAGATTATGTACTACCTGAAATTCATATAATCGCTCCACCTTACTAATACAAACACATAGTAAATACGTAATACTAATGCTTCTATGTTACAATGCAGATGGTACCAAAAACAACTGCCAGCTGACTGGATTCACACATGGTCAAGTGTCAGTTCGTAAGAAAACCTTCACAACAATAGGTATAATCTACCACGCAGGAGCCACAACCAATGCAGGTCACTACACTGCATACATAAAAAAAGAATTGTGGATGGTCCGAATGTAATGATAGTACCATTACTCTAAAGCAGAGATTATCACCAAATCTTACAAATGCTTATTTAATCTTCTTAAAACCAAAATTTAATAACTAATCTATACTTAAACATTAACAAAACTTTGAATAAAAAAACTATAAACTGTTAGAATACGCCAACAGGTATCTAACTGCCCCAAGATTCTATAATAACCAAACAGATAAATGAATAACACGAAATTATAACAAGATATAAACAGTTAGAATACACGAACAGGTATCTAACTGCCCCAAGATTTTGCAACAACCAAACAGATAAATCAATACCACTAAATTATAACAAAAAATAGACAGAATACGCCAACAGGTATCTAACTGCTCCAAAAATCTGCAACAAGCCAACAGAACATTAGCCAGAAACAACAAGTGAACACTGAAAACAAACAAACAAACAGACTGTAGCATAACAAAAAAAGGTTTTATTTAATCCGACATGAATTTTATTTCCCACAGACCCAATGATTTGAAAAACAAGCACAGAAACTGAGCAAATTGCACAGTACACTGGTTTGTAAACTACTAAATATGAGGTTCGAAAAAAAGCTGAAATGTCTATTATGCAATGTAATAAGTCTTTATAAAATACATACACTAACATGTGCTTTTCTTTAATCACAGAAATTGAAAAAGAATAGGTGCTCCAGTTACCGAACTCATGAAAAAAATATATCCAATCTCAAAAAATCAAACAGTAAGCATATTCTAATAGAACTCATAAATACTGCTGCATAACAGAACCATTGAAGCAAACATCTAACATACATCACAATACAAAAACTTTACTTCCATGGGTATGTTATACTGCAGTGCTTGTTAACAAACTCTGCAATCTTAATGACATGACGTAGCCAAAACTTCACATACAAACTATACAAATAAAACAGTACACAAACTGTAGATTTGCTAATATTTGATAGATATTTGATTCTATGGGTGTGATCTATGGGTGTGATATGCTGCAGTGGTTGTGGCCAGGGCCAAGAGTCTTGGGTGTATGGCCTACGGCCTACGGCCTGCAGCCATGCACTCAAGACCCTAGGACCTGGCCACAACCACCACAGCATATCGCACCCATAGATCACACCCATAGAATCAAACATTGTAACTGTCTATATGGGCCCACCCATATCACACTTTTTGCATAGTTTGGTGAAAATTCATCCAGGGAGAGTGAAGTTCTATATGGGCACACCCATATCACACTTTTTACAAAGTTTAGTGAGGATTCATCCAAGGAGAGCAAAGTTATAAGCCACCCATGGTGTCTTATAACGTCAGTGCATATAACTTCAGTCTTGGGTGCATGGACTCTAGGGCCTGGCCACAACCACCGCAGTTGAAACGTTTTTAGCCAGTACAGTACATCTTACAATACTGTTAGAACTGGATATGTTCCATCTCTTGTGCATAGCTAAAACATAATGTTCCCAATTGTATATGATTTGATTTGATGGAGCATTGTAAAACATTCTGAGAATGCAGCAGGAAGGTGGAAAAGAGTGTATTGTGAGAACCAGTAAACATGTCTTCATTGTGGTGGAGTAACTAAATAACACACATGTATATAATCATTTTAATTTAATTAATTTAAAATATTGCGGAGTAGCAGCAATGCTGAAACATAAATAGTATCCGTTTTACCCTTCCGTTCAAATCTATGAGCAATGCAATAACCATTACTATCGACGTTTGCTTCGTGTCGTTTTCATGGAGGAATATTCAGTGTCCAATTGCAATTTTATATTACAGTGTTGAAAGGGTCCAGGTCCAGCGCTGTCGAGGGGAGTGCATGTGCCAGCTACGCAAGTAACAGGGGGACGTAAAGAGAGATCTGGCAGGTGACACCAGGAATGGTGACGTCACTGCATGGGTCGCACGTGGTATAGATATATTTGTTAAGATACAGGGCTGGCACAGCGCAGAAAGCCACACGGAAAAGAGTGTGTGCAACGTGAGCAGGCTTGGGGTGGAGGTCAAAGGGTTCTATAGGGAATTAGGGGTACGGGTGCTATTTGAGCAATATGTGAACACTCGAGAAGCCATCTTTTGTAGAGCCATGTTAGAAAAAGTATTTTTGTAGCCAGCTCATAATAAAGGGCTGGAGGCAGCGATGGTAATTTCTTTGAATATTCAGCAGAAACAGTGCAGAGAAATGAAATGGTGCAACGCTGAATTATCCTAATAGAACACAGCCCCATCAAAGTCTCGTTGTGAGATACTTTCAAGGCCAACGAGCTAGACACCTGGGTGTCTGAGGAGAATTGGCAGGGCAAAAGGAATCAAATACAGATATTCAAAATATATTCACTGTAGTGGTCAAGTTTTTAGAAGCATGCCTGGCAGCGAGACAAGGGAACTGGGAGCCTAGAGCAATGGGGCTAGGGGTTGTGGGGCGTGCAACAAGGAGGCAATCAGTGTAGAGAGGTTTCAGTGTTCCAGGGGTGCAACATTGTAAAGTGGCCTCGCTGATGTCCACGAGGCATGGGTTTGGTCGGATTCAGTGAGAATGTCTGCCCTTGCCATCTCAAGATGCCATGTCCAATCAGTATGCTGCAGTTTATCCATTTGTAAATTAAACAGTGGCAACCAATGGCAAATACGTGTTTCTTTGACTGATCAGCACAATCATGTCAAGCCAAACAACAACAATACGCTCCCCTTTAATAGTTTAGAAGGGTTTTGTGGTAACTCCCCACCACTCACAGTCTCTTGGTTGCTTGATTTCCAACAACCTGAAACTCCTACTACTCTCAGAGGGTGCAGCAGAGAAGAGATCACCTTTGATTCTGGTAGCCATCTCAGCCACAAGGTGCAGCAGAAGCTATAGTTTGACTCTCATGGGCAGGGCAACCAACAGTGACCTTTTAACCTTGTTTCTACAGGGGTGGTCTTTGAAGGCCTTATCAACTCTCTCTGATGGGTAGTGATATCTTCCCTTGCCCTTACTTCATTGAACATGAACTGCACCCGACCATCCCCATCACTATCCCAGGTACTTTTTCCTCCTCCCAATGTGGGTTCTGCCCTTATTACTGGGTCTGCAGGCTTGCCCTATTCCTAGGGCAGTGCTTACCCTACAGTACCATCCTCCTCTGGGTAGTCCCAGGTTCACTAGTCTTCTCCTTTTCCTCCTGATTGTAGTTCCTGGTTACCTCTGCATGATCTGCTCTAGCAACCACCTGGGGTTATCCTCCTTCTTCCAACTCTGGCTTTGCTCCCTCCAGCTGCTATTTCTCTTCACCTCTTTCCATCCTTTTCTGTTCCCCTCCTTCCATTCTCAGATATTTTTCTGCTTCTTCCACCTACTATTCTCCATCATTCAGTGAGGAGTTTATTTTCTTCTTCTATCTTATGTTCATCGCCTTCCACCATCTGAAGTTATTTTCCATACCCCGCTGCTGTTCTCCACCATCCACCCTCTGGTGCCCGTCTCCTTCCTACACCTGCTGTTTTCTTTTCTACACTTCTTGCCTCAGATCTCCTCCAGTTCTTCATCTCTTTCTCATCTCCTTCCTCATTCTATTCCCAATGAGTGACTCAAATCAAACTCAGCTGCTTTGCTGCTCCAAACACCCACCCCAACCCTTTTCCTGTTTTTCCATGTATCCCCAGTGTGCTCCTCACCCAGAGTTTGCATAGGGCTTTGAGATTTCAGGTCTTTCTGGTTATTCTCTTGGGTATTTCATATGTTCAATATGAAAACAGCATTGCAGCTATGTTGCTTCGTATGCCAATGTACACAAATAGATGTAGCCAGTACCGTGACTTTAAGAGGTCTATCTGCCATTTTAAAAGTGACTTGAGTCCTTTCCACCTGCATGTGTATGCTTCTGTGGTTGCAGACTCACACCTGCTCACTGCAGACATATAGGTAGGCCTTTGTGATGTTCAGTGTCTCTGCAGTGGACGACTGTCAAGAATGTCCTCTCTCCATGTGCACACAGTGTTTTGTGAATGAGATGGATAAGTTATCTTGCTGTGAAAAGTCACTGCATAGACCCTAGATACTCTTGTAAGGACAGTCTTTCAGTTTCCTGACATATATCTCTTAAATGGCTAGAAACCTTAAAACAACAATCTCCTGCCTGCTGGATGGTACATTAGGCGTGATTAGATAATCGCCCTCATACCTCTTCAGGCCCAAAATCCACAGTCCTGCAGAGGCACCTGTCCCATTAAGTCTTCAATGTTAGAAGTTCTACAATTGAGGCTTGGGGGCTTTGTCACATTCACTATGGCCCAACAGCAGGGCATGCTGTTTTAGGGCAGAATGGTGTTGCCCTGTCAAAATTATCTAATACTGTTTGAGATTCACAGGAAAGGTTCATCATTGGTTTGTGCCCCCAGCCATGTATGAACATGGCTCTTCCATCATCTACCCTCTAGTCACAATCACCCTCCATGCATGGTTGTGCCAACTTCCCTTCTCAAATTATATGAACCTCACAGGTTCGTGGCTACGCTGTCTTTCCCCATTCTTCATGAATTCCACAGGCATGCCAGACACACTGCAATGAAAGATACTGCATAACAAAAGAAATATTCCGTGTCAGGCCAGTGAAATCTAATTTGACATAGAAAACAACTGAGAATCAGTCTTTCAGCATATACAAGACCATCCCACTGGAATATAATATCACTTGCAAACCTTCATTTGGCATAAGCCTTTTAGGTACATCAAACAAAGTACAAATAATAAATACAATTGTAACAATTAATAAAATCACAAAACCACCTTACAAATAATTTAGTGTATCTGATTTCAAAAATGTATTTTCATAGACTTTTAGAGATGTTGTGTCAGTGTAACCCTAAATCGCAGCCCCGTATATCGCTGATGCCTTGGCCTGCGCCAGATACAATTTGTGAGCCGGTCCTATTGCTCCCCTGCCATGTCTTGTGTGGTATGCCTTTAATGCCCCGCTGTTTTTCAGTAACATGATGTTAGCCTTACGAAACTGGTTACCCCATCGTCCCCCACTTATGAACCGAATTCCCAGGTAGTCATACCAGTCCACCTGTTCTAGCACCATAGCACCCACCTCCAGGTTCAGGTGTTTAATCCCTGTCCTTTTTGGCGACAAAACCATAGCCTTGGTTTTTGTGGTGCTGGTCTCCAACCCACATATGCTACATTCGTCTGTAAAAGACAGGAATGCACTCCTTCCCCATTCTCGAATGTTCCATACTCTCTGCTAGTAGCATCTCGAGGATGGAGTTTATGTACAGACCAAATAGAATAGGGGCAAGGACACATCCCTGGCAAACTCCTCTGTCCACTCAGAATACTTTAGTAACTTTGCCTCCCAACACCAGCGGACAGCCGCTGTGTTATTACTATACAAAGGTTGTATTGGTCGTATTAATTGATCAGGGATGTTTCTAGCACTCAGGAGAGCCCATAGGGTATCTCTTTGTGCACTATCAAATACTGCCTTTAGGCTCCCGAAAACCCCATACAAGTTGACATTTGAGATCCACAGGTGCTTTGGATCAATAGATAAAACCTGAAACTTTGGTCTACCATGCTTTTCCCAACTTGAAACCTGGCCTGAAGATGGATGAGTTGCTTGGTTCCTCCACCCATGTCGCTAGATGTTGCAGAAACACCTTCGCAAAGGTTTTTGCTGCAGCATCCAGCAAAAAAATGGGTCAGTAATTACTGAGGTCCGCCCTGTCCCCTTGCTTAAAAATGGGGACAATCACAGCAAATGTCTAGGTTGCCAGGACCCATTCTTGCTACAAGATAGCATTGAATATCATTGTTAACACCAGGGCCCGGATTACAACCTTGCTCTTAAAGAGATCCACCCAGACCCCATAAGGTCCTGGCACTTTTCTCCGCTTCTGCGCTCATATTGCCCTCTCCACTTCTACCACTGTAGTAACAAAGTAATTGTCACCACTATTATTTGTTTCAGCATCATCTCACAGGTCAGCCATTTGGCACATGCCTTCACCCCTTAATAGGGAGGCATACAGGCCTTCATAGTTGTCACACCACCTTGTCGAGTTAATACATTCAGGGGCATTTACATCAGCCTTTAAATCTGAGTCTGTAAACAGTCTCCAGAATCTGAAATGAACCCTATTTTATACACATTCTGTCATAGTTGCCCATTTCTCATACAAATATTGAGACATAGCTATGGGCCCTCATTACAACTCAGGCGTTAAGGGTTAACGCCACCGTTAACCCTTAACGCCTGATTCTGATTTTAACGCCTGCTTTTAGCAGCCGTTAAAATCCATGACGCTAATCTGCCATGATGCTAATTACGCCACCGTAATTTACGGTGGCGTAATTAGCGCCTTCCCCACTCCCATTATGCCCTATGGGGCAAAAATGGGAATGGGGAAGGGAAAATGGGAAATGGGGATTTACCGCCGCACTCACCTTGGAATGGGGCGGTAAATCCGCCATCCACCATGGTGTAAACATAGTTTACACCATGGTGGTAAAGTTGGTGTACTTAGCACCAAGGTTGTAATGACCTCCATGGTCTTCTTATAAGATCTCTTCAGTAGTTGTAAGTGGTCCTTATCGACTGGGTCATTGCCCCTCATGTATGAGGTCAGAGTCCACTTGGCTTCTCTGCAATAACCATCAAACCAAAGTCCCTGGTTTATTTCCCCCTTTATAATTCATTTAACTGGGATGGTCAGAAAATGCCCAATCAATTATAGCATGCTGACAGAGGTCATGCATTTGCGCTTAGGGAGTGTATTTGTACCACATATGTTTTCAATATGATTTATGATTTTACCACATAGTGATTGGGCTAAATCCTCCAGGTTCACATTCACCCACTATTTACTGTCATGGTGACTGCTCTGTCACCCACTCTAGGAGATGGGGGAGATGGGGTGAAGAATTCTTTAACTGAAGCATGATTGGTCTATGATCACTTTCCGTTCGCTCGAGTACCTCATTCTACTTGATGCCAATCAGGACCCGACACAAGAGTGTAGTCTATCCTAGATCTCCCATTTTGACCATAATATGTATACCTTTCCGGTTGGTCAGTAATAAAACGGCCATTAAAACACCTCAAGTTGACATTTTACAGGCTCCTTATGGTCTCTAGTGACATAGGATGTGTTCTCACTGATGGATTGGCTATGTGTTCTCACTGATGGATTGGCTATTACTTCGGAGATGCTCCAGGCCTCATCCTGGTCATCCCAGAGGCCTTGCAAAGCTTGTGTTAGTTTTAGATGAGTGTTAAAATCCCCCAGAGCAATAATACAGTTTCTCCCACTGTCAACCGTCCATCTAGGCTCAATGATGTTGCAGAATGCTCTCACAGCGTTAGTGTTCAACTAATCATTGAGTCTGCTATAAATAATATAAAAGCATTAAAAAAATAAAAAGATAAACACCAAGATATGAGAATAAATCAATCAGACTAAAAGAAGGTACTGTTGTACAATCTTCTGGACTGTGATTCACTTATAGTCTGCCTTGTGCACTCCCACACTGATTGCTTCTTATCTACAAACCAACCACATAAAACCCCCTCACAGATATTAGATTGACTAACAACACCTCACCATATTAGGAGATTTCAACATTCATCCTTAAAAGGAGGTCAACATCACGTCAATCTTGTCTGCATGCATGGTTGCCCGACAGTTCAAGCAACTACACACATGGCTGCCACTGCAAGGGTGTCGAAGAAGGAAGGTTACACAAAGGTGGCATGATTTTGGTTATAGATTTTCATTTATCATATTGAACAGGTTAACTGTCCCTATCTCCAAGAGGGGTTTCCCTGCCTAACAACTAATACTAAAAGGGGCCGTCAGAATGTCAGTCAAATTCATCTCCACCCTACTATGTCGCAACTTACTTCTGTCCCTCACACTATAACTAAAGAATAAACTAACAAAACGTTGCTTCCTCAGGAGAATGGCTCCCCTCTCCTGTTTCTTGGATAGTGTTCAAAAGATTGTTCTGCCAGGGCAACTGACTCCCTTGCCCTGGCGTCTTGAACACACCTCTTGCTTCTGTACTAGGAGACTGACTCCCCTCTCCTGGTGTGGCTTGGCACAGTTCACAACAAAACCAAGGGGAATGACTCCCTTCCCCTTGCATCTTTATCACAACTCCTGTTTCTGTACCAGGAGAATTACTCCCTTCTCCTGGTATTTCTTGGCAAATTTCTTACTGCTTTCAGCTTCAAGTATACCACTCTGGTTTGTTGTAGAAACGTCCCAAATGTGTTCAGGGTCCCACACCCTGCTCTGATATTCAGCGGTTCTCTCTTTCCCGCTGTGATGAGGAAGATCACCTCTTCTGTTCTCAGTTTCTGCTTTTGGGTCCCAGACTCTTTGTCATGAGAGGACAAAGGCAATAAATATGGCAAGGGAAATGTCCACAAGATCACACAGTGAATAACTTTGAGTTAAACCACATGCACTCAGAAACCAAGACATATGTACACTAAAGCCCAGGATATGCAAGTAAAGTGTGATAAGAATACAAATATATGAAAAGGGAAGTGTAGTAAGTGCTAAGAACTTCTTATGATTACAAAGCAAGTCAGCAAGCTCAGTACCCTAAATTGATGTTACAGGTACTGTCAGCGCCAAGCCCACATACAGGGCAAGCAACAACAGGATCTGTGAGCTAACACCCTTGATGGTATTGTATAAGGAACTTAAAGAAAATACTGAGGAGGACGGGCAATACCACCTGAAATGTCAGCAAAGCCCACAAACCCTGTTGATCAAACAGGGACTCAGAAAGGCTATAACAGCAAAAGGAGGATAACGTAATACATAAGACTCCTGACAAGGGGCAAGTAGGAATAGTGATTACAAAATAGTGAGGAAAACATAGGCAGGAGCTGGCTACAACAGCACACCCCACCTAACAATAAATAGGGAACAAAGGGAGAAGTGCAAGGGAAAACAAAATTAAAAGGGAACCCTACCCCCTTCCCCACCTTGGGGAGGAAAGGCAAACTGGGACAAAATACTAACAGGCCGATTCATGGAATAATTAGCGCGGCGCAAGTGGGCAAAAACGTGCGAATCGCAGTGGAATAGCGAAAATCGCAGTGCAAGTGCGAAAATCGCACGAAAAGCAGCGCACGTCGATTCATGGAAGGCCGTGCGCGAGAAAACCAGCGGATGTGCGGTAAAAAAGTGCGCGGCGCACGTTGGCGCACAGGCCATCTAACAGCGTGCGCCAGGTCACAGCGAAAATCGCACAGGCCACAGCGAAATTCGCACATAGCGCGGCGCACGCAACAAAAGTAGGCGGAACACGGGCGTAACACTCGGAATGGGGAACAACTTGCCAAAACGTGGGCGTCACGGGGGAAGTACAGGGCACAAGTGCGCGGAACGCCCACACGCTCGCCTACAACACGTATTCATGGAATAGAATAGGGGAAAAAAGCGCACGCTCAAACCAGCGCACAGGCACAAACACGACCGCCACAAGAAAGCAGGCGGTAGCGTCTCTGCGGCTGTAAGAAATGTGCGCCAAAAGGTGCGCCAACAAATAGCACCTATATACTGCCATGATGAATGTCCCATACTGTGGCCCTCCAGGAAAAATGACGTGCAAAGGGGTACCCACAAACACGGACACCCGCTGACAAAAAATACGTGTGCGTGTATACCGGGGTGCGCGGGAAGTCTCACACGCGATTTCAGCAGGGTACGTGCATCACAGGGGTTCGCGTGAAGTTATTCACGCGATCGGGCCTGGGGGAGCGGGCTACGTGTATTTCAGGGGTTCGTGTGAAGTTTCTCACGCGATCGGGCCTGGGGGAGCGTGCTACGTGTATTTCAGGGGTTCGCGTGAAGTTTCACACGCGATCGGGCCTGGGGGAGCGGGCTACGTGTATTACAGGGGTTCGCGTGAAGTTCCTCACGCGATCGGGCCTGGGGGAGCGTGCTACGTGTATTACAGGGGTTCGCGTGAAGTTCCTCACGCGATCGGGCCTGGGGGAGCGTGCTACGTGTATTTCAGGGGTTCGCGTGAAGTTTAACACGCGATCGGGCCTGGGGGAGCGGGCTACGTGTATTCCAGGGGTGCGTGAGAAGTTCCACACGCAAATAGCCTGGGCGCGTGTATTTCAGGGGTGCGCGGGAAGTTCCACACGCGAATAGCCTGGGCGCCTGTATTTGAGGGGTGCGCGGGAAGTTCCACACGCGAATAGCCTGGGCGCGCGTATTTGAGGGGTGCACGGGAAGTTCCACACGCGAATAGCCTGGGCGCGTGTATTTCAGGGGTGCGCGGGAAGTTCCACACGCGAATAGCCTGTGCACGTGTATTTCAGGGGTGCGCGGGAAGTTCCACACGCGAATAGCCTGGGCGCGTGTATTTCAGGGGTGCGCGGGAAGTTCCACACGCAAATAGCCTGGGCGCGTGTATTTCAGGGGTGCGCGGGAAGTTCCACACGCGAATAGCCTGGGCGCCTGTATTTGAGGGGTGCGCGGGAAGTTCCACACGCGAATAGCCTGGGCGCGCGTATTTGAGGGGTGCACAGGAAGTTCCACACGCGAATAGCCTGGGCGCGTGTATTTCAGGGGTGCGCGGGAAGTTCCACACGCGAATAGCCTGTGCACGTGTATTTCAGGGGTGCGCGGGAAGTTCCACACGCGAATAGCCTGGGCGCGTGTATTTCAGGGGTGCGTGGGAAGTTCCACACGCGAATAGCCTGGGCGCGTGTATTTCAGGGGTGCGCGGGAAGTTCCACACGCGAATAGCCTGGGCGCGTGTATTTCAGGGGTGCGCGGGAAGTTTTACACGCGAATAGCCTGGGCGCGTGTATTTCAGGGGTGCGCGGGAAGTTCCACACGCGAATAGCCTGGGCGCGTGTATTTCAGGGGTGCGCGGGAAGTTCCACACGCGAATAGCCTGGGCGCGTGTATTTCAGGGGTGCGCGGGAAGTTCCACACGCGAATAGCCTGTGCACGTGTATTTCAGGGGTGCGCGGGAAGTTCCACACGCGAATAGCCTGGGCGCGTGTATTTCAGGGGTGCGCGGGAAGTTCCACACGCAAATAGCCTGGGCGCGTGTATTTCAGGGGTGCGCGGGAAGTTCCACACGCGAATAGCCTGGGCGCGTGTATTTCAGGGGTGCGCGGGAAGTTCCACACGCGAATAGCCTGGGCGCGTGTATTTCAGGGGTGCGCGGGAAGTTTTACACGCGAATAGCCTGGGCGCGTGTATTTCAGGGGTGCGCGGGAAGTTCCACACGCGAATAGCCTGGGCGCGTGTATTTCAGGGGTGCGCGGGAAGTTTTACACGCGAATAGCCTGGGCGCGTGTATTTCAGGGGTGCGCGGGAAGTTCCACACGCGAATAGCCTGGGCGCGTGTATTTCAGGGGTGCGCGGGAAGTTCCACACGCGAATAGCCTGTGCCCGTGTATTTCAGGGGTGCGCGGGAAGTTTTACACGCAATTTCTGCACGGTACGTGTATTTCAGGGGTGCCGGGGAGTCCCACATGTGATTTGACAGTGTGGGTCCTCCCAGGTGTACCCTGTACACCCTCCACGGCCCCTGCAGGCAGCCCACACCACAGGGGACTACCCTGCATCCCTGGTCATGTCCCGCAGGCAGCCCACCCAACATGGGCATGCCCCCCAGCAAAGGCACATGTCTCCTTGAACTAATGAACACCAACTCATGTCCCCTTGCACCCCCACCCCCCAGCACTGTGGGGCACCTGCCAGCAGGCCCCCACCCATGTCCAACTCATGTCCCCCACCACCCCCACCCCCCAGCACTGTGGGGCACCTGCCAGCAGGCCCCCACCCATGTCCAACTCATGTCTCCCACCGCCCAGCCACCAGGGTCACCCTCCACCAGGCCCCCACTCATGTCACCCACCACCCCCACCCCCCAGCCACCAGGGTCACCCTCCACCAGGCCCCCACCCATGTCTCCCACCACCCCCACCCCCCAGCCACCAGGGTCACCCTCCACCAGGCCCCCACTCATGTCACCCACCACCCCCACCCCCCAGCCACCAGGGTCACCCTCCACCAGGCCCCCACTCATGTCTCCCACCACCCCCACACCCCAGCAGTGCAGGGGCACCCTCCACCAGGCCCCCACTCATGTCTACCACCACCCCCACCCCCCAGCCACCAGGGGCACCCTCCACCAGGCCCCCACCCATGTCTCCCACCACCCCCACCCCCCAGCCACCAGGGTCACCCTCCACCGGGCCCCCACTCATGTCTCCCACCACCCCCACACCCCAGCAGTGCAGGGGCACCCTCCACCAGGCCCCCACTCATGTCTACCACCACCCGCACCCCCCCAGCCACCAGGGGCACCCTCCACCAGTCCCCCACCCATGTCTCCCACCACCCCCACCCCCCAGCCACCAGGGGCAGCCTCCACCAGGCCCCCACTCATGTCTCCCACCACCCCCACACCCCAGCAGTGCAGGGGCACCCTCCACCAGGCCCCCACTCATGTCTACCACCACCCCCACACCCCCAGCCACCAGGGGCACCCTCCACCAGGCCCCCACCCATGTCTCCCACCACCCCCACCCCCCAGCCACCAGGGTCACCCTCCACCAGGCCCCCACTCATGTCACCCACCACCCCCACCCCCCAGCCACCAGGGTCACCCTCCACCAGGCCCCCACTCATGTCTCCCACAACCCCCACACCCCAGCAGTGCAGGGGCAGCCTCCACCAGGCCCCCACTCATGTCTCCCACCACCCCCACACCCCAGCAGTGCAGGGTCACCCTCCACCAGGCCCCCACTCATGTCTCCCACCACCCCCACACCCCAGCAGTGCAGGGGCAGCCTCCACCAGGCCCCCACTCATGTCACCCACCACCCCCACCCCCCAGCCACCAGGGTCACCCTCCACCAGGCCCCCACTCATGTCACCCACCACCCCCACCCCCCAGCCACCAGGGGCAGCCTCCACCAGGCCCCCACACATGTCACCCACCACCCCCACCCCCCAGCCACCAGGGGCACCCTCCACCAGGCCCCCACTCATGTCACCCACAACCCCCACACCCCAGCAGTGCAGGGGCAGCCTCCACCAGGCCCCCACTCATGTCTCCCACCACCCCCACACCCCAGCAGTGCAGGGTCACCCTCCACCAGGCCCCCACTCATGTCTCCCACCACCCCCACACCCCAGCAGTGCAGGGGCAGCCTCCACCAGGCCCCCACTCATGTCACCCACCACCCCCACCCCCCAGCCACCAGGGTCACCCTCCACCAGGCCCCCACTCATGTCACCCACCACCCCCACCCCCCAGCCACCAGGGGCAGCCTCCACCAGGCCCCCACACATGTCACCCACCACCCCCACCCCCCAGCCACCAGGGGCACCCTCCACCAGGCCCCCACTCATGTCACCCACCACCCCCACCCCCCAGCCACCAGGGGCAGCCTCCACCAGGCCCCCACTCATGTCTCCCACCACCCCCACACCCCAGCAGTGCAGGGGCACCCTCCACCAGGCCCCCACTCATGTCTACCACCACCCCCACCCCCCCAGCCACCAGGGGCACCCTCCACCAGGCCCCCACCCATGTCTCCCACCACCCCCACCCCCCAGCCACCAGGGGCAGCCTCCACCAGGCCCCCACTCATGTCTCCCACCACCCCCACACCCCAGCAGTGCAGGGGCACCCTCCACCAGGCCCCCACTCATGTCTACCACCACCCCCACCCCCCCAGCCACAAGGGGCAGCCTCCACCAGGCCCCCACTCATGTCTCCCACCACCCCCACACCCCAGCAGTGCAGGGGCACCCTCCACCAGGCCCCCACTCATGTCACCCACCACCCCCACCCCCCAGCCACCAGGGGCACCCTCCACCAGGCCCCCACTCATGTCTCCCACCACCCCCACACCCCAGCAGTGCAGGGGCACCCTCCACCAGGCCCCCACTCATGTCTACCACCACCCCCACCCCCACCCCCCCAGCCACCAGGGGCACCCTCCACCAGGCCCCCACCCATGTCTCCCACCATCCCCACCCCCCAGCCACCAGGGGCACCCTCCACCAGGCCCCCACCCATGTCTCCCACCACCCCCACCCCCCAGCCACCAGGGGCAGCCTCCACCAGGCCCCCACTCATGTCTCCCACCACCCCCACACCCCAGCAGTGCAGGGGCACCCTCCACCAGGCCCCCACTCATGTCTACCACCACCCCCACCCCCCCAGCCACCAGGGGCACCCTCCACCAGGCCCCCACCCATGTCTCCCACCACCCCCACCCCCCAGCCACCAGGGTCACCCTCCACCAGGCCCCCACTCATGTCACCCACCACCCCCACCCCCCAGCCACCAGGGGCACCCTCCACCAGGCCCCCACTCATGTCACCCACCACCCCCACCCCCCAGCCACCAGGGTCACCCTCCACCAGGCCCCCACTCATGTCTCCCACCACCCCCACCCCCCAGCCACCAGGGTCACCCTCCACCAGGCCCCCACTCATGTCACCCACCACCCCCACCCCCCAGCCACCAGGGGCACCCTCCACCAGGCCCCCACTCATGTCACCCACCACCCCCACCCCCCAGCCACCAGGGTCACCCTCCACCAGGCCCCCACTCATGTTTCCCACCACCCCCACACCCCAGCAGTGCAGGGGCACCCTCCACCAGGCCCCCACTCATGTCTACCACCACCCCCACCCCCCCAGCCACAAGGGGCAGCCTCCACCAGGCCCCCACTCATGTCTCCCACCACCCCCACACCCCAGCAGTGCAGGGGCACCCTCCACCAGGCACCCACACATGTCCCCCTGCCCCCAGGTCCTGACGATACTCAATCATGGCAGTAATGGGCAGCATACCCAGCGCAAACACCCAGGCAAGGATTGCATCCACCCACATAGTGAATGCAATTACATGATACAACCCCAATGGCAAGTCTGTAAATGAACACATGTCCGTCACACACACATACACAATGGGTGCAAGTGAATGTCAAAACCCATATCATGACATGTATGAAACCAATGAGAAAATACCACAAGTGAAAGTTAAAAAAACATGTATTAAAGATGAAAAATAAGTAAAAAAATCAAACATACAACAATGGGGATAACAAAATAAATGGTCCATGTCCGAGAACAAATGTAAAAATAAAAAAAACAAAGTAATCCAAAAACAAATGTTGTCCAAAGCAAAATCATGTGGAAGTAAAATAATGAAAAAACATTTCCTCATGGTGAACACAATAATTAATAAAAAAAATGTTTCTTCAAAAAGCAAACTATATACACGAAAATTCCAGGGTCCATGAGCCCAACACCATAAATGAAACCTACTACTACCTAATGAAAATAATATATACAAAAAAGTGGCCATTGTCCGAGCGGTCCAAAAAAACAAAAATTAATAAAGGAAACCTAACACTAACTAACTAAATAACTATATACAAAGGCAGCGGGCAAGTCCTGCGGCTCACTCGGTGATGTTGCTGGCCAGGGCATCATCGAACTCCATGTCGATGTCCTGGAGGCGGGACTCTGTCCTGGCCCCGAGGTCTCGAAGGGATAACCCCATGTCCAGCTCAAACTCCCTGCAAGCTTCCTCGAGGCACTCAGCCCGCCTCAACGCCCGACGCATGGAGAACTCCGCCCTGACCATGGTGAGCCGCTCCTCTTCCGCCCGCTGCCGCTCCGCACCTATCCGCTGGACCAACTGCTCCCACACGGAAGACACCACCATCCCAGGGTTGCCCTGCCCTCCGGCCGATGCCTGCCCCTCTGATCTTGAAGGCCCCGAGCCATGATGCCTCCCACGTCGAGCCTGCTGCTGCCTCCGACGCCACTGCCTCTGCCAGCACGACGGCATCCAGGCTGATGGAAACCACCGACGCCGTCGTGCACGTGCCCTGCCCGATGATGCTGTCACATCTTCCATCTGCTGGGGTCCAGTTGCTGTGTTGTCCACCCCTGCTGGACCTCCGACTCCCAACTGTGGCAGGGATGGGATCCCCACCGAGCTGGCTGCATTGGTCGGGGCAGGTCCACAGGGGGCCCTGGTGGCATCTGGGCCGGAAGACGGCAAGGAGAATGACTGGTGTATAGCCTGCACAGAGGAGGAGAGGGCCGCCAGATTGGACAACACATGCAGGAAACCCCCGAACATGGCCGATCCCAATTGGGCCACGTCGGCACGGTGCACTTCGTGATGACGTGCGTCCTCCTCCCGGGAAGCACGCACGGCATCACGAATCACAGCCGTGCGCATCGCGACCCCAATCAGGACCTTCTCCACACGGCCAGGGGTTCCCACGTCCGCAGGTGGAGGGGAGTCAGGTGACATGGACATCCCCTCTACCTGCGGACGGGCCTGGGACGGGGCATCCCTGCTGGTGCATGGTGGTGCACTCACAGGGTCAGGGACAGCGACATGCACAGGCCCCTCCACGGTGACCTGTGCTGCCTCCTGCCCCTGGCCCTGGACTGCACCACTTGCACCAGCAGGGATGCCCCCACCAGGCCCATGTGTGCCCCAGTGGCGGCCTCCTCCTCCTCTGTGCAAACCACCAACCTGGGTGGCTCCTCACCGTCTCCCACCATAGCAGGCCCCTGTGGGGGCTCACCCACCCCTTCCGCTGCAGCCGTGGGGGCATCCCCGCCGCCTTGCTCCACAGCGCCGTCTCCGCCCTCTTCTTCACTAGCCGCTGCGTAGAGGGAGACAAAGAACACAAGCATCAGGGCACTGTACAATGGTCCCCTAGACAGGAAGCAATAGCAGATGAGCACCACTGTCAAAGTACACTTCCATCATGTCCCTCCACAACACATGGGTCAGTCCAGGCAAAACACACACAGTAACAGGCATGGTGCATGCCATGGACATTTCCATGCATGTCCAATGGACTCTTGAAACATTCAATGATATGTAACTCACATGCATCATGCCTCATGCCTATCACATGCACACACTTCACCTCAGTCACATCCATCTGGCCCCAAACACACCAAACACAGCGGATACAAGGGTAATTTGGCTGCTTCACTGAATCTGTGCATTGTCACACACATGTGTCATGCATCCATGGCATGCACAAGTCACAGACACGCAGGTCAGGCACACAGACATGGCTACCATATATGTACCTGGCATCAGCACCCATCCCTCACCCCCACCCATGTCCAGGTACAGAGACTGGCATGCTATCATGTTGAAAATCTGCATAGGGCTCCCCATGCGGCATTTGAACACAACCATGTGGGTCACACATCACTGGTCGCACATGCATTACCATGATGTCCCTGCACACATACATGCATACATGGCCTATGGCACACATACAGGCAAGTATCATAGAACCAGCACACCGCAACATGCCCTGTCTCACACAGTAATGCTTGGACAACTCCAGACGGGCCTCCCTCTCAAGGATCTGGGCGTGGAGCGCTGGGCGTACGCGTTCCAGGACCCTCATCTGGATGGAACTCATGCGGCCCCGGCCCCCCTCCACGAGGCGCCGGGCCTTCACAAGGGTCCTGGACCTCTAGTCCTCCCAGCGCTTCTTGATCTTCAGGACGTTGCGGGTTGCCACCCCCTCCGCGTTGATGGCAACCACACAGTCGGCCCAGATCCTCTCCCGTCCTTCCTTGCTGGTGCGGGACGATCCAAAGAGGGCATCATACTGCCCCAGGACATGCTCCACCAGGACACCAACTTCGGTGTCAGTGAAGCTGGTGCCCCTCTGCCCCTCTGGCCTGGGGTTGCCACTGGTGCCAGATGTGGAAGTGCCCGACATGGCAACCCCAGAGGCAGGTGTGGGTGGGCAACTGGGTCCTGGGGCTGGGCTGTGGAGCGATGTAATCCCAGTCGGGAGTCTTCAGTTCCAGCAGGGGTGGACACAGCAACTGGACCCCTGCAGATGGCTGATGTGCAGGCACCAAATGGCAGGGCACGGTGGCAGCAGGCAGGAAGGCAGGCAGGCAGCAGCAGATGGCACGTGGGAGGCTGCTCGGGGCACTGGGGGGCAGTAACTCGGCCTTCTGGGCAGGAGCGTGGTCTTCCGTGTGTTTTCGCGTGGCCAGCTTGATACAGAGTGATTTGGCACGTGAAAATCCTGCACGTCAGCGTGAAATCCGAGGAAAGGCCCTTAGCGCGTAAGCACGTCAGCACGCATACGCGATTCTATTGGACCAGAGTCCCTCAGCGCGTAAGCGCGTCTGTGACGTGACCCGCACGGTTGTTCCCCACTCAGCACGTGATGACGGAGCACACGTGGAAATACTGCATGTCAGAGTGTCATCGCGTGTAATTGGACAAAAGTGCACGTACATGCGATTGTCCTATGTACGTGTATTTCATGGGTGCGCGGGCACTTACACACGCAAGTACGTCAGCGAACCTGTATCCCGTGGTGCGTGTGAATTTCCACACGCTATTGGACTGGGAACTGGATTCCAGGGGTGCGCGGGTCACACGCTCGCCTAGAACACGCGCAAAGCATACATTTGCGCACATTAACAATAACAAGCTCAGACGCCAGGATGAACATACCGTTCCTAGCAGCAGTGGCAGTGGGCTACCAAAGGAGGAGGAGGAGGATAGTCAGGGCCAGAATATTCACACCCAGAACCAGCCTTTTCGGGATGCCTGATGACCAGGTGTATGGGAGGTACAGGTTTCCACCACACATTATACTGGACCTGGTGAGTGAGTGGGAGGATGACCTCACATCACCCACCCTGTGCTCCCAAGCACTCAGCCCCCTGGAGAAGGTCCTCAATGTACTGCACTTCTTAGCCACTGGATCATTTCAGCGGACAAGTGCCATAGTGGGTGGGGTGTCACAGGCCACCCAGTCACGCTGCCTACACCAGGTCTTGAACATCATCACTGCACGCCCATCAGTCCGCAGGCACATATACCTGCCCAGAACACCTGCAGAAAGGCATGCTGCCGCCCTGGATTTTTACGGTGTGGCACGATTCCCCAAAGTGCTAGGTGCCATCGACTGCACCCATGTGGCTCTACGTCCCCCCAGGGCATCTGAGCACATCTATAGGAACTGCAAGCACTGGCATTCCATCAACGTGCAGGTAGCATGTAATGCCAAGGGAATCATCACCTCAGTATATGCCAACTATCCCGGCTCCACCCACGACAGCTTCATTTACCGAATGTCCACCCTAAGCCGGGACCTAGAAGCTGGGCGGCATGGCGATACATGGCTGCTTGGTGAGTATGTATGCCACTGCACATGCATGCATGTTGGATACTGAGCAAGGTCACAACCCCACCAATGATACTAATCACCACCTCCACAGGGGACAGTGCCTACCCTCTCAGCCCCCACATGATGACGCCAATTCGGAACCCCACCACGCCACCCGAGGTAAGATATAACACAGCCCACATTACGACCCAGGGCATAGTGGAGCGCACATTCGGAGTGCTAAAGTCACGCTTTCGCTCCCTTGACCGTTCTGGCGGGCAGCTGTTATACGCTCCCCCAGTAGTGTGCAGGATCATAGTGGCAGCATGTGTCCTGCACAACGTTGCAACACGCCGGGGCCTGGCAGTGGACATGGTGGTGGCCCCACATCCCCAACCACATGCACAGCCGCTGCGCATGGGAGGGGAAAGGGCACGGGGGGAGGCAGCCCGTACACAGCTAGTGGCTAATTACTTCACATAGAAATCACACCCCTGTGGAGTGCACACTGCCCTGGCACATTCCATCTGACAATCAATGATGACTCAACCTGACACTGATCCTGAATGTCTGGAGAATGAACCGTGAATACCATATCAGCCTGAGATTGTTCACCTGGAAGTGTCACAATGTGTGCATCCCTACCCACACAGACACCACCAATGCAGTTTTGTGAAGTTACACATTCAAGCAGCTAAAATGAATACCCACTTGCAAAATGCAACAAGAGGACAGTGCCATGTCAGCCAACCCAACCCCAGCACCGCCACACGACACACCGTGCCATGTCATGCTAATTGCAGGTAAACAAAGTAATCCCCACAACATGACACTAGTCTCACTATGTACAGTGTCCCTATTAGAAACCTGCAACACCTGAAATGCTCACAGCAATGCCGGACCAACAACATACTTGAGCACGTACTACCATTAACATGACATCACAAATGTTACATATTAGTAGTCTCACCACCTGGAAATGCCTGCACTCCCACCACTACCAACTGTGCAGTGTTGGCGCCATGTAGAGTTGTAGGTGCACTGCTGCCAACATGGAACCCATCTCCAGACTAGAGGTCCTTGTGTAGACATGAGGAAGGGACCTGCAAATTGGGAGGTAGACACAGAAGAAGAGTTACACATCAATGCAACATGCAGTGTACAACACAACAGCAATATGCACTAGGAATGTATACACAGTATTGACTACAGACTGCCCACACAGCTCATGGGAGTCCAACGTCACTGTGTAATTCACTGTCACTTGGGCACACCCTTTGCAAGCCCATGGAAACGGGAAGCAGGAGGGGTGTGTGTGACTCAAACCCAAGCATCTGAACCAAATACATTACAAGCCTGCATGTGCCGAGCCACAATGCAGCGTATGCCCACAGGAACCACGGAAGCCAACAAATCGTCCCAAAAAAATTGTGAATAAAAGAAATAAAAATAAAAATAAAAATAAGAAAGAATCAAAAATGGCCATTGATGGGCCCGGGGGGGTTGGGGAGGCCACCCAGGAGGTCCGAGGACAGGATGCACACCAGAACCCACCTGCGTGGATCCTGGGAAGATAAAACACCTCCATGGGCTCATGGCCCACATGGTTACCCTATTGTGGGAGTATCACTGCTGTCGCTATTATCACCCTGTGCAGCTGCATCCGGAGGTGGTTGCACTATGGGAGGCAGCCCACGCAAAGCCCTAGTCTGCTCCTCCATGGCTGCAAGCATGCGGGTGTGGTAGGTCTGGTTCTGGAGGATGAGTGTGTGGAGGTCCCCATGCAACAACTCACGGGATGCCCGGACCTCCGCCCTCGTTGCCTGCATCTCAGCTGAGAGCGTACGGGTGAGACGCTCCAGCTGCTGTTCTGTCCTTTGGTGTGTTGAAGCCTCAAGCTCAACAAGAGTCGTCCTGAGATGAAGGAGCTCCTGCCTCAGGGCTTCCCTGTGGCCCTGGGACTCAATGGAGATGGCCTCCTGAAGAGTCGCCAGTGCCGCCCGCCTGTCCCTGTTGGACCCCAACATGTCCTCCCTGTGTGACTGGCAGATGGAGTCGGTTGCCTGCTCTAGTCGCTCCATCAGCCTTTCTGGGGGGACAATGGAAGTGGCCAACCTATCCATGGCCTGAGCCATCATCTCGGATGATGCAGCCTGTTGGGTTGCCATACCGTAAATGGATTGCTCCCATGCGGTATTGCCGGGTGGCGTACGGCCACCACGTCGGCGGGCACCACACCTGTCTGGGGCAAGGCGAACTGCGCCTTGCTGTGCCGGCACTGCCTGAGGCTGCAGGACTGCATTCCCCCTCTGATCTGCTGGCCCAGGAACAGGATCAGATGTCGCGGAGTGTGACCCTGCATCCGTAACCACCGAAGGCGTAGCTGCCAACACTGACATCCCCATGGAGGGTTCTGACCCTGGTGCAGGTGGGTGAGACAGAACAGAATCCCTCCCTGGAACACTCACCTGCGACGGCACGTAGGTCTCATCCAAATCAACACCTGAGTACAGCTCGGGGGAGGTGCAGCCAGAGACACCCCTTGAGAGCACGACCTGCAGCACTTGTGGGTTCTCCCCCACCACCACACCAGGTCCCTCACTGGTGGTTGGTCGGCCCTCGGACCCCTCCTGGGTCTGCACCATCTCCACAACCCCAGCAGTATCAGGTGCGTCTTCCCCTGCAAAGACATGAAAACAAAGAAATGGAAACAGGCATTAGCACCATGGCACACAATGAGGGCTGAGAAGCAAGAGAACCAGTACTTGATTGACACATGTCCCACATGACTAAAACCCTCCCATGCATGCACCCTCACTGCGTATGAAGTGCAGGCAAATGGCACACACTGATGACACCAAGATGGAAGATGAACACATTTTCTGCATGCTGCCTGGCAGTGGCATCACACATTGGCCTGTGATTGCCAGGTGAAACACACATGCCATCACACAGATGGCATGTACCATTGCTATTGAGTGAAGATGGAGAGGAGGCCAGCACCTATTCATTCAGTCCAGTTCCCGCATGTAATCGCTTTTCTAATTCTAACAGGTCAGATTATTCACCTGGAGCTGCCAGTCTGAAATGATCCAATTGCACAGGGACATGTGTGTACAAATGATATCCAGGTAACAAAGTCACTCCACTTTACCATAGCCATGTCAGACATGTGACTAGTGGACAGCGACATGCCTAGTGAAAGTGGTGGAATGCAAACAAACTGACTGAATGAACAGTGAAAAATAAGCAACTATGTTGTGGCAAGGTGACACTTCAAGGGCAACTGGCGTGCAGTTGGGCTAGATGTCTACTGTTGGCAGAAGGGATACTGCTATGGCCAAATGCAGCTGCGCAGGAAGTATTGCATGAAGCACATGGCTGACCCATACGACTCAGGCGCACACACTCTCACCTGGCACACAAACAGAAGCCCTCACACACACACCATGCACATGGATGACACACACATGCATGTGCACTCACCGGACAATGCCTCGTAATCAGCCAGATCTCCCACGCCTTGGATCTGTTCCTCCGTGACGTAGGTCCCAGCGACTGACTCATGTGGAGTGAGTTCCATGTCTACTACTGGAGACCCACCTCCAGTCACTAGAGTTGCGGCATGACTTGAGGCCAGCTTACTCTTTGCCCTGCGCTTCAGGTCATTCCAGCGCTTATAGCAATCATTGGCTGTGCGCCTCACGATTCCAAGGGCACTTACGATGTCCGCAACAGTCTGCCAGTGTGCCTGGCGTTGTGCAGGTGTGGTCTTGGATCCTGCAACAATGACCATCTCGTTGTCATGTCCGGACACATACTCGACAAGTGCATTCAGTTCGTCATCCGTGAAGCTGGGCTTCCTGGATGGGCCGGACTGTGTAGCCGTGTCTGGGGCATCAGCCTGTGCCGGACGAGCACTCTTCCTCTTCCGCTTGGAAGGTGGTGGTGATCCTGAGTGTCCTGCGCCACTCTGGACACTAGGGGCAGGTGCCCTGGTGGACTCTGTATCAGGAGTGTGGGATTGCACACTCAGCATGGGAGTTGGTGCAGGCATTGTCTCTAGTGTGATGGTGTCAGGGGGAATGTCAGCAGCATGGACTAGGACCGACACTGTCCTGGCTGGGTGTGTGAGGGCTGGGGTGGATGGAGCCGCAGCTGCCCCTGCAGCCTCTCCGCCCTGCCTCCTTGGTGCAGCAGATGACCTTGCTGGCCCAGATGCACGTGGCATGGTGACATCAACGTGCACCAGCGCACGTGTCATAGGCCTGCTGACCTGGAAGTCAGCCATGGAGTCAGCCAGATCTGGTGCCACAATGGGCTGGTCCAACAAGGGCTGAGCATGGATGGTGTCAGCCACATCAGCCTCAACGGGAGGGGGGGGGGATTATGGGTGCCCTTGACTGGTCCTCCACACATTGGGGGACAGGCTCACCCTGCAAGTAACGACCACGTCCCCTACCGGATCCACCACGGCCACCACTTGTGGCTCTTCCACCTTTGCCACCCTTACGGAATCCTCGCCTCCCAGCCATGGCACTCATGTAAATGTGCGTATGGGAGTGGCTGGAAACTATTGTCCTGGGCAATTGGGGTTCAAAGGGGTTGGGTACCAGATGGTAATTGTACCCTAGTGCTCTTGCAAGGCTGATTGTAACCCCTGGGGAAAGACGACGGGTCACGCTACGCACAGGAGCCCCAAAAAAGGGAGATGACGTGCACGCAACCCCTCCTAGACCACGTGTGCAGAAAGAAAAACCTGCACTACGCTGTGGCACCCAGTAACACAAGAATGAACGTATGCATGTCACAAGCAGCCTAGAATGACCTCTGAAGGGGTAGGCTACACACGGGGCAAGCACAGATGTTAGATACGTGCGTGACTCACCGTCTGCCTGGTAAGCGAGCGTGTAAAAGGAGCACGTTTTGGTTGGCAACACCCCCGCCAAAAGAAGATTTGTACGCTGTCTGAGGAGACAGGACAACAGTAGAAGGGAACACTGTTTGAGGGAACAGGCCCAGGTAAACCAGTAAAAGCGAAAAAAGAGAAAAAGCTGTCAGAGGTAACAGGGAATACGAACTTGAAACGCCGTGAAGTAAATCGCATGTGAAACGACAAGAAGTACAGAATTCCCCCACTCGCTCTCCACGAAAAGCACGTACAAGGAAAACGTGTTCTACACATACCTTTTATACAGGGCCACACGTCCAGCGTCACTTACGCGGCGTGTATGCGCTAGGGCCATTTCCACCAATTTCACGCTTTGTCACTTCTGCGTGTAGGGACATTTCCACCAATTACACGCTTTGTCACTTCTGCGTGTAGGGCCATTTCCACCAATTACACGCTTTGTCACTTCTGCGTGTAGGGCCATTTCCACCAATCACACGCTTTGTCACTTCTGCGTGTAGGGCCATTTCCACCAATCACACGCGATTACACTCTGACGTGCAGTCTTTCCACGTGTGCTCTGTCATCACGTGCTGTGTGGGAAACACACGTGCGGGTCACGTCACAGACGCGTTTACGCGCGGAGGGCCTTTCCTCGGTTTTCACGCTGACGTGCAGGATTTTCACGTGCCAAATCACTCCGTACCAAGCTGGCCACGCCTACGCACACGGAATACCACGCTCCTGCCCGGAAGGCCGAACTACTGCCCCCCAGAGCCCCGAGCACGCTCCCACCTGCTGCTGCCTGACTGCCTGCTGCCCCTGCACTGCTGGGGGGTGGGGGTGGTGGGAGACATGGGTGGGGGCCTGGTGGAGGGTGCCCCTGGTGGCTGGGGGGTGGGGGTGATAGGGGACATGGGTGGGGGCCTGGTGGAGGGTGCCCCTGGTGGCGGGGGGGTGGGGGTGATAGGGGACATGAGTGGGGGCCTGGTGGAGGGTGCCCCTGGTGGCTGGGGGGTGGGGGTGGTGGGAGACATGAGTGGGGGCCTGGTGGAGGGTGCCCCTGCACTGCTGGGGGGTGGGGGTGATAGGGGACACGGGTGGGGGCCTGGTGGAGGGTGCCCCTGGTGGCGGGGGGGTGGGGGTGATAGGGGACATGAGTGGGGGCCTGGTGGAGGGTGCCCCTGGTGGCTGGGGGGTGGGGGTGGTGGGAGACATGAGTGGGGGCCTGGTGGAGGGTGCCCCTGCACTGCTGGGGGGTGGGGGTGATAGGGGACATGGGTGGGGGCCTGGTGGAGGGTGCCCCTGGTGGCGGGGGGGTGGGGGTGATAGGGGACATGAGTGGGGGCCTGGTGGAGGGTGCCCCTGGTGGCTGGGGGGTGGGGGTGGTGGAAGACATGAGTGGGGGCCTGGTGGAGGGTGCCCCTGCACTGCTGGGGGGTGGGGGTGATAGGGGACATGGGTGGGGGCCTGGTGGAGGGTGCCCCTGGTGGCCGGGGGGTAGGGGTGATAGGGGACATGAGTGGGGGCCTGGTGGAGGGTGCCCCTGGTGGCTGGGGGGTGGGGGTGGTGGGAGACATGAGTGGGTCCTGGTGGAGGGTGCCCCTGCACTGCTGGGGGGTGGGGGTGATAGGTGACATGGGTGGGGGCCTGGTGGAGGGTACCCCGGGTGGCGGGGGGGTGGGGGTGATAGGGGACATGAGTGGGGGCCTGGTGGAGGGTGCCCCTGGTGGCTGGGGGGTGGGGGTGGTGGGAGACATGAGTGGGGGCCTGGTGGAGGGTGCCCCTGCACTGCTGGGGGGTGGGGGTGATAGGGGACATGGGTGGGGGCCTGGTGGAGGGTGCCCCTGCACTGCTGGGGGGTGGGGGTGATAGGGGACATGGGTGGGGGCCTGGTGGAGGGTGCCCCTGGTGGCGGGGGGGTGGGGGTGATAGGGGACATGAGTGGGGGCCTGGTGGAGGGTGCCCCTGGTGGCTGGGGGGTGGGGGTGGTGGGAGACATGAGTGGGGGCCTGGTGGAGGGTGCCCCTGCACTGCTGGGGGGTGGGGGTGATAGGGGACATGGGTGGGGGCCTGGTGGAGGGTGCCCCTGGTGGCGGGGGGTGGGGGTGATAGGGGACATGAGTGGGGGCCTGGTGGAGGGTGCCCCTGGTGGCTGGGGGTGGGGGTGGTGGGAGACATGAGTGGGGGCCTGGTGGAGGGTGCCCCTGCACTGCTGGGGGGTGGGGGTGATAGGGGACATGGGTGGGGGCCTGGTGGAGGGTGCCCCTGGTGGCGGGGGGTGGGGGTGATAGGGGACATGAGTGGGGGCCTGGTGGAGGGTGCCCCTGGTGGCTGGGGGTTGGGGGTGGTGGGAGACATGAGTGGGGGCCTGGTGGAGGGTGCCCCTGCACTGCTGGGGGGTGGGGGTGATAGGGGACATGGGTGGGGGCCTGGTGGAGGGTGCCCCTGGTGGCGTGGGGGTGGGGGTGATAGGGGACATGAGTGGGGGCCTGGTGGAGGGTGCCCCTGGTGGCTGGGGGGGTAGGGGTGGTGGGAGACATGAGTGGGGGCCTGGTGGAGGGTGCCCCTGGTGGCTGGGGGGTGGGGGTGGTGGGAGACATGAGTGGGGGCCTGGTGGAGGGTGCCCCTGCACTGCTGGGGGGTGGGGGTGATAGGGGACATGGGTGGGGGCCTGGTGGAGGGTTCCCCTGGTGGCGGGGGGGTGGGGGTGATAGGGGACATGAGTGGGGGCCTGGTGGAGGGTGCCCCTGGTGGCTGGGGGGTGGGGGTGGTGGGAGACATGAGTGGGGGCCTGGTGGAGGGTGCCCCTGCACTGCTGGGGGGTGGGGGTGATAGGGGACATGGGTGGGGGCCTGGTGGAGGGTGCCCCTGCACTGCTGGGGGGTGGGGGTGATAGGGGACATGGGTGGGGGCCTGGTGGAGGGTGCCCTGGTGGCGGGGGGGTGGGGGTGATAGGGGATATGAGTGGGGGCCTGGTGGAGGGTGCCCCTGGTGGCTGGGGGGTGGGGGTGGTGGGAGACATGAGTGGGGGCCTGGTGGAGGGTGCCCCTGCACTGCTGGGGGGTGGGGGTGATAGGGGCCATGGGTGGGGGCCTGGTGGAGGGTGCCCCTGGTGGCGGGGGGGTGGGGGTGATAGGGGACATAAGTGGGGGCCTGGTGGAGGGTGCCCCTGGTGGCTGGGGGGGTGGGGGTGGTGGGAGACATGAGTGGGGGCCTGGTGGAGGGTGCCCCTGCATTGCTGGGGGGTGGGGGTGATAGGGGACATGGGTGGGGGCCTGGTGGAGGGTGCCCCTGGTGGTGGGGGGGTGGGGGTGATAGGGGACATGAATGGGGGCCTGGTGGAGGGAGCCCCTGGTGGCTGGGGGGTGGGGGTGGTGGGAGACATGAGTGGGGGCCTGGTGGAGGGTGCCCCTGCACTGCTGGGGGGTGGGGGTGATAGGGGACATGGGTGGGGGCCTGGTGGAGGGTGCCCCTGCACTGCTGGGGGGTGGGGGTGTTAGGGGACATGGGTGGGGGCCTGGTGGAGGGTGCCCCTGGTGGCGGGGGGTGGGGGTGATAGGGGACATGAGTGGGGGCCTGGTGGATGGTGCCCCTGGTGGCTGGGGGGTGGGGGTGGTGGGAGACATGAGTGGGGGCCTGGTGGAGGGTGCCCCTGCACTGCTGGGGGGTGGGGGTGATAGGGGACATGGGTGGGGGCCTAGTGGAGGGTGCCCCTGGTGGCGGGGGGGTGGGGGTGATAGGGGACATGAGTGGGGGCCTGGTGGAGGGTGCCCCTGGTGGCTGGGGTGTGGGGGTGGTGGGAGACATGAGTGGGGGCCTGGTGGAGGGTGCCCCTGCACTGCTGGGGGGTGGGGGTGATAGGGGACATGGGTGGGGGTCTGGTGGAGGGTGCCCCTGGTGGCGGGGGGGTGGGGGTGATAGGGGACATGAGTGGGGGCCTGGTGGAGGGTGCCCCTGGTGGCTGGGGGGTGGGGGTGGTGGGAGACATGAGTGGGGGCCTGGTGGAGGGTGCCCCTGCACTGCTGGGGGGTGGGGGTGATAGGGGACATGGGTGGGGGCCTGGTGGAGGGTGCCCCTGGTGGCGGGGGGGTGGGGGTTATAGGGGACATGAGTGGGGGCCTGGTGGAGGGTGCCCCTGGTGGCTGGGGGGGTGGGGGTGGTGGGAGACATGAGTGGGGGCCTGGTGGAGGGTGCCCCTGGTGGCTGGGGGGTGGGGGTGGTGGGAGACATGAGTGGGGGCCTGGTGGAGGGTGCCCCTGCACTGCTGGGGGGTGGGGGTGATAGGGGACATGGGTGGGGGCCTGGTGGAGGGTGCCCCTGGTGGCGGGGGGGTGGGGGTGATAGGGGACATGAGTGGGGGCCTGGTGGAGGGTGCCCCTGGTGGCTGGGGGATGGGGGTGGTGGGAGACATGAGTGGGGGCCTGGTGGAGGGTGCCCCTGCACTGCTGGGGGGTGGGGGTGATAGGGGACATGGGTGGGGGCCTGGTGGAGGGTGCCCCTGCACTGCTGGGGGGTGGGGGTGATAGGGGACATGGGTGGGGGCCTGGTGGAGGGTGCCCCTGGTGGCGGGGGGGTGGGGGTGATAGGGGATATGAGTGGGGGCCTGGTGGAGGGTGCCCCTGGTGGCTGGGGGGTGGGGGTGGTGGGAGACATGAGTGGGGGCCTGGTGGAGGGTGCCCCTGCACTGCTGGGGGGTGTGGGTGATAGGGGCCATGGGTGGGGGCCTGGTGGAGGGTGCCCCTGGTGGCGGGGTGGTGGGGGTGATAGGGGACATAAGTGGGGGCCTGGTGGAGGGTGCCCCTGGTGGCTGGGGGGGTGGGGGTGGTGGGAGACATGAGTGGGGGCCTGGTGGAGGGTGCCCCTGCATTGCTGGGGGGTGGGGGTGATAGGGGACATGGGTGGGGGCCTGGTGGAGGGTGCCCCTGGTGGTGGGGGGGTGGGGGTGATAGGGGACATGAGTGGGGGCCTGGTGGAGGGTGCCCCTGGTGGCTGGGGGGCGGGGGTGGTGGGAGACATGAGTGGGGGCCTGGTGGAGGGTGCCCCTGCACTGCTGGGGGGTGGGGGTGATAGGGGACATGGGTGGGGGCCTGGTGGAGGGTGCCCCTGCACTGCTGGGCGGTGGGGGTGATAGGGGACATGGGTGGGGGCCTGGTGGAGGGTGCCCCTGGTGGCGGGGGGTGGGGGTGATAGGGGACATGAGTGGGGGCCTGGTGGAGGGTGCCCCTGGTGGCTGGGGGGTGGGGGTGGTGGGAGACATGAGTGGGGGCCTGGTGGAGGGTGCCCCTGCACTGCTGGGGGGTGGGGGTGATAGGGGACATGGGTGGGGGCCTAGTGGAGGGTGCCCCTGGTGGCGGGGGGTGGGGGTGATAGGGGACATGAGTGGGGGCCTGGTGGAGGGTGCCCCTGGTGGCTGGGGTGTGGGGGTGGTGGGAGACATGAGTGGGGGCCTGGTGGAGGGTGCCCCTGCACTGCTGGGGGGTGGGGGTGATAGGGGACATGGGTGGGGGCCTGGTGGAGGGTGCCCCTGGTGGCGGGGGGGTGGGGGTGATAGGGGACATGAGTGGGGGCCTGGTGGAGGGTGCCCCTGGTGGCTGGGGGGTGGGGGTGGTGGGAGACATGAGTGGGGGCCTGGTGGAGGGTGCCCCTGCACTGCTGGGGGGTGGGGGTGATAGGGGACATGGGTGGGGGCCTGGTGGAGGGTGCCCCTGGATGCTGGGGGGTGGGGGTGTTGGGAGACATGGGTGGGGGCCTGGTGGAGGGTGCCCCTGGTGGCGGGGGGGTGGGTGTGATAGGGGACATGGGTGGGGGCCTGGTGGAGGGTGCCCCTGGTGGCGGGGGGGTGGGGGTGATAGGGGACATGAGTGGGGGCCTGGTGGAGGGTGCCCCTGGTGGCTGGGGGGTGGGGGTGGTGGGAGACATGAGTGGGGGCCTGGTGGAGGGTGCCCCTGCACTGCTGGGGGGTGGGGGTGATAGGGGACATGGGTGGGGGCCTGGTGGAGGGTGCCCCTGGATGCTGGGGGGTGGGGGTGTTGGGAGACATGGGTGGGGGCCTGGTGGAGGCTGCCCCTGCACTGCTGGGGGGTGGGGGTGCAGGGGGACATGAGCAGGTGTGCAGGGTAGTCCCCTGTTTTGTGGGCTGCCTGCAGGGGCCGTGGAGGGTGTACAGGGAACACCTGCGAGGACCCACCCAGCCTAATTGCGTGTGATAATTCCCGCACACCCCTGTAATACACGTACCTGGCCAAATCGCGTGTGATAATTCCCGCGCACCCCTGTAATACACGTACCTGGCCAAATCGCATGTGAGAATTCCCGCGCACCCCTGTAATACACGTACCCAGCCGAATCGCGTGTAGAACTTCCCGCACACCCCTGTAATACACGTACCCTGGCCAATCGCGTGTAGAACTTCCCAAGCACCCCTGTAATACACGTACCAAGCCAAATCGCGTGTGATAATTCCCGCGCACCCCTGTAATTCACGTACCCTGGCCAATCGCGTGTAGAACTTCCCACGCACACCTGTAATACACGTACCAGGCCAAATCGCGTGTGATAATTCCCGCGCACCCCTGTAATACACGTACCCAGCCGAATCGCGTGTAGAACTTCCCGCACACCCCTGTAATACACGTACCAGGCCAAATCGCATGTGAGAATTCCCACGCACCCCTGTAATACACGTACCTGGCCAAATTGCATGTGAGAATTACCGCGCACCCCTGTAATACACGTACCCAGCCGAATCGCGTGTAGAACTTCCCGCGTACCCCTGTAATACACGTACCCTGGCTAATCGCGTGTATGACTTCACGCGTACCCCTGATATGCACGTTACCCGCTTTGCGTTCCTTGTTTGGCAGCCCTGTAGACTGGTCCAGGGTTAGCGCAGCCCTTTGCGATGATTTAGCGATTTTGATGGCTTTTCCTTGCGCGAGGGCGTTCTTGGGGGCGTTACTGGCGCTGCTGCAGGGTCGCTGCGATACTCTGCGCCACGGCTGGTTTGGGAGCCTGAAATCCATGAATACGCTGTGCGCGGAAATCGGTTTTAGCGCACGTGCCTGGCGCAGACAATCGCACGCGGACACTCTGCGCCAGCCGCTTGCGACACTTTTCTGCGAAATTCTATGAATTACCCTGTAAATGTATAAATGAGGAGTGACTAAAGGATCAAGGTTTGACTGCTGAATAGGGCAAAGTCAAACGAATAAAGAACACAGACAAACTGTGCTGCACAGAAAAAGGAAAGTACTGAGAAATGCTGACTACAAAACAGAGGAAGACAGAAAGGGAATCCGAAAGCAGAAATACTAATAAGCACACTAAATTCTAAATCCAGGGGAAAGGAAACAAGAAATTAGAAACTAGGAACTAGACACTAAGCTAAGACCCAGGAACAAGGGACCTGTCACAAACAGAAACACTGCAACAATGACCAATGCTGGACTGAAGCAAACTGAGGCCTTTAAAACACTCCTCAGGTGTGATGCTTGCTGCACCTGTCAACTACAGGAGCTGCTTATTCTCCACCCAACCTTGTCCTGAAAGTGTGGAGTTGAAGCAGTGGGCCAGGCATTCTGGGAAGCATAGTGTTTTGATTAAAGCAGCATACTGGCTGCCAAAAACCTGGCATGGATCCATGGGCGTAATTTTAGTGGGGGACGGGGGTGTTTGTCCCCTCCAACTTTCATGGCACACCATTTTGTCCCCATTCATTTGGCTGGGGTGTGATGCTGGAAATGCATCGGAGGTACAGGGCCTTCGTATCCTTGTCCTTTAATGCTTATTATTGTGTGTTCTGTCATGTTTTCCACGCAGGAGTTCATGTGGGACTCCTGGCGGTGGAGCTCTCTCTTTTGGTTTGGTGTCCAGACCCATGGGATACCCTTATGGCACCCATGGGTGGGGGTACAACCCTGTGCCCCAAGTTTATGTTTTTGGGCACCTGTGGGTGGCCCACATAGCAGGGTATGGGCTGGTGGCAGCTCCATGTTGAAATTGACAGGTGCTCTGGGTGTCCTCCATTTTGGGATACCCAGGCCCTGCCATTGGGATCGGTTGATTCCTGATAGGGAACAAGATGGCCCCTGTGGCCCCTTGCTTTCTATTGCCTATTACCTTGTTTTCCCAAAGACCTGTAAAGCCCTGACTCTGTCCCTTCCCCCTGACTGGCGTGGGGTGGAAGTTCCATATATGGTGTTGTTGTGAAGGCCCGGCCAGACTAGCTGGAGCCTTCGCAGTGACTGTATGATGTGGGTACCTCCTGTGGGTGGGACCTGGGTGAATGGAGTGAGTGACCAATATGCACTTCTTGTTGTGGTTGTCTGGTTTCTGGCATGAGAGACAAAGACTGAGACAGCCCTGCCCGAAACTGGCCTGAATGCAGTGTGTGGTGTTGAATGGCTGGGTACTTGTCCCAATAAACATAACTTGTTGTGAGTGTCTGGAGAGAAGTGAATGGCCTGAATGCACCGTGTGCCTGATTGGCTGCCTGCCTGCATGAATGACCGTAGTCGTGATTGGATGCTTGAGTGTGACCCAGCGGAATGAATGGGAGATCAACAGTATATCTGGGGACCTCTCACTGCTAGGAATCGTGTTCAGAAGCTGAAGTCCACTACGACAAGTAACTGGAGTAACTGAAGCTTGACCTTGAAGCCCTGCTGGACGAGAAGAATTGCTGTTGCTCTCCTTCACAATCAGAAAGCTGCCGTGTCTCCAAGGACTGACCAAGAGAGGACCTAGTAAGGCGCCTTCTTCCCGAGCTACGAGGGACCATTGTGCACAGCTGATCTTTGCCAAAGCTCCCTGGTAGACAGACCTTCGACAGGCTGCCGACCCGAGATGGGGACTGCCGCGGAATACCAAAGAGAAGCACTTGGACTGTTGTCTGCCACTGTCGATGACCGCCGTCGCATACCGCAGCCGCCGTGCTCCCGTTTGCCTAAGAACTTCATTTGATCATCGGATGCTCTCGTCTGCATCGTCGCCCGCTTTAACCCGATGGAGAAAGCCCGACCGCCAACACGCCGAGGAGCATCCGCCGGTAGGTTTCCCGCCACCTAAAGACCACAGAGACGCCGACGACTCGACGCCCTTGCTTGGCCACAGTTCTTCATCTTCTCTTTGCAGTCCAGAACTATCGTCACCGAGGTGCCCCGCATGCCTCTTCCTTGCAGGACGCCAACGCTCTGTCTTCGACGAGCACCGCTAGGAACAAAGTTGCCACTTCACTGCCGTAGTTCAACCTGTTCGCCGTCGGATATTCGACGACCCGTGACTCCTGCCTTAAAGGGAGGGCACTCAAGAAGGGCCGTCGATTCCCCAACACCAAACGCCGAGTTCCTCGACGCCTCTCAATGATCCATGGCTCCTGCTTTAAAGGGAGTCACTCAAGAAGGATTGATCGACGCATCTTCGGAGAACTCTACTCCACCAGGTACATTGGGGGGGTAAAACCTTAATAGGAGGAAGTAAGACTATTGAACATTACATGGACTGGGCTTGTGCTATATATCTTTATTTACAGGTTGCCCAGGTGGGGGGATCTCCACACAGAACTGTGCCTATTGGTAGGGGTCAGCATTCTGCCTATTGTTTCAACCATCTTACGTTCCTGCCTATCTCCATTGCTGGTTTCCTCGTTATTGATCTGTGTGACATTTTAACCGTACAGTTGATGCACTTTAATGAGATTTGATAACATTGGCGGTACCACTTTAGAATTGTATATATTTATCATTATTGACTTCCGAGTACAAAGTGCGTTATTGTGATCGTGCACATACCTTTGAATATTAATTATATAAAGACTGTGTTTTCAGTAATACAGTGTGTGGACCATACTTTGTGGGGGTTCGGGGACTACACTGTACTTAAGAACCAGCCCGCATCACCTCCTGAGAAGCTAGGCCTTGATTGCTTGACTATGTTACCAATAATAGAGAATCTTGGCTGGGGTCCTCTGTGCCTCTCCTCTACCATATAGAGAGCAGAAGTACAGACACCCCCTACCAGTCTTTACATGGGGTACCTTTTCTTCAGATGTCATGCCCCCCCCAACATTTTCAGCAAAGTTACTCCACTGCATGGATCCAGAAGGGGGGTGACATGGAGAATTAGGATTTAGTGCTCCCAATTCACTGCCCAACTGTCACATGAGGTTCAGAAGTAAAGTCCAGTAGGGATTAAGCCTGATATCAGGCTCCCAAGTGGCAGGAATGAGAGCGAAGGGAGCAAATCATAACACCCTTCTCTGGTGGCCACTGGGTTTCTCTTTACCACTGTAACAAGGAAGATTTCCTCTTGTGCTCTCGAGAGCTTTTTATCGGGTCCCAGACCTTTTTCTTTTAGTCAGTGGTTCTCCCCGCCCCACTTTGATAAGGAAAATTTCCTCTTATGCTGTGTGTGTTTATTTTCAGTTCCCAGACCCTTCTCTGGTGGTCCGTGTTTTTTTTCTTTCCTGCTGTGACGAGGAAGATTTCCTCTTTATGCTCTTGATATCTATTTTCAGGTCCCAGACCATTCTCTGGTGGTCAGTGTTTTCTATCTCCCACTGCAACGAAGATTATTTCCTCTTATGCTCTCTGTGTCTATTTTCAGTTCTCAGACCCTTCTCTGATAGTCAGTGTTTTTTTCTTTCCGACAGTGACGAGAAAGATTTCCTCGTATGCTCTTGGTATCACTTTTCAGGTCCCAGACCCTCCTTCGATAATCAGTGGGTTAATGTCTGCCATCATCTGAGGAAGATGATGCCGGAGGCATGACTGAGATTGGCTAGGCCCAATGGTTGGTCTGCTCCTACTGGGCCAAGGGTAAGATGTTTGAGCATCTCTCCCATCTGCTCCTTCGTCCCCTCCAGGTCTGATGTACCACCCCTTACCTTTGCTGGGGCTTCAGCACATCACAGGGACTTCCTGGGAACCGGATTGGCTCTGTCAGATCTTCTGAGATTGCTTCCATGCCTTGTTTGTATACTTGGGTCTGCACTGTTAGGGAGCATTCTCATAAATGTGCTAATTCCCTTCACCTTAGAAAACCCCAGCAACTTTGCTGGATTTTAAGGACTTGAAAGAGTGTAAGCCTTTTTGAAGTGTATTTTACTCTTGTGTTCTTTGATAATGGAGTTTTAGATAACTTCATAGGCATCATCTTTTCATGTATGTTACACAGCACCCTTAGTGCAGTGACACAGTGCAGTGACACAGGGAAGCTTTTCAGGTGGTCCCAAGGTTTAAATACCTTCTCTGGGATGAACTACTGTTTCCCAGAGAATGTAAGGTTAAATTGACTTTACTAGTCTTTTTAAAATCGTAGACCCAGCACACACTATCTTCCTATAGAGTGCTGGAGGGGTTACCTAGTATGCCCTTTGTCTAAAAACTCATGTAGCAGTCAAATGCTACCCTTTCCTATCGAAATGGGTGGTGGCAGTGGTTTTATAATGAACTACCATGATTTTTCCCGGCCGCGAACACCAGTAGCTAAAAATTGCAGGAGCCGTGGTTTTCAAGATGCCACCTTAAGCCCCTTTGTTTAAACAGGTCCCGGTCTTCTTTTTTCACCATTTCATTTTGGAAAGGTCCTTCTAAAGTTTGTCTCTGCACACCAAACTAGGTTTGGTGCCTTTGTTTCTATGCCTTTGGCGGGCTTCAGGACTGAAGACCGCCTCTGGCGCCTGAGTGTCTGAGGTGGGTAGGAAGTGAGGGTGGTGCCCGAAACTCCCTGTGCTTACTCTCCTAGGAGATTCAAATGCACTCTGGCGTGATTGGCTGGCTGATTGTCCATCAAGTACAGCCACCCTGCTTGGTGACTGGCAGCTAGGCTGGAATGAATGGGAGAAAACTGTTTACAAAGCAAGTCTCATGGACTGAAAGGCAGTCGACCACTGGAACAAAAGAACCGAAGACAAGCTGGAAGAGGACGGCTGCTGTAACTACTGGACCATTGGTTTGCCCGGTGGAGCTATGCTGCAGGTCTGAATCGCCAGGTTCACCTCGACAGAGAACCCCCTTCAAGGAAGACTTCTTCCTTTGAGTTGGTGGGACCAATCAACTCGTAAGCCACTTGAATACCATTCTCTGAGCTGGTTAGGATTAACCAGGGGGAAGGACACCAGTTTGTGTGCTTGAAGACCAGTAACCGGAATCCAATTTGCCAGCTTTGTGACCAGTCCCTGTGCAGTGCAGGAGTCCCCTGACGTACTCCCTCTTGTCCCCATCACTGAGGCTCAGGAACAGCGAGATCTGCAGGAACTGCCAGGAACAGCGGTCTTCAGCTGCATCTTTTTCTTCAAAATAAGGTACTGTGAAAACCTGACCGAGAGAACTTACCTCTCACTGCGAAAGTGCATACATCTTTGGGAACTTGCAGGCCTAGTCAGCTTGTGACCCGACATACAAACCTTTCTTCTGTGAACTACTTCTAAGAACCGCGGCAAAGACTTTTCCGTTTTAAATACCAGAACCGTTTTTACCTATAACAAAGACACTAGTCCATTGACTTTGGCCTACCTATTGCATTGAATCAACTTCTCTGGTGAACTCAAACTATTTGCACTGTTTTAAAGTAACTGTAATATTTGTTTTATTAACTTATGCTTTTTTGCTCCTACTTCAATACTATTTGGCTCCTATTTCAAGGGAGCTCAACGGCTTAGCAAGTTGTATTGTAGTATAACTTGTGTGTGATATTGGTTGCCTCATTTAGTGAATGCTTTATAAATGATTGTGTAATAAATTAAGAAGTGTTTTTACCAAGAAACCTTGAGTCTAAGGGCCTCATTACATGGAAGGCGGTAAACCATGGTGCTAATACCGGTACCACCATGGAGAAAAGGGGAATTTCCACCCCATTCCAAGGTTGGCGGGGCGGTAATTCCCCCTTTCTCCATGGCCCTTCCCCATTCCCATTTTTGCCCCATAGGGCAAATTGCGGTACCGTAATTAGCACCAAGATCCCTTTGCAGGACCCAACTTTAATGGCTGGTCTATACCAGGCGTTAAGGTCGGGTCCCACAAAGGGACCTCGTAGTAAGGCGGTAAGGGTTAATGTTCACCGGTACCCTTACCGGTGACCGTTAACCCTTACCGCCTTCCGTGTAATGAGGCCCTAAGTGTCTATCTGAATACTTGCCATTGTAGACCTTTATGTAACACACTTACAAGCTCACATTCCCTCTTGAGATAAGCCTGGCTGCTCAGCTCACTATTAAAAACTGTGGTACAGATTTATACCAAAGGTTGGTTTTGCTTACAACTGTAGTCATAGTTGTGTCTAGTGGTCAAAGAGGGCACTGCATGCAAACTCTGCCTAACATGCACCAACAGTCCCAATGAGAAACTCTAACAGCTGCTAACATGCATTCTCCATGTCTTCCTCTCGCTGGTTGGCCAGCAGGATTTGAATCTCCCGAATTGGAGATCCGCTACACCTGCTTCCTCTGATGGCTGCGTTCGGCTCTGCAGTCATGCTTGACACACTTGAAAGTTCTTTGTTCCTTTTTAAACATTGAATTCAGTTCCTCCCATGTGGATTGCACAAGTCGTTTGTCTCTGGTAATGAATTACTCTTCATGCCTCCTCTGGGCCACCTCGTACCAGTGTTAAATTTGTCATGTCTCCTTTGCAGGGTCTCAACATTACTGCAACCCAAGTTATGGAGCTGCCTCAACACTGGGTGCAAGGAATACCTTTATGGCCCAAGGATGTATGTTTCGGGGACAGGAGTTTGATGGTTGTTGGAGTCAGTGGGAGAGACCTCTGGGAGAAATTGCCCTGCATTCTGGCCCATACCCGTATAATCATCTAAACAATTGTCATTGTTTCAACGGGCAAATGTCACAGCAAGCCCACTGAACCCAACACGAGTAAATTAGAGTGGGGTATGGGACAGATCTCAACCGGCAATCCAACATTCTTAGGATGGTGAAATCAGTACCTGGGATTGTCATGCCTCCTATAATGTTTAGCACTGTCTTATGGTAAAAAGTGAAATCCCTAGTTAGCCCTCTTCCACCATCTGCCAATTCCCAAATAATTGATGCATACAATGTACAAAACATATGTGTATGTGTGTGAGAGAAAGAGCGAGAGGGAGAGAAAGATATGGGCAGTGTGTTTGTTTGTGTGAGAGAGAGACAGAGAGACACATAGGGCCTCACTACAAGTCGGGCGGTCTGGAAATAACAGTGGCGGTAAACCCGCCGCCACTGTTATTTCCAGACCGCCCGATCTCGAGTCCTGCAGGCGGGAGGTGGCGTTCCCGCCAGATCTGACCTGGCGGGTTTACCACTGCCCGCCTGCAGGCGGACGTGGAAACACTGGCACTATCACGAGATGGTGCTGGTGTTTCCATGTCCCCATCCCCAATGAGTTCTATGGGACACAATGGGAATGGGGATTTACACCATTCCGCCTCTGGAATTCCCGGGTCACTGGGGTTGTAATGCCCCGGTAATTCCGGGAATCACAGAGGCGAAATGGTAATACGAGTCCGGCGGTAACCTAACCGGGTGGTTTTGCCGCCTCGGTTACCGCCGGACTCGTAATGAGGAAGAGTTTGGCAGTGGCAAAGTGGGAAAGTGAAATGAGAGATGTCTGTAGGGGCAAGTGATAAGAATGCATGGAGAATACCAGGCCATTCACGTTTTCTAATGCTTTGTTTGTCCTTGTATGCCTTACTTTGCCATGTTATGATTTGCTCTAAGTGGCATCAAGATTGTATCTGCCTCCAGCAACTGCCCTGCCCGTTGAGGTATCAACTGACTGATCTATGCGCTAACACGCTCAGATTCTATGTTCCAATACACTACACAGATACTGACTAAGCAAACCACATATGGCAATTAAACGCCTTTCTCAACATAAATGACACAACAGAAAAATACACCTCTACAACCAACGTACAACACCCCAAACAAATGTACCCTTGCCCCTCTGTGCTTCCGGCATAGACCCACACACGGAGCTCATGGTACTTCTAGTCTGCATAAATCAATGCAACAGCAAAGCTATCTTGTATTTTCCTCTTCCCCTACTAACCTAACCCACCTCTACCAGATCTACCAGAACACCATCCAGCAGGAACCGGAATTCAGTATAAATCCAAGTAAGATCACATAAAATACCACATATCAAATCATAACATACTGGCCCCAAAAAATCAAGTCAATAAATGGTTCATCACCAAATACGCCCTCTTTAAAAAATAAAACTAGAGACGAGGCTCACTTTCCACATCACAGTCACATGTCTAGGAGTTAATGTTCAACCTTATCCATGAAATTAAAAATCCTCCAGTCAGTTACACTAAAACCATCCCAAGAGCGCTGTGACTCCATTGCAGTACAATTCCCAATTGGCATATACATGCCTGTATACAAAAGGACCAACACAACCAGAAACAGTGATGGAAGTACTGGCAAGCCGACCTCCAGCACTGAGAACTTTTCAACCCAACGCGACTTATATTTGTTTTAACTTTCCACAATGGCAGTAATACAGCAGATTTGCCAGAAACTGAATGTCACCTAAACAACTACAGGGCAACAGCTCACCAACCCAGTCTTGCACTTTCCAATCCCTCCTCAATGTATCCATTGAATAAGCCATTTTTGTTGTGCTTTCAAAACATCCTTCATCAAGCCTCTTCTCAAAAAAACCCACAGCTAACATGAACAATCTATTAAGCCACATATCAATCGCAAACGCACACTTGCAAAATCCAAGAGAAGTTTGTATTCCAGCAACTTCAGGAATACGTGTAAAGCAACAACCTCTATAAAAAGGATTTAAACTAACACGGAGAACAAATTAAGACCATCTTTCACAAGGGACATGATCAAAAACCATGCTAATGCTAACTTGCAAACTACATTCTTTGCCCATTTGATACAGTCAGCCATGAAATTCAACTGACAGGTTTTGAAAAAAAATGATTCAAAGTCTAAGATCCTACACTCTCCCTGAATACTTACTAAACAGACTACAAAGAGCAGACAATATATACAATGCTGCAGTGAGGCTTCGTTTCAGACTTCAATGTCACAACCACTTGATCCCATCATACTGAACTTTGCACTGGCTCCCAATCATAGGGATAATTTGATTCAAAATCCCTACACAACACTCATCACCCCTCACATGCACAGTATTCCAGTATCCACCATGAGGACATTCAATTTTTCCAATTAAGTAACTCAGCTTGTAACAGTGCCGAGCTTCCATTGGAAATTCCACAGAGGATGCCAGTTTTCCTTGTTTTCTCGATGAAACACACCTCCAGGTGTCACCCCCCACTAACCACTTAGTCATGTCAGCATTCAGATCTCTGGCACCTGTAGCCTGCACATACTAACACGTGAGTCTATTTAATCCTGTGCTGCACAGTGAGTTTCTTTAGAGGCAGCAGGTAAGTTGTATAAGTTCATTTATTAAATATCTTCAAGCAATCAGGTGTTATCAGGTACACAGGTGCTTAAGAGCACAGAAGAGCCCACTGGCCCCCACCACCAAGGCTAGATAGTTCCAACTGCGTGATGTGGAACATTCACTCAACTTCAAACATTCCATACACTCCCAAACATTCTACCATGACATGACATCACTCAAACAGGAAGAGGCCATGAGACAACATACCTCCTTTCCTAGCACTTGCAACGAAGAACCATAAAACAAACCAAAGCAAGCAGAACACAACACGAATCCAAGAAACAATATCCTGCACCACAGCATGCCGTAAACATACTATGATGAAAACAGCTAATAAAGACATAATTATACTGATAAACTTCAGTCTAAATGAGAATTCAGCATCCCATTTCCACTGAATTTGAACCCGCTAGAACAATCATAGTCTGTAATTATGACAGAGATAGAATTCTATGCCTCATTCATGGTGAACACAACAAAAGCATCAGAATCATCACAAATTACACCATGGTATTCAAAACAAGTCTAAGGGCCTCAATACACGGTAGGCGGTAAGGGTTTACCAGTACCGGTATTTTTCCGGTACCGGTAAATCCTTACCGCCTTACTACGAGGTCCCTTTGCGGGTTGGGGAATTTAACGCCTGCTTGTTGCAGGCATTAAAAACCAACCCGCAAAGGGACCCAGGGAGCTAATTACGGCACCGCAATTTGCGGTGCTGTAATTAGCGCCTTCCCCATTCCCATTATGCCCTGTGGGGCAAAAATGGGAATGGGGAAGGGCAATGGTGGAAGGGGGAATTACCGCCCTGCCAACCTTGGAATGGGGCAGTAATTCCCCTTTCCACCAAGGCGGTGTCGGTATTTTACTGGCATGAACCATGGCGCTAATAGCACCTTGGTTCTCCGCCTACCGTGTAATGAGGCCCTAAGTAATATTGATGGTTGGCTGGAAAAAATTGAAAATACATTAAGTTACTGTCAAGATACCCTCCAAAAATCGCAGAGTTTAAACATGAGGTAATTTAGAAAGCAGAAACATGACAAGCAAAAGCAAAGTGCAGTCTCGCAGGGAAGCAGGGAGCTTCGGTCCAGGATGAGGGGCTGCAATCACACCCTCTTTGCTCTCACCTGCTTCTTCCATTTATAAGGATCCTTGGCAGCAAGACACAGCAAAGAGCTGCAAAGCGCAGTCTGGCAGCGGCGCAAGGAGCTTTGGGCCAGAAGGAGGGGATGTAATCACGCCCCCATTGCTCTCACCTGCTTCTTCCACTTATAAGGATCCCTGGATGCAAAGCCGCAGAGAAGCGTTGCAAAGCACAGCCTGATAGGGTTGCAGGGAGCTTTGAGCCAGGAGGAGTAGCTGTAATCAAGCCCTCATTTCTTTCACCTGCTTCTTCCACATTTAAGAATCCCTGGCCGCGTAGTCATGGTAAACCGCAGCAAAGCGCTTTATGGTAGGGGTGCAGGCAGCTTTGGGCCAGCAGGAGGGGCTGACATCATGCCGTCATTGCTTCTTCCTCTTATAAGATCCTTGATGGTGAAGCCGCAACAAACCACTGCAAACCACAGTCTGGCAATCTAGGGAATCTGAGGTCTTCTTCCTCATGGCGCATCCGCAACAATACGACTTCTTCCAGGCAGAGACCATACAAGGTTGGAGGTAGCCATGCCGCTATTTGCGGCATGGCTACCCCCATACCGCATACCGGATCCAGGTTCCCTGAATGGGGAAATACCGGGCCATTCCAACCTTGGAGGACCCGTATTTCCCCATTCAGGGAACACATCTCCATTCCCATTCGAGCCCCAATAGGGCTAAATGGGAATGGGGACCATGCTAACAACGGGCCTGTTAATAACGGGCCTGTTGTTAGCATGCTGGTCTTTTAGCGGGTCCCACTAAGGGCGCCTGGTAAAGCCAGGCGCCCTTAGCGGGGCCCGCTAAAGGACCTCGTAATGCGACGGTAAGGGGTTGACCGCTCCGGCACCTTTACCGGCGCCATTAACCCCTTACCACCAACCTTGTAATAACCCCCCATATGTCACTGGAAAGATAACCTCTGTGGCTCTGGGTGGCAGTGCACCACACAGCATGCCACAACAGAGTGTCAAAAGAACAGAAGGTAACCAGGTAGTTTGCAAAGGGGTGGGGGAGATGGACAAGGGTACAGCCCAGTGCTTAATTTGTAAGAAAATAAGTGCCAGGACCCAAATAATATCTAGCCCGCTGAACATATTTGTATTTGTATTTATTGGCCCTCATTAGGATACTGGCGCTAAACCATGGCGCTATTAGCACCATGGTTGGTGCTGGTATCGTAACGAGTCCGCCAATGTTAAATGGGGAATTACCACCCCATTCCAAGGTTGGCGGGGCGGTAATTTCCCATTGAACGTTGGCCCTTCCCCATTCCCATTTTTGCCCCATAGGGCTCAATGGGACTGGGGAAGGCACTAAGAGGGTAATTCATAGAATTTCGTACACAAGTGGCGCTCGCGGCTGGCGCACAGTGTGCGCGTGCAAATGTCTGCGCCAGCCGCGTGCGCTAAAATCAATTTCCGCACACAGCGTATTCATGGATTTTAGCCTCCAAAATCAGCCGTGGCGCAGAGAGGCGCAGCGACCCTGCAGCAGCGCCAGTTACGCCCCCAAGAACGCCCTTGCGCAAGGAAAAGCCATCAAAATCCCCAATCCAGCGCAAAGGGCTGCGCTAACCCTGGACCAGTTTACAGGGCTGCCAAACAGCCAAACGGGGAACGTGTATTACTGGCGTTCGCGTGAAGTTTCACATGCAATAGGCCCTGTGCGAGCAGGGTACGTGTATAACTGGGGTTCGCGTGAAGTCTCACATGTGATTGGAGCAGGGTACGTGTATTACCGGGGTTTGTGGGAAGTTTCACATGCGATTGGAGCAGGGTATGTGTATTGTGGGGGTTCGCGGGAAGTTTCACACGCGAAAGGGCCTGTGTGAGTGGGGTACGTGTATTCCTGGGGTTCGCGGGAAGTCTCACACGCGATTGGATCCGGGTATGTGTATTTCGGGGGTGCGTGGGAAGTTTCACACGCAATTGGCCCTGTGCGAGTGGGTTACGTGTATTATTGGGGTTCGCGGGAAGTTTCACACGCGATTGGAGCAGGGTACGTGTATAACTGAGGTTTGTGTGAAGTTTCACACGCGAAAGGGCCTGTGCGAGTGGGGTACGTGTATAACTGGGGTTCGCGTGAAGTCTCACACGCGATTGGATCCGGGTACGTGTATTTGGGGGTTGCGTGGGAAGTTTCACATGCGAAAGGGCCTGTGCGAGTGGGGTACGTGTATAACTGGGGTTTGCGGGAAGTATCACACGCGATTGGAGCAGGGTACGTGTATTCCTGGGGTGCGTGTGAAGTTTCACACGCAAAAGGGCCTGTGCGAGTGGGGTACGTGTATTACTGGGGTTTGCGGGAAGTTTCACACACAATTGGCCCTGTGCGAGTGGGGTACGTGTATTCCTGGGGTGCGCGGGAAGTTTCACACGCGATTTGTGCAGGGTACGTGTATTACTGGGGTTCGCGTGACGTTTCACACGCGAAATGGCCTGTGCAAGTGGGGTACGTGTATTACTAGGGTTCGCGGGAAGTTTCACACGTGATTGGCCCTGTGCGAGTGGGGTACGTCTATTCCTGGGGTGCACGGGAAGTTTCACACGCGATTTTGCTGTTAGAGAGGTGTACTGAATTTCGGGGTTGCGCGGGGAGTCCTACACGTGAATTGGCAGTGTGGGTCCTCCCAGGTGTTCCCTCTACACCCTCCATGGCCCCTGCATGCAGCCCACACCACAGGAGACTACCCTGCACCCCTGGTCATGTCCCGCAGGCAGCCCATCTACCATGGGCCTGCCCCCCAGCCAAGCTACATGTCAGCTTGCACTACTGATCACCCACTCATGTCCCCCTGCACCCGCACCCCCCAGCAGTCAGGGGCACCTGCCAGCAGGCCCCCACTCATGGCCCCCTGCACCCCCACCCCCCAGCAGTCAGGGACACCTGCCATGAGGCCCCCACTCATGTCCCCCTGCACCCCCACCCCCCAACAGTCAGGGGCACCTGCCAGCAGGCCCCCACTCATGTCCCACTCATGTCCCCCTGCACCCCCACCGCCCAGCAGTGCGGGGCACCTGCCATCAGGCCCCCACTCATGTCCCACTCATTTCCCTTTGCACCCCCAGCAGTCAGGGGCACCTGCCAGCAGGCCCTCACTCATGTCCCACTCATGTCCCTTTGCACCCCCACCCCCCAGCAGTCAGGGGCACCAGCCAGCAGGCCCCCACTCATGTCTCCCTGCATCCCCACCCCCCAGCAGTCAGGGGCACCTGCCAGCAGGCCCCCACTCATGTACCACTCGTGTCCCTTTGCACCCCCACCCCCCAGAAGTCAGGGGAACCTGCCAGCAGGCCCCCACTCATGTCCCCCTGCACCCCCACCCCCCAGCAGTTAGGGGCACCTGCCAGTAGGCCCCCACTCATGTACCACTCATGTTCCTTTGCACCCCCACCCCCCAGCAGTCAGGGGCACCTGCCAGCAGGCCCCCACTCATGTCTCCCTGCATCCCCACCCCCCAGCAGTCAGGGGCACCTGCCAGCAGGCCCCCACTCATGTCTCCCTGCATCCCCACCCCCCAGCAGTCAGGGGCAACTGCCAGCAGGCCCCCACTCATGTACCACTCGTGTCCCTTTGCACCCCCACCCCCCAGAAGTCAGGGGAACCTGCCAGCAGGCCCCCACTCATGTCTCCCTGCATCCCCACCCCCCAGCAGTCAGGGGCACCTGCCAGCAGGCCCCCACTCATGTACCACTCGTGTCCCTTTGCACCCCCACCCCCCAGAAGTCAGGGGCACCTGCCAGCAGGCCCCCACTCATGTTCCCCTGCACCCCCACCCCCCAGCAGACAGGGGCACCTGCCAGCAGGCCCCCACTCATGTCCCCCTGCACCCCCACACCCCAGAAGTCTAGGGCACCTGCCAGCAGGCCCCCACTCATGTCCCCCTGCACCCCCACCCCCCAGCAGTCAGGGGCACCTGCCAGCAGGCCCCCACTCATGTCCCACTCATGTCCCTTTGCACCACCACCCCCAGCAGTCAAGGGCACCTGCCATCAGGCCCCTGCCATCAGGCCCCCACTCATGTCCCACTCATGTCCCTTTGCACACCTACCCTCCAGCAGTCAGGGGTACCTGCCATCAGGCCCCCACTCATGTCCCCCTGCACCCACACCCCCCAGCAGTGCGGGGCACCTGCCATCATGCCCCCACTCATGTCCCACTCATGTCCCTTTGCACCCCCACCCCCCAGCAGTCAGGGGCATCTGCCAGCAGGCCCCCACTCATGTCCCACTCATGTCCCCCCTACACGAAATAAAGATGCACAATCATGGCCCACTTCTACACCAAAAAATACCACATCACGCCACCCCATTCTTGAGACGCAATGATTTCCCAATCCACCCCACACTGACATGCCTATCTCAAGACACAAACCAAAACTGAACTATATACATCAACACATGTCCATCATACACATACACTGGTTGGCATTGCTTGTGTAAACCCACAATTTCACATGCATCAACCCAATGAGCAAATCCCACACATGGAACTAAAATATGAAAATGTATTATGTACACAAATAAATAAATGAAAAGCATACCAAAATATCAAACATGGGGCCTTATTACAACCCTGGCGTAGGACCATGGTGCTATTAGCACCATGGTCCATGCCGGATTCCGCCATGGTGGATGGCGGATTTACCGCCCCATTCCAAGGTTGGTGGGGCGGTAAATCCCCATTCACCATTGCCCCTTCCCCATTCCCATTTTTGCCCCATAGGGCTCAATGGGGATGGGGAAGGCGCTAATTAGGGCACCGTAAATTACGGTACCGTAATTAGCACCAAGGTCGCTTAGCGCCTTGGACTTTAACGCCTGCAAAAAGCAGGCGTTAAAGTGTGAATCTGGCGTTAAGGGTTTAACGGCGCCGCAGCCTTTTACGGCGCCGTTAAGCCCTTAACGCCAGGGTTGTAATGAGGCCCATGAAATGAAAAGCATGTGAAAAAGATGAGTGAATGAAAATGATAAGCAATGCAAAAATATTTGAAAGAAAAACAGTCCAAACTCTCCCTCAACCAACGCAAATACAAAAAAAGGTTAAAAAAACATATCCATTGTTCCATATCCATAATGATAAATAAAAATGCGAAATCAGTCCATAGTCCAACTATTTACAATACATTGGGCCTCATTACTCGGATGGCGGCACCATTCTACCGCATGGTTCATGCCGGTAGAATACCGGCATCGCCTTGGTGGAAAGGGGAATTACCGCCCTATTCTAAGGTTGGCGGGGCGGTAATTCCCCCTTCCACCTTGCCCTTCCCCATTCCCATTTTTGCCCCAGAGGGCTCTATGGGAACGGGGAAGGCGCTAATTACGGTACCGCAAATTGCAGTACCGTAATAAGCTCCCTGGTCCCTTTGCGTGTTGGTTTTTAACGCCTGCAAAAAGCAGGCGTTAAATTCCCCAACCCGCAAAGGGACCTCGTAGTAAGGCGGTAAGGATTTACCAGTACCGGTAAAATACCGGTACCGGTAAACCCTTACCACCATCTGTGTAATGAGGCCCATTGTCCTGAAAAAAAAAACATTACTCCATGTCCATAATGAAAAAAAAAATCCAAATGAATCCATGATGCAACTATATACAATCCATTGTCCAAAAGAAAAAACCATAAATCCATGTGCAAAAATCCCAAAAATGAATCGATCCATTGTCCAACGATGTAAAGGGTCCATGAGCCCAACAAAACAAATGAAACCTACCTAAGAAACTACCAAAAAATATAACTATTTACAAATGTGTGTGGCATTGTCCATTGACCACAAATAAAAGGAAAACGAAAAGGTAACCTAACTCTAAAAACTATTTACAATGGCACCGGGCTAGTCCGACGGCTCACTTTTGGATGTCCTGGGCCAGGGCATCATCGAACTCCTGCTCAATGTCCTGGAGGCGGTCCTCTTCGATGGCCCCGAAGGTTCGCGGGGACGACGACATGTTCTCCTCCAACTCCCTGCGAATTGCCTCGAGGCACTCGGCCCGCCTCAGGGCCCTACGCATGGAGTTCTCCGCCCTGACCATCGTGAGCCGTGCCTCTTCTGCCCGCTGCTATAGCATGGCCTAACCGCTGCCACATGGAAGACACTTCCACTCCTGGGTCCTCCTGCCCTCTGACCGATGCCTGCCCCTCCGATGACGAAGGCCCCGAGCCATCATGGCTCCCACCTTGTTGATGCTGCTGCTGTGCCTCTGCCTGTGCCCTGGCTCTTGCTGCCTGCACATCCTCCTCTGGCTGGGGTGCAGTTGTTGCGATGGCCACCCCTGCTGGACGTCCGACTCCCGACTGTGGCAGGGATGTGTCCTCCACCCGCCTGGCCGCAGGGTCAGAGGCAGCTCCACAGTGTACCCAGGTGATACATGGGTGGGAAGATGGCATGGAGTACGACTGGCGCATAGGAAGTTTAGTTGAGGAGGGGGTCGGAACAAGGTCCAGCAAATGGAGTAATCCGGACCTGGTGAGCTGTCCCAGTAGGTCAACGCGGTCAACGAGCCATTATAGATGACGTGCAGTTTCCTCATGAAAAGACTGCAGGTCACCTCGCATGACCCGTTGACGCAACGCCACCCCACCCAGGACAGGCTCAACCCGGTCCCAGATAGCCACATCCACAGGGAGAGGAAGGCCAGTTGTTGTAAGCGGATTCCCTCCCTGAAAACGGGTCTGGATGTAGGCATCCCTGCTGGTGCGGATGATGCAGTCACAGGATCGGGGACAGGATTACACACAGGCACCTGCGCGGTGGCCTGTGCTGCCTCCTGTCCCTGTCCCTGCACTGCACCACTAGCACCAGTGGAATCCCCACCTCCAGACCCTGTGTCTGTCCCTTGCACGGCCTCCTCCTCCACCAAACCCCCCACCAACCTGGATGACTCCGTGTCATCTTCCTCCGTCGGACCCTCCGACCTCCGCCTCTTGGACCTTCCCTCGGTAGCTGCGGCCTGGGACGCGGCACTGGACTCCTCACACCCCGACAAGATGACAACCTGGGAGGGGAGCCGGGCCTTGCGTCTCCGACTGGCGAGATGATCCCTGCCGCTGTGCTCCACAGCACCCTCTCCGCCCTCTTCTTCAGTTGACGCTGCAGACAGGGAGAGATAAAACACAGGCATCAGGGCACTGTACAATGGACTGATACACACATGACAGTTGCACATGAATGGCGTTGTTTAACTTCACTCTAATCAAACGGCCTAAACCGTGTAAAAGGGGATCATACGCTTCTTACCACACGGTTAAGCTATATTTACATCACAAAAGAAGGTATACTGATATGTGTCTAAAACCCTCCTATGGCAAAGGATATGTCAATTATCCCAAAATTCTCTTGTAAACCTTAAAAACCTCTTTTTATTAAACACATAGATACTGATACTCATAAAATGATCACATTACATAAAACTCCATGAAAAAAACATATAAAAACAGATTTTATACAAAAACAAGACACAAGAATCTACACATGCTGTGGGTTAAGTCTTTTGAGTACTCGATCAACCCCATGTGAACCTACACATTGGAGTTGTGATTATTTTCTATCACATTGATAATATGATTATTGCCTAGACCCAACTTGCACAAGTTGGGTCTAGGCAATAATCATATTATCAATGAGTATCAGTATCTATGTGTTTAATAAAAAGAGGTTTTTAAGGTTTACAAGAGAATTTTGGGATAATTGACATATCCTTTGCCATAGGAACCCGTAGGGTTTTAGACACATATCAGTATACCTTCTTTTGTGTTGTTTAACTTCAGACACAGCATCACACTCCACGACACACATGTCATTTTAACTCACACACATGAACATTTCAACAGCAATATTGCACCAGGCAGCACCATCCATACACATACAACAGCATGAACAGCCAAAGGTGAGCCTGACATCACATGAAACACAAGGAGTGCACTAGACATGCACACATGCCACCACACTTACATGCATGTCTACATCTCCTCCAACTGTTGCAGTGATGAGATCGCCATACATGTCACATCTGCCATTGATCCTTCTACATATCAGTGTCACGTGCATCCATGTTGCATCACAGTTGCACACTTGTCAGATACACATACATGCACATGTACACAGTGCAGATACATGCATTATGAACCACCATCCATGCCACAACCATGCCAATGTACATACACAGAAATTCAAACATGTATGCTCCCACACCTGCATTTGCCCAGCATGCTTACCAACACATACACCATCAATGTGTCTCACAACTGAGAGGACTCACATGTGGCAGCCTCACGCCCATGTTCATACACATCCCTACATGGCCCTACATAAACACATGTGCAACCTGCACACTAGTGGCACACCACGACACGCACAGCGTACTATCACCATGCATGTACACTTACCGCTCGACTCCAGACGGGTCTGCCTCTCAAGGATCTGGACGTAGAGCGCTGGGCATATGCGTTCTAGGACCCTCATTTGATGGTTCGACAGTTGGCCCCTTCGCCCCTTGGCATCCGCTGCCTTAGCGAGGCGCCGGGCCTTGTTGAGGGCCCTGGACCTGAAGTCCTCCAGTGCTTCTTGACATGATGTAAGTCGCGGACTGCCACCCCCTCCGCGTTGATGGCAGTCACGATGTCCATCCAGATCCTGGTCCTTCCTTCATTGTCGGCGTGCAAACTTCCAAAGAGGGCATCATACTGCCTCAGGACTTGCTCCGCCAGGACACCAACTTCGGTGGCAGTGAAGCTGGTGGCCCTCTGCCTCTCTGGCTTTGGGTTGCCAGTGCTCCCAGATGGTGTTGTGCTGGACATGGCAACCCCAGAGGCAGGAGTGGGTGGGCAACTGGGTCCTGGGGCTGGGCTGTGGAGCGATGGAATTCCAGTCAGGAGTCTTCGGTTCCAGCAGGTGTGGTCACAGCAACTACACCCCTGGCTGACGTGCAGGCAGCAAATAGCAGGGCACATGGGCAGCAGGCAGTCAGGCAGCAGCAGATGGCAGGTGGGAGCGTGCTCGGGGCTCTGGGGGGCAGTAATTCGGCCTTCTGGGCAGGAGCGTGGTCTTCTGTGTGTTTTCGCGTGGCCAGCTTGATATGGAGTGATTTGGCACGTGAAAAAATTGCACGTCAGCGTGTAATTCGAGGAAAGGGCTTTAGCGCGGAAGCGTGTCAGCACACGTACGCGATTTCATAGGACCAAAGAACCTAAGCGCGTAAGCGCGTAAGTTACAGTACGTGCGCGGGCGTTTCCCTCATAGCACGTGATGACAGAGCACACGTGGAAAAACTGCATGTCCGAGTGTCATCGCGTGTAATTGGAGGAAAGGGCCCGCGTAAATGCGTATCTGACGTGTACGTGTGGGCCGGTTTAAAAGCTACGTGTAGGACGCCATTTCCTTGTACGTGCTTTTCATGGAGAGGGAGTGGGTGAAATCTGTACTTCTTGGCGGTTCACACGCGATTACTTCACAGCGTTTCGAGTTTGTACTCCCTGTTACCTCTGACAGCTCTTTTCTGATTTTTGGTTGGGCCTGTTTCCTCAAACAGAGTACACTTCTCCTTTTGTCCTGTCTCCTCAGACAGCGTACAATTGTTCTTTTGGCGGGGGTGTTGTCACGCGTATTTTTCATGTTCTTTTTCCAGGCAGACGGTGAGTTCTGCACGTACTTAGCAATTTTGCTTGCCCCGTGTGTCGCGTTTCCCTTCAGAGGTCATTGTAGGCTGCGTGTATTACGCGTACGCTTATTTTTGTGTTTCTGGGTGCCACAGCATAGTGCGGGTTCATTTTTTCACGCACGTGGTCTACGTGGGGTTGCGTGCACGTTAATTTTTGATTTTGGGCTGCCTGTGCGTTGCGTGACCCGTCATCTTCCCCCAGGGGTCACAGACATCCTTGTTAGAGCACTAGGGTACAAATTCCATCTAGTATCCTACCCCTTTGACCCCCAATCGCCCAGGACAATAGTTTACTGCAACTCCCATACGCACAACAACATCAGTGCCATGGTTGGGAGGCGACCAAGCGGTAAGGGAGGCAAAGGTGGCCGACCTTCAAAAGGTGGGCATGGTGGGCACGGTAGGGGACGTGGCTGCGATTTGCAGGGTGCCCCTATACCCCCATGTGTGGAAGAACAATCAGGGTCACCCATGCCCCTCCCATGGTTGAGGGAAACGTGGCTGACACCATCCCAGCTCAGCCCCTGTTGGACCAGCCCATTGTGGCACCTGACCTGGCACAGGATGACTCTCAGGCTGACTTCCAGGTCAGCAACTCTAGGCCACGTGTGGCGGTGCAAGTTGTTGTTACCAAGCCAAGTGGATCTGGGGCAGCTATGTCATCTGCTGCCCCAAGTAGGCAGGGTGGGGAGGCTGCAGGGGCAGCTGCAGCTCCATACCGCCCCAGCTCTGACTCTCCCAGCCAGGGCAGTGTCAGTCCAGGTCCATCAAACTGACGTTCCCCCTGCCAACATTACCCTGCAACCAATGCCTGCATCAAGACCTAGGATCATTGAGCATTCCCACACTCCTACTAACCAGTCCACCTGCGATTCTGCTCCTACTGACCAGAGCAGCGTAAGCACTCTGGCTCCACTCCACCTTTAAAGAAGAGGAAGAAGGGTGCTCTGGCATGACAGGCTGAGACCCCAGACACGGCTACACACTCCAGCACGTTAAGGAAGCCTTGCTTTAATGACGCGTAACTTGATGCCCTTGTGTCTTATGTGTTGGCACATAGCCACGAAATGCTGGTGACTGCAGGGTCCAAGACCACAACTGGTCAACGTAAGGCACAATGGCAGATCATCGCAGAATGCATAAGTGCCCTTGGATTTGTGAGGCGCACATCTGATGATTGCTACAAGCGGTGGAATGACCTGAAACGCAGAGCAAAGAACAAGCTGGCCTCAAATCATGCCGCTACTCTGGTGACTGGCGGTGGGTCTCCACAAGAGGACAACAAACTCACTGAACATGAGACTGTTGCTGGGGCCTTCATCACAGAGGAACAGATCCAAGGCGTGGGAGAACTACCTGATTATGATGCAATGTCCGGTGAGTGCCCATGCATGTGTGTGTGATCCATGTGTATGTTGTTTGGGTGACGGGTTCAGATTGAGTGCCAGGTGAGGGGGTGTGCACCTGAGTGGTATGGGTCACCCATGTGCTTCCTCCCATACAATCACATGTCTTGGATTTGGGTATGACTGTATCCCTTCTGGCCACAGTTGCCTATTAAGCCCACATTTGTGCACTCTACCTTGAACTGTTGTCTTGCAACTACATTGGTCTGATTTAGTAAGTCTTCATTCATGCTGATTGTTTGCACTCTCCCCTTTTTGCAAGACAATTTTATGCCCTATTGCGACATATGTGATATGCTTCGGTCATTGTTTACAGGCCACACTGGGGCACTATTATTACCCGGTTATATTAATGATTACACCATTCAGGCTGATGGAGTATTGGCCTGCATAAAAATTATTATAAGGGGCTGTTTGCATGTGGAACATGACAGATGTTTCCTGTGATGTCAAAGTGACCAACCATTGATTAGCCCAGAATGACAGTATTTTTGGACCCTGGATGTGTTTCTGTGTGTGGCACATGCATATTTTGAAAGACTATACAGCATTAATCTTCTCATCATGTCGATGTCACATGGATGTGTGACAGTACTCAATCACTGACATATTACTGTAGTTTTGTACTTTACCGTGCCTATGCTACATGACATCTGTGTGCTGCTATGTGTCATGTATTTGTATTGGACATGCCACTCACAGCCTGATGTGTGATGCCAGTGCTACCCAACATGCTACAATATGTTGCTTTTCCATATTGCTCTCCCCAGTGTCTGCCTTTTTGACTCCACTTCCAACTCTTTGACAGTGTATGCATGGCAGGGTTATAGTCATGTGGGACATGTGTTGATCATGTACTGGATCTGTGGCTTGTCACGGCCTATGTGTGTGCTATGGTGCTCATGCCTGTTTCCATTTGTTGTCTTTCATGTTTTTGCAGGTGATGACGCACTTGATGCTGTTAAGGTTGAGGAGATGGTGCAGACCCAGGAGGAATCTCTGGCACGACCGGGCACCAGTGGGGGACGTGGTGTGGTGGTGGGTGAGAACCCAATGTTACTGCAGACCATACTCTCCAGGGGTGTCTCTGGGTGCACCTCCCCAGACCTCTATTCGGGTGCTGAATCGGATGATGAGACTTATGTGCCGTCACATGTAAGTGTTTCTGGCAGGGATTCTGTTCTGTCCAACCCATCTGCACCAGGGGTAGAACCCTCTATGGGGATGTCAGGGTTGGTAGGTGCGCCTTTGGCAGTTACGGATGCAGGGTCACACTCCACAGCATCTGATCCTGTTCCTGGGCCAGCAGATCAGAGGGGGAATGCAGTCCTGCAGCCTCAGGTAGTGCCAGCACAACAAGGTGCAGATCGCCTTGCCCCAAACAGGTGTGGTGGACATGCACCACCAGGCAATACAGTATGGAAAAACTCCATGTACGGTATTGCAATCCAACAGGCAGCATCAGTAGAAATGATGGCTCAGGCAATGGAGAGGGTGGCTACTTCCATTCTGCCCCCTGAAAGGCAGATGGAGCAACAACAGCAGGCAACAGACACCATTTGCCATTCACACAGGGAAGGCATGTTGGAGTCCAACAGGGACCGATGGGCGGCACTGGAGACTCTCCGCCAATCGATATCAATAGAGTCCCAGGCCCAAAGGGAAGCCCTGAGGGAAGAACTACATACCCTCAGGCTGACTCTGGTTGACCTTGAGGCTTCCACTAATCTTAGGGCAGAAAAGCAGCTGGAGCGGCTCACATGTTTGCTCTCAGCTGAGATGCAGACAACACGTGAGGAGATCCGGGCATCATGCGAGGCCATGCGTGCAGAAATGCAGGCAACCCATGAGGTGCTGCATGGGGATCTCCGCACATTAATCCTCCAGAATCAGACCTTCCAGACCTGTATGCTTGCTGCCATGGAGGACCATACCCGGGATTCGCGTGGGCTGCCTCCCATAGTGCCACCACCTCCTGATGCAGCAGCAGAGGCTGAGGAGAGCGACAGCAGTTCCCCCACAATGGCATAGCCGTGCAGGCCATGAGCCCAAGGAGTTTTTTTTTTTTCTCGCAACATCCATGCAGGTGGGTGTTGGTGTGCACCCTGTCCTCGAACCTCCTGGGTGGCCTCCCCCGCCCCTGGCGCACACATGGCCATTTTTGATTATTTATTTTTTCAGTGTGTTCCCTTGTGTGGCTCCCGTGGGCATCCACTGTATTCCGGCTGGGCACATGCAGGCTTGTCCTGAGTTTGGGTTAGATGCTTGGGTTCGTGAGACACATACCCCTCCTGGTTCCCTTTTCCATGGGCTTGCAAAGGGTGTGCCCAAGTGACAGTGAATCACACAGTGACGTTGGGCTCCCATGAGCTGTGTGGGAAGTCAGTAGTCAATACTGTGTAGACATTCCTAGTGGATATTGTTGTTGTTTTGTACACTGCATGGTGTATTGATATGTGCTTGTGCATCCACGTCTTCCTCCTAATTTGCAGGTTCCTTCCTCATATCTTCACAAGGCCATCTACTTTGCAGATGGAGTTCATGTTTTATGCAGTACACTGAGACATTTGTGTGGCAGTAACACTGTACAGTTGGAAGGGGTCGATGTGCTGGCGTATTCATGTTGTAAGACTTGCACTACTTTGATTTTGCACTGTCATATTTTGCCACTGTTTCATCCTGTGTTTCTGTATTGTGTTGCTGGTAAGTATTTGTTCATGTGTGCTGTTTCTTATTGATTACAGGGAGCATTTTGGCTGTGGCCTGTTTCCATTTGGACAGTGCATTTTGTGACACATGTGTCATGCATTGTGCTTTAATTTGGTTGCTTTCACATTGCATGACATGCCATGGTGTGTTGGGTAGCTGAGATGGGGAGGGGTTGGGTTACATGGCACTATTTTCAGATTGTATTTTGCAAGGGGGTAGTCATTCATGCAGCATGAATGTGTCTTTTTATCACACTTCATTGGTTGTCTTTAAGTAGGTAGGGATGCACACAATGGCCCTCATTCCAACCCAGGTGGTAAGTTCCCTACTTTACCACCATGGTGTAAACTCTGTTTACACCATGGTGGATGGCGGATTTACCGCCCCATTCCAAGGTGAGTGGGGCGGTAAATCCCCAATCCCCATTTACCCTTCCCCAGTCCCATTTTTGCACCATAGGGCATAATGGGAGTGGGGAAGGCGCTAATTACGGCACCGTAAATTACGGTGCCGTAATTAGCGCCGAGGACGCTTAGCGCCTTGGTACTTAACGCCTGCTAAAAGCAGGCGTTAAGGTGGAAATCAGGCATTAAAGGTAGCACTTCCAGGTGACCAATCTCAGGCTGGTATGGTAGTGACAGTTGACTGTTCCTTATGTCATCATCATTGATTGTCAGCTGGTATGTGCCAGGGCTGTGTGCACTCCACAGGGGTGTGATTTTAGGAGAAGTAATTAGCCACCAGCTGCAATCGGGCTGCCTCAACACGTGCCCTTTCCCCTCCCATGCGCAGCGGGCGTGCATGTGGTTGGGGATTTGGGGGCACCACCATGTCCACCGGCAGGCCCTGGCGTGTTGCAACGTTGTGCAGGACACATGCTGCCACTATGATCCTGCACACTACTTCGGGAGCGTATAGTACCTGTCCACCAGAACGGTCAAGGGAGCGAAAGCATGACTTGAGCACTCCAAATGTGCGCTCCACTATGCCCCGGGTTGCAATATGGGCTCTGTTGTATCTTACCTCGGGTGGCGTGGTGGGGTTCCGAATTGGCGTCATCATGTGCAGAGGCATTTATACTCACCGAGCAGCCATGTATTGCCATGCCGCCCGGCTTCTAGGTCCCGGTTTAGGGTTGACATTCTGTAAATAAAACTGTCGTAGGTGGACCCTGGATAGTTGGCATATACTGAGGTGATGATTCCCTTGGCATCACATACTACCTGGACGTTGATGGAATGCCAGTGCTTGCGGTTTCTGTAGATGTGCTCAGATGTCCGAGGGGGAAGTAGAGCCACATGGGTGCAATCAATGGCACCTAGCACTTTGTGCCACCCTTTAAAAATCCTGGACGGCAGCCTGTCTTTCTGCAGGTGTTCTGGGCAGGTATATGTGCCTGCGGACTGATGAGCGTGCAGTCATGATGGCCAACACCTGGTGTAGGCAGCATGACTGCGTGGCCTGTGACACCCCCCCCCACTATAGCAGTTGTTCCGCTGAAATGATCCAGTGGCCAAGAAGTGCAGTACATTAAGGACCTTCTGCAGGGGGCTGAGTCCTTGGGAGCACAGGGTGGGTGATGTGAGGTCATCCTCCCACTCACTGACCAGGTCGAATATTATGTGAGGTGGAAACCTGTACCTCCCATCACCTTGTCATCAGGCATCCCAAAAAGGCTGGTTCTGGGTGTAGAAATTCTGGCCCTGACTATCCTCCTCCTCCTCCTGCGGTATCCCACGACCACTGCTGCTAGGAACGGTATATTCATCATGGCGTCTGAGCTTGTTTGTTATTTGCGCGCACTTTTATGCTGCGCAGGTCCACGTACGCCTGCTTTCTGCTGGCGTATGTGTTTCCGGATTAGCGTGTCTTTTTTGGCACACGCGTTAGCCCCGTTCGATTCCATGAATACGTGTTTTGAACGTGTGTGTGGGCGTTCCGCACATTTGCCTCCTGTACTTCCTCCGCGACGCCCACATTTTTTACGCATTGTTCCACATTCCGAGTGTCACGCCCCCTCCTACTTTTGTTGTGTACGCCACGCTATGTGCGATTTCGCTGTGCGCATAGCGCACGCTGTTTGGAGACGTGTGTGCCAGCGTGCGCCACGCAGAATTTTGGCGCACATCCTGGGATTTACATGCGCACAGACTTCCATGAATCGCTGTGTGTGGGTTTTGCTGCGATTTTCATACTTGCACTGCGATTCGCAGGTTTTCGAACGCTTGCGCTGAAAATTTCAGCGCACATTTATTCCATGAATAGGCCTGTAAGTACGGTACTGCAAATTGCGGTACCGTACTTAGCACCAAGGTCCCTTTGCGGGTCCCTACTTTAACGGCTGGTCTAGACCAGCCGTTCAGGTTGGGTCCCGCAAATGGACCTCGTAGTAAAGCGCTAATGGGTTATCGGCGCCGCAGCCTATTACGGCGCCGTTAACCCATTAGCGCCAGGGTCGTAATGAGGCCCATTGTGTTTATATAGCGCTTTCATCCAAATCGCTTTACATTATAACAACAGAATGCATATAACATTATCACAGTAGAAGCAATTTACAATCATGAATTGAACCAATAAAAACAGTAAGTAGAAAAATTAGTCTGTGAGGGAAGAGGGAAGGGGTGAGGAAAGAAGGTGGAGGGAAAAACAGGAGGGGTATAAGTGTGAAAATGAGGGAGGATAAGGGGAAGGGGGAGGGAGGAGAGGATCATAGGGAAGATTCGAGGGAAGGGGAGAGAATGAGAGATGGGGAAGGTTTGATGGCGGGGAATGGAGCAGGAGAGATTTCAGGGAATTGCGGAAGGAGGAAAAGGTAGGTATACAGTGGATTGAGAGAGGTACAGAGTTCCAGTGCAGGGGGGCTAGGAGCTGAAAGGAGCGGAAATGGGAGAAGGCCCATACAGGGCCTCATTATGAGTTTGGAGGAAGCCATGCCCTTAATAAGACTCCAAACTCGGGGCCGGGTTCCCTGAATGGGGAAATACCGGACCATTCCAACCTTGGAGGTCCCGGTATTTCCCCATTCAGGGTACCCGGACCCGGACCATCCCCATTCCCATTTGAGCCCCCATAGGGCTCAATGGGAATGGGGAGCATGCTAACAATGGGCCTATTAATGACGGTCCCGTTGTTAGCATGCTGGCCTCCTCGCGGGACCCACTAAGGAAAGAGCGGGTCCCACAAGGGGAACTTGTAATAGGGCAGTATGGGGTTAACAGCTCTGGCGCCTTTAAAGGCGCCGTTAACTCCTTACCGCCCACCTCTTAATGAGGCCCATAGTCCTTAATCAGTAACCTGTCATGCAAAGGATGGGATGAAGAATCAGACCGATTTAGGAAGTTGGCAAAGTCTCATTCGACTGTTTTAATATCAATTGTCTAAAACAGGGAATTAAAACGGACATCGACGGACATTCGCTCAATCTCTCAAAGCATTTCATAAAAAATTACGTTTATATAGTAAAAACTTGTTATAAGTGACGTCACTCTGAATGATAAACTATAAAACCTACGGGGTGTTGTGGTTGGCTCAAAGGGAACATCTAAGTATACTTTCTATAACGGATTGTGTTGTGATTGAGTATCTACAGTTAGGTGGACAACTAATGCTCACCCCCAGTGCAAGTCATCATCAACAGTTATTTGACACACAGCTCTTCATTGGCTATCAAACTATGAGGCGCTTCATTATATGGACCTCTATAACTGGTTGGCATGCTCGTGCCATGTCTAGAACATTCAGCTCCTTAGAAGCATGCAAGCTCATACCCCAGTGCTGGCGGGTGGACATAACTTTGCTTCCCACCCAATTAGCCCCTCACCTCTCATTGCCCATGCCTTCTACCATGAGGACTGTCTTTGAACTTGACCTTGCAGTAGATTCTCTTCTCTTGGGAATAAAAGGGAGTACAGACACACACTTATCACAATTCTGGTTTGCATGCCCAACTCCTATTTCCATCTTTGGCTCACATGACAGGAGATTGCAATTCGGCTCATTTTCTAGCATTTCATTTTTTTTCTTGAATTAATAAACTTGGTACTCATCAGGGGCGTTGCTAGGGGGGGGGGCTAAGGGGGCTATAGCCCCTGATCTTTTGGCTGTAGCCCCAGATAGAATCTCAGGAGCTACAGCCAAAAGACTAGCTAGCCCCCAGTCCCAACAGTTCCGACATCCGCTTAGCCCCGGGTCTTTCCAAGACCTAGCAACTCCCCTGGTACTCATGGTGTTCCTTCTTTGCACCTTAACGAGGGATACTTCAGCTTCTCACGTTCACTGTTCTTCAGGGATAGATAACCAGTTCTTGCCTGCTCCACTCCTTGACATCAGGCCAGACAACCTTTCTCGGTCCTTCCATGATTCCAGCCGCTTTCTTGCTGCAACACTCACAGCTCGATCCTTCTTTCTCTCTGGGTTTGAACTTACTAAAATTGTGACACCGATGTCCAGACACTATATAATGGCAGCACTACCTGCAGTCTATCCACTATTTATAGAACGCTTATATGATCATTTAGTCTACTTGCGTTGCTGCATCTGTACAGTTATCAAACAGTTCGCATTTTCTGCAGTGCTTCTCACATGTGCAATCTTCATTTCTGCATAAGGATGTTCACTTGATTCCTTATTTCATCATCAGTTTCTATAAGGTCCATCCATTCTCTTCTTCAGCCACTCTTCTTAATGCATCATGCACATTTCTTGTGACGTCACCAGCTTCTCTTTCTTTTGTCTTCATATTCCTTCGGGGATCTCTTCCAAGAGATTGTAGTCTCTACGCAGATACATATGGTATGTCTTTCTTAATGGATACCTTTTCTCGAATACTCATCGTGGTATGGTCACAACTACTGGTGTCAAGTATGGTGCAGTTTCAGGCTTCCAGCATGCAGGCAGGTGGGGCGAGACGTCCTGCAGAGGCATTTGTCAGCTCCTCTACACCGCTTGCGGGCAGGCAGTTCTCCACAGTTGCTGCCACTACCCACTGCTGATCCCCACAGTTTCGATACATTTGGGGTTAAACTACAGCTCACAACTGCTCATTGGGGTTGATGGAAGCTGTGGCTATCATTACTTCATAGTCCACCTGAGACAATAAGTGCCGGGGCTCAGAAATAAGTGGCAGGGCTGGGCCTTTGCAAAAACCACCACAAAATAAGCAATGGCAGAGCCCCTCAATCCAGTCAGGCATTCCCCTTTGGCACTACAGGCACATAGCATTTTTAAAATAGCCCATTATTTTGTGATTTTATAGTACCTCAATTCAGCACTTATACCCTAGGAATAGAGGGGAACATTACTTTGCTGATTTTGGAGAGGCGACAGAAGGAATTCAAGGTGGTTGTTAACAGGCAACCGCACGTCTAGTGGCTATTTCCAAGTTTCGCCGGATCAGAATGGGTGGCTGTGCATTTTCAGTAGAGACTGACAGAATTTTAAAAATCTGCCTGTTGCTTTACTGTTTTACATCCTTGAGCTCTCTGCCGTCTGTGTCCTTCATGCCACGATGCCCTTGGGCGACCGTGCACATTACAAATGATAACATAACATAACAAGTACGTTAAGATTCTGGGCGTTCCTGTCTACGTGAACTTCATGGATCTGAGTACTGCCTCAACCATGTAGACAGGCTCTGCCTTCAACCACATAGACAGGAACTGCCTGTGGAGAAGGTTGCTTTTAAGGGGTGTGCCTGGTTCCCTCCTGCAATCAATTGTGGCTCTTCATGATAATTCCAGGATGCGGGTAAATTACGGCATGGGAGGTGATCTTAGTGAAGAAATAAAGGTGGGAAAAGGGGACTGCCAGGGGTGCATTTTAGTGACTCCTCTGATTAATTTATACACCAATTGAAGAGTTTTTGCTAATCTTAAAGCTGACGTCCCATAATGTGAGGGCAGGAGACTAATGGCCCTTAGTTACGCATACAATGCGGTTCTAAAGGCAACTACATCTAAATCCTTACCATTGCTGTTTGATGGGTACACAGCATATATGACTGAAAGGAGGCTTATAGTCAACTCAAGAAAGTGCCCAAATGAAAGTGTCAAATAATGTGCATTTCTGGGAAAACAAAGCCCGCCCCACAGATCTGTGTAAAACTGTGACTACCTCGACCTACAATTCTTTGACAATTTGAGGATCACTTATTGAAATTAGATGCTAAAATCAGATAGGTCTCAGGGGGATCTTCAAATTTGACAAAAACATCAGGTATTACTCAAATGAACATATTATGACTATTGACAAAAGCAAAGAAGTCACAGTGGCGGCATATGGCTGCTAAAAATGGGGTTACCCTAACCCAACCTCCCAAAAGTTGCAGAAAATTATACTTAAGAAAGCTATATTCTGTCCCTCAGTTGACCTCTGTCTAGACATCACATCTGGAGTTTAGGTTGACATACTTTACAGACATGGTCTAAACCAGACCTGTTTTATTCTGGCATGGCCTTTGGTTGGATAGGGGGAGAACTTGACCAAACTTTTGGTCAACAACTTCCTTTCACTGAGCAGTTGGAGCAGAAATTACTGGCTTACCTATGTCAAACTATTTCTACACAGGTTGGGCCTGGGATCCTCTTTTACTGACCACAAATCGCTGAACAGAATTTCTAAAAGAGTCTTGAATCTCTAGATTTAACTGTTTCTGGCAGACATAAAGGAAGATGAGATGCTGTCCAGCACACAGGTTAGGGTATATCTTCCTTTTAGGCCCATGATGACACTGTTTGTGACAGACCAATACCACAATACCTTGTTCACTAGAGTGAGGATGGATGTTTTGCCACTGGCTGTGCGCATCTGTAAATGAAAGGGTGGTGCCAATCAGCATTGTATGTGTGGTGCTATAAAGAATCTGGTGCAATGTTATTCTGTTCTGCCCCATCTATTCAGACATTAGAAAGAACTGACTGAGAAACATCCTCTGGGAAAGTGGGCTGAGACACTATAGACCTGCTCTCACATTCCTACTCTTGTGCTTGGAGGTGAGAGTTGCCTTCACTCTTATCTTAGCAGAGCATGGTCATGAAGAATTAAGACAACCAGAGTCATTGAAGAGCAATCGCACTAGGTCCAACATAGAACAGGTCTTCCAGATGTTTTGTTCCAGATCAGACACTTTAACATGCTAAGGAATCTGTAAACTTTCAGCACTTTGTGTGATGCTCATTAGTCCTCCTAATGCTGCCTGGAGTTTTGAAATAGATTGAATATTTTACCTTTTATTATCACTTAAAACACGCACAGAGCTGCATCACTGATATATTTGAAATGTGATGGCTGTGTTTAGATGTTGCCTGATGTACTGCACTAGTTTCACCTTTGATGTGACATGGAACCTTAACAGGGTTCTTTGTACTTTTTATGCCTGTTGTGAATGTCTATGTGTGAATCCTTTATGTCACTTTCCACCGAAATACAGAAGAATTGAATCGACAAACAACCTGAAAATGTATGGCATTACTGATGGAAGCCAGGTAGACAATGGTGCTACCTACATATGCACATTTCTCCCCAACTTCTTCAAGCTTCCTCCATCTTTAGCTTTTGAAATATAGGGAACTCACTGGTTTGCACCCAATCAAGAAGTCAAATGTTCCCTTTAATCCAGAGAGAAGATCTTCTAACATCTGTGTTTTTCTAGGTTTTTTGAAATACTAAGGATAGTGAAGGCTATGGACCTTCCAAATTAAATGGTTCAGAGCTTTGTCATGCTCTTCCATGATGCATCTAAACAAGAATGAACATCTTAGCTTTGTCTCAGGGTCATCCTGATTGACAAGTCAACATTTCTTGAGGATTGAGAAATCATCCAGGACTACATTGGCCTTTGGACTAAAATCAAATAGCTAACAAAACAGCATAGTCTTCAAGCGCAGCATTACAGGCCCCACCTAGCCTGCACTGATGCAGTTCAGAACCTTCTCATCAGTTACCTCAACCTGCAGAGTATTATTTTTGAATGGTCTTTCAAGTTTTCCTGATGTTTTACATAGGTCATAGTTATTCGCAACTCGGAATCTGCGAATAATTTTTGTTATTCCTCTCAGGAGATGTGCTCAAGTGGAGCACATCGTTCATCAGAAAAATATGTAATAATTGCCTCTGCCTTTTAAATTAAAAATAAATTAGGTCGCTTTTCGTATGACATCGACAATGAAAAACCTGTTCCAAATTTCCTGCCATGATTCGAAAAGGGACCTTCAAACTAATAATTACTACTGCTGCTCAACAAAACATATCAGCATTATATCCTTCCTCCACTACCCATCCCCACTATCGCTAGAGTTTGAATGGCCAAGTGCCCTTGACAGCCCCATAAAGCTACCTTCCAAACTAATCAATAATACAGTAATCCCATATCCCTATACATTTCTTAATTAATACCTTGCATACTCTACACATAACTTCAGAGTACAACTCCCAGACAACTTCTAAATAGAAGACATGTTCACTGGAAACAATGACAAAATTTGCTGTCATTTCTTCATTCACATTTATAAAGGTGTTCCAAAATAATATGTTACACATATTTCCTTTCATATACCAACCAACTATTAATTAATCTCTGTTGTGTCCTCAATGCATAAGTAACGTGATAAGACAACATAGCTTCAAGATAATGCACTGCCACTTGGTTGCTCCACCCAGCACCAGTTTTCACACCATGGAAGCATCTACTTAACAACTGGAGGCCAACTCGAAGCACACACAATTCACTCTACTGCTAGTCACATAACTGAGCCCTGCCACACCCTTGCTTCTCCCACCACCCATTTAACAACTCCCCCTTAGCCATCATCATTAAAAAAAGAAAATTAACCACCTCACCTGTTTCCACCTATTTCAGCATAATAAGCCAATGCACTGACCTACTATCCTGTTTTTCACCTAGAAACTAATCACTACTACAGCTACTCAACAAAACATATCACCATGAATATCTGCCCTCCACTACAAATCCTCACTCTCACTAGAGCTTGAATGACCAGGTATGCTAGACAGCCCCATACAGCTACCTTAACAAACCTAATCAGTGACTCTGTTACCCCATACCACTATACATTTCTGAAATAATACCTCACATACCATACACATAACTTATGAGTACAATTCCCAAACAACTTCCAAATAGAACTGTTCACTGTAAACAACATGACAAAAATGTCCATCATTGCTTCATTCACATTCATAAAGGTGTTGCAAAATAATATGTCACATATCTTTGCTTTCATATACCAACCAACTATTCATTAATCTCTGGTTTGATTAAATTCATAAGCAACATGATAAGACAACATAGCTCCCACATAACACACTACCACTTAGTTCCTCCACCCAGCTCCACTGTTCACTCCTTAAAAGCCTCTACTTAAGAACTGTAGGCCAATTCCAGACACACACCATTACCTATACCCCTAGTCAAATAACTGGACCTTGCCACCCCATTGCTTCTCCCAACACCCACTTAATTAGTCCTCCCAAGCGATCCTTGTAGAACAAACATGAAAAATTAACCACCTCATCTGTTTTCACCTATTTAAGCATCATAAGCCAATGGCCTGACCCACCTTCTGCCTTTCACCTACAAATTAATTATTACTACTGCCCTTGAACAAAACATATCAGCATGCATAGCCTGCCTCCACTGCACATACTAACTTTGGCTAGGGTTTTCATGGCCAGGTGCCCTGGGAAGCCCCACAAATCTACCCTAGTAAACCTCATCAATAATAGTGTTTCCCCCATCCTGCTATACATTTCTTCATTAATACCTTGGATACTCTAACCAAAACGTCTTCAATTCCCAAACAACTTCTAAAGAGAAGATATGTTCACTTAAAACAATATGACATACATTTGCATCATGTCTTCATTCACATTCATAAAGATTTTGCAAGATAATTTCTAACACATCTGTGCTTGGATGTATTAACCAACCATTCATGCATCTGTATTGTGTCCTCAAATCATGAGAAAGGTAATAACAGAAAAGAGCTGCAAGATAATGCACTGCCACTTACTTGCTCCACTCAGCTCCAGTTTTCACACCTTACAAGCCTCTCCTTAGGAACTGAACACCAACTCCAGACAGACAGCATTCAGTCTACTGCTAGTCACATAACTGTGCCCTGCCACAACCATCCTCCTCCTTCCACCCATGTAATCAGTTCTTCTTAGTCATCCTCATCGAATAACATGCAAAGTCAAGCACTTCACCTGTTTCCACCTGTTCAACCAGCATGGGTCCAACGGCCTGACCCACTATCCTACATTTCACCTACAAAACTAATCACTACTACTCAACATGAGATATCAGCAGTATGTCCTCCCTTCACTGCCCATCCACACTCGACTAGGGTTTCAAAATACAAAGGTCCCTGGCGAGCCTCAGAAGCTATGTTAACAAACCTCATCAATAATACTGTTTCCCCATCCCACTATGCACCCCTCATTCATTTTACATCTCCCTATGTCAGTACATTGCGTAACAACATATTGCATTATATAGCATGAAACCCAAATAGAATCCTGCCCTTCCAAAGCACACCATTTCCAAGCAAATTGTGAAACTGTCAAATATAGTTGTTGATTATTATTTATAAAAGACTAGCAAGTTTGCGTTCACTAGGTGCACTGCCTCATAAAACTTCTCAGTTTTAAAGCCACATTCAAACACTTCCACAATTAGAAGACAGTACAAAATCAACAATATGGTGTCACAGAAAAACAGCTTAATATCCAACTACAAAGCACACACACAGCCAGATTATTGGTCAAGGGTAGAGTTATACTCCTTGATTTACACAAGGGTTTCTTATACACCCACATTCATATCACATCTTCCAATGTCAATGAGAAACATCCTTTATTATGAAATATATTTTTTGTCACACATAAGTGTTGCATAACATGTCATACGGCTTCATCACTGTCCTAAAAACAGTGAAGTAAAATATGGAAAACCCTACTTGCCAAACAGATCCTCATCCCGCTGACGGGAGACTACAAGGATTTGGTCTTTGTGCATAGAGTGTATCTCATCATCCATGCATGGATGGCATCTCATGGTCTATGCATGAATGATGAAAAAACGGAACTCCTCATTGTCGGAACCACGGCTAACCTTATCAAACTGGGCCACCTCTACTCGAATTTCATAATAGACAATAACAACATCACATTAGCCAAGGAAGTTAAAACCCTTGGATTATACCTAGATTCTATTCTCACCTTAAAAAAACAAGTCAATGCCATGGCATCAGCTGCTGCTTATACCTGTAAGCTCATTAGAGCAGCTAAGCCCTTCCTTTCACCTAACAACTGTATTACCCTAGCAAGAGCCCTTGTACTATCGAAATTGGATTATTGCAATGCCCTATATGCAGGGAGCAATAAATATATTACCAATAAGATTCAGATCTTACAAAACAATGCCCTGAGAGCAGCCCTAAATACTCCCAAGAAAGCCCACATAGCTGACCTTAGAAGATCCTTCAATTGGCTCTCCATAAAAGACAAAATCTTCCTCAAAACAGTTTTCCTGACACACAAATGCCTACACCAGGCCGCCCCACAATACCTTACTTCCAGATTCTTGAAACAAGCCTCCAACCACCCTTGTAGAAAAGCCACTGCTAACCTTCTCATTGTGCCCAGATTCAAACGCATAAAAACAGGCGGAAGTAGTTTCCCAGTTAAAGCCGCCCAGAACTGGAACTCACTCCCACATACGTTAAGGGAAGACTTACCCTACCCATGCTTTAGATCCAACCTCATCCACTGGATCAAGGAAAACAACATCTGACCCTGACCATACCCAACCCACAACATTTACCACTGTCTGCATTTATTGTATATAATGTTCTTGATGCTTTTGCCTAATATGTTTAAACTGCATGACGCCACACAGTATTGTACTCCTACGCATTGTAATGTAACATATTTTAACATATACGTTTACAGCATTGTAACCTAAGCTGAACAACCCTCTTTATGCTTTTTGCACCCTAATACCTACGGGTCTGATGCTCATTATAAATAAAATAAACAAACAAACAATACTTAATCAGACACCTAAACATACTTCATTTATCTTAGAAATACAACAATTCAATATAAAAACACACTATCACTCACCTTCAGCTGCTCCAAGTAATGAATAGATCTTCACAATACCCAAATACAGAACATGTGCACACTCTGAATTCTGGAAACAGAATGTGAAAAGTTTACCAAAAGGTCACTTTCATAGCACAAAAAGAGGACTGTAGAAAGAAAACAAGTAAAATGCCCAACACATTTTTATTACAACTCATATTAATCAATAAACCCCAACAAAATCATTCCAAAGAAAACTATATACAACATTTATATACTATATAAAAGAAACATGTTTCCTCCCTAATTGCCAAATGACGTAACCGCGGCTATAACCCCGGTTACACAACGAAAACCCACTTATAGATGCGCCAACACGTACATTTTTCATATGTACTGAAAAACACATATAACAAAGGCTTCAAAATCAATTCACGCTAGCCTTCATGTAAGAACATCCAAACAGAAACACATGTACAAATCTGTGCTGAAGCATCCATAATATAATATAAGCGGGCCTCACTTTAAGTTGTATACTAGAATACAACTTAAAAGATCAATACAGTTATACACTACTCATGTACTTATATAACGTAGCTGAAAACAAACAAGCAGATAATAATACGTAACAATAAACTCAGTAAATAAACATTCCACAGCCACAAAACATAATACCATAAGTAAGAACACCAAACCTAAAATACATTGTACGGGGCATCTAAAAATAGAATAGGATTGATCCTTTTTATATTAATTTTGTTAAACTAATTTCTTTTCTTTTTCTCCAAAGTCTCACATATACAAAAGCCTGAAAATACACAGCCAAAATAAAATACATTCCCAAATACCTACCAGGTCACTGACCATGGCCTTTGGCCATTGACAGTGATTTTTTACCCCAACCTCACAATACCGATACAATTAACTTTAAAAAAGAAATGAAACACTAAAAACCCAAAATAAATAGCTGCAGGAACAGAACTTCACGTACCCACGGTCATCTGTAGTCCTTTGTAGCCTCGGATATAGCCACGAATGTCATCGAAATGGAGGAAAAGATAATGCTTTCCTGCTCCCCAGAACCTCACCAAATGCCCCCCTCATCTGTGCCAGCTCCCTCCACTATCTAGATGGCCTCCTCACCTCCCCTGCCCTCTACCTTTCCCTCCACAACACATGCTGTTTCTGTGACGCAGTTTGCTTTCAGATGTCGGCTATTCGTGGCTATAGCCGAGGCTGTGGAAAGCTTTGGGCCTCATTACGAGGTGGGCGGTAAGGGATTACTACGAGTTCCCTTTGCGGGTCCTCCCTTAACGCCTGGTTTTTCCAGGCATTCAGGACTCTGGAGCTAATAACGGTACCGCAATTTGCAGTACCGTTATTAGCGCCTTCCCCATTCCCATTGAGCCCTATAGGGGCTCAAATGGGAATGGGGAAGGGCCCTGGTGAATGGGGAATTACCGGTCCCGCCAACCTTGGAATGGACTGGTAATTGCTCCATTCACCAGGGTGGAGTCGGTAGGGTTTTGGAGGCAGCCATGGAGCTAATAGCTCCATGGCTACCTCCAATCTCGTAATGAGCCCCTTTGTCTTACAAACTCAGTCCCTAGACCCTCTCCAACTTCACAATATCACTTGATGCCCTCTAGCATCCCCCCACCTCTAGCCTGTTTTTTTTTAACCTGCAAATAGCTTTTTTCCTGTGTTTCATTTTCCCATTTCCTCTATATAGCCGCGGATATTGCTCGCATCGAGAGAAAAACAAGATGACAGTTGTTTCATTTCTAAAAACACCCAGTTTTAGGCAACTCTCCTAAATATCACTAACTACTGCATGGAATAACCCCAAATCATGCATGGATCGTGAGTCAATGCTTCATGTCCAGGTTGTTTCGGACCAGGTCCAAATCCATCCAGCGGGTTGGACAGTGTGCTTTGGCAAAAATTGACCTTGTTTGTCTCTGTGAAAACAAATGGGAAGTAGGGCGCACATTTTTCTTTTTTTTATGCTTAATAACTTTTTTCTTTTTTAATTAATCTTTACAAAACCTTATATATATATATAACATGGCCACGATAGTTATGGTTAAGTTGCTGTTTCCATAGGAAGAGCACTTTTTGGGCGGCTTATAACTTTGCACTCCCTGGACGAATCCTCACCAAACTTTGCAAAAAAAGTATATGGCCCACTCTGCAAAGTTTGGAGAGGTTTGTTCCAGGGGGGGCAAAGTTATATGGGGGGTCCCAAAATGTCTTTTTTTCCCATAGACATAATGGGAAAAAACTTTGCTCACGCCTACAGCCCAAACTGCTGGACAGATTTTCACCAGATTTGTGGCAGGAGCGGCGGCTTGGTCCCAAAAGCGTGCTTTTTTTTTATTTGGTGTAAATCCGTCCCGTAGTTTTTTTTTTAAATGACCAAAACGTAAGGCAAAAAAATTAGTGATATCTATGTCCGGTTCGCGGACTCACTTCCCTGTTCTGTCAGCTGACTGGCCTATGATTGGCCAGAAAAATTCACAGCCGCTGATTGGATGGTGGGGAAACGCGAAATGTGATGTCATCTTTGATGTCCTGGGTGTTAGTCTTAGCAATGCACGTAGATGGTGCGAGTTATGGTTGCTAAGCTTACCATAATGGGGGAATGTGCAGTGTTTTTTGGTGTCACTGTGAACTATAACATCCCTTTAACAAGGTTTTTTTTACCGAATGTACATATATATAAATATATATATGGCAGAGAACAAAAACAAATGGGCTAAACATGTGATGTCGTCAGTGATGTCATCAGTGACATTTGAGATGTTGTCTTTCATGTTCTGGGTGTTAGTGTTAGCAGTGCACAGTGGTGATGGCAAATAATGGGGGTTAGTCTGCCATAACTGGCGAATTTCAAGGGTTTTTCGCTTTTACTTGTAACCATAACGTCCCTTTAACAACGTTTTTTTAGTGAATTGCACACATTTTTAGTAGGGCAACTTAACCATAACGTCCCTTTAACAAAGTTTTTTGTAGTGAATATATATATATATATATATCGTAAAAAAAGCAGAGGAAAAAATCGCACTCCACACATGAGGCACTGCAATTCCCAAAGATGACAAACTCGGATCAAAGTAAAGAAACAAGTTTAATGTTGGTAAAAAAGTGAGGCAAAACACACACAGCAAACAAAACAGGACGCCAAGGCGGGGTCCTAAACAACGCGTTTCGCGCTTCCCTGAGCACTTGATCACGTTAGGGGAACAAAGAAAAAAATCACCATACATATTACAATGTAGTCCCTCTACTGTTTTGCCCATCTCCATAGGCCTATCACTATGCCGTAAAACCAAGGCAGCCATGTTAGGCTGGAGTAAAGCCTCATGTAGTCCAATGGTAGAATAAGGTAAACATAGTTGTTTAGCAGATTGTACAATAAAACAATTTAAGAAACATGTTTAATATTACAGCAGATAGAAAATGGACACAATGGAAAAATAAAAACCTATAATAAGAATTATGTAGTGCAGGTGCAAATCCATACATATAGTTACAGTATACATATAACCAATGTTGACACTTAAAGAGAAATGCACTAGTAACATTAATGCAACCAAAATATTAAAAACATGTTTCAAAAAGACCATAAAGTGCAAATTCAGTCATGAAAAATCTCATACATTAGACGGCCCATAGCGGCATCATAAAGTGCAAGTGCATTTCAGTACAAACATAACGGCATAGCAACAGTATGCAATCAGAGAGGTTGGTAATCATAAAGTGCAAGTGCATATGTAAACTGATATCTTCCTATCACAAATACCATATTAAAATACATATGGCTGCGGGCTAAGGTGTAATTAGATACAATCTAAACCCTAGTATCTACACAATTGAATGCTTGCATGTTAAAGTGCAAATGCTTGAGAGCAGAAAGACTTAGCTGAACTAGACCTAGAGAATAACAAAAAATGGAGAGAGGGCAAAAATGGGGAGAATGAAACAATATCTACAAAAAAATATGAAAAAGACAGATTTAAAATAAAAATGTCATATCATAATCATGGAACAGCGTTTCCCAAATGTATCAGAAAAGGAACAAGGCAGCCGTAAAGCTGAAAGAAAACATATGTATGGTTAAGTAACACAAATAATACAATTAAAACAAATAGGGCGTTACCAGGCCAGGACAGTATACCATATTAATACCTGAGAGAAACAGTGTTGGGTAACCAGAATCAAAAAACAAACAGACAAGAAGGAGAGGGGATAGAGCAAAAAGTGCAAGACTGTCAGATACCCATAAAAGTGTGCAACTCCTCATCCACGTTGTGACCATTTGGTTATTTAGTATCAAAATCTAAAATGAACCTGGTTTCCAATTATCTCAATTTCAAGGTTCGATCACCTCCTCTCAGGTGAGTCGGGACATGGGCCACAGCAAAAAACATGAGTAAATGAAAGTCACTGTCATGCTCCTGCCTGAAATGTTTGCCATTGGGTACACAGGATCAACATTCTTGATGGCTCTAAGATGCTGCTGAATTCTGAGCTTCAATATACATGTGGTAGACCCTACACACCATTTCCGACAGGGACATGCAAGGACATACACAACAAATAGAGTGTCACAATTGATAAAATGTTTTATCCTGAATTCAATGCCTGTAACAGGATGTATAAATGATTTACAGGCAGTAGCATTTGGACAAGCCTTACATTTTTGGCACTTAGTAAAACCTTCAGGTAAACCTGGTAGCCAATTGGTCATAGCAGATTTTTTTTGAACAGGGGATAGATAACTAGAGAACAGTCTGTCCTTTAGTGATGGTGCTTGTTTGTAAGTCAATACAGGGCATTTAGGCAATACAGGACCAAGATCATTGTCAAGCATGAGGATGCTCCAATGTCTCATAATAATCTTACGGACATCTTATGACGCATTATTGAATGTAACAATAAGGCGGGGGTCATCATGGTCCTTGCTTTTCTTACTGGTAGGACCATGCAATAGTTTTTCCCTTGAAAGTGCACATGCTTTAAGAAAGGCCATTTCTATAGTCTTTTTTCCATAGCCCTGTTGTAAGAAGCCAGTGCCAGCCAGACTGCAACACCGATCAAATTCAAGAATGTTAGTGCAGTTGCGCCGAAACCGAATAAACTCGCTATAAGGGATACTTTTCTTACAGGATGGCGGATGACAGCTCATGGCATGCAAAGGGAGGCCTTTGTTTGTAGGTTTTTTGTATAAGGATGTATGAATACCTAGATTTTCAAGTCTCACAATGACATCCAGATATACAATCTCAGTGGGACTGTGACAGTCAGTAACTCTCAGATTCACAGCATTGTTGTTAATATATAGCCCACTAGCAATATGTTATGATGTGACATACAATGTGGTTGGTTTCTAGCCTATGCATGGAAATGGAATAATATTTCTCATATATTCTGTTAGGAATTTTGAACTCACTGAATGTTTATTTATCGACTCCATGTATCCAGATTCTCACTTTCTGAAATGCAACAACTAAGCCGCCCAAACCCATTGAATTTATTGTATTTACTTAGGAGTCATCTCCCTTCAACAAAAGATAATTTCTGAAATGTTAGTGTTCCTTTGGCATATGAACATATGGCAAATGACATATTTTCTTTGGATATGGAAGTGACACAACTAAGGCCGAATTCATCCCTAAGCTGTCTTTTTAAATATGTTTTCTTTTCACAGGTCACACATTATCTCTCAATCCTGGAGATGTGGACAAGTGCACCCTTCACAAATCTGGTGTCAGTCTAACAGGGTTACATTGAGTTGTCTTTGGATTTGCAAAGAGCAGCACTTTATCTGCACAGAAAGGCTATCTTATCCCATGTAAACCCCATCTGTGTTGGTTTTGAAGACAGGGAGAGAGCAGTTCCCACTTAACATGCTCACGCATTCTATTTAGAATGAGCTCCCTGAAGTAGAAGTTGCCTCCCAGTCTACTCACTAAAGGGACTAAACAGAGAAATACTTCTAGAGGCGCTATGGTCAATTATACTGGCACATTTTCATAAAAATATTTAATAAATATTTAAGGAGCAGAGCGTGCAAAAACCCTAATTTCCCCAGGCAATTTCCAAGTCAGCTGATGTGTTTTGGTATTTGTATTTCTTTTAGGAAAGAAGGCCTGCCTCAGGTACCCATATAAGGCACATTCACCACCACATAGTATACAAGCTCAGCTCTCATCGATTAGGAACAGGCATTCCCTATCTCTGCAGCCCTCATTTCCAGTTTATTCCCAGACACTGCCAGAGAATAAACACCTTAATTCTCAAATGATGATCATATCTCGGAACATGTGATAACAAGGTGATAGCAAGGTTCTGTAAACTCTGAAAACATTTGAATTCAAAATCATATTTTATTCTATATTTCATCAAAGCAACATGACACATTGATGAATTACAGATTTATGGATTCCATAGTCCCTACAAATGCAGGGATACCCGAAATGAATATGTGTGATGAAATATGCAATAATTATTAATATTCATCTGTTTTTGTAATAATACAACAAATATTGTATCTAAACTCATTTTGTAGAGGATGATCTCAGGATCATAACAAACATTTCATTGGTCATATGGTTGTGGATGTGCAGCAAAAAATATTTTTAAATGCATTTCTGAGTCTAATTTTAAATAATCTTCATTTACTTGAAGTATGACAACTTGTCTCCAGGCATTTCTTTCAGTTAATGATTAATAGGGTGTGATGACATGCCACCTTTTTCCATCTGGAGAAGGCCTAGTTCAAAATTCTAATCTTAAATGCAATAATCTTTCTTTGAAGCTGGGGGTTTGGAAAACATGTCTCTCACCTTGGGCCTCATTACAAATGTGCCTGTCCGGTAAAAATGGTGCTGGTAAGCCTACTGGCACCGTTGTTATGGGGCCAGCACAATACGAGTCTGCGGGCGGCATTATTAATGGTATCGGTGGTTCCCGTAGTCCCCATCCCCATTGAGTTCTTTACTCAAATGGGAATGGGGATTAACATTTACTGGCGCCTAACTTCCCAGAACACCGGGGTCGTAATCCCCTAGTGATTCCGACAAGTCAGGCAGCGGTAAATATTGCAAGTCTGGCAGCAACCCGCTGGCAGCACCGGCAGGGGTACCACCAGACTTGTAACAAGGCCCCATGTGTTTAGCCATAATTTGCTGATGATTAATGCTGAAGTCTATTTGGAATACGATGAGATGTTATTAAGGATATTGGGCCTCATTACACGGAAGGCGGAAGCCATGGCGCTATTACCCCCTTACCGCCATCGGAGGCCGGGTTCCCGGAATAGGGACTTACCGGTCTACTCCGACCTTTGCGGGACCGGTAAGTCCCCATTCCGGGAACCATTCCCCATTCCCATTTGAGCCCCCATAGGGCTCAATGGGAATGGGGAAGGAGCAAATAACGGTACCGCAATTTGCGGTACCGTTATTTACACTGAAGTCCCTCAGCGGGTCCTGTCCTTAACGTGTGTCTGACCACAAGTTAAGGACGGGACCCGCTGAGGGGCCTCGTAGTAGGGCGGTGGGGATTACCGGCGCCCTTACCGGTGCCGGTAATCCCCTACCGCCTTCCGTGTAATGAGGCCCATTGTCTCTTGCAATACACCCATGCAGATGGGAGCATCTCATTACCTAGTGGCCTTGAACAGGTGGTCTTTGTTATGGAATTTTCTTCTTTGATGGCTTTTAAATATATGTCTGTTTTACCATGATAGCCAAATTAATCCATGGGTCCTTAAAACCATCCTCATCAACAATATTGGATTGAGCATGAGTTCAGCTTGTTGCTATACTTTACTGAGAGCTAACAAAACCAACATTGCCAACGCCATGATTGAAACCAATGATTTCCTATACACAAGTAAAAAGTATTGTATTCTCTATTTAAAAGTCTAAAGTTCAATATTATTAATTTGTATGAATAAAATAGACTTGTATTTCTATTCACAAGTGTATCACAACACATTTCTGACCTATATGCTTAAAAGGATAATAAACTTGATTTTGAAAGCTATTTGAAAAAAGAAAATTAGCATTTTGTCCGTAAAAGTGAATACAAGTGAATACATGTGAATACACAGGTTGGTGTGGGTTACAAGCTGCATATGTAATGATGTTACTGGGCTGGTGATGATTTACAATTAACGCATACATTGGTGCCAGTCCTTAGGCTTTCAGTACATTCTTCCAGTGCAGCAAGGCACCATTTCAAATGATTAAAGATTTTTTTTTTTTTTTTTTTACCAAAACATCTTTCAGCATGTCTTGCTGTGGGTTTAACGTGGTTAAAAAGCCCAATTGTTTGGCCTTGAGTCCATTTTTGACATATGCAGTTCAAAAGAGTGCGCCTGGCATCTAGCAAATTGGCACCATTTGTCAGAGCTATCCTTCAGGCGAGCAAGTAACTATCCGCCCCCCTCAAGTGCACCCTGTTGATGGTAGCTCAATGAAAGCACAAGTTATGTATTAAGTCAGGCATTATTCAGTCACCTCATCACTTTATATTTGTGTTGTTTTTATTTCTCTTTTACTTTCCCCTGCAAGCTCCAGCAGCAAAACAACACAATTTAACACAATGGAACATACACTATCCAAAGATTCATCTTCCTACACTGAATTTCTCTAAATACCCACTTCACCCAACACAGTTCCTCCATAAACACAAAACTCCACATTCTCCTTAAGCACCACTCTACCAAACGCTACAAAAACAAATTACATTTGGGAACTGGAGTGCACAATAACCACTACTCCAGACAACTCAACAAATGTCTACTACCTACCCACAAAGAGCCCTGTATCTGCACACAACATTTAAATAATGTTTTCCCTTCTCTGTCTGGTTTTAGATTAACCCCCTCCTTTTGAAATCCGGAAGAAACAAGAAACCATGAAAATTACACATGTTGAGCTATGCAAGAGTTAAAAACATAGCATAACTGGGCATAACAAAGAGCTTTACTCATTCTGCTGCGGGAAAAAGAACCCGGGCAGGCCCAATCAGCTCCACTGATTGGCAGCAACAGCAATATGAGCGGGCATTAATGTTGGTTCTGCTGCAGTCAGTCCTCTGCAATAGAATCTCTGGTGCACTGACTTCCTGGTGACAATACACATCCCCAGTCAAATCAAGTGATATGAGACTGAGGGAAGGGCAGCGGTGCACTAAAACATTTCATGGTGATGGCTACACAGGCCACCAACAGACTAGCATGACTGGACACTATTTGCCCCTAACATTCTTAAATCTGCCCACCCTAAGCAGAAGGCTTTCTTTCAAATAGTTTGAACTGAATCACTCAATTCTTTGTAGTTAAGGCCAAGTGAGATTACAGTATCTTCCACGAATCACACACTTTGGTTAGAGTAAACCACTCTTAGATTTAGGTACTTGACCACATACCTTCTGATTTCTAGTTGGTACAAATATTTAATTTTTGGTTATTAAGAAGAAGAATGTGATTTTATAAAGTTTACTTGGAAAATACACAAATCACCAAAATCGGACTAAAAATGTGTAAATTCTTAAAGAAACATGTTAAGCCAAAAGAGTATAATTGTAGCGTTTCCTTCCACATACTACATGGAAGACCACAAGTCCCAGAATGCAAAACATTTCTTCTTTTTTTGTACACTAGAGACTGTTAAGAAGAGTTTTTCCAGCGCACTCTCACCATCCCAATATCTTTGCTGTCATTCACATTTTGAGAGTCCTGTTAAATAAGGCCTCAGGCAATGATGTATTATTATCAAATATATTTATTATAGGATTGCATGTATTTTACTCTAAGCTTTAAGCATTTATGTTAAAATATATTAACTGTGGATCACTGTAATTGTGTGGGAAGCACATGTTTTGTAGCTAATTCCAGCTGTGTGGGGGCTTTCACTTAGAAATGTCTCATCACCGTTTGTATAGCCTAATCATTAATAAATAAGAAAAAATGCTCATTTTATATGATATATGTCATTTATAACGCGCCCGTACACAAGTGTTTCTAGGTGCAAAAAGACTTGGGAGGGAAGACAGAGGATGGTCCAGCTACATAATGGTACTAGGCCTTGTGTCATTCAGATCATGCAAGTGGCACAACACAAAGTGCAGGAGAAAGGAAGAGGAAGGAGGCACGGCACTGTAGAGGTTACAGTTACAGCCCTAATTGCGTGGTAGGCCCAAACACAGTGCAGGGGAGACTGATTAAGGAGCAGCCTGGTACCCAGTGAGACTCTGGGGTTAGCCTAGGAACCAGTTGGCGCAGCAGACAGGGAGGCCAGCACGGGAGGGAGAGAGGGAAAGCAGAGGAGAAAAGGGAATAATACAATTACTGCGCCCCCATAATTGCGACTGAAGAAAATTGTGACTTTTTTCTGACCCCCTTTACACCACATATATATGTGGGAGGGGGTATGGTATATAATACAAGAGGGGGGCTGCGGGGGTCTCCCCCACATATATATATATATATATAGTGTAAACGGGGTAGAAATTTTAAAAAAGTCTGAATTTGTGAGGCCACAGTAATGGGGGTTGGTGTAATGACATAGATCAGAGAAAGGGAAGGTCTTGAGCTGCTTCTGGAACTTCAGGTGGTCTGGTCCAAGTTTAAGATGGGCCATTCCATAGGGAGGCACCTGCAGAGGAGAGAGATCTATCCCCCCCACTCTCTGCCTGGAGAAGCATCTGACCCTCAGAGAATTGGAGGTAGCTGAGTGAAGGGCTAGGGAAGGAAGGTATTCTGGAAGAGAGAGTTGGATGTAGTGCAGGCCCCAAACCCACAAAGCCTTGTGGGTGATGCAGAGGGTATTGAATTTCATCCTTTCAGCCACTGGGAGCCAGTGAAGATATTTCAGAGCTGGAGAAATACGGTCCCTGGGCTTGAGGCCATGGATAAATCTTACAGTCCTGTTCTGGATTAGTTGCAGAAGGCGCAGAGTAAAGGCAGGCAGATTGAGAAAGAGTCTGTTGTAGTAGTCCAGACGAGAGAGAACCAGGGCTCTGGAGAAAGTGAGATTCTGGTGGCAGGTGAGAAAAGAAAGAATACCTCTAATGAGGTGCAACTGGTAGTGGGCCTTCTTGGCAAGGTCTGTAATGTGAGGGGAGAAGAAGAGAGTGGAGTCGAAGATGACACCTAGGTTCTTTGCCTCTCAGGAAGGTGAAGGAAGAAGGCCCCAGGAGGGTGGCCAAAGAGAGAGAGAGAAAGTGAGTGCAGGGTTCCCAATGTGAATGATCTCCGTCTTACTGGCATTAAGGCAGAGATCGCTGGAGGCGCACCAGTCCTGAAACGTGGATAGACAGTCATGAATGAGCGAGAGAGGAGAGCAGGCTAAAGGGAAGCCTGAAAGAGAGCTGAGTGTCATCTGCATGGTACTGAAAGTTAGAGGGGAAGGTAGAGATCAGGTGGTCCAGAAAGGCCAAGTAGACTTTGAAGAGCCAGGGTGAGAGGATAGAGCTTGGGGAACACCACATGTGGAGAGAGAGGTTATGGAGAGAAAGGGAAAGGACCCAAGTAGCAACAACATGTGTTATTGGAGAAATTGCCAGGCCTCTGTTAATGTGCTAGTCGCTTAATGCCAGACATCACATTTTCCCAAATACGTTTTTGTAACTTTCAAATCTGTGTCCTGTCCTGCTCATGGCAGGTGATTCCGGTCCAGCAAGCAACAGCCCAGAATTGTGGGTTGGCTATGACCCAATTATCCCAATTTTGTTGAGTGCCTTGTTGTCACTGGTTTCTTGAGTGCATTTGAGTCATCTCATTGTTGTTTTTTTTCTTATATTCTGGCTTTTCAGTTTCTATGTGAATCCGTTGGGGCACAAGGATTGTTGTGCCACACTAAACTGCGCGAGGTGACTATGATTTCAGAATACAGTTGCAACATACTGAACATGTGCGATACAATTGGAGTCATGTGCACTGACAGTTGGCTGCATTGCTGTTGTAGTGTAATTTCAGACGGACATTTGAATAAACCTAAATTGCATCAATCTTCCTCCTATCTGGGCACCTATCATGACACAATTGTAATGACCATCTGAGTTCAGAAGAGTAGGCCTCACTTGCATACCACATTTGATAGCCTGAACTCAGTTAAATGCTTCTCCAATCTTTTCAGGTCTTGCACCTCCCATGGTCCATACAATGCGAGCCCTTTCACAGTGCTCCTTTTTCCCATCTCAATACCATTGTTATCTTCCAGTGGCTCAGAAAATAATTAATTATTCATACTCCACCTCCACTTGAAAGTACCGACAAGTAGACAGCGCACTGTCATGCCATCTCTCCTCAAAATTAGGCAGGACTCTAATTTTCACAGAACTCACTGTTTCTGAAAGACCTGATTATTGACCCGTTCACTGCCCAGTCACTATTCTAGTCAACTGACTCTGGCGTACCCTACCAAATTCGCACTGCCAGTGGAAGAAAATATGCACCGTCCAACAGGTGTGTCACTCCAGTGTGTACTTTTTAAAGGTTATTGCTAAAAGTAGTAGGCGGGACACTCAGGCTCACCACGAGGACAAGGCCTCAAACTCCTCGCAAACAGAGCGTAGCAGCTCACAGCATGACACACAAACATTGCCAGTCGGCACACACACAGACATCCACAGCAGTGACTCGTAGCTGCCTCCAGTCAGTCCGCCGCAGCACGTGTCTCCTTCCTGTGATGATTGTAACTGATGATCTACCCAGGCCTTGCACACGTCTTTAACATAATGGCCGTGCACACAGTTACACTGATAAACGCGACTTTTGGAGAAGGACTGTTTTCATAGCGAAAGTGTGTAGCCATTCCAAAAAGGAAGTTGGTGATGATTCGTGTTGCATCGGCTTCAATTACAGAAATGATATAGTCCTGATTTCAGTGGCAGATGCCAAACTACAGGCCCAAAGTCGGCCCTTTAGCAGATGGGACATATTTACAGGGGACACACAGCTCATGTATTTAGAAATGTCTTCAAGACGTACATGAGACTGCGAGCAAAAAGAAAAGCCGTCATCTGGAAAAGATACCAAAATCTAGAGTCCATGGGGATGAAGGCTTAAATTATGGAAATGCAGGAGGGACACAGGTTATTTACCGTAGTAATGTGTACTGTCACAAATTATGCTGCTTGGTACTGTCATTATGTTTTAAGATGAAACAGCTGTGTTGAAGTGCTTCCATGGCAACCAAAATCCAGGCCCTCAGTGCAGAAGAAGAAACATTGGAGGTCATTTTTCCTTTGTCACAATGTGGCTCCAGTGGGCTCGACGTATTTCATGTTGAAATACTTTTTTGGCCAGACACTTAACATGAGAACCGTGTCCACTAACAAATGTGGAAAGGGCTGCAAGAAGATATGTTATAAATCGTCTGTAGCTTTATATCCTGTTTACTAGGAAGGTTGGACAAATGCTCCTTCCATGACATCACACATCTGTCATGTACCCTGCCAGCATGAAAAAAAAGAAAAATCAACAAGAGCGCTGCAGCAATCTTTTTTTTTCTTTCTAATCACAGAGTCTTCATATAGCTAACTTTTGTGACGGAATATTTATTGTATTGCGTCTTCCTTTTTGTTTGCTTACTGTTTGCTGGCAACAATCCATCTGCACAACAGGATAGCCTAGGGAGAGAGGCATAACAACAAACAAACATTCGTGAAAGGCTGGCATTGATGTTCATTAGTACCTGGTGAGGGACAATCAGATTGTTTCACATTATCTGATTGGCCCTCGCCGGGTCCTTACATGGCCGACAGGGCTCCTATCACCGCCGCGGCCCCGGGTTACTTCCCACCATGGAAATGAGGGAGGGGACTACACATAATGCCTTCTCCCTGATACGTGGAGGCCATACATGCGGCATCTCGCTACTGAAAAAAAAGACTATTAGTGTGGCTGTAGTACTAATAGCAATATGCCCCTCGCAGGAGGGCATTCCCGCTTCAGGTAGTGCCCGGGCCTGCGTTAAGGCCCTCGCTTTGTGCAGGCCTGTATCTATGGGCACTGGGGCCTTACCTGAAGTGGCACTCACCCCCCCCCCATGCTTGGTGCTTATTGTGAAAGATGTGATGTTGGCCAGTGGGGGTTGGAGAATTTTTTAATTGGAGGGGTGTAAATATTTCCCACAAATATGCCAGAGCAACTGAGCTTAAAGTCAGACAGTTTGCAATTGTTTTTTTTAGTGTAAACATCAAATTAATGCATGTCACCAACAGAGCAGAGGAACATTTACCAATGCATTTTCCTGATGCCGTTGCACACCATGTATGCAAGTATAAAACATTTTGATGCCGCCTTTGCACATACATTTCCATGCTAGCTGAACCAAAATATGTCCGTTTTCCCATTTAAGAACATACTCATGTTTGCTTTACGCACACTGCCTGTAATAATACTATAAGAAACGTGTCCGTTATGGCTCTGTTACTATTTGGAAGCATCCCTATGCAGGAACATCTTCCTGTTGGATATGCCATTCAGAATTCCATGCCACAATAAGTAAACATGTTCAAACTGGCTTCACAAAGTAGGCTGGTCTAGACATGTAATAACATTATTCATGTTTGCTTCACCTTTGATGTCCAGTAAAAAATGCCATGCCACAATAAGAAATGGCTAGACTGGTGACACCCACTTAGCATGCTTGCTGTATCATAGCTGACCAGTAAAAAATGGTCATGCCACATTAATACATGGTTAGAGTGGCTTCAGCAAAATGCTAGTCTAGCCACATAACAGTTATCATGCTTACTTTATTATAAATGCCTAGTAAAGAACATGTCATGCCACAGTATGAAATGGCTAGACTGGCTGCACTAACATGCCAGTCTAGGCACGTAAAAACACGTATCATGCTTGCTTAATCATTGATTTCCTGAATAAAATGGCATCTCACGGTAATAAAGAGCTAGACCGACTGCACCAACATTCCAGTCTAGCCACATAACAACACTTCTCATTGTTACTTTACCATAGATGTCCACATAAAATGCCATGGCACAGTAAGAAATAGATGTAATGGCTGCACCAAAATGCCACTCTAGCCGCATAGTGACACATATCATGCTTCATTTATAACCTCACCCTCCAAACCCACCTGCTTACCCACCAAAGTCAACTCAGGCCACTACAACAACAAGTGCACACACATTCATATAACTTCACTTGCTCTTACACATGCACACCCATACATCATAGAGTCACACATTCACATACACCCATACATCATACACTCACTCGTTCACATATCCATAATATAAAAAGCATAATACAATTCCTCTTACCTGCAGCCCCAGTCCAGACTCTACTCCACTCTGCAGTGACTCCACAAAAAGCCCTCTGGTTCCTGCATAACACACAGAGTGACCAGGAAGCAAGGAGAGCTTCCTTGTTCCTGCACATGTGTGGAGGTGCCAGAGCACACTATTGCCAGTGCCATGATCGGTCTGAATGTGTGGAGAGGTGCATGAGTTCCGCCTATGCACATTCAGACTTGCTGTTCCACAGCCTCCATCCCCAATGGAATATGCATGGCTGGGAAAGCAAAATGCCCCGGCCTTGAATGGTCATTGGACATGCACAATGGGGAATTAAACTGTCAAAGGGAAACCACATTTCCCTTTGACAGTTGGAGACAGCCAAAGAGCACTCTCTGGCCTGCAGCAAGTAGCTGAGGGAGCACTTAATCTTAATGTTTCTACTGGGATGGTGCAGCTTCTCCATGATGGGCTAATATATTGTTTGGGGTCCGTAGCTCACTGTAGACAACACACCCCAATGGTGGCATGCACGAAGGAATATCTTGATTGAATATTTCAATTACTACATAACTTTTTTGTGTGTTGTCGATGAGAAACAACATTATATGACAGGAAGGCCACAAAAATCAACTCAGTACAGTACAAACACAAGTGCAAACACATTCATGCAACATTCACTACTCATACACAAGCACACCCATACACCATCTACTTGCTCATTCATAAACACACCCATACATCATACACTTACTCGTTCACACATCCATAATACATAATGCAAAATAAAATTCCTCTTACCTGAGGCCCTGGTCCACACTCTGCTGTGCTCTGCGATGACTTTACAAAAGCCCTCCGGCTCCCACGCAGCACAAAGAGGAAGCAGGAAGCAAGGACAGCTTCCTGGTTCCCGCACATGTGTGGAGGTGCCAGAGAACTCCATTGTCAGTGTACTGATCATCAGTCTGAATGTCTGGAGAGGTGCATGCGCTCTCCCTATAAACATTCAGATTTGCAACTCCAAAGCTTGCATCCCCACTGCTACATGCAAGGCTGGAGAAGCAAAGAGCCCCCGGTCTTGCATGGTCTATTGGAGATGCATGCTGGCAACACTGGCATAACAGTGGCCCCTGCAGCCCTTGCAGTGCGGGGAGCCCCGCTAGCACATGTCCCGGGAGGGGGCCCCACTTGGAGAGAAAAAATGAAAACCAATACTGTTTACATTTTTTTTTCTTTACATGTTTCTTTTTTAATTCACTCATTCAGTAGCATAAATAATTCCTTTATGAAGGCAGAGCGACTACTGTTCTTTTTGAAGTCGGAGGGATCCCCCACCCCATGATATGGAAGACCCCAGTCTGGAGGCCTCCATGTTATGGGGTGGGGGCAGCCCTATGACTTCAAAAATAAATAGTTTATTTTTTAAGTCACTCTGCCTTCATAAATACATTATTTCTGTGTTGGTTCGGTCCTTAATGGAAACAATTTCTTTATGAAGTCAGAGTGACTTCAAAGAGAAACAATTTCTTTTTGAAGTAATAGGGCTCCCCTCAACCCCATGACATGTGCTTGTGTGAGTGCATTTTGAAAGGGTGTGCACTTAAATGTGTAGGTGGCTGCCTGTGTGAGTGTATGGTGGAAAGGTGCACACACATGTATGGGTGACTGGGTGTGCGTGTGTGCGTGAACGGTGAAAGGGTGCACACAAATGTATGGGTGGCTATCTGGGTGTGCCTGCATGATGAAAGGGTGCACACTTACATGTATAGGTGGCTGCCTGTGTGAGTGCATGGTGAAAGGGTGCCCACTTAAATTTATGGGTGGGTGCCTGGTGTGTGTGCCTCTATGGTGAAAAGGTGCACACTTAAATGCACGGGTGGCAGCATGGTCAAAGGGTGTACACTTAAATGTATGGATGGCTGCATGGGCGTGCCTGCATGGTGAAAGACTGCAGACTTAAGTGTATGGATGGCTGGGTGTGCGTGTATGTATATGGTGAATGGTGTGTTTGCTTTTTTCTCAGGGGAACAACAAAACCTACATTTCGAGGGGCTAATCCTTCAAATGTTGGGATAGGTGCTAACTTCACGGGTGGTGGGAGATGAGCAGACTTGGGGGCATCTAACTTCTTTACGCATTTTAATGAGTCTAGTCTAGTGCAGCTTCAATGTTACAAGCAGTTAACCCTCTCCTTTACGTCTGAAAGCACCCACTTATGGACTGCTGCGAGAATAAGCAGACTCCTGTTCCCATCACTCCACTGGCATGCAAGTACAAAACCCACATCACGATTTAAATTGCCAAATAAATATGTCATTTGAATGCAGGTACTAACAGTGAAATGCTTTAAGTTAGTAACTGCTGGGCCCCTGTTAACAGAGAAACCCAGGTGCCGTTTATCAACTCTGTCGTGTTCTGTCTGGCAAGTGCTGTGAAGGTCAGTCAGGTTGATTCAACATTGCCCAATATTTTGGGGGGGGGGTGCTGAAGCCTAGTTAACTCAATTGTGTTACGCCACTACTTGTGTTTAATGCCTTGATTACTCATTGGTAATTGTCATTACTCATAGTCCTATTGTTCCTCGTCCCTGTACTTGTGTATGAGGCAGTACTTGTGTATGAGGCTCTCTGCCTCATATACAAGTACTGGGATGAGCTAGAGGTAAATGGAGGTAATGCCTGACCTAGCTACCTGTAATCTTCATTACTCCTAATCCCACTCTTCCTCATCCCAATACTTACCTATGAGGCAAGGAGCCTCATACGTAAGCTCTGGGACAAGGAAGAGGGACGCCAAGGTAATTCTGGGCCAAGGAGCTGATTTTGGAGGTTTGGGTAGGGGTTGGGAGGGAGAGGGGATGTGTGAGGGCAGGATTGTGCGATAAATCATAATGGTTGTCTATTTCCAGGCTAAGCAGGCATGATATGTGGAATTAGTGGCTAGAGAGGCATTTTGATGCAGCCAGTCTAGTCATTCCTCAGTTTGCTATGACTTATTTTTAACTGCGCATTTCTGATAAAGCAGTTCTGTTAAGTGTAATTACCTGGCTAGACGGGCATTTGGGTGCTGCCATTCTAGTCATTTCTTACTGCGGCATTGTATATTTTCTGGGCATCTGTGATAAAATGATATGATATGATATGATACAAGTCATTTATAACACGCCTGTACACAAGTGTTTCTAGGCGTGACAAAACAATGGAGGGAAGATTGAGGGAGGACAAGACAAACAATCTTACTAGGCCTTATGTCATTCAGATCGTACAAATTTGAGAATGAGAAATGCAAGGGGAAAGGGAGGGGGAAGTGCAAGGAAGAGCGGAGGAGGGAACAGGGCAGTAATGCTCTGAGTAAATGCAGCCAGGGCAGCGCGGCTCTGGGTAGTGCAAGAAGAACAAGGGACTGTAGGGTTACAGTTACAGCCCATAAGTGCATGGTATGCCCGGAGGCAGTGCAAGGGTGACTGATCCAGAAAGAGCCTGGACTCAGTGAGACTCTGAGGGTAGCCAAGCAACCAGTTGATACAGCAGACAGGTAGGTCAGCAGGGGAGGGAAGAGAGAGAAGGCAGAGGAGAAGAGGAACGTTTTGAGCTGCTTCTGGAACTTCAGGTGGTCTGCTCAAGTTTGAGAGAGGCAGGGAGGCCATTCCAGAGGGAGGCACCTGCAAAAGGGGGGGATCTACCCCGACACTCTGCCTGGAGAAGCGTCTAACCCTCAGAGAGTTGGAGGTGCTGTGGAAGGGCTCGAGAAGGAAGGTATTTTGGAAGAGAGCGTTGGATGTAGTGTGGGCCCGACCCCAGAAAGTCTTGGGGATAATGCAAAGGGGTTTGAACTTGATCCTTGCAGCCACCGGGAGCCAGTGGAGAGATTTCAGGGCTGGAGATATACGATCTCTGGGCTTGAGGCCAAGTATGAATCTTGCAGTCCTGTTCTGGATTAGTTGCAGAGGGCGGACAGTAGAGGAAGGCAGAATGAGAAAGAGGTTGTTGCAGTAGTCCAGACTCGAGAGAAACAGGGCTCTGGAGACAGTGAGCTTCTGGGGGAAAGTGAGAAAGGGAAAAGTCCCTTTGAGGAGGAGCAGCTGGTAGTGGGACTTCTTGTCGATGTCCGAGATGTGAGGAGAGAAAGAGAGAGTGAAGTCGAAGATGACACAAGGGCTTTTTGCCTTGCAGGAAGGCGAAGGAAGAGGGCCCAAGGTGGGTGGCCAGAGTAAGAGAGGGAAAGCATGGGTAGGGGTCCCAATGTGAAAGATCTCCGTCTTACTGGCATTAAGGCAAAGATTGTCAGAGGCGCACCAATCCTGAATCACGGATAGACATTCAGGAATGAGTGAGAGAGGAGAGGAGCCTGAAGGAAAGCTGTGTCATCCTCATAACACTGAAAGTTAGAGGAGAAGGTAGAGATCAGGTGGGCCAAAGGGACCAAGTAGAGGTTGAAAAACCAGGGTGAGAGGATAGAGCCCTGGGGAACGTCACAGGAAGAGAGAAAGAGGTGACGGAGAGAAAGGGACCAAGTTGGGCCTGGGAGGGGAAGTCCAAGAGGAAGGAGGTAAGCCACCCCAGGGCCTGATCTGTGATGCCCAGGTTCTCGCATAGTCAATTCATCAGGATGGCTTGGTTGACTGTGTTGAAAGTAGAGGAAAGATCAAGGAGGATTAGGATAGAAGGAATGCTGGAATCAAGGTTAGAGAGCAGATTTTCACGGGTGTTCAGTGGAGCAATTTCCTTGCCTCTGGCAGCTCTGAAGCCAGACTTATGGTCATGGAGACAACCAAGAGATGGCCAGCTTTTCCAAGAGTTTGCCCAGGAAAGAGGTGATGGAGATTAGGCGATAGTTTGCCAGGCAGGTAGGATCGGAAGACGGCTTCTTGAGGAGTGGGTGCACAAGGGTGTGCTTAAGGGTAGAGCAAAATGTTACAGTGGCGAAAGAGTGATTAGAGAAATTGGTCAAGCCTGGAGTGAGGCTGTCAGTATGGTCCTTGATGGTTCTGGAGGAGCAGGGGAGCACCTGTTTGGATGGCACTTTCATAGATCGGACTTGTCTAGAAGCCTTATCAGGTGTTGTCAGAGAGAAAGAGGGGAAAGGAGGAGACATAGAGATGGCCAAAGGGGGGCCAACAGAGAAAGAGGAAGATGAAGAGGAGATAGAGGACAGGTTGTCCTGCATTTTAGCTGAGAAGTGAGAGGCCAGAGCCATACAGAGGGCCCGGGAGGGAACAGAAGAGGTAGAGACTGCAACAGGATTTACCAGTTCCTTGCAGATTTTAAAGAGTTTGGCCGTGTTGTAAGAGGCTGCAGAGACCCGGGCTTGAATGTGTGCTCTCTTCTTGATGAATGTTATTGCTTCAACTGGCATTTTGGTGCACCAAGTCTAGGTATGTCTAAATGTGGCCTGGCATGCTTTACTGTAATGTTATTACGTGTCTACACTGGTCTACATTGTGCAGCCAGTGAGACATGTTTTCAATGGGGCATGGCAAAGCATAAATGTTCCTGTGCACTGTTGGTGACTTGCATGTATTGGATTGGTGTTACCCTACGAAAATTGCAAACACTCTGAGTTTTTAGACAATTTGTCTCAGAAAGTGTGCTGTATGTTGCATTAAAACAAATATTTATATATTTCTCCTAGTACAGTGTGCGGCTTACTCCTTCAGCAGCACGTTTGTGCATATTGTGCAAGCGTGATAATCTAGGTCAGCCCAGAATGTGGCACAACCCGTGATTTGTTGCAGAGTTGGGAGTGGGCCTCAGCATGGCTCTCAGGGGCCCCCACATTTTGTGTTACGCCACTTGCTGGGTTACTAAACCGTTAAAGGGAAACCCCATTTCTCTTCGACAGTTGGGGTCAGCCAAGGAGCACTCCCTTAGCTGTAGCAAGTAGCTGAGGAAGAGCTCAATGTTTCCACTGGGATGGTGCAGCTCCTCCATGATGCGCTAGGGTATTGGTTGGAGACCATAGCACATTATCGACGAGCTAACCTTGATGGTGGTATGCACTAATGAATGACTTAATTGAATATGTTAATTGGCATATAACATTCGTGTGTGTTGTCAATGAGTCATGTGTTATTGTGTGACTAGAGGCTGCGAAATGTGCATACATCACAAGATAGATAAGAGGGCAAATCATAGGGGTCAACTTGCGCCGACCTATGACCCTCCATCTCCAGGAGACGACTCCTCAATTTCATATACCGACCATGATCCCACCTACACATGATCCCATTCCTAGTCGCCACCACTTGGACCAATGCAGGACAGACTTCCTTTGTATGCGCCTCCACATTAATAGTGAAATCTATCATCAAATGGTCACCTGTGGAACGATTGTGTGTGTGCATCTGATGAGCACAAAACTTCAAATGCGATGAAAAAGAAAATCAATCCATGAGGATTTATTGCCCCTGTGCCACATAAATCCCCACCTGAACTATCAGAGGGGGCATTAAGTGGTTGGAACTCCCAACTGGTCATGGAAGGGTCCCAACATAGATCTCATACAAGAGTATTGGGGAAATAGGATCGAATAGAGAGTGCATTATAATGATTGTGCCCCTCAGCACAGTTAGCGTTACAATCTCTCCCCATGATGTTAGCATGTGGGTGACCATCAACATGCCCTTTCTCCAAAAGATGATTCAAAATAGAATGGAAGAACTCAATAGAATGTGTGGTGGGATTCCAATACATGTTGATCAACAGAAGTTCAGTCTCAGTATCAGGAAAGCTCATGCATACTGCTAAAATGCCACCAGAAGCAAAGCAGATATCTGAGTTCATCTTTAAATTGGTATCAATGGCAATGGCCGGGCCCCTACTAGGACAACCCATGCCTGGCCTAGTGGCCGGTACAGTAAAAGTCACATACGCAATCAAATCAAAGGTGGTAGTAGACATGGTCTCCTGAAACAACAAGATGTTATAGTTGCGTAAATGACTTGTACCATGCCACATTCTTCCGAGATTCAGAAAACCATATGTGTTCCAGGATAGCACCCTTAGCAAAGTTGTGTTATGGTTGAATCAAACCCTGGATCAGGTTTGCAAAGGTTTTCAATTCTGGCTCTAACCAAGACCAGTCCTGAGCATCTCGCAGCACTGAAGCCAAGGGGGCCTTCAGTGTTACACAAGGTAGAGACACACTCGGCTTATCTACCACCTCAATGGGTTTACACAGAGAAAATAACAAGAATGATTTGGCCTCCTGCTGACTTCTGATTTGAGATAGATTATAACCCAAGGAAAATGAAATGGCCTTCTGACCTCAAACCAGATTTGCCACAATCTCTGAGTGAAAATACGACACCATGTGGTTGTGCTATATGATTGTGTGGGAATGTGGCTATGGTTGATGTGTAGAATGTGATCTTGTTAGTAGTGTTGTACTCCCATTTTATTGAGCACAGACTTTTCAATTCTGCAACATCATCATAGGATTGGTTTTTGCAGCCAGATATTGGCCATTTCCTTGGTGTGGACTGTTATCTGTATGCTAAATCAATTATACAGAAGTGGGATAATAGTTATGGCTTCAGGTAGAGCACTATTGGAGGACATTGTGTGTTCCATATAATGCATGGGGTCATTGAGTGATTCTGTTGGATATTTGATGTTGAATTGGGGTGGGGCAGCAGTTGAGAAAAGGGTGAAGACTTCTTATTTGCGTCTGCTATAAGGGAATCTAATAAAGGCAGAATGATGATAAATGGTGGGATTCGGTTGCAATTGGTTACTGGGTCATGTATGAAGAATGTGGAATAGAATGGCTGCATTTTAGTGGGATTCAAAAGGGTTGGTGGCAATCAGTTGAAAGATGAAATTACTTGAAGATATGGTTGTGGGAGTGCCTTATGTTGAGGTCAGGACCAGTAGTGAACTACATGAACTTGACTGGTTGAAGGAGATTAAAAAAGAGCTTCTTTTATCTGCATGGTGAAATTGTCACCTAGAACTTTTTTGTGTCTCAATTAACGTTTTTCTGTCAGTGGTTAAAAGCTTCTTTAATAAGTTTGGTGCCTTCATTTTAGAACTTAGGGTTTATTCATAGTGGTCTGTAGATCCGAAGGAAGGTGTCTGTGACAAAATGACTTCTGCTCTGCAGGACCGCAAGGATGCGTAGTGCCTACTCAGCCCCCATACCTCTACAAACCAACAATCATCCCAATCATAAAGGTAAACATGGCATTACTAAGAGATACAGCTTATTCACCTTTTGTGATAACATTGGCTGAGGGAAGGTTATACTCTCAGAAAGGATGTCAATGTGATCCGGTAGCAACCCAAACAGCAATGTATGACAGTTCCAAGATAAAATAATGTTCAATCAAAGTTCTATAATAATATAAATACTTTAAAAAACAAATAAATAAACATTGTACAATACATTTAACAAACTATAAATACCCACCCCCAATAAAAAAGACAGAAATGCAGAACAAGACTGTAGATGCACTCTGCATACATATTTAGGGGAAAAAAGGCAAGATATGCAACAATGATTCAAAAAGGATATGTTGTTGAAGAAAAATGTGCAACAAAGCTGGCTTACTGGTCTCTATCGTCCCAAAAGTGGACAAACGGGACACGGCCTCTCAAAGTACCTTATTACAATCTTCGGTGGTTCAATGGCATCAAACAAGTCTTCAAGCTGTACTGTGGTGCTGATTGAATCACATTCAGGTGTAGAGGGTCGTGCAGGTTCAAGTGGCGAGCTGCCATCTAGTTGGAGCTTGGTGCCGTTGGAGTGCAGCATTTGTATCTGCAGTTCGGATGGCTGACCAGGATGGGTACAAGTATAGGGTTGGTTTGAGACATTGGTAACTACTGGTTGTGGTCAATGAGTGATGTGATGCTCCAGTGGTTCAATTTGAGGTCCATACTGGAATGAAGCAATAGTTGTGGTAATATTCAAAAAGGGAGATAAAACAGATCCTGTAAACTACTGCCCAATCTCCCTTTTGGATGCTTCGTATAAGATCTTCTCGAGATTCTTGTTGCAGTCATTAGAACTTTGAGCGGAGAATTGTGGTAAAGTGGACATTAACCAATCAGATTTCAGAAGGGGTACAAGCACAGCCCTTAATGGCTTTTTGATCCGGCTTTTGTCTAAACAAGGGCGGAATCCAAAGTGTACTCTGTATGTCGCATTTCTGGATGTCACAAAGGCATTTGATTGCATAGATCGCAATCGCCTTTGGAAGATGGCAAGGGATTGGGGTTGTCCTGAATACTTGGTTAATATCCTGGAGTAGCTCCGCGCAGATATTCGTCTAAAAGTCAGGTTGGATCAAAGGGGGATTTTCACTGAATGGATCTATGTGACACGTGGCCTTCAGCAGGGCTGTGTACTTGCACCTTTCCTATTTAATTTGTATATTTTTGGACTAGGTGCTACTTTGGGATTTATTATTGCTAATCCACCCAAACTGGGGTCCCTTAAATTACAGTATCTTTTATATGCAGATAATTTGGTCCTCTTAGATTACACCGCAGTGGGCCTGCAAAGATCCCTGATTATACTTAACTTAAGGACCTTGGCTTATATACATTAACATCCCTAAATCTAAGGTCTTGGTTATGATTAGGTGTAAGCCTTTGTCCGGGAGAACTAATTTTTGTTGGTATATGGATGGCAAAAGAATGGAGGTGGTGTCTGAATTTAAATACTTGGGCATACTGTTCAAAGACAAGGCATCAGTGGGCTTGGTTAACCAGGCTCTGGAATTAAAGGCTATTGCAGCGGCATCCCAACTCAGAGTGTTTGATACAAAGTATGGTCTGTTTCCAGTAGCCCCAGTGATTAACATTTCTAAACAAATATTGGTGCCCAGGTTGATTTATGAGGCTGAGGTAGGGGAGGAGAACATGCTGTGGTTAAAAGTAGAGGCAACTACCTGGAAGCGTGCTCTCTCTCTCCCTCAGAGCCTTCCGCTAGCCGCGTTGCAGCACATTCTGGGTTTGGTTTCACTGGAGGCTATGATCTCTTGGCATAGAGCGCAGGTGCTAAGAGGTATTTTACTTCCGCTGGAAATATATTTGAACACATAAACATCTCTGTAATACAAGGTGACTGTGCTAGTTTAACTCAGTGGATTAACAGGTCTGTTAAAGTTCTTGAAATTAATGATGTATCATTGGGTGGTTTGGAATATACTCAACTGAAGGTTAAAAAGAAAATCTATGAAAGCGATTGGATTGTTAATAGCTCTTGTTTGGAAACATACAAAATCTTTGAACATTTTGTGTACAATATAAAATCTTATAATTTAGTACAAAACTGCTTGACTAGACATCCTGATAAGAAATGTAGGGACTTTTGGCTACTCCTGGAGCCAAATCTCTTTCCAACAAAAGACGTGTTGGGAGCGTGGAACAAGTTCGCACTTTTTGCTATTGTATGATGTCAAAGGAAACTTTAAAACATGTGATTATAGACTGCACTGCACTTTCTGCCCATCAGGTAGTAATGTTCAAAACTATATTTTAGAAAAAGGCCTGTTTTTACTCTGGATCACTTGTGGTGGTCTCTGCTCAGAACCTAGTGAGCAACTTGTGATTAATGTGATGAATTTTGTAAAAGATCTGTTTTAAGCAACTTAGTGAGTATTTGGTAAATTAAATTATGAAATCTTTAAATGAAATTGTAACTGGTATTTTAAGAGTTTGTTTAAGTATATAATTGCTTGAAATAATGTTTACATTTTTTGCTGATGGATGTGTGTAATGCTTTACTGGATAAAGCAATGTAACACAATACAAAATGTAGAATGCCCCTGACTAGGTGGAGCTGAAAGTTGGACTTCTTGGCAAGGTTTGTGATGTGTGCAGAGACAGAGAGAGAGAGGAGTCAAAGATCATCCCAAGGTTTTTTGCCTCACTAGTGGGTGAGGGGAAGGGACCCAAGGAGGCTGGCCAGAGAGTAGGGGAGAAAAAAGGAGCAGGCATTCCGATGAGAGGGATCTCTGTCTTACTGGCATTAAAGCAGAGATCCTTGGCAGAGCACCAAGACTGAATAGAAGTCAGGCAGCCAGGTATGAGAGAAGAGGGGGAGGAGGCAGAGAATGACAGCTTGAATGAGAGTTGTGTGTCATCTACATAACACTGGAAATGAGGGGAGAAGGTGTAGATAAAGTGAACCAGAGGGGCCAGATAGATGTTGAAGAGCCATGGCAATAGGATAAAGTCCTGAGGGATGCCACAGGTAGAGAGTGAGGTGAAGGAGAGAAAAGGGCCCATGTGCACTTGGGAGGGTCTGCTAGAAGGAAGGAGGTCAGCCATGCCTGTGCCTGGTCGTGATGCCTAGGGAATCATGGAGATGGTTTATGGGGGTGGAGTAGTTGACTGTGTCAAAGGCAAAAGAAAGATTGAGGATGGTCAGAACAGAGGGAGAGTTTGAGACCAGGTTAGAGAGCAGGTCTTCACAGGTGTTCAGGAGAGCAGTTTGCATGCTTTTGGATGCCCTGAAACTGGACTGGTGGTCATTGAGGCAGACAGCCATTTCGGTGTGTATGGTCAGTTGGGGATGACCAGCTTCTCCATGAGTTTTCCCAAAAAAGGGGTGATGGAGATAGGGCGATAGTTAGCTTGGCAAGAAGGGCCATCAGACAGCTTTTTTAGGAGAGGGTTTAGCAGAGTTATTGAAGGGTTGTGGGTAGGAGCCAGTGGCAAGGGAATGGTTGCAGATGTCCGCCAAGGCTGGGGCAAGAGAGGCGATGTTGTCCATGAAGGTTCTGGAGGAGCAGAGGAGCACCTGTTTAGAGGAGACTTTCATAGAGCAGACAACTCTAGAGATCTCATCTGGTGCACCGGGAGAGATGGAGCAGAGTATGGGGGTAGCAGGGCCAAAGGAGGCATGAGAAGGGGGGTTGTGGGGGAGCAGGTGAGAGAGGACAGGATGAATCAAATTCAATATTTTCTCAAATCAAAATCCATCCTTGGTAAGAGACAATCAGGGTTCCGCAAAGACCATGGCACAAAAACTGCGCTCTTAGACCTTAAAATCCAAAAAACAGATATTATGGACAAAGTAAGCTTGGACCTCTCGGCTGCCTTTAATGAGATTCTCACCTCGCATCTCACGCACGCAGCACAATTCTCCAATGAGGCCTCCTCGTGGATCACATCGTTCTTAAAAGGAAGAGCCATGAAGGTTTTCTCCAACCAGGCGAGTGCAGCTCCTACCACCATCCACTGCTGAGTCCCACAGGGCTCATGCAATGCTCCCACCCTCTACAATTTGTTCACAAAGCTGCTTTTCGACAAATTGGATTCACTCAGTATAGTTTACACCAATTACACTGATGATACGCAGGTTCTCCTGCCTCTCACAGGCTCATATGACCAAGACGCTGCTGTTGTGTAGTAGGGAAAATACAAGGCACTGATAGCAGCAAGTATAATGTTGAATGTAGAACGTGGAACAAAGGTGGAAATTCCAGATGTAGAATGGTGAGGGAAAAGGAGTCAGTTATCCTAGAGCAATAAAGAAGATAAGATGACATAATCCAGTGTCTGAAGTATTCATCATTTATAAATGTAACCACAGCTATAAGCACAACAGTTGGCAACGACCGGGAACAGAATTCATGAAGATAGGAACAATATGGACAAAGAAAACAAGGAACAATAACCACGGATGAACGAGGATCTGAACGGGTGAGACATATCATATGGCATAAAGATAACACAACTAGAGACAGAAAATTGGTGCGATAAGGTTAAGTTATAATATTTGCCGAAGTGCGAAAAGTGGGAAAAGAAACACTCGCTCAAGCATTTTTGTTTAATAAAAGAGAACGCGCTTCATGAACCGGCAGCAGCACGAGGGGCTGCAGGCAGTGATGAGCGCATGAAAGAGAAAGGGACCTAAGTACGTAGTGTTTACGTACAGTGCCACCATTTCAGGAAGCAGTAACACAGTACTTTTAAAAAAATTGAACCTGTAAATTTGAGAATGCGTGACTCCATTTTGAAACTGTTCTCCAAGAAACTGCGAGATTTGTCAGCATTGGCTTCAGTTACAAACAGAGCGTGAAGGCAAAAGCATAAGCATTGGCTACAGTTACAAACAGAGCGTTAAGGCAAAAGCATTGCCTTGGGTGCCGACGCAACGTAGCGCCATAGATATAAACACGAGTGAATGCGAAATTGACAACACAACGTGACTACTTGAAACAAACGTGTCTAAAGGAATCAAATAAAACAACAGGGGCACAGTTAAACGGAACAAACAAATAAACACAACAAGATCTTAAGGAACACATATAGCAGTGTATTAAAAAAAATGGTGCATTGAAAGCAAACTTAAGAGAGCAAACTCAAGTGCAAACTCAAAAGAATATATATATATATATATTTTTCTTCTATCTTAAATATAACAAGACAGACTTACAGAGTTAAGTTCTCAAAGACAAAGTAAAATTGTGTAAAGCAAAGAATTACATATAAACAAACAAACATGTCAACGGAGAATGCTAATGCAAGTGAAGATATGAACATACAACAGCAAGGCACTTCTGGAACGCTGTTGTCAGCAAATTCACTGAATTATTTACGCAGACCGAACCCCTTTAGTTTGGAACCGCAGGAAAACCAAGGACAAAGTTGGCAAGATTGGATTGATGAGTTCGAGGAATTCTTGAGGGCAGTAGGGGATCAAAATGCACCAAACAAACGGGATATATTTACAAATTTGGTGGGAAAGGAAATAAAAAGCATCATTAAAACAATACCACCAGAGGAGAGAGAAACATATCAGTTACTGATAGCAGCGATCAAAGTACAGAATGGCAAAGAAGGTACCCCAATATGGCATCACCTAGAGCAATGTGTAAAAATGTGGGGGAAAGACGGTGTTATAGATGTGGGTTTGAATTTCCTCACAAAGGGACATGTCCTGCCATGGGTCAAGTATGCTTGCGGTGCGGGCAAGAAAATTATTTCCAAACAATATGTCGAGAAAGGATGTCAATGCCTACAAACCTTTGCAATGCCCAAGTGGTATCAGGTAGAGTATATGATGGTCAAAGAAATTCTGGAGGACGGATGTACACAGAGAGAGAAATAATGAGACCTCAGGCAAGAGTGAACCAACAAAAGGCTCAACCAGGATTTGTTAGGGCTATGGACAACTTGCGGATTGAGCCCATAGTCCCAAATGACCAAGGGTTAGAGCAAGATGTAATGTCTCACCAAAAGCAAAATCAAGGAGAAATGTGATATGAAGATTGTGAAGAAGGAGAACTGACAATGGAACAATATCAGGAATATGATAGGTACAGCAAAGAATATGAAAGGTTAATATATGATACTTCTCTTGGTAATACGGCCATAAAGGTAACGGTAAACTTAGGCAGACATGAAATACCATTTTTGGTAGACACTGGAGCAACAGTGAATGTCATGAGTGAAGAAGCATATGAGAAAGTCGCTAATAAATATCTACTACAATCTTCAAGAGCAGACATTTTTCAGTGGGGAGCAGAAAAACCGCTACTAAATAAAGGACAATTCAGATGTGATCTGATCCATGAAGGACTGTGCATGACAACTAACATACATGTCATAAAAAGTCCTGTCATGGGTAGATGCCTGATCAGTTGTAAAACAGCCACGGAACTAAGACTTATTGATGTAAAATACAGAGAGTCAGAAATGATACAGGGTGTTCGTCAAAGGGTCTTAGCATCAGATTCATGTCAATGAAAGCACTGGATTTGGAAGGGCTAAAAGAAAAGTTTCTGAATCTATTTAAAGGAGTTGGGAAGCTAAAGAATAATACAATACATCTACACATTGATAAGTCGGTTCAACCTGTTCCTCAGCACCCGAGGCGTATAGGATTCCATTTACAGGCAAGAGTGTCACAAGAATTAAAGTAGTCAAGAGACAATGACATCATTGAGAAGGTTGAGAATGGCCCGACTCCTTGGGTATCGCCATTGGTAGTAGTGCCCAAAGCAGATGTGCATCTTCGTCTATGTGTAGACATGAGGATTTCCAATACGGCTATTCTGAGGGAAAGACACCCCAGACCTAACATTGAGGACATGATAATACGTTTAAATCAAGCTAACAGATTCACCAAGTTGGATTTAAATCAAGTATATCACCAATTAATGATTAATCCAGAGGCCCGGCCCATAACTACTTTCAGCACACATGAAGGTTTATTTAGATAGAAACGGCTCAGCTTTGGCATCTTGTCTGCTGCAGAGATATTTCAGGAAGCAGTAAGGAAAGTAATAGCGCCAGTAAAGAACACATTTAATTACAGTGATGATATTCTAATATATGGTGCTAATCGGGATCAACATGACAAGGCTCTTGAACAAGTATGTGTGTTATTACAGGAAAATGGGCTGACATTAAATGGACAAAAATGTGATATAAACAAGAGAAGTCTGACATTTTTTGGACATATATTTTCGGAAAATAGAATGAGAGCAGATCCAGAGAAGGTGAAGGGTATCTTGGATCTTGAAGCTCCGAAGAATATATCGGAGCTAAGATTATTCTTGGGCATGGCTGGCTATTGCGCTAGATACCTGCCGAACTATGCAACTATTACCGACTCATCGAGGAAACTTCTGAAAAAGGTTGTAGCATTTGTGTGGGATGAAAACTGTGAGAGGAGTTTCAAGAAAATAAAGGAGGAACTAGTCAGTGATCGGAGGCTGGCGTATTTTAATCCTCAATTTGAAACTGAATTTGTGGTGGACGCTAGCACAGTAGGGTTAGGGGCTATTCTGGCGCAGATAGATCCAACGGTGCATGAAGATAAGAGACATATTGCTGCATATGCCAGCAGCGCATTAAGTAATATTGAACAAGCATTCTCTCAGGCTGAGAGAGAAAGTTTGGCGGCTGTATGGGCATGTGAAAAGTTTAATCATTTTATAATAGGGAAGCCCTTTACTCTGGTAACGGATCATCAAGCACTTCTTTCGTTATTTCGAAATCCTAGAGTCAAAGTTCCTCCTAGGATTGAAAGTTGGGGCATAAGATTGCAGGATTATGATTATAGAATTGTTCATGAGCCTGGGAAGGAAGCACATCCAGCAGATTATCTGTCAAGACATTCTGCGGGTGTGGCAGAAACTGAAATGCAGAGAAAAGCAGAAGAATATATATCATACCTGTCTTTTAATGCATTACCGCCAGCAATAACAGTGGACATGTTTAAGGAAAAGAGCGGTTAAGCTTACTAGAGAAGGAAAATGGCACTCCCTCAACTCAGAAAAGGGGGTAGAAGAAGGTGACATGAAGATCTTCAGAAGCTAGCGAGAATGAGCAGTGAACTGTCAGCAACAGAGGGAGTAGTGCTTCTCAGGTAGCAGGTTGGTAGCTCCGTAAAGTTTAAGAAAGATCCTGGTGATGCTAGCTCATGAAGGTCACAGAGTTGTTGTAAATACTAACAGGATTCTGAGGATTCAAGTATGGTTTCCATCTATGGTTGTAATTGTGGAAGACATTTTGCAAAATTGCTTTCCGTATCTGGTGGTGGCGTCAAATAGCTGTGCAGCTCCTCTTCACTTGGTGCCACTTCCAGATGGTCCATGGAACCGTGTAGCTGTTGATTTCTTTGGACCTTTGGATGAAGGAGGATACTTACTGGTGGTCATAGATGAGTATTCAAGATTTCATCTTGTGAAGCATGTAAAGTCTACGGCATTTTATCATGTGGTAGTGGTGCTTGATGAGTTATTCAGTGAGTGGGGAGTTCCAAAGGTGGTAAAGACAGACAATGGACCACCATTTCAAGGTCATGAGTTTAACAAGTTTGCATTACATCTAGGTTTTAAACATCAGAAGATAACACGCTTGTGGCCTCAAGAAAACGAGATGGTCGAAAGATTTATGAGTACTTTAAAACGGACTCGACAAAAAGCTGTTGTGGACAACTTATCAATGCCACAGGCTATTTTTCAGATGTTAAGAAGTTATCGTAATACTCCTCATGAGATGACTGGGCACTGTCCTTCAGAGTTAATGATCAAGTAAAAACCTCGGACAAGGCTATCCTGTGTGGAAGATTACACAGCTGCAGAAGACCATGAAATTAGAGAGTGAGATAAAGTGAGAATGTTTAAAATCAAAGAGTTGACAGATCGCAAAAGGAAAGCAGAAGACAGTAATTTACACATGGGAGATTCGGTGCTGGTTCGACAGAATCAGCGCAAGAAGTTGGATACTAAATACTGGCCTGTTCCACTAAAGGTTAAAGATGTCAAAAGACCCATGGTCACTGCTGAAGCGGGTGATTGTAAAGTAACCAGGAATGTATCCTTTTTTTAAAAGTTGTGCCATGATACCTGTCGGAAAGGGGATTGTGAGAAGGGTGGAGCGGGTGATTTAAATGGCGATTCACATGACTCTGATGACTTTGACATTGATTTAACTTTACTGGATGATTTATCTGATTCTAACAGAGAATTACCCTTAATGGATGAAGAGATGTTGACTCTGAAATGTGCTGTGAGCAGGGGCTAGGGTCTGGTGGTCAGGGGAGTAGTGTTGATCCAGTTGTTTGTCCATCTGGGGATAATGTTATAGGTCATGATTTTGCTGAGGGAACATTGCTGTGCCGTCCTCATAGAGAAGTTTGCAAGCCATCTCGTTTAATTGAACAAATGTAAATATGGTAAGATAAAGGTGTTTAAGTGGATTTCAATATAATTTAGATGATAAGTAGGGGGGTGTTGTGTAGTAGGGATAATACAAGGCACTGATAGCAGCATGTGTAATGTGGAATGTAGAACGTGGAACAAAGGTGGAAATTGAAGATGTAGAATGGTGAGGGAAAAGGAGTCAGTTATTCTAGAGCAATAAAGAAGATAAGATGACAGAATCCAGTGACTGAAGTATTCATCATTTATAAATGTAATCACAGCTATAAGTACAACAGCTGCAGCCCTACATCTCATCTATAGCACTATCCAGGAATGGATGGCGGCAAACGGGTTATGTCTTAATGGAGACAAAACTGAGATCATCATTATTGGCCCCAAAGAAACACTTGCTAAATTTGATCACAAATACTGTAACTTGACCATCGACAACTCCCTCATCCCTGTCTCCTCCTCAATAAAGACACTAGATGTCTATTTAGATTCCACTCTATCCATGAGGCGTCAGGTAAGCGCCATTGAGTCGGATTCTGCACACACCACCAAGCTCATAAACGCAGTAAAACCCTTCCTCTCCAATCAGAATAGACTCTCAATAGCTAGAGCCACCATTGGGGCTAAACTTGATTATTGCAATGTCCTCCTAGATGGCACATCCGCAAAAAATCTAAACAGACTCCAAGTCATACAAAATAATGCACTTAGAGCAGCACTGAATGTACCTAAAAGGGACCACATTGCACAAGCCAGGCGAGACACCCACTGGCTCCTCATGAAAGAACGGATCACTTTCAAGACCCTTACCCATACACACATGTTCTTAACACTTACAGCCCGGCCCTACCTATCCGAGACTATCGTCAGAGACACCTCCTCACGCCCTAAAAGAACCTGCCATGCCAAACAATTGTGCATCCCTCCTATCAAAAGAGCCAAAGCAGAGGGTTTGGCTTCGCACACAAAGCACCCAAACTTTGTAACTCCCTTCCCAATACACTCAGAGCTGAGACGTCCATCACAGCTTTCAGGAAAGTTCTGAAAACTACTCTGTTCAACTAACACCGCCACTCTTCTCACTCTCCCCTTCACACCCTTCTCCTCTTGCCTGTTTTCTCCATGTAATTAAAATTGTAGTATGTAACTAAGCATGATGTCTTGTAACAGCACCACAATGCCTTTGGGCTGCTGTGCACTTTGTAAATGTTAATAAATAAATAAATGTCCAGAGTTTTGGAGGAGAAGTGCCGGCCAGTGCAGTGCAGAGGGCCTGTGAGGGAGGAGGATTGGAGGAGATTGCGGTAGGATTGACAAGCTCCTTGCAGATTGTGGGATGTATTTGCCCATGCATCCGAGCCCTACCTCAAAACTGTGCAGTACTGACATGGAAAACATCATGATGGCCAGAGCTTCCCAGAAAATGCCCAGGGAAGTGCATGAAGAATAGGCGGCCACCCATTTTTGCCGATGTTATGGGCACAGAAGGACACTGCCTAAAACCACCATTGGACTACCCACACAGTAGTCTGAAACCATTGGGAGTGGCAATGCTGATTGCCAAAAGCAAACCCATAACTGTTGGGAATTCATTTTCTTAAATCCCAAAAAGGGGTGCAGTACCAGTACTCACCACTATCCAAAAGCCGGCGTTTTAAAACCACCAGATTTTACTTTTTGTAAAACTGAATAAATGAACCCAGAGCATGCCAAAGAAAGACTTACTGAGAGGTGGATCCAATGTAAAGTTATATTCTGAAGTGACTTGAAGGTTTATAACAAGACTGGCTGAGCTGTGGATTTCAGCAGTTTAAGTAAATTTGGACTGAAAGACACTAAAAATCTAAGTGTTTAAATTGACTGAGTGACCTACTTTGAGTGTCACATAGGTTGCAATTGTTTAAATGTCATAGTTTTAAACTTAGAATCAGCATTTTAGCTGCATATGTAAACATTGTCTTGACTTAAACTGGGTAACAAAAAGTGACATTTTATCTGAAACCTGGCTTAAGGAACTGAATTCTGCCTGGCAACTACCCCCCATCAGGAGTGAAACTTGAGTCACAGCTGTGTTCCCAGGCCTATCTGCCTTTTGCTGGCCACACTAAGGATATGCCATCTCTCTGATAATTGAATTAAGGGGAGCCCAACAGAATACAGGAGCTCTGAACAAAGCCCTGTCCTGACCCAGGCAGATGGTTTATTGCAGATGTCGTAAAAGTAGCTTCCTCCTGAAGCAAAGGGGAGGGGCACTGCCTGTGAGAGCAAGCTGGCTTGGCAGAACTGGAAAAACCAGAAATTCAACCTTGTGCTGGAGGAAAACCACACCCCTTTGGGGCCAGAACATAACTCTAAAAAGATGAATAACTCATAGTACGGACTTGTGAAAATTTTATAAATGATACCATAATTCTTGTGATTTTTCTGCCCACATTTTAAGAGGTTTTTAGAACCGGTGGTATGTTCAGGGGAGTTTTAGCGGAAAAGAGGATATTACTCAAAATGTGTGCATGTGAAAAATCTGACACTTCATCAACTAATGTCCATACTCCTTGCGCACATGTGTGTAAATTTGGGGTAATGTCCGGTATTGCAAACCAGTTAAAAAGTGCAAAATATTGCCATTTCTGAATGCAAGCTCCCAGGAAGAGCAGAGTTTGAACAGGGGATACCTCCTGTGATATGTGAGGGGTGCGTGTAATTGTGAAACAATATGTACCTCTGCAAATATGTATTTGGTTCAAATCTAGATTTGTGTGCAAGTTGACAGGAGGAGTGGACTTTCTGCAGGCTGTAAAATGACATCACTCTGACACAACTTAGCTCCCCCAATCAGGGGAGAAATGAAAGCTTGGCCAATGATATGTGGAGAGGGGCTGGCTAGTGATGCTGCTCACACACACCCATTTTCAAAACACATAAAAGCAGACAGACAGGACAGATAGAGACCTTCAAATCCATTTGCAGCTGGAAGCTCTGCCGGGAAAATCCATACTTTACCTCCAGCAACCTTCAGAGACCCAGACCAGACCAGCAGAGTAGAGCTGACCTGTTAGCAGAACCAGAGAGAGCTGACCCAGATCACTGTGAAGTGCAGAGACCAGAGTCCAGTCTAAAACCTGACCAGATCCGTGGTGAGGCCCAGTTAATTCAAGAATATAGTGTGAGTACCTAGCAAACTGTGCAGAACCAATCTCTTAGTTAAAATAATATAATCCAAGCTATTTAATCTAAGTAGAACTGCCTCCTAACTGTCACCTGTCATTTGCAAAGCTGTCACCTGTCATTTTCTAGTTGCAAGCTGCACTTGTCTTTTTGAACTTTAAAATTTCAAATCTGAAAAACGACCTTTATTTAATCGCTCATATCTCCGTGACCGTTTGTGCTAGAGACTTGCAGTAACTTTCATCTGGAAGCTGAGATCCTAGGCTGTTTTAGGACCCCAAACTGATAGTGATAGTCCTTGTACTATATGTATGCCAGACGCATTCGCGAATTTTGCCGCGATTTGCAAATTTCTTCACGTGTAAAACTCTGCTGCTGCTTGCCTTTCAGTTGCCAAAAATTCGTTTAACCTGCTAGTTACACCCTAGATCCTTGCTAAAGTGAGCCTGGACTAATATTAACTTGATTTCACTCACCCTGAACCTCCTAGAGGGAATTAAAAGCATTTTAACATATTTTCACTCCATTGCCAGCACATTTAAAAGCATTTGGGCCTGTGTTTTCAACGTCTGTAGTCTAAGTTGCTGGGTGAACTGAATCACATTTGATTGCATTTCTGAGAACTGTGTGCCTTCCTTCCATTTCCTTGCATAGCATAAAAGGGGGGGGGGGTGAATTGTACAAGAAAGTGATTACATTGTCTTTGCTGAAATTCTATCGAGTTATTTTCTTTACTGCATTTCATTCCACATTGCATCCATTTGAAACCATAAAAGTATTGTTGCTATCTTATCCATTTCATGTCAACTCCTTAGTGATTATCAAGAAGTGTGCTAGTGCCAGATTCTCCGTTGTTAATCTTTATCATATCAGATTAAGTGTGCTATTCAATTATTAATTTATTCTAAAGTGTGATATATATATCTATTGTTTAAACTATCAATTAAACCTTTTAACTTGCAAAACAGAACTACTTCTTGGCTCAGTGGGGTCAGGAGGATTCCAAGAGAGGGGTGTTATATAGGGGTAGTCATCCAGAACGCATGAACTGGACATAAAGATATATCAATAAGGGTTTTCATTCAGTATTCTAGACTAGGCGTTGACTTGGCTGTAGTGCGGATTTGAATCCTCTTACAAATTGGGGGCTCGTGCCGGACGTTTGGATTAGATCTATCACTTGTGCAGATTAATACAGTGTGCCAGCTGACCAGATACACATATCCGGTCGGATCACCACGCTGTGTTACGCTGTAAAGCACTCCTCAAAGGAACGCTCTTAGGAAAAGGTCTGTTTTGCAAAAATAAAATACAAACTTCTGTAAGTCAGGACAGAGACCAATCTCTAGAATGACGACCTTAGTAGACATGAAAATAGCCAGAGAGCACCTCTTACATAAACTATTTGTGAGAGGTGAATGGACTGAACAGGGCCAGGATGCCTGGTTGCAGGCCATCACGCGACAGGTCACTGAAACAGGGTCAGACCTATGGAGAGATCAGGGTCCATTACATGTGGCCCTGAGTGAACTATATATGGCTCCTAAAGCCAAAGATGAACACAATAAGATTGCCAGGATAGCAGCATACCTGTACCTATATATGGGAGACATGCAGGATAAATGCACTGAAAGCCAAGATCTGGCAAATAGGCAACGGATGGCAGTAGAGAAGGCTCGATCTGATCTGGCCTCTTCTGAGCAGAGGCTGCAGAGGAGCCAGGAGTCAGAAAATGATAGTAGGCAATATATCATTAAAATGAAAGAGGATATGGGCATCCTACAACAGGAAAAGGCAGACCAGGATACCAGATTTCTGGCCCTGCAGAAGGAGCACCAAGACAGTTTGGACTCCTTACTGCAGAACCAGAAAAAGTTGGAGCAACAGATCAATTTCAACAGGGCATGCGCGGAGCAGGTAGTCACCCTGCAAAGCCAGCTAGATAGAGAGAAAGAGGAGAGCAATAAACTGATTCTGAAAGACCTGGATACCCAGGCAGAGTTTGATGAGGAGCGCCAAAAAGCTGGTGCCTTTCAACGACAGAGGGACGACCTGGCAGCACAGATGCAGGCTCTCAGTCAGGAAAGAGACACTTTAGGCCAGGAAGTCTGCCACTTAAAAAAGGAAATTGAAGAAAATCACCTGGCCCTCCAGGGGCTGGGTGACCTCCAAAAAGAAAACCAGAACTTGGTAGAGCACACCAGAAGGGTGGAAGATGCTCTGGCAAGAAAGGAGCAGGCCAGTAGGGATGGGACTCAGGAGGTAAACCTCCTGCAGCAAAGACTGGCCCAGTTCTCCAGGACCAACCAGGAAGCACAGAGGGAAAATGAGGCCCTCTGTCAACACAATGATAGGCTCCAACAACAGGTAGCGATGCAGGAGAGACTGATAGAGTCTAGTAAGGCCTTGACTGAGGAACTGAAAGCACAAATGCAGGATCTTGCATTGCAACAGGGAGCAGGGACGGATAGAGATGAGGTCCGCTGGGAAAGAGAGACTCCTGACCATAACCTCAGGAGCCCTAACACCAGGGGCCTTCATCTCTCCCAGTCCCTGGACTCTACCACCCCCATGTCCCCTGGCGCACATGAGCACAGGGCCACAGGGATGGCAGATTACTATCCGGCTAAAAGTATGGGGCTCATAGGCCAGTACCACTCAGGAATGGAGGGGTGGGCATCCGGGTATGGGCACCCAAGTACAGTACAGTTCAGTGGGGAACCCCAGGAGAGTAGGCCCCTTAAGGGCATCCTGAAAACCTCTGCCCAGTTAGGTCAGTGGGGGGGGGTACCCAGCAAATCCTGGCAGCAAGGAGGGATCTGAGGACTCCTCTGAGCACCACAGGAAACAGGAGACCAGGTCCCCACATTCTGCCAGCCATTCCCAGGCTCGCAGAATCCGGGAAAACCTGGAAGAACAGACAGGAACCTCTGGGAGCAGTGCCTCTGAGTCAGAGGATGAATGGACAAGGGTTACCCGAACCAAAAAGGCCAATAAGGCAAAAAGGGCCTTGCTTAAGGACCCCTTAAAGCAGACTAAGGCGATCAGGAGCGTCATCACGCCTTACCATAAGAACGCTAAGTATTCTGTTTGGGAGCACTTAGAGTTGTTTGAGCAAATGATGGAGACTTTCCATTTGAAGGACAGCCAAAGCTGTATTCAATATGTAAAGTGGACCTTCTCCCCGGAATACTCCAGTTTCTTTGCGGGGCTGGAGGACCAAAATCATTTAAGATGGTCCACCTATAAGGCGGCCATCTTGAAACATTTTTCCATTCATAGAAATCCTCAAGAGGCTCGCAAGGCAGCCTACAATTTGCAATGTGGGGAGGATCAGGCCCCACAAGAATTTGTGCAAGAACTGAAACGTGCTTTTGCGCAGACCACCAGAAGGGTGCGCACAGACAGTAGAGAATTCATCAATACATTTTTTCATGCCTTGCCCAAATACATAATGACCCAGCTCGTGAGGGATTTTCACGAGAAAAGATCTTTAGACTGGGTCATTGAACAGGCTACCCGGATCTATGAGGTGCAGAAACCGGTAGATAGCAAAAGTAATGCCCAGAAAAACCCCAAAGCCAACAGCACCCCTGCTGCTGCCAAGGTGGCAGAGGTAAAGGTCACCCCCGTTTTGGATTTGGAGATGGGGGGGCCTAAAAACCTACCTGCACCTAATAATGCTAGGCCCAGGAGGTCCTCGGGCCAGTCACAGACAGGGAGCCAGGGAGGCAGCCCCACAAATGGGGTCCCTCGCTCTCCTGATTATGTAAGCCCCCGTTACAAGGGAAACAGACCCATCCTGGGTTATGTGTGGACTCCTCCAGCCCAAGGGGGGAGATCCAGCCAAGAACCTAACCCAGGGAACTTTCCTCTTAACTTCCCACCGGAGGGCAGAAATTCTCCGAATCCTGGGCAGAACTTTTTCCCCAGGTATCTACCCAATTTCCAGCCCCAAAATCCTCCACCCTTCTTTCCCCAATTCCCTGAGCCCAGACAACCTAATCCGGGAGAGGGGAGGCCAAGGGTGGAGGGGTACCCAAATCTTCCCAACCCGGGGTATTACCAGAGGAGGGACAGCTACCCTTCCCGGGATCAGCCCAGGGGAGAAAACAGGGCCCCGTATCAGCCTGAGCGGGTTTCCCAGTTAGAGCGCCAGGTTCAAAACATGGCGCGGGATCTGGGTCACATACTGAGGGCTCAGCAGAACCCTCAGATGGGCGTGCCGGTGCAGAACGCACCCAACTCTGGACCTGGTGCCCCAGAACAATGACGGGGGCAGCACCCCGATAACTCACCGTTTCCCAGGGAGGAGGCACAAGGGGAAGGGGGGTGTAAAGCCTTGGAGGAAGCTTCCTTCCTCACTTGTAAACAGCCCCTGGAAACCCAGGAACCAGAAACAAAATCTCTTGCCCCTGAAAGTCTGCCTCCTAAGGAGCAGAGGGGGGGTAGGAGAAACAAAAGACCCAAACAGACTCAGTTTGAGGAGGAGGTACAGATATTCCAATTTGAGGGAGAGGGATTCTCAGAGGATCCTGGGAAAAGGATCTTCTCCTTCAGAGAGGGGGGAACTCCTCCCAAAGAAAAATGGGTCCCTAGGGATGCAAATCCAGACTGGGGAGATGTGGAGACTGAGCTACCGCCGCCCACCATCTCATCCCAGAACCAACAGCAAGAAAATCCCCTGGTTCAAATCCATCCTGGTGACTGCCTCCAAAAAGGGGGGGGGCGGCCCGGAACCGGAGCCAGGGGAACCCACAATGGCTCTGATCTCCAGTTGCCAACTCTTTCTTTCAGATTCCCAAGGCTCTCCACAGAATTCTGCCCAAATCTCTTCGCTAGCGATGTCCAAAACCAGAAAGTTAGCCCACCAGTTGTCCAAAAATGTGCATTATCTGTGCCCCCTTGAGGAGAAGGAGGGAAGATACTATGCCCCGGTACAAGTACAGGGGCAGGGTACAATTTTGGCATTGGTGGACACTGGATCTCAAGCTACCCTTCTGTCCAGGAGGGCCTTTGATGAACTGAATGCAGGAAGGGGAGGGAATTACCAAATTCCTCTCACCTCACTTCCTGGACAACTCCAGAACTTTGACGGGAAGGAAATTCCCGTCGAGGGGACGGCAGACTTGGACATTAAAATTGGGCGACACAAGTTGAAACACCCGGTCATAGTTGTGACTCCAGAGGGCACCCCTTGTTTACTGGGGAATGACCTCCTGAGAAGGTTATCCCCCCTAATAGATTGTGTAAACAAGGTCCTCTGGACCCAGACTAGCCGACCAATAAAATTAAAACAGAGTGTCAACCATGTTAGTTTAAACGGCACCTGCCACATGGTTGAACAAAAACCTGACCAAGTAGAATTTCACTTCCAGAATAGCCAAATTCCAGACGTGACAGTAATAGCAGTAGGACAACAGACTGGTGATGGGGGGTCCTCTCTATTTCTGAAAATCAACCTCCCTTCCAGTCTAAAGTGGTACTCCACGCTGGAAGGAAACACCCTGAAATTCTATACTAATCCACAATCAGAAACTCCCACTCCTATAGTACAGAAAGATGTGAAATCAGCTCAGAGCCTGGCTGATATTCAGCAAATTGGAGAGCAGTTGTTCATCCCTGTCCAATTAAATGATGGGAAGGACTCTGTTCTCGCTCGAGTGTGTGTGAACAACGGTAAGAGCTTCATCAGCGAAGCCATGTTCCGCCATCTCCCAAAAGATCCAGCCATTCCCACATTCAAACTGATAGACAAATGGGAAATGGACCTGGAAGCGCCTAATTCCAAACATCTCCTGCCAAGCAGGTGTATGCTCAAAATCTCCATTGGCAACAAGAGCATAGTCCACAATTGTTGGGTCGTGCGAGACGTCCCTGCCGCCTTTTACTTAGGCAGTGACATTCTCAATCGCTTTGCCATTAGTTTGGACCTAATAAACTTCAAAGCTTGGTCCCGATTAGCGGATAATCCCATGGGCTTTGATGATCCAGAAAAAGCATTTAGGTCAGCTCAATTGCTACCTTATGCAGTTGAAATTCAGATCAAATAGGAAGTCACCATCCCAGAAAGGACCCGACAATTCTCCCTGGAAGTGAAAGCTAAAAGAGGACAATATTTGCAAAACCCTGATGCTTACATACATCTAAATGCTTCTCTCCAACAGCAAGGGTTGGGGGTAAACCCAACACCATTAGTCAACATAGAACATGACACCATTCCAATAGAGGTGGATAACAGCGACTTAAAGAGTATTACTCTAGCCGCAGGCACCATTATTGGAATGGCGGTTGATGACCGACATTTCTCCATTGATCTTGGAAATGAACTGTTAGGGCCAATCCCCAAGGACTGCTTTGACAGTGACAGTGATGACAATACAACACCAGACAGGATTTTTACCCGGCATGGGGGGAACTTCCTGGTGTACACTTCTTGCCCTTATGGTAAGGAAGATGTGACTTGTGACTTCAGGAGGGATGAGGTGATTTTCCAGGTCCATGAGGGCTGCCTTTCCCACCTGAAGCCTCCAGTCCAAATCAGCACTCTGACCAGGGACTTCTCCACCCAGCTGGAGGAGGTCGCAGAAAAAGCCAAACCAGAAGTCTTTCCAGGCTTCAGGCAGATGGTGGAAGAGAGAGTCAACCTAGCTGATGCCTGTGTGACTCTGGAACAAAAGCAAAAGTTGAAACAAGTTTTCTTGGATTTCCAAGATCTCTTTGCGGTAGACTCATATGACTGTGGCCGCACCGACATCCACACAACAACAATCCCCACGGACCCTGGCATGACTCCAGTGTTTGTGAAGCAATATCGCTTGCCTCTCGCATCCATGGAGTCCCTTACTGAAATAATTAAGAACCTTGAGTCCCGGGGAATAATCCGTCCAGTCCACAGCACCTTCAATAATCCGGTGCTGGGAATATTGAAGCCAAACGGCCAGTGGAGACTCTGTGCTGACCTCAGGGAGCTCAACAAACAGGTCCATACTTCCCGATGGCCTCTGCCCTACATTGACCAAGGGCTGGCCCAGATCCAGGGGTCACAGGTATTCACAGCAATAGACCTGACCAATGGATACTGGACCGTGCCTGTCAGTAGGGAGGACCAATACAAGCTGGCTTTTACCTTTGGGGGCCAGCAATACACATGGACCCGGACTCCCTTCGGATACCTTAACTCCGGCAATGAATTCAACATTTTCCTACATAAGGCCATGCCCGACCTGGGTGCGAGGGGTAACCTGGCTTATGTAGATGATGTCCTCATCAAAAGTTCATCTGTGGAGGAACACATAGCGGAGATCCGTTATGTTCTGACACAGTTGAGGGCCGCCGGAGCAAAACTTTCCTTTCAGAAAGCACAGTGGTGTAGAACCCGTGTTAATTTCTTGGGGCATGAGATTACTCCTCAGGGTCTCTGTCCCCAGGAAAAGAAAGTGGAAGCACTTCAGAAACTGAAAGACCCCACAACTCTGCGAGAACTAAGGAGCCTCCTTGGACTGACTAATTACAGCAGAAAGTTCATTGAGGGCTACGCAGATATTACCAGACCCCTGATTCATCTCCTGAAGGGGGGGGTCAAGTGGGAAAGGGGTCCAGAACAAGTCATAGTGGAGACTCCACGCCAGCCTCTGCAATATCTCCAAAGTGACAGAATCCGGGCCGGAAATGTGAGTAATTCCCGAATTACTTCCTGGATTCTGTCAATGCAAGGAGGTCAGATATGGCCAAAACAAGAAGAGTCCCCTCGCGCAAGGTCTGGCTGACTTGCATGATTGTGCCAGAGAAAACTGTCTCGAGGACGAAAGTCTAAAAATCAAGGACAACATGGAGGCATACCTTAATTCCCCACACAAAGTCTTTGAAGAGGACAAGTGTGAGGGAATGCCCACTGTCTATGTGGATGGATGCTCTTACCATGTTGACAACAACGGGGAGAAAGAACTGGTGGCCGGCGTAGGGAATGCATGGGTGAATGAGTCCCCAGAACCCTCCGCTGGATACAAAATTGGTCCCCGAAGTAGTCAGGTGGCAGAATTGATGGCTGTGCATCAGGCCATCCTCACTGCTGTCCAGCATCAACTCCACAAACTGGTCATAATCACAGATTCGGATTATGTACGGAACGGGTTTGTGGAGCACCTGGTTAATTGGAAAACCAGAGGCATGTTATGTGCTAACAACAAACCCTTGAAACATGGGAAGTTGATCCAAAACATTGATGATCTGGTCACCTCGAATGAGATGACCATCTACTGGAAAAAGATCAAGGGTCATTCCAAAGTAGAGGGACCAGACAAAACTGGAAATGACTTAGCTGATCAGCTGGCCAAAACCGGGGCCATCCAAGGGGATCTAATTGAGATTGAGTCCCTGTTGGGGGAGATCTAGGTCACTGCTATCACTAGGTCCCAGACAAATGCTCACAACGACCTTTCAATTGCACAATGGAGTAAGGAGACCCCTGATGCTGATTTGATTACCGCTCAGAAGGGGGATCCAATAATTGGTAAATTTTACCAGCACATTGAGGACCCTGAGAACTTTCCCCTGACGGATACCGATTACATTGGGAAAGAGGACCTAAGAGTGTTGATGAAATGTCCAAAAATGTTCCGGATCCAAGACGGTTTGTTGGTAAGGAAATCCAAAGCTGGCCACGATCAGTGGGTGGTTCCTACCTCATTCCGAAGCCTGATGTTAAGCCACGCCCATGATGCGGCCACCGCCGGTCATAGGGGGTTTCACACAACATTGGAAATCTTAAGAGAGGTTACATACTGGCCACACATGGGGCAGGACCTCGACCAATACTTGAAGGGGTGTCTTGTGTGTGCACAATTTCAGCCATCATCCCTCACGCACCGTGCGCCTCTCCAAAAGAGGGGGATGACACTGCCATGGTCAGATTTACAAATCGACTTTGTAGGCCCCGTGATTCGCTCTGCTAGGGGGAATAAGTACATGTTGACTGTCACATGCTTGTTCACCAAGTGGGTGGAATGTCACCCAGCCCCAAATTGCAAGGCAGAAACCGCAGCTGCCTTGATGATTAACCACATCTTTTCCCGTTTCGGTCTACCTCAAAGGATTGAGTCAGACAGAGGTAGCCACTTCACCAGTGAAGTAATGACAAAGATGTGGGAGATACTGGGGGTCAAAAGGAAGTTGCATATTGCTTACAGGCCAGCTTTTTCTGGGGCAGTAGAGAGATATAACCGAACCATTGTGAGCATATTAAAGAAGTTTGTGGCAGATTCTGGGCCAAGTTAGGATATCCGATTACCTCTGGTCCTAATGGCCATCAGATCTACCCCTTCATCTGCAACCAAAATGTCACCATTTGAGTTGATGACTGGACGCAAGATGGTGCTTCCGCAGCATTTGCTCTACAGGACCCAAGAGCAGACACTGATAAATGCCTCCACTACTCATGAGTATGTGGAGAATTTAAGGAAACACCTTCAACATGCTTTTGCTTACGCTCAGCGGAATCTAGAAAGATCAGCTGATAGCATGAAGACCCACTATGACCTGAAAACTTCCAGGAAGGAATATCAGGTGGGGGACCGGGTCTATCTATACAACTTCCAAAGAAACCAGGCAAAACAGTGGAAATTTTTGCCTACATGGAAGGGACCCTTTGAGATCATCGACAAGATCTCCCCTGTGGCCTACAAAATCCACATCCCCAAAGGTCCTTTGGCAGCGGGGGAAGACAAGTGGGTCCACATAAACCAGTTGAAATGTTGCCATCCCAGGCACACTCTGCAACAACTGGAGGAATCCTCTGGAATCCTAGCGGGTACTGTCTCAGATTAATTCAGTTCCAACCATAAAACAGACCACATCTAGTCTCTAAAATATTGTGATTTGCATGAAACTGTCTCTTAGTTATACCGTTTTTTTTTTTCAAAATAAGAATGTAATGTTTTGGTATGATGAAATGCATATGCTGCCCCACTATCTCAACAGTGGTGGAAAAATGTCTATGAATAGGTATTGCCGCTCTTCCTTTGTCGTCCTAGGAGAAAGAAAACCGGGAGACGGGCCAAGGAGGACGATCCGGAGACCGGGAGCAGAGACGCAACGGGCCCAGTGTACCGCCCAATATTCCCATCAGGACCGGCGAGGAGAACCGATCGATCCGACCGGATGGAGGAAAAGATGCTGAACTGTGCCATCTATTGGAAGAAGATGAGGAAACATCCCGGGTCTTGCGAGTCCCATCAGTGAAACCGAATGGCCATCGCAAGAGGGGGGCTTGTGGGATGTATTTACCCATGCATCCGAGCCCTACCTCAAAACTGTGCAGTACTGACATGGAAAACATCATGATGGCCAGAGCTTCCCAGAAAATGCCCAGGGAAGTGCATGAAGAATAGGCGGCCACCCATTTTTGCCGATGTTATGGGCACAGAAGGACACTGCCTAAAACCACCATTGGGCTACCCACACAGTAGTCTGAAACCATTGGGAGTGGCAATGCTGATTGCCAAAAGCAAACCCATAACTGTTGGGAATTCATTTTCTTAAATCCCAAAAAGGGGTGCAGTACCAGTACTCACCACTATCCAAAATCCGGCGTTTTAAAACCACCAGATTTTACTTTTTGTAAAACTGAATAAATGAACCCAGAGCATGCCAAAGAAAGACTTACTGAGAGGTGGATCCAATGTAAAGTTATATTCTGAAGTGACTTGAAGGTTTATAACAAGACTGGCTGAGCTGTGGATTTCAGCAGTTTAAGTAAATTTGGACTGAAAGACACTAAAAATCTAAGTGTTTAAATTGACTGAGTGACCTACTTTGAGTGTCACATAGGTTTCAATTGTTTAAATGTCATAGTTTTAAACTTAGAATCAGCATTTTAGCTGCATATGTAAACATTGTCTTGACTTAAACTGGGTAACAAAAAGTGACATTTTATCTGAAACCTGGCTTAAGGAACTGAATTCTGCCTGGCAACTACCCCCCATCAGGAGTGAAACTTGAGTCACAGCTGTGTTCCCAGGCCTATCTGCCTTTTGCTGGCCACACTAAGGATATGCCATCTCTCTGATAATTGAATTAAGGGGAGCCCCACAGAATACAGGAGCTCTGAACAAAGCCCTGTCCTGACCCAGGCAGATGGTTTATTGCAGATGTCGTAAAAGTAGCTTCCTCCTGAAGCAAAGAGGAGGGGCACTGCCTGTGAGAGCAAGCTGGCTTGGCAGAACTGGAAAAACCAGAAATTCAACCTTGTGCTGGAGGAAAACCACACCCCTTTGGGGCCAGAACATAACTCTAAAAAGATGAATAACTCATAGTACGGACTTGTGAAAATTTTATAAAAGATACCATAATTCTTGTGATTTTTCTGCCCACATTTTAAGAGGTTTTTAGAACCGGTGGTATGTTCAGGGGAGTTTTAGCGGAAAAGAGGATATTACTCAAAATGTGTGCATGTGAAAAATCTGACACTTCATCAACTAATGTCCATACTCCTTGCGCACATGTGTGTAAATTTGGGGTAATGTCCGGTATTGCAAACCAGTTAAAAAGTGCAAAATATTGCCATTTCTGAATGCAAGCTCCCAGGAAGAGCAGAGTTTGAACAGGGGATACCTCCTGTGATATGTGAGGGGTGCGTGTAATTGTGAAACAATATGTACCTCTGCAAATATGTATTTGGTTCAAATCTAGATTTGTGTGCAAGTTGACAGGAGGAGTGGACTTTCTGCAGGCTGTAAAATGACATCACTCTGACACAACTTAGCTCCCCCAATCAGGGGAGAAATGAAAGCTTGGCCAATGATAAGTGGAGAGGGGCTGGCTAGTGATGCTGCTCACACACACCCATTTTCGAAACACATAAAAGCAGACAGACAGGACAGATAGAGACCTTCAAATCCATTTGCAGCTGGAAGCTCTGCCGGGAAAATCCATTCTTTACCTCCAGCAACCTTCAGAGACCCAGACCAGACCAGCAGAGTAGAGCTGACCTGTTAGCAGAACCAGAGAGAGCTGACCCAGATCACTGTGAAGTGCAGAGACCAGAGTCCAGTCTAAAACCTGACCAGATCCGTGGCGAGGCCCAGTTAATTCAAGAATATAGTGTGAGTACCTAGCAAACTGTGCAGAACCAATCTCTTAGTTAAAATAATATAATCCAAGCTATTTTAATCTAAGTAGAACTGCCTCCTAACTGTCACCTGTCATTTGCAAAGCTGTCACCTGTCATTTTCTAGTTGCAAGCTGCACTTGGCTTTTTGAACTTTAAAATTTCAAATCTGAAAAACAACCTTTATTTAATCGCTCATATCTCCGTGACCGTTTGTGCTAGAGACTTGCAGTAACTTTCATCTGGAAGCTGAGATCCTAGGCTGTCTTAGGACCCCATAACGATAGTGATAGTCCTTGTCGTTCCTCTGTAATCGCGCCAGAAGCATTCGCGAATTTTGCCGCGATTTGCAAATTTCTTCACGTGTAAAAATCTGCTGCTGCTTGCCTTTCAGTTGCCAAAAATTCGTTTAACCTGCTAGTTACACCCTAGATCCTTGCTAAAGTGAGCCTGGACTAATATTAACTTGATTTCACTCACCCTGAACCTCCTAGAGGGAATTAAAAGCATTTTAACATATTTTCACTCCATTGCCAGCACATTTAAAAGCATTTGGGCCTGTGTTTTCAACGTCTGTAGTCTAAGTTGCTGGGTGAACTGAATCACATTTGATTGCATTTCTGAGAACTGTGTGCCTTCCTTCCATTTCCTTGCATAGCATAAAAGGGGGGGGTGAATTGTACAAGAAAGTGATTACATTGTCTTTGCTGAAATTCTATCAAGTTATTTTCTTTACTGCATTTCATTCCACATTGCATCCATTTGAAACCATAAAAGTATTGTTGCTATCTTATCCATTTCATGTCAACTCCTTAGTGATTATCAAGAAGTGTGCTAGTGCCAGATTCTCCGTTGTTAATCTTTATCATATCAGATTAAGTGTGCTATTCAATTATTAATTTATTCTAAAGTGTGATACATATATATCTATTGGTTAAACTATCAATTAAACCTTTTAACTTGCAAAACAGAACTACTTCTTGGCTCAGTGGGGTCAGGAGGATTCCAAGAGAGGGGTGTTATATAGGGGTAGTCATCCAGAACGCATGAACTGGACATAAAGATATATCAATAAGGGTTTTCATTCAGTATTCTAGACTAGGCGTTGACTTGGCTGTAGTGCGGAATTGAATCCTCTTACAAGATTTGATAAAGTTCAGCCATGTTATCGTTGGCTCCAGAGATGCAGACTTGGACATGAATCCTTTTCTTGGAGAAGATGGCAAGACGATATTGCCTTTGGAGTAGGCGGCAGGGCCGTTTGTTAGAAGAGGAGTTATATGCATGCCACTTCCGCTCTCGAGAGTCGAAAAAATGGGGCAGAGGAGGGATGAAGGAAGTGCAAATGCAACAACTGACACACACTTCATCAGTCGAATTGCTGAGGAGACTGGCAGTGTGGGCGGAGGCATCATCAGAGGACAGGGGAGGTCAAGGAGGAAAGAGAGGTGAGTGTGGACAAACCAGGAGAGAGGGGTAGTAGGAAGGATGGAGAGTGGGTGTTTCCGGCAGAGCAGATTGGGCCAGAGTGAAGAATAGTGATGAAAAGAGTCACAGAGGTCGCAAAAGAGTCAATAGCCACACCAGGAGAGTTGAGATGGATGTTAAAGTCCCCAGGGAAGATAGGTTTGCGGGAGGAGGCAAGGAAAGAGGAGGACAGGTCCGCCCATTCTAAGAGGAAGAGGGAAGTCGCTCCAGGGGGCCTGTAGATGGTAGCAAGAGTAAGAGAGAAGGTAGGCGAGAGAGTTATCCTGCAGACTAGGCTTTCAAAGGATGCGTACGTTTGAGTGGGGTTGATGGAGACAGGAACCCACTCAGGGAAGATCAGAGCCGCTCCGCCACCAGGCTGGGAGGGCCTGGGATTGGACAATATCTTGTTGCCCTCACTGAGAAGAGTTTCCAAAGCAGTGACAGAGCTGACCTTGAGCCACGTCTCAGTGAGAGCAAGGACATCAAGCAGGAGACAGATGTCAGAGGAGTGTTTGATAGCAGAGCGAGAATTGAGGGTAGCTAAGTGAAGCTGGTTGCCCCTTTAAATGATTTGTGAGGGGGGCACAGGGGCCAGGGCTACCACTGGGGGCGCAAGGGGGATGAGGGATGGAGATGTGACAGGAGAGGCAGGTAGTGAAGAGTGATGGAAGACGCCTGTCAAGAAGGAGGAGGTTGGGCTGAGAGCCCTGGGGCATGATAGTACCATTGTGATAGACGTTAAAGGTGCACTTGGAAGATGCAAAGTGAGCCAAGAGCTCTTCCCATTTGGTGCCACCAGTAATGGGTGAAGAGGAAAAGGGGGAGATGACAGAAACCATATGGGGAGTCCATAAATCAGAAGAAGTGACTGCACCGAGAATGTCAGTAATAGTCTGTTGGAGGAAGCATTGATGTAGGTTTCTGCAATGGGCAGACCATGGTTGATTCTCAGGAGTGCCTTTTTAAATGTCTTCCTTCCAGACTTTGTGAGAGAAGGAGGATAGATGATGGCGAAGCAATTAGAGTAGATTGAGGAGGCAGAGAGCACCATTGCTGCAGATACACAAAAGGGGAGGGGGAATCGGAGGATAGCAGGGGAGAGGGTTAGAAGCACTATGCAACAATAGCATTTCACCAGGTGGTCAATCAGACAACAGCTGGAAATGCCCAGATGAAAAGATCATTAACATATTGGAAGGCACCACCAAATTCGAATTTGCCACTAAGCACTAGAAAGCAGTACACAATGGAGGATGCACAGTTGGAAAGCCCACGAGAATCAAAATGGAGAGCATTCAGAAAAGGCACAAGATGCATATTTCAATTGGTGCAGAGATTAGAGTTTATAGTTAGGTAGGTATGCAAAGGAGCAGGAAACAACCAAAGCAGTCAGAATGTCCAATGGAGGTGTGTGATCCAGACCATTGCATTCCATGTTGCTTACCAGAGCATTTGAAGAAGCAGGAATGTGTTTGTGGTCAAAGTGTGCACTGGTCCCAGGCAGTGAGATTAATTTGGGAAATGTTGCTAAGAAGGAAGAGGGTCCTGATCTAGTGGCAGGGAGAGGTTCTTCCTCCAGCTCCAAATAGGGCTAGGCATGGGCCTTTGTGTGGGGCTTGGTGCTGGAGGCCGCCGGCTCACTCACCAGCCGGGTCTTGATAGGCCCAGATAGAGGAGCAGAAGTCCATTCAGAAGCGTTGCATTCCTGGGTCCATTGCAAATCTCTGAGGCACTTTGGTGCCGAAGAAGAGGGAAGCCATCATGGAAATAAGAAAAGAGAGCAGAGAGCGTGCAACCTGCACGTGTTGTTGGTCTAAGTGCAGGCGGCACAAACAGAGAAACAAAGACATCTTTCTTTGCAGTCTTCTGATACCAAAAATTAAATTAAATCGCACAACCACCATACGTGCAGATGCCCAAATTGCTTACCTGCAGAGGGATGCCACTCTATGGTCAGTCTGATGCATGGAACAAGCTGCTGGATATGTGGTGAGGCAGTGGGAGTGCGAAAAAGGCAGCCACCATCACATTGAGTTTAGAGCAGGAAACAGAAGCCTTCGAGGGCAGACAGAGGATAATGTCAAGCAGGTCTTTAATCAGGAAATGGAAGGAAGTTGGACTACACCAGACAAAACCATATGAACCCTTTCCCCATTGGATGGAACATAAATTACCTGGCTTCCCCCGTTCAGTGCCAACTCACAGAAAATAACCTGTGGAGTACAGCAAGCATTAGACTTATCACTTTCAACATATTTTCGGTTGCACTGATAAGGTACATAGAAATCCACTGAATCACGGCTTACAACAATGCAAATGACAGACACATCATCTTAAAAATGACCAGCAATAATCAGAAAAACACTGTCCCCACCAAATGTCTTGCAAAGGTGGGCACATGGGTGATCACAAACAACTTAATACTCGACCTGTGAAAAGCAGATATCATAATTGTCACACCTAATGCACCACCAGAAGCACACCAACCTTTGCCCACAGTAATGTGTACCTTTTCACAAATATCACAAGTAATGACGAATCTTAGAATCCCTATGGACAATGGACCCACCCGCGAACCACAAACTGGAAACTGACCATACATACAACATGTAGATTAACATGAGAACTATATCTTTTATGATATTTTCGGAACTTTAACTTTTATGCTATTTTATTTGCACTTCTTCAGTAATGTAGGCAGGAAGAAGGCTATTTAATTGCAATTATTTTCACAATTACAATCACATTCCTGGGGGAAAAAAAGGATGTTCCAAAGTGTTAAATGCTACAAACATAGACATGAAGGAAGTAGACAAAAAACCAAAATATAGCACAAAGTGCAACATAAATCCACTAAAAATGTAAATTATGTTGCTTCTATGCCCATTAAAATGCATATTTCGACTCCCTTTTAGTTGGTAATTTAAAAAAAAGAGTTTTATGTAGTTTCGAAGTTATGGAGTAATTCCTGAAATAAACAGTATCTTCTGACGCAGGCTGACATCGAGACGACAGCCAGAGTGATTCAATGCTACCATTCAGATGAAACCATAAGCCCTCAGTAAAGCTCACCTTGCTGAAGTGATTCAGTGCTTACATGATGCAAGACGTAGGAATTCGTGTACGCATGATTATGACTGTGCGCATTATTTACAGGTTTCCGTTAAGGATTTATCAAAGAACGCATGGTACCTGCAGCACGCCCTTTGTTTTGGAATGGCCAACAAAAAATGATATATTTGTAAGTAGTAGGGAACTTAATTACTTGCAAATTATTATTGGTTTTAAGGGGCAAGGATTAGCACAGCAAAGTCAATACACAGATGAAATAAGCGTAAATAAAGAAGGATACGTTTCATAAGTGATAAGTGGCAATACGTAATATATACACAACTGGCAAGTATAACGCAGCATAAAGATCATTAAACCGCATCTATTATATGCCAATGCGACTATGGCTACTACTTCAATGATCATAAAGAGGAGTGTAGCTGGTCTTAAATAATACTGAGTGAGTATTGGTGATTGGTATTTTGTGCACATGTTGTTTGTGTAGAGAAATTACAAATGATTGATAATGAGGTAAATAATATTGAGATTGGTTTTCACGTTCCTGGAATCGCTGTATCATCAAACTATTGAAAGCCGATTGTATTTGTATTTGTATTTGTTTTATTTATATAGCGCAGACCAGGCCCAGGGGCAACCGGGCGCATATTTTAGTAGAACGTTACATTGCAGGTAGTGGAACATTACAATACAATAGAAGGCATTACAATAGAAGGCATAGCATCATAAGGTCCCAGTAGGTACACAGAGAATACAGATAACGTTACCAAACAAGGCAATAATCGGAGAGGATGTGTTGCAGTTAAGGTCAGTGATCCAGTCGAGCGTCCTGCCCTTAATATGGGTAGGTTCGTCAATGCGTTGTTGGAAGGCTAAGTTAACTAATGTGGTAGTGACCTCAAAGGCCAAGTGATCCCTGGTGTCGAGAAGTCCCAAGTTAAGGTCACCTAGAAGCAATACCTGAGAGTTGGGTTTGGTATTGACTGTGATGTCATCTATGAAGGAGCCTAGTGGTCCAGGCGGTCTATAGATGAGGTGGATAGTGGCAGTGTTGGTCGGAGATAGGATGAGTTTCACCGAGAGGGATTCTGCAGAACTGAGCTCGGTGTTGGGGATGATTCTAAGTGTGATGTTATTTCTGTGTATGAATGCGACTGCACCTCCTTTGGAAGTTGATTGACGGTCCGCTCTAATGATAGAGTAGCCGTTAGGGATGGCAAGGAGTGGGCCAGAAGCTGCATGTAACCAAGTTTCAGTAATGGCTATGAAGTCGAGGTTTTGAGTGGTGATGAGGTCGGAGATGTCCAATGCGTGGGCCGTGATGGATCTGGCGTTGATGAGGGAACCCTTGAGCTCTTTGGCGGAAGTGGTGCTAAGAGATGGTGGTGACTTCTGTATAGTATTGATATTATGTGTGTGCTGAGTGATATTATGTGTGTGCTGAGTGATATTATGTGTGTGCTGTGTGAACAAAACACAAGTGCATTCAGGAGGGATGTGGCATCCTGATGGAAATACCTCTTGCTTGTTTTTTAAAGAATTGTTGACACATGCATGTTGATTATATGGATATAGTGTTATTAAGATTTGTAACTGAGGGTGGGGGCCCATCTCGAGGATCCAACAGCCCTGGGGTCTTCCAACGTTAGTGTTGGTTATTTTCTGCAACATTCAGTAGATTCTGGTGTTGGGAGCAGTGGCAGGGTTGTCTTTTGATGCCATAGGGGTAGGTGTCTCCTCAGGGGGACACAAGAGATTTAAATAATATAAGGTATTTAGTTGAAGGTGAACATGTTCAGTGAACGGGCACTATCACCTCTTGCAGAACAACATAAATAATGGGTTTAACAGTGCATTTGATAGCACCTTTATTGAGAAAGCTGGGCATGAAAAAGCCATTCAATTTACAATTAATGCTCTAGGATAACTCAGGATATAATGCAACAGATGCCCTATTATCAACAGTACACAGGAGCAATTGACACCGTGTTCATGATGCCTGCATCCACAGTGTATGCTATTACTGCCAATGCATCTAATATTTATGAAGCTGCATCTGCCACTGCAAATCGTGTTCATGAAGCTGCACTCAGAATATTTGCCAGCCTTGCCATTGTAAATAACTTCCTGAAAGCTGCGCCCAGAATACGCCAGCATTGCCACTTTGAGCTACATTCATAGAGTTGTGCCAAAAAATGCCAGCATTGCCTCTCTTTATACACCCACATTATTTGCCAGTACTGTCACTGTAAAACACTTCCATGAAGATGCACCCACAAAATATGCCAGCAAGGGCACTGTAAATATTTCCATGAAGCTGCTCCCAAAATAAATTCCTGCATTGCCACTGTATTTAACTTTTGATGCTGCACCCACACTGCATGACAGCATTCCCACTAGAATATATGGCATCATTTCCATTTTAAAACACTTTGATGTCACACAAAAACATGCAAGCATCCAACTTAAAACCCACATATGGACACACCCGCACATATATAAAAACTGATCAAACAGTGTGACCAGAGATCAGCTCCAGACATGATCGTTATATTAGGGAAGATTGTATGATTCGGAGTTCAAAGAATCAAACTGGGTTCCTTTTATGAAGGAAATAGTGAAAACAGGGAAAGGCTGGTTGCAAGATCACAACAACGCTAACAAGCACTAATGAGCCCTGGTATTTTGGGCATTTTCCAAATTTGGGGACATTTTCAGACATCATAGAGCAGAGGAAATCTCTACATAACTCTAATGTTTGCAAGAACACAAAGGGGATTTACTGTATACATATGCTTGCAGAAACAACATTTAACATCAGCTCCAAAATTGAACATATATATACACTTACATTTGGACAACTGACAGATTTCCCCTTTCCCGCCGTCTAAGTGTAAAAATGAAGCTTTGTGACCTGCATGAGGCACCCCAGCCCGCCCCTTGTGTTCTCCCACTCACCTCCCACTGGCCTGTCTTCCCACTTAACAGTTTGCAAGTGCATTTGGCAAAGTCGGAGGCTAGGATCACACCAGCATTCACTGCATTCAGAATGGTAAATGACACTTGAATGCGCATTCCAATGCATCGCAAAGGTATGGCAAAGAAAAATGACAAATGAATAAGATACTGAGCAGGAAATAGGTTCTTCAGACCCACCACCATTCCCTACAGGCCCATTGCAGGTATTGTGAACGTCCACAATTCCATCATCTGTTCTGCTTCTCAACACATTTCTAATGACTTTCCAATGATGCTTTATGTGGGTTGTAAAGGATTTCAAGCCCACACCCCTTAGTTCCTGCCCTTCAAAGTGTACACACAGACAGTCTTAATATTAGCTTTTTTTAAAAGTTTTAATTGAAATTAACCTTCACACCGTGTGATTTGGGACCTTGTGGGTCTCACAAAGAATGCTTAGCAGATGCAAATAAAAGAGCCCGATGATAACCCCCAGACACTGAACCCTCGCCCTCCATTGCACTGTGCAGTATTTCGACATAGAATTAAGTCATGGGATGGGGTTGATGGCATGCACGTATTCATTAAGAAGGCATCAATCCTCACAAACATAAGGCTGCGTCACCTTAAACTTGCATTTGCTGGCCAAAGACCATCATTGGCATGTTTTAATCTGCCTCCCGCTCTTTGCTGTGGGGCAGGGGATATGAAGGATTAGGTATGGGTGATTAAAGGAGGTCAGGGTGGCTCTCATGCTATACAACCTGATTCTCAAACAAGGAAATCAACTATTGCAATTTGCTTAGGAAATATATTCTCTATTATAATCTATGCACCACACAGCTTCTCTCCCCAACTTAAGACCTTTACCCATGTTCCACTAAATGTGTTATTCCCATCAGGTAACTGATCCACAGATCTTGCTCTGCAAAAAAAACGATGACCATTTTCCAACTGACCATTTGCATTATAAAACCTTAAACACCAGAGCAATGCATTTTTGATGTGTATATACAGAGGCGAATTTCCCACACATAATCCTCCGGACCTGCCCACATCCTTCCTACTGCAGTCCAAGCATGCACCCAAGCCACATTTATCCCAGCCACGTTTCATCGCTTCCATTTCTGCAATATCTGCTGCACGTGATGTGCAGATGACACTCCACACTCATGGCACTACATGCAAACAAGCAAGCACACCGGTATATCTGTTACCCTCATTCTCTTCGGGAAGAGCCTTGCACATTTGGGTTTTCCAGGATGATGGGTCAAGGAAGTCAACGAAGATGTCTGTAACCTATTCCCAAAATGAGACATTAATGTAGAAATCTGCAATTGGGTGAAATAATCTGCTTTTTAAGATTGTGCTCCTTTATTAAATTTTTTTCAGATTTAGAGAAATTGGCAGGGAAGGTGCAGGAAAAGCGGTTGGCAAAAACATTTGAGGGACAGGTGGCCATGAGGGTTAACAATTGAAGCAAAGGAAGGATTGGTAATGCAGGAGAGAAGGAGACATTCAAGCAGCAAGGTACACAATCAGAGTCAGAAATTGAGACTGAACAAATGTGCAGAGGCAAGAAAGTACAAACCGACCAGAGAATGTTGTTGCCAGGAGGGAAGCCAAGACTGCTTTTCATGAACATGTGAGATGAGTTGTTTAATGCATAGCATAAAGGACTATTGCTTAACAGGTTAGGCATGCTTTGACAAGGAGCGATTAGATTTGCTCTGAGCGAACAATGAAGAAATCAGTTTGACTCCTATCATATTAGAGGTCTGATTTATGGGGGCAGGTAAATGGTTGGAAATTTGAAATTACTGGACATGTACACACATGTGAATAAAGTGTGAAAATAAATTAAAGAATTTGAATCAATCAATACATGTATGTGCTAAAAAAAAAGTAAGGACGGAAATAAGTAAGGGTGAGTATGCAAATTAAACAGGTTGACGTTTTAATGTAAGTAAAGTATAAGGTATCTAATAGCAATTTTGGTGTCAAAAACAGTGCTGAAAAGTGGTGGCTTGATTTCACAAGGATTAAAGAAGTTAAGGGTTGCATGCATTACCAGCCCCACATCTCATCAAGGTTCCTAGCAGCTGCAATGAAGAAGAAAGTTAGATAGAAGAAATCACAATAGATAAAGCACTTGGGCACCCGGGAGGCAGGAGATCCCTAGTAGAACATGCCCTAGTCAGATGTGCTCTGTGCAGAGATACCCAGTGTAGGGTTGCTAAAGGGCAGAAGGTTTAAAGCAAGGATCACATGATCTTCAGAAGGTAATCAGACCCCTGCCTAGCCCAAGGTTGGAGGAGCCGAGGACAGGCTCAAACATGTTGCAAACTACAGTACAGTAACATGCTCTGCTGCGGGAGGGGGGTGATCAGCTGGGTGGCAGATGAGGCCATGCCAGACCAATAGTCAGTAGGGGATTACTGAATAATGAAGATCTTACCTGCATTCAAGGGCGTTTAAAGCCCTTTATACATGGAAGAAAACAAGAAACAATATCATGTCTGTCTTGCACTGCACAAAGCACACATGGAATAGTTTGTGTGGTGGATATTAGGAGTTACAGGTTCCATTTCAGGCATAACCAATTTAAAAAGTCCCGTTCTCCCTCAATGCTAAGGAAAACTGATGATTCCAAGTACCCACACAGTTCAATTTGTCTATACACCAAGTGCCCACCAAATAGTGCCAGTTAATGTGTGTTTTTATTATTTTACTTGATATGCTGTCTTTCTCTCAGAACTGTTCGCCAACACAAAAAAGGTAAAGCTCCAACTCTCCTTCTTGGCATCCACACTGGTTATCTCTTTAAACTCTGTCTCAGAAAGATTGTATAACTTCGGCATCCAGTAGAATGACTCCTTCCTCCTGGTATCTTGGTTTGAGAGTTCAACACAAGACAAGAGGGTGGGGGGAGGGTTGACTCCCTTCCCCTGGCATTGGTTACCTGGAGAATGACTCTCTTTTCCTGGTATTTTGTCTTCAGAGTTTGATTCAACCAGGGGAAATGACCCCCTTTCCCTGGCCTCTTGCGCCTTGGTTGCACAGTTCAACAAGCCCAGGGGGGATTACTCCCTTCCACTGGCTTCTTCTTTACTTTGGTAATACAGTTCAACAAGTCCAGGGTGAATGACTCCCTTCCACTGGCTTCTTCTTTACTTTGGTAATACAGTTCAACAACATCAGGGTGGATTGACTCCCTTCCCCTGGTTTATCTCTCATGCTGATATTACAGTTCAACAACACCAGGGGGAATGACTCCCTTCCCCGGGCTTCTCTTTCATTCACTTTTAGGCTTCTCAGCAATAGAGTTCATATACTGGCAGGGTCTTTGACCCATGGTCACACCCTGTGGCCCACTTGGTGCACTATCCTGCCAAGTAATGCCACAAGGAAGATGACTTGTAATTTCCTTCTGTGTTGGGTGTGGCTCCCAGACCTGTACGTCTATTCTTCTTTGCTTTTGCAGGTTTGGTTTACTCTCCTGCTAAGTACTGCCACATGGACGAGGACTCATGTTCTCTTCTTGAAGTTCCTTCTGTTTTGGGTGCATGTCCCAGACCCGTATGTCTATGCTTCTTTGCTTTTGCAGACTTGATTTACTCTCCTGCCAAGTACTGTCATGAGAGGAACATGACTTGTGTTCTCTTCTTGAAAAGTGCTTTCAGGGTTGGGGTCCTTGATCTAAGAGGCTTTCATTTGAAGTCACCGATACTGGATTAGCATTTTGGTCTAGAATTTTAAATTCCTTTCATGTTAATGTTTAGTGCACTAGGAATTGTAAAATATCTGCCATTATTTAGATGTTCTCCTGTTTTATGTCTGGAGAAAGCTCAGTGCAGACACATTTGAAGTCCCTGGACCACCGGCAAGCAGAAAGGGGCACAATGAAATATGTGGTGCACAGCATTGATCTCTAGTAAACACATTACCAGGAGTCTTTCCAGGTAATACCAACGTTGTTTCTATGAGCCTCTACTGATGCCTTAGTCACAGCAGGACACGGTTTGCTCATGGATAAGAAACATTGAGTGAATTAACAACCCACCAAAAATGTGTATGACAAAGTCCTTGAGGAATGGAGCGCACACCATGATCAGCATTGCAAATGAACTGCTTACTTCTTGCCTATCGTGTTGCCACTTTATACTGGTCATCCCCTGAGAAGAGGCGATCATTCGGACGTTTAGAATAAACCATTAACCGATCCTGAAGATTCTCATTCAGATATTCATTTGAAATCTCCTTCTCAGACTAAGCATAAAGAATACTATTGAATAGGGCACCATCTCACCAAAAAACAGACATAGGGCCTCATTCCCATTGAGCCCATAGGGCTCAATGGGAATGGGGAAGAAGCTAATAACGGTACCGCAAATTGCGGTACCGTTATTAGCTTCAGAGTCCCTTTGCGGGTCCCATCCTTAACGCCTGGAAAAAGCAGGCGTTAAGGGAGGACCCGCAAAGGGAACTCATAGAGGGGCGTTACGGGATTACCGGCACCGGTGCCCTTACCGGTGCCGGTAATCCCTTACCGCTCACCTCGTAATGAGGCCCATACTCTGTATGTGTGGAGAAGAACCTTGTTGAGAAGCTTCTAACTTGCTATGCACTTCCTCTATCCTAATGATCCTTCTTGGCCGCAACTGAAATGTACTATGTCACACAGACAATTAATTTAACAAAGATCTGAGCATATTCTCACATGCCAGTTCCCCAATGCATGTGAGAGCGTTGCTGTTGTAACCAAGGGATATTAAAATTCAAGCAGAAATTGCATGATCGTAGATCAATTGATAACGTTACCGAATGTTGGCCTAAAATAACTCCTGGGATATTTCAGTTTGAGTGTTCATGTGTTCTGAATCCACAGGTGTATCGACAACTGCATAAACCACTTTGTCAGCAATCTGAAATATCATTTTCTCTGGCTTGTGTCTTGTCCATATACATTTCTGGAGCAGAGTTTTACAAAGCAGATGCTACAAACATGTTTCCACAAAGGGATACGATCACCACAATCCTTCACGCTCCTCTCCCTCTAGCACACACAGCCAATGCCTCGCTCCCCTGTATCCTGTGTGGTGGCCAACAAGTACACGTGACCACATAGGTTGCAGTTTTACACTTCATTATTCGTTTCACAGAATTTGAGTTGTCCCCAAAATAGGCATACAAAGGGTTATGATACTGTGGTATAGGGAACTATGGAACATACTTGTGGCATGCAGAATATCTTTCCTCCAGGGATCCAGTATCATGCTAGCTTCCCTAATTATCTCATGGATACAGCACCCATCACACTCTTCATTATGGTTCTAGGATTATCAACGTTAGGGAAAGAAATAATGCCAGGAAAAAAACTTTCGCTCAGGGACCCTGCAACCAATAGATTTGCACTCAGTTTGCCCAGGATATGTCACCCAGCAATGTTTTTTTTTCTCACTCTCAGGAATACATGTCTCTTGACTTAGCATCAGGCAAATACTCTTCAGCTCACTGTCCAAGTCCTAATTTAGTGTCTACTGCAAAATGGGCCTGATTGATCGTTTTTTTTTTACCAGTATATCAGGATTTTGCAGGTCAAAACTCCTTCTGTTGATTCATGGAACCGACTTTGCAAGACTTTTCTGGAACTTCGGGGGACTTTGCGCAGGTCCGACACAGCTCTGAGAGCAGTCGAGCACCTTGCAAGAGACTCCACGCAGAGTGAGGGTTGGGCCCGTGCAGAGTTTTAAATGAGGGGCGGAATATATATATTCCCCATTCTCCATGCAGAATGAGGAAGAACAAGGCATTACGTGGGCATGTCGATGGACAGCCTGCGCAAGGAAATCGCACTCCCAGCACCACGCAAGAACAAGCGTATTCATGTATCTGACTGCGCTACATCACATCGGGGGAGTCAGCATGCAAAGCTCTGGATCACACCGCCTTGCGTAAGGCCACAATCGCATAGGAATCATCAGGCAAAAGTAAGGTCCAATACGGATTTTAGAGGAACGTGCATGCAGTTGGAGTGCTGTTTGCAGTTAGGCGTATGCGTATGCATAGTAAGCTGGATGTAGACACGGTTTACGGGGGTTCGCACACAGATTGACTGGAGATTTCCCTGAGTTACAGAAAATGGTACGCATGATGTTGCAGCACTGTTAACAGTTACGGGGACCCCACCTAGTGTTGTTGGGGTGCTGGCTTGGTTGCGGGGGACCCGACGCAGTATTACCGGGTTGAATGAGTTTGCCGCGTAGGAGCATGGATTTGCTTTGCGTGGGGGTGTGTTGGGGGTGTTCCAGCTGCTACTTGCACAAAGGGTTACTTTGCTGGAAGCATGCCATGAATACGTGGAGCATGCACAAATTCTTATGTGCGCAGGGACACACAAACCTGTTCTCAGTGCATGATCAATGAGCACTTTTCCATGAATCAGACCATTTGTCTTTTAGGAATATAAGACCTCATTAAGAGTTTGGTGGTAAATCTGCCAATGTATTGCCAAACCCATATGCTGTCACTGCCACTCGTTCCTGTTCCATTATATACTGTTACGAGTGGTGGTATGGGGGAATACATTTCTTTTTTAGGAATCCATGGGACTCCAAGGGGATCTTGGGCTAATTTAGCATGAACAGTAATACTGTGTGGTAAATCTGATGATTTTTGGAGGTAAGGTGGTGTTGGAAAAGGGGCAGTAATTCTGTTACGGATTACTACACTGCCCCACTTGTAATGTGGATCATGGTACCTAGTTTGCTATGCAGATTTCTAAGATTTGGAATCTGCTTGCTCTGTGTAGCCCACATGTCATCTTATGGTCTCAGAATGTGGCCATGTCATCTTGTGGGTTGATTCCAATTTTACTGGTTTGGAAATAGGCAAACAAGGCTGATCTTAAATTACATCCCTCAGCTCAATTGTTCCTGCTGTGATGTCATTCTCCCTGTTTATTGATTGGGTGGTCCTGAACTGCAGTGAGGGGTAATTGAGTCCAGATGGCATTGTGGTGTCCCATGAGAGGCTCTCTGGTAGCAGCTATTCCTTAGTGACTGTATGACATATAGATAAGTGAGCCAACGACTATGAGGCCTTTTGACAGTACAGGGAAGCTAGGGCTTTTTGTGAGGTCATGGTGAGAGGACCGAGCCAGGAGTATTTCATGTGATAAACAGAGGACCTGATAGAAAGAAGTTAATTTTGTAATTTCTTCTGATTCTCCCATCACATAGTGTGTAGGGAACAATCCAATCACATGACAGGAATCCTGAACTCATGTGGGTGAAGGCATAGTGAACATATATGCATGTAGACATGCATTGGTGAGGCTTACAGGAAAGGAATATACATCATTCTGCATTGATGAAAGACCAACTGACTACCAGAAGATTGAGTAGACAATCATTTCTCTTTAGAGACTGAAAAGTGGTAGAAGCTGTACACCCCACATCCAGGATGATAATGTTGACACTACCGATAAATTGCTGACTAGAAAATGTGGGAAAGTGAGTAAGTATGGGAGTAGCAGTGGTTGCAGGCCACTGGTTTAGAGAACTACTTGACAGGAACCCACAGGTTAATCTAGGAATACGTCGCTCCACAGGCATCAGCGGCTGACAGTTGACTCAAGTACCACGGTGCCTAATACCTACCGGGTAGGTAGAAGATTTGATCATGTGCACAGATTGCAGTACAGGACTGGGTTGCCCCTCAGGTAGCCGGTGTTACTGTTTAGTAGATTAATAACTAAGGAATATCTCACAGATTCTTTTAACAGGTGCCGGGACAGGAATACTAAATGATTAGTAGCTGCCTTATACTTCTAGTATGGCACAATGCCTTATCCAGGTGATGCAGGGTTCTGATGAATTATAGAGGAGTGTAGGAGCCCCTCTACTGAGAACGAATATGGGTCAAATACCCTGTGCTATGGAATTTCTTCCACCCAGGAGGGTCTACAAACACGTTTTAGCTCACTGCACACTTCACAGAGGAAAAATACCCTTTTGCATATCAGACTTTGTCCCACCCACAAGGGCAGTCCAGCACTGAAATGCTAGGCAATTCTCCTCTAAACAAGAGTATCATCAGCAACCCCACACACGTGATTCAGCCTAGTTGGGCCACAACAGTGAGGTGAAGCTGAGCCTCACAAAACACAAAACATAGATAACGCAAACACTGAACTACAAAGTGCAGACCTTTCTGTAGTTCTATTCGGCAGCTTGCTGGCATAGTCATGGAATAATCCAAAAACAACCATTGAATGACAGAGAATTGTCCTTGGCCAGTCTGTACAGTATTGTCAGCTAAAATACAATTGTTGGCAACATCCCCAGTAGTCAATTAAGGCCAGGACCATATCCTTGGCTAGTGTTTGCAAGAGGAAGATGTCAGCTAAAATACAAATGTTGGCAAAATCCCCAGTGGCCACTGAAGGAAACAAGCCATGCTTTTCATCATGCTGCACACAGGTGCAGTGCAGTCATCTATAGACAGTAGGCGTGGAAGGCATGATAATAGGGACTGCACAGAGGGTAAACAAAGGGAATGAGCTCAGACCCGGCAGAGGCAGTTCCGGGTGACAGAGCTGGCATGAAGGCTGGGGCAGATTCAGGTGGCTGAAAGAGGGAAGCAGAGAGGCTCTTCAGTTGGGGGGGCACTCCTTCTCTTTTCATTTACTGGATATTGATGCCTCCAAGATGGCTATTTTGAAACTTTTACGAGCAGAATTCATTTCAAATTGAGCTGCTTTTTAAGCTCCTTGATGAGAGGATCTTTTATGTCCTCCTCCAAGGCACTTCAGCTCACTTTAGCTCACTTCAGCTCACAGCCTAAGGGCCTAAGACAAGAAACCTTATTCTGGATTGGCTATATGCTAAGCACCAGTAAATCCAATGGACATGTAATTCTTCTAACGCATTGTATCCTCATGTAATGCATTTTTAATAAAAAGCTCATGGTGCATTCAAATGTTTATTTGGGGATTTTTTCCAATTTCTTTTCTCCATTTTTCATTTTTGCTTTAAATTGTGGATTATTTCCAGGCACCCAGTCTTTTCTCCAGCCCTCTTCAACTCCCAACCTTCTTCAGTTAGTGAGTATGGTGAGGCCTTTTTGCCATTCATTTGATATCACATTGAGAAAGGTATTGAGGCATTGATTATTGATTGAGGCAGATGCCTCTATGAGATTGCCTATCATGATTTGGTGAGGCAGGTGCTATGTTCCCTATCATGTTCTGTGATGTTGCCTTTCATGACCTTGTGAGGCAGGTGGTTGGATTTTAACGTGACTTTGATTTCTTGGCGAAGTTTGATCGGACTTAGTCTTGATCTGAGATAGAGACAAATGACAATGGTTCAACTTTTCCATTAATGTTTTATTGCATTTTAAGTGTGTTGTGTATAGTGATGATGTTTCTTTATTACACATTTATCATCATTAAAATTATGTATTTATTAATATGAGAGTGTGAGACACATTCATTGAGTGTTCATTACTGAGTGATATCAGATACCTTTTAACATGATTATTAAGTGTGGGGCATCTATTTAATCTACTATGTATTGATGTGTTATGCAAGGTGCAGGATGGTGTGAGCAATGGATTATCAATAAAAATATATGTGACATTGGTAAACCTCTTCTGTGTTAGAAATTGAGAGCAGCCGCCTACTGCACGAGTTGTTGCCTGCTCTCATCTCTGTTGCACAGTGACATGTACTTGCTTTTCCCTACCCCTACACCTACCACAGACCCTGCTGGGGTGGTCATGGACACTCCCCTGAGGGTGGAGGCAAGGCTTTGGAGGTAGGGGTGATAAAAATCATGTCACTTCCGTGACAGCCGCAGGACATTGGTCACCTTTCCTACACCCTTACAGTATTCTATATTCTCTCCACCTGGCTACTGAAGAGGGGCCAGTATTGTTGCTTCAGGCCTGAGCGATACAAAGAATAATACACTCTAGTGAAGAGCAGAGTGTAAACCAAAGCTTAAAGCACTCTAGTGAATAGCAGGGTGTAAACCAAAGCTTAAAGCACTCTAGTGAAGAGCAGGGTGTCTTTTCAAGCAAGTCCTCTATAAAGATATCACACTAGGAGGTATTCGAACACTCTAACAAAGACCAGAGTGTTTAATACATACCCCTGACATCTATCTAGCTAAAAGGTATTATAATTGCTAACCCACATGATGATGTCCCTATACCTATGAACTTCTGCCTTGCAATAACCAAGTAGTTACGGGAAAGGGGTGTTAGGAAGGTCAACACCAACTTCACAGTGGCAGTGCCTGGAGGATTTTCAGGGGAAACCCTGTTCACATACATGAAGATACCTGGTAACAAGCCAGGAGACTTGTTTTTTGGTTTGAGACCATACACATTAGGAGAGATCTAGATCAAATATACTAAACACCCTATTGGGTATCCTGACGTAGCCTTACATCAGGTATACCACCAGAACCAGTTTCAAAGGGGCTTGTCACACCCCACCACAAAGGCTAGACATGATCCTTTCTTGTAATATGGAAGGGTTAACCTTAGAACACATCCTTAGGTTCCACCCAAAAAGAGGGGCAAATGGCCCATACACCTGGGAGAACTATGAATGAATATAGAGCCCTGGCAGCTGCATCCGACCAATACTAGCATGGGAGGAAGGAATACGTCCATTCCAGACCCTCAATGACTTACTGGGCACTAGCCCCACAAGGTAAGAGGACATCCCTAAACGGTATTCCAGTGAACTGAGCCAGCTGGACGCAACTTAGTTTCAAATAACTCATCAGCAGAGGTAGAAGGTGTTAGCAATCATAATTCCAACAGGTTGTAATCCACCAATGGAACACTGGCATAGTTGGGGTTCTGTGTATATTTGAATGCACCGTCATTTAATTGGGACTCCTTCAGTTACAACCTATTCTGAAAGAGCTCCCAGGAAGCAGGAGCAGCAATGTGTTTAGGGCTGGCAATAGTTGGGGGCAAGTATTCCATAATAGAAGGAGTGCTTATGCCCCTTGTAAGAGGTAATGTTAGTAGGACTAGAGGTCATCGGACTCTAGCAACATTGTCAAGTGACCAAGAATGGAAACTCCAGATTGGTCACAGTTACCTACAGGTCTCCATGCAGGGATTACCTGGGTACAACCCCCGCGGAAATGCAAAAGAAGGAATCAGGTAAGAAAAAACACTATAGAAAAACACCATGTACTAAAACCACTGGTAGCAGACAGGAATCATGTAGCAATACCTTCTCAGCTAAAGGCAGAAAGGTAAGGAAGAGGACTTCCAGTATGCCCACTGCTAAAGAAGAAATAAAGACCTTTTGTAGCAGAACACTATCTGTAAAAAAGTGATGGCACCAGTCCCAGGCAGAAAGCTGGTTGGACAGAAGACCCATTAAGGGCAGAAGTGGTGAAAAATATGTGTATCAGATAATCAGGGCACAATCTGGGCAGTCACAAAGATTAAGAAGTGAAGATGGTCCTTCAGGGCTCAGCACCCAGGTGAGAGCAGAAGCCTGCCAAGAGAAAGGAGGAAGGACACAGACTGCAGTTTTGAGAGTGGACAATTGTAACAATGGTAGACACTCTAAACCACACTTACAAGATAATACTAGAGACTAACAATTCAAGGGGTTGGTTAGTGGTGCAATTGGATTCTGGAATACAGGTCTCCATATTAAAAGAGAGAGAAACAAGAAGCTATTAAAACACATTCCTACCAATCAAAATAAAGATGTGAATACTCCCACAGGAGAAGTGGTTGAGGACAATAAAGTGTATATAGTTACAATTGACCTTGAAGGGAAATATCCAAAGTAGATAGAGGCACTATTTTGGTATGATATGCATACAACACAAGATGGCTTTTTAGCAGAATATATTCAGACAAGACTATATGGAAGGGAAAGCCCTAGAAGGGAAGAAGTAGTTAAACCCCATTATTTCAGATCTCCAGTGCAGACTCATGGGCTGTTCTATGTGTAACGCACTGATACAAGAATCATGTAGAACATGCCAGCACATTTATTACCCTCCACATATTATACCAGATGCTGGCAATACCAAAGCCTCAGGCACAATATCAGCAAACAAAACAGGCTATGCCATATTTGAAAGTAATTGTGTATCAGTTTTTGGAAGAAGGGGTGTGGATACAACAGGCAAGCCCATACATTACAGAATTAATTCCTATATCCATACCAGATGCTTCATATTGATTGGAGACTGCACCGAACATGCATAGTTCAGGTCTTCTGGGTAGCATACAGGGATACAACTATAAGACTGTATTGGATCTGGGGAATGGATGTATTACACAACCTACACAACCTCTGAATTCGGAGAGCTAGTGAAAATGGTAATTCCCTAAAGATACAATCCAAAACTCAGAATAAATGGACACACCCCAGTAGGGAATGAGACCAGGAGAGAGATTGTGAGTAAAGTAATGTATGTTTATATAATAGTAAAGTGAGACATGCAGAGGACTCTGCTGCTCTGAGAGCACTCTGACAACAATACAGGAACATTACATTTTGATCACAATAAGCATCATGTATGATGTTTTATATAAGTGTTACATAGCGCCACTCCATTGGCTCGTTTGGCTAGTTCAGTATACAAAGTAAGGTGAGGGAGCTGCATGATTTGCTGTTGCTGAATTTGTTGCTTCTCATGGCATGTGGGTCAGCTGGGCTCTTCTGGGAGGGGTGTAGGTCAGGCTGAATCCACTCTGTCAGTCATCTAAATAATCTAAACTACACAGTAATCACTGACATGCAGTTCATTAATATAAGGCATAAAATGTGTACAAAAATGCAGGGTCGTCTATAAATTGTAGTAAAACTGCATACAATCTTGCCCTGGACCTCAGTGGGGACAGGGGCGTGGTGGTTCACGTGTGTTATCTGAGAGTGTAATTCTAAAATTCATGTGCATGGCGCTTCATGGTTCAAACAAGGGGATTGATAGGTGTTAGTACAGGGAGAATATATGGTCACTCTAGATTAGTTATATGGGGGCAATCTAGGGTGGCCCATGGGGGACGGGTCCCACCATCTGTTACATGAAAGGAACCCAGGGCAATGACCTCAGGGGAAGAGACGAAATACAGTGTTAAATTGCAAAAACTTGCGGCCAAACCTCTGTGTGAACAGGACAGCCGTGGCGCAGACAGGGGAGGAGGAGGTGGGGATGAGCTGAACGTGGCGCTTGGAGCAGGGAGTGAAGGAGAGAGCTCTGTTAGAAATCACAGTGCAGCCTAGTAAAATACGGAGTCGGGAATGATACAAAATGGAGTCTGTGGACATACGAAATGAATTAGATGTGTGTCCTGCAATGGCTTCCATGCTGCAATCACCAGGAGCTCAGACAAGGGACGTCTCCAATGATTGCATGAGCATAAGATTCACATCATACAGAATGTAGGGGGTCAAAAAGACCCTTCCTCCCATACACTCCCCCCTTTTGTTACATCTAAAGTAACAAAGATGCTAGGGCTCTCAAAGATTTCCGTTCTTCTTCCTCTAGCACAGCTTCATTCCAGGCTGCAATCCCCTTGATGGGCATCTAGGCCCTACAGACAGATCTAAGGCTTTGCCCTCTCCTTGCATATTCATCTGGGGTGCAGGTCATATAGATGCACCTACCATCCCCATCCAGGTCCACCCATACTTCCTTGTACCATTCTGATTCATAGGGTTCTTTAATAGTGGTATGGTGCAGGCTGTCTACCCTGTCCCCTGTGTTATACACCGCTGTCATTCAATATTTTGGATCAGGGTTCTCTCCTGTTTGCACTTGGACATGTTTTACAACCTGAGACACCTTTGCCGGACTGCCCATTGTCACCATCATCATTGCACTGTTAGGAATTGACTTTGCACAGCATCAAATCCCTATCTGGCACACGCAGAAGAGTAGCAGAAAGAATACTACGATGGGCACCAGCAGCTTCATGACTGTCTCAAGCCACGACGGGACCCATTCAAAAAGTGGGTCAAACCAGTTGCTAGACTGTACGCCACCTTCATTTTTCATTCTTTCACTGTGGTTGTGTATCGCTGCTATCACGTGTGATAATGTCCCATTGTCAGCATCGGCAGAAGGCACGAACCTGCAACATGCACTCCCAATATTTCAGCAAACACCACCGTCCATTGCTGTGAGTAGGTCCAACACGTATCTATTCTGCATGGTCATGAACCTTAGGGCTCTGACTTCCACCTTGATGACGTTGAACCCTTCTTCAGTGTCATTGGGCAGTTGGATTACTTCCCAGCAAATGATATGGAGCCATTTGGTGTTTTCTCCAGCCTGGATACTTGGTATGAGGGGTGCACAAAAATTCTCTGCTGATGTGTAGAGCTTGAATTTATCAGGTATTTGTGCTCACAGTTTGGAAGAGTCTTTGGAGATGTAATTTGATGCCCTCCTTTTTCGAGACACCCTGTTCTGCAATTCATCTTCCTACAGTATGTCATGCATGTGGGGTTCTTTGGTTTTGACTGGGATATACCTCTCAGGAATGATCATCAGGGCTGAATGCAGCATGGCCAAGGCACAAGTACCTCTCCATGATGGCGGGAGGTGCAAGTACGCCTGTTTGCCGCACACCCAGTAGGTGACCATTAAAGCCGCTATTCCCTTCTTCATGTCAGGCAGGATAAGTGTCTTGTTGCAGTGCTTGTTTGCACCCATGGGCACTTCCCCCTCTCCATGGAAGCACAGTTCGTATTGCAGTTCACGAAACAGCTTTTCGAGAGCTGTTACCCAAGTCAGTTTGGCAATGTGCTGAGGCCAGGTTGGAGTGCATGTTTTTTGCACCCATTGAAATTTCTCATTAGATAGTCCGGGCAATGCTTCCACTTTACACATGACCGTTTGTTCTTGCCATGTATTTTCTGTGTACATTGTCCCTTTTATGACAAAAAAAAATGGTTCTTTGATGCAGAGCACTCCTTGGGGTTTGCTGTGGCAGGTTTTCTCATTTTCAAGCATTTATAACAAGACAGTGTGTGCTTGAAAGGTGCTCCGAATTAGACACAGTGCAAGATGAATAGGACACTGGGCATCTGCAATAGGTGTTTCCAGGGGTAGTAGGATTTTCGGTCTTCCCGAGGTGTGGGGTATCAATGAGCACACATAGCAACTCTTGTTAGTTGCTTGTTTTGCCATGGTGCTCATGTCAGCGTACCATCGATTAGACTGATCTGGGTGGCGTGGGTCTTCTTCTGCATCAAGACCAAGACCATGGTATGCATCATATCTTTTCAGCCCGCACCCATTTTCCTCCTTCTTCTCCCCCCTAGGTCATTATGTACCCTTATTATCCTCTGGTGACGAATGGGAAAGATGCTGGCAACCATTTTTGCACTTTGTTCCTAACTTGGCTGCCAGAACTTTAAGGTAGGGTGGGTAAGTGGGGGTGAGGGCTTGAGTTCCAAAATGCATGCAATCGCCGGTTGAGGTAGGGTCTGGGGTTGTCTGTACATTTTCGTGTGGCAATAGTAACACAACAGGAATTGGATTGTTCTCATTATACACATCAAATGCATTACCATCATTATAGATTACTGAATATTCAACCAATGTTACATTAATAGTTATGTTTTTATGCAGAGTAGTGAAGTTTGTGGAAACATTGTGAGCCGAAATCAGTTTAAAACCATCCCATATCAAGTATGTTCCCTCTTGTATCAGTTTTACCCCCTCCCCCCTTCTTTTATGTCCCCAAAAATAAAAGATATTTCCCAGTAGAGTCCTAAACATAGCAATGTAATGGAAAAAACAATTGCAGTAAAGTACAAGCCACACTCAAAGGAGTAGGATCTAGTTGCACTAATATTTCCCCTACTGCTAACTATATGTGTAGTGGTGTCGTTGAGGGCCCTCCTTTAGGCCATGATTGTACCTACAGAGTGATATATAATGGGTTAAGTGCACATTCATGTTTATCACTTTACTTTTTACTTCTTTGTGAAAAAGGAGTTGAGACATTGTAGATGGAGGTAGTGGAAGATATGTGATGGTGAAGAAACCAAAAGTAAAAAGCACGTTGAAAATCACCAGCAGAGTGAGAGTGAGAGAGAGAGAGAGAGAGAGATCACAAAGTCATATATGCACAGTCATCAATTATATAAACATTTTTATGCCATCTTCTCTCAGCATTTTTCTGTTTCATATGTATATTTGTATATTTACACATGATGCATATTTTCAAGAGCACTTTTTCCTTTTACCATTTTCTGCTGTTAGTTTTGTTATGGTACGGTTGTGCTTTGTTGCCCCTGCTCTTGTCCTCTGGCATTATACTGTTGTGTGCTTTTCTAACGTCAGAGAGGTGTATCTAATATATCAGGCCCTTCACTTTCACCGCTGATGGTGTGCAATACAGGACTTCGTAAGGGCCATGAAATCTTGGAGAGTTCCATCTCCTCACAAAACTTCTAATGTACACCCATTCTCTGGGCATTAGTTGTGTGTCGAGACTATCTGCGGCTGCAGTGTTTGTGTCAGTTTCAATTTCTCGTGTGAAGAGGGATGCAATCTGTTTTGCTATACTGGCTGTTCTATGTGCGTCAGATGTTCTCCTAATTGAGGAAATTGGTGTTTGCATACATCCCCCTGTCCCCCTGTTACTATTTTGTGTGGGGACAAGTGGTGGTCTTTAATGGCTGCTTGCACAATTGGAACAGTGCCAGTGGCAGGCAATACACCCAATTTTTCTTAATGGTCTGACACGAGTTTGACAGCCTAATTTTGAGGAGGCCATTTATTTTTTTGACAATTCTGTTCGCTTGCAGGTAATAAATGGAACACAGCTTTTTCTAGCAGGGATGTTGCTTCTCTAAATAGATAATTTACAAAGTGGGTCCCGTTGTCGCAGTGTATGACATCACAAATGTCCCATCGTGGAAAAACTTCTCTTGCTAGAAACTTCACCCCACATTTCGCATCTGTGTGAGTGCATACCACCACTATGAGATATCTTGCTCAATTGCACCTTTACCCCATGTCGGCATAATCGATATGCAATTCACTGAAGGGTCAAATTGGGTGGGGCATTGTTCCTCGCAGTGTTCTCAAAGTCATACCAGAGTTGTATGTTTGACATGTCGTACATTTGATAGTCAGTTTTGCTATGTGTTCCTGCAACTGTGGAACAAACCAGTCTTCCTGTATGTCTGCTGCTATGTGTTGTTTCGCCGTCTGTGCTGGGAAGTGCAACTGTTGAAACGCTAGTTGTAAAAGCTCTATGGGCATTACGACCTTTCTGGTACTATGTTGGCGCCACAAAAGATCTGTTGCTGATTGTGTGCACCCTCTTTTTGACCACAGCTCTTGTTCCTCGATCAGTGCTTTTTTCTGTAAATCTATTATTTGTACAATTAGCATCGAGTTGTATCCTACTTCTTTCTCTTCCTGCACATTTCTTTTCATTATATATTGTGCTATTTGGGGGTTATGGAAATATGCTGCTTCTTTTGCAGAGGTATTTGCCACTGCGTTTCCTAATTATATGACATCACTGTTATTGGTATGGGCCTGGCACTTTACCAAGGCCACTACCAATGGTTCTTCTAATGCTTGTATGAGTTCTTTCAAGAGTTCTGCCTGCTGCACTGGTGACCCATCTGCCCTTCTAAAACCCCTTCTTCCCCATCTTGACAGCCTACCATGCACTGTTGTGGCCATATATGCCGAATAGGTATATATCGTCACTGCACATCCTTTTGCTGCTTGCAGGGCTTCAATTAACGCCACAAGTTCTGCTGCCTGTGCAGAACAATGCATTGGCAACCTCTTCTGTACCAGTGTCTCATACTCCTCATCTTCCAACCTCACAACTGCTGCTCTCACGAGTTTTTCCCCCGTCTCTGAACAAATTGCAGCTGACCAATCCACGAAGTACACCTAACCTTCCCCAGGGCATTTCGTTTGCTTTGGAAATGTCATCACCCTGCCCCTTGTATGTGGCACAGTCATGATTTTGCATGTACTATACTGTGAATGGCTCTGTAATGAATGTAGCTGGCTTTACTGTTTGGCAGCACACTATGTAAATGTTGGAGCTAGAAAGTATAATCGTGTAAGATGTTGCTCTTTGTGTTGTGAGTGTAGACTTTGATCTTTCAAGAATTGCAAATAAGGAGTGCTCAACGAACAATGTTACCGAGCATCCCATGACAATTGTGGCACTTTTTTCAATTGCAAAGGGGGCGTCCGCGAGGGCCTGCTCACAAGCGAAGTATCCTTGCATCACAGCGACAAGTGTGCCGCTGTAGTACGCTAGAGGTTTGTGCCCCAACAGTGTCTTTTGGGTTAGGACTGCTGTCATGAGGGTCCCATCGCAATGTGAGAACAGGTAAAACTCCTGTTCATAGTCTGGCATGGCTAGAATTGGGGCTGTGGAAATTAGCTGTGGAAATTAGCTCTTTCAATGTGTCAAAGACAGCTTTATTTCTTGTGTCCATGTGATTGCTGTGTTTTCTCGCTGCGCTTATTTTAGTGCCTGTTACAAGGGCCTTGTCTATGATGCATAGTGTAGTATCCATGCTCGGCAGTAGTTACAGATGCTGAGAAACTTCTGTATGTCCTTAACTGATTTGGGTGGAATCATTGCTCGCACAGCTGCTGCCCTATCAGGGAGTAAGCGCTTGCCATGTTTTGCTATTAGCTGCCCCAGCTTTAACACTTCTGCTAGGCAGTACTGCAATTTCCCTCTGTCCACCTTGTACCCCTTGGGTGCCATTACATTTACTAATGTAATGGAGTTGGCTCTGCACTCTTCTTCATCTTCACCACAAACCAACAGGTCATCTACGTATTGGATCACTGTACTTTTGACATCAATATTTCCAAGATCTTCATGCATATTCTATTAAAAGTACTCAGGCTTTCACAGTAACCTTGTGGTAACCTGCAATGTTCGTACTTTTTTACCCTAGGGTGAACACTCCCAAATATTGCAAATCTGGGTCCAGTGGTACTGAGAAAATAGCATTTTTCAAGTCTACTACTGTGAAACACGTGGCAGATTTTGGAATGCTGCACAAAATGGACACAGGTTTTGGCACAAGGGGAAACTCCTTCTGTATGACGTCATTAAGTGGCCTCAAGTCCTGCATCATCCTCCAAGCCCGGCCCTTTGCTTTTTTAATTGGATTAATTGCCATAATACATGGTGAATTTGAGGGTACTATAATGCTGTGTTACAATAATGCATGAATTGTCTCTTTTATTCCTTCTTCCGCTTCCCTTGACAGAGGGTATTGTTTTACAAGGGGTAGTATTGCCCCAGGTTTGAGTTTTATTTTAACCAGCATCACTTCTTGTAAAAGTCCTACATCATGGGGGTTAGTCGTCCATAATTTGGTGGGCACCTGTTGCATGTCTAAATCAAAAATTGTCAGGGGTGCACTGACAATAGCCATGAGGGGATTTGTCACTTGCCTGTGCTGAATCATTATATTGCAGAGCATACAAATTTCCATTATTAGCTCCCCATCATTGTCATTGTCAGTGAACAACTCTTCATTTGTTAAATTACGTAGTGCTATGTTGTTGTCTATGCATAGGACTGTTCGCCGTTCGCATCCATGCGTGTCCAAGCCTATCACCACAATACGTTTTGCTGACATTTACACACCCTGTAAATTGTCAGGATTCCATGTGGTTCATCCACTCTTCTGTCACGTTTTCTTACGAGTAAACCTTATAATGCCCCTAAAATGTTCACGCAAGCACGGTTGTTGCCTTTTTCTAATCAGAGATATTATGGTGCTTCAAGACATAGCGCACGTCTCTTGACATACACGGCTATCAGGAAACAGGCGCCCTGTAAAACACAGTGGCGGTTGCCGTGGAGACTAGGGCATAAACATTGAGGCAATAGGTCGTCACACTCATGTTCAATCACGTGACTTCACGGCTTTAAAAACTCTTCCTTGCCATTTAGCCAATGGTTCTGATTTTTGCTGAAGTGTGCTACTCTCTGTATTTAGACTTCTATGATTCCTGGATTCCTGATCTCTGGCCTGTTACTGGACTTGTTTTTGCCTGATCCTTACCTGCTCTGAGTTACTTCTTGTATTCTGCGGCCTTGATATTCCTGGCCCTTGCTTTGTCCTATTGATCTTGCTGTCTTCCTACTCCTTCCCGATACTTACCTGACATCCCGTTATCAACCCGGAACCCTTCAACAGACTTCTTACGTCTCTTGTTTTTGGAATGGAAGTGCTCCGCCTGTTGCCGACTCGGATTGCCCAACGGACTGCCAGTAATTTGGATACTTACCTGCTGTTCACGCTACCCAATAAGTACGGAAGCTCCTCTCTCTCAATCATCGTGTAACGGACTAGAGACTTCCTGGTACCTGGAGGGGTGATTGAAAGCGTCATCATGCTGTGGGGTTCTACAAGGAACTTCCCGGCCTCTAGGCGTTCACTTTCCGTCGGGAATAGTCCTATCATGTTGTTAATGCTTCCGGATCTTACCTAAGTAGCGTATTCCACCTTGCTGCTGTAAATATAGTAGATCCCTTGGTATTGATTTTTATATCCATACATAGGGTTACATTGTTGGGTAGAATAATTATTCGTCTACACACCGTGGGCAAGTCACAAGGCAACCCTGACATAATCAGAAGCCTTAACCATAGACCCAACCGACCCTTTGGCCCAAATCTTGCAAATGGTCACAGAGTTAAGTGTGGATATGACTGCTGCCCATGCTTCTGCCCAGCAGCGTATTGACGAGTTGCAAGCTGGTATGCAACCGACTGGAACCCCGGCTCCCGAGTTGGCACAACCCTCGGGTGCTGGTTTGCCCCCCCAGGCAGGATTCTGGACCAGTGTATATGACGGCCCAGTTTCCTCTGGCCCAACCAGAAAGGATGAGTGGGGATCCAAGGATGTACCACACTTTTTTGAATCAGTGACCATCCTCTTTTCCTGATTCGGTGACTAAGGCTGCCTTTCTATTGTCATATCTAGGGGGGACGGCAGCATCATGGGCTAATCCATTGTTGGAACAAGGAATTCCGTTGTTGTTCGACTGTGATGCCCTTATCAAAGCCATGAGTCGGGTTTTTGATACTCGATATAAAACTCAAGCAACGGATCTTGAACTTTTGGGGTTACATTAAGGTGACTCATCCTTGTTAGCATATTTGGCTAAATTTAATAAACTCATAGCTGAGACAGGTTGGCCTGAAGATAAAAAACATCCATGTTCTATAAAGGATTGTCTGAATCCTTAAAGGACACTTTGGCAACTGTACCCATTGTACTTACAACATTCTCTGGACTCCTTAATATGGTGCTTCAAATTGATGCTAGGAGAGCAGAGAGGAAAGAAGAAAAGAGACCCTTAGTACCTTTGGCCATGACTTCTCCAGCTCCTGTTTCTGGAGGTCCAGAACCTATGCAGATTAGTGCAGTGCGGGGTCCTTTGACCGCTCAGGAAAGGGAGTCAAGAAAAAGGAACAATTTTTGTTTCTACTGTGGTTCCTTGGAACATCTGTTGAAGGCTTGCAAAAAGAAGCCAAAGCGGCAGGAAAATGCCAAAGCTTGACAGTAGAAGGGGTCAAACTGTCAAGCTTAGCACCTCTTGACTCCTTGACTTCAAAACCCTTTCTCATTTCCACCCGCTGCTCTTGCCCTCCTAATCATGAATGGTTTATAGATGCAGTGCTCCATTCAGGAGCTACTGGCAACTATATTGACACTGCTTTTGCTCGGAAATTAGACATCCTGTGGTATCCAAGTCTCAGCCAGAATTGGTCAATGCCGTGGATGGTACTACATTACTTTCAGGTTTAGTTACGGAACAATCTGTTAGTTTAACTATGGTTACTAACAGTGGCCATACAGAAACCATGTGTTTTGATCTCATTGCTGCCCCACAATACCGGTTTATCCTGGGATTACCATGCTTGAGACCTCACAATCCAGTAGTGGATTGGAGATCAGGAGAAGTGGATTTTGTGTCTTCTCACTGTAAATCCTTGTGTTTTTCTTCTGTTACTGAACCAAGTTCACTTTGTCGGCCCCTGTTGAAGGTTCCATCCTTGGTAGGAGCCATCGTGGCCACTATATTGCCAAAGGAATATACAAGCTATATGGATATATTCGATGCTAAAGGTTCCAAGTCTCTTTCACCACACCGACCGTACAACTGCCTCATTGATTTAGTGCCTGGAGCCAAGATTCTGACAGGTCGTATATATTCCCTCACACAAAAGGGGGATGTTATTCTTAAAGAATATATTGACAAATCATTGCATTCTGGTTTCATCCATCATTCTCGCTCTCCAGCAGCTTCCCCCTATTTTTTTGTTCCCAAAAAGGAAGGGGATTTACATCCTTGCATAGACTATCTTGCCTTGCACACCATTACCATCCGTAACCAGTACCCCATCCCTCTAATCTCTGTACTTCTCGATCAGCTAGGTTCATGAAACATTTTCACCAAGCTGGATCTGCAAGGAGCTTATAACCTGGTGAGGATTAGAGAGGGGGATGAGTGGAAAACTGCGTTCAAGACCAAGTACGGCCTCTTCGAGCATTGTGTTATGCCGTTCGGCTTATGTAATGCTGCTGCAACATTTCAACATGTTGTTAATGATATCTTCAGAGACATGATACATAGGTTTCTCATAATTTAATTAGATGTTATCTTGATCTATTCCAGACATGCAGGAACTTCATACTGTGGCTTATAACTCAAGAAAGCTCAATCTCCGTGAACAAAACTATACGATCGCTGAGAGAAAGCTTTTAGCCGTTTGGGACTCATTTGTTGTTTGGTGACACCACTTACTTGGTGCTTCGATTCCAGTCCAGGTATATACTGGCCACCGCATTTTAGTGGCCTTACAGTCTGTGAAGTGTACAACGGCCAGACTCGCACATTGGCACAAATTCTTTTCTGCATTCAATTTCACTATTACTTATCGTCCTGGGTCTAGGCACACTAAAGCAGATGCATTGTCTCTCATACCTGGGGAGCCCACTCCGCATGCTGGTCAGAATTCACTCTTGCTTCCCCATCAAGTTGTATGTGGATTCACAGTGAATTCATTTCTGGGGTCTCTTCTGCTTACCTGGGTGGAGCAAATCCCACAGATCATCAAGAAGGATGATATCCATATTTTTAATTCACTGCCCTACGTTCAAGAGCAGGTTTATCTGCCGCTGAGGCAACCTGCGAATTGGCCTTGCAGTGGTGTCATGACTCTAAGTTCTAGGCGCACCCTGGTGCTCGGAAAACCCTAGAACTACTACGCAGATGGTGTTAGTGGCCGAATATGTCAGCGGATATCAATTGATACATCAAATCTTGTGCAGTATGTGCCCAGGGTAAAGTTTTGCATGCCAAACCAATAGGATTGCTACAACCTTTACCAGTTACTAAGATTCCCTGGACCATGATATCCATGGATTTCATTGTAGACCTGCCTCCTATTCGAGGATTTGATACCATTTGGGTTCTGGTCGATTATTTGACTAAGGCTGCCTTGTTTGTTCCTTGTCAGGGTTTACCGCCAGCCCCCTGTCATAATTCCTGCCCCTCATGTCCCCAGCCCTCCAAGATGTCAGGCTGGAGCCAGGCCACGATCACCTACATGGCCCTCAAGGGCCTACCCATCCCTCCAAAGATGCCTGTACCTATTGTTGATATGCCCTCTGCTGCACCTGTACCTACTTTTGATATGCCCTGCACTGCTGATGTGTCTGCACCTATTGTTGATATGCCCTGCACTGCTGTTGTGCCTGCGCCTACTGTTGACATGCCCTGCACTGCTGATGTGCCTGCGCCTACTGTTGATATGCCCTGCACTGCTGATGTGCCTGCGCCCACTGCTCTTATGCCCTGCACTACTGATGTGTCTGCGCCTATTGTTGATATGCCCTGCACTGCTGTTGTGTCTTTACCCACTGTTGACATGCCCTGCACTGATGATGTGCCTGTGCCCACTGTTCATATGCCCTGTGAGGCACCTGTACCTACTGTTAATATGCCCTGCACTGTGCCTGCACCCACTGCCAACCCCCTTCCTGCAGCCCCCCTCAAATGCGCCCTGATTAATGGCAGATCCCTCACTGCCCATTCCCTTGATATCAATGATCTCATCATTCACAACAAACTGGACCTACTATTCCTCAGTGAAACCTGGCTTTCCGATGTCTCAGGACCTGCCCTCGCCCTAGCTATCCCGCCAGGATACCTCATCTACAGACGAGACCGCTCCTCCCACAGAGGTGGAGGGGTTGCCGTCATTGCCAAAGATTCCCTCTCTATTGGGACAATCCAAAAAAACCTTGACGATAGCTCCGACTACCTCCTCTTAAAACTTAAGCTCTCCCATAACTGCACCATAGCAATCCACCTCATTTATCGCCCTCCAGGCATCTCCTATGAATTTCAAGAAGCCCTCACCCATTCAATCACAAACAACCTCAAGAAATCATCTAAAATCTTGCTCCTCTGTGACTTCAACTTGCGCCTTAACGACCCCAAAGACACCCATGCCAAAGCCTTAAAAAAAACGCTATCCATCCTTGGGTTCACACAGACCATCTCGAGCCCCACCCACTCAAAAGGCCGTACCCTTGGTTGGGTCACTCAACACAACTGCCCAATCAGCCCCACCGTAATTACGCCTCTGCCATGGACTGATCTCATTTCCTTCACCATCAACACCTCTAGGGACTCTCAACCTCCCACTACACCTCTTCCAGCTGCCCTCACGCGCAGCGCCAAACTCCTCACCCACGACAACCTCTCGCAGCACCTCAATGTACCTGCACTGCTCCCCCCTTTCGCGAATGACCCAGTTATCCTCGCCAACGACTTCAGAAGGGTCCTCTCACAGGCCGTTAATGTGGTAGCTCCCCTCACTCTTAAGAAAGAAAAGAAAACTAAACCCTGCAATGCCTGGTTCACCCAGGACCGCTTACAGATGCGAGGGAAAAAACGAGCGGCACTGACCATCTGGCGCAATAACCCAACAGAAGCCACCCATCTAGCATTCAAAACCTCTTCTAAACTCTACAAATCTGCCATTACTGAAGCTAAGGCAACGTCATTTAATGCCAGAATCTCCTCTGTTAAATCAGGAAGCCGGGAAATCTTCTCCATATTCAGAGAACTGGAGACACCCCGTTCCCCACCCTCTCCAATAGTGAAGGATGGATCCTGGTGCAATGCGATCCAATCTGTAATGCTTAATAAACTTGAAACCTTACAAACCAAAATACTCAATCACCAAAAGGAGATCTCCAAGCTAATAACCAGAAGTCAATCCATTCCACCGACCAAGCTTCCTAACCCCTCCCCCAAGTTTGATTTCAGAGACCTAAGTGTCTCAGAGGTCATCTCTCTCCTCCATACCATCAAACCGTCCAATTGCAAGGGGGATGTATGCCCAGCGCAAGTAATTAAAGACTGTGCCCCCTCACTAGCCCCTATCATAACCGCATTCATCAATGCCTCCTTTCACTCTGGCGAAGTCCCACCAAATCTATAGGAAGCCTGGGTCCGCCCGCTCCTCAAAAAACCCTCACTTGATCCAGCCATCCCGACAAACTAGAGACCAATCACCACTGTACCCTTCCTACTGAAAATTCTGGATAAAGCAGCCTACCTGCAAATACAGAAATTTCTAGAGGACAACCATCACCTTGGCCTTAGGCAATCAGGGTTCAGGCCATGGCATGGAACCGAAACAGCTCTCCTTGACCTGAAGAATCAAATTGATGACCTCAGAGACTCAGGCAAGCCTGCACTCCTCTTGCTCCTCGACCTGTCGGCAGCATTTGACTTAGTCAACCACAAAACTCTCTGCCAGCATCTATCCTCAATAGCTAACTTCTCAGACAATGCCTGCAAATGGATAGAATCATTCTTAAAAGACAGATCTATGAAGGTCTTCTCAGACTCCTCTTCTGCCGACCCTAGCACCATCAAGTGTGGCGTCCCGCAAGGCTCCTGCACGGCCCCCACCCTTTACAACCTCTTTACGAGGCCCCTGTTCAAAATCCTTGACTCCATGGGCATCTCGTATACAAATTATGCGGATGATACCCAGGTACTTATCCCCCTCTCAGGTGATTACGCATCTGACCAAAATACCTTAAACTCAATCTACTAAAAAATTCAAACTTGGATGGCAGAAAACTGGCTCTGCCTTAATAGTGACAAAACTGAGCTCCTGCTGGTTGACTCGCCATCCACCCTAAATAAATTGAACAAACAGTACTCCTCCTTCGTCATTGACAGTATCCCCATCACAGTTCCCCAGTCCATCAAAACCCTTGGAGTGTACCTTGAACCTGACATGTCCATGAACAAACAGGTCAATGCCATAACCTCCACATCCGCCTACTACTCCAAACTCATCAATGCGACCCGACCATTCCTGTCCCAACAAAACTGTCTCACCATCGCTAGAGCCATCATTGGTTCGAGACTCGACTACTGTAATGCCCTATTCATTGGTACCACTGCCAAGAATATAGCCAAACTCCAAATTATTCAGAATAACGTGCTTAGAGCCGCCACAGGCCTCTCGCGCAAAGACCATATCTCTGAACTCAGAAGACAAGTCCACTGGCTTCCTGTCAAGCAAATAATTATCTTCGAAGCCTTGGCCTTGACTCACAAATGTCTCCATGACCTTGTTCCACCTTACCTAAGCCTCAGGATCACCAAACCCGTCTCTCAAAAACCATCTAGATTACAATACTCTAACCTCCTGTCTGTCCCTAGGACTCACAAAGCGCGTGCGGGCGGCTCCAGCTTCCCTTCATTTGCCCCTACCCTTTGGAATGCGCTCCCTCCGCACCTCAGAGCCATTGAATCCCACACTGTATTACGCAAAGCCATCAAGACTAACCTCTTTGTTTGAGTTCTCAAAACCTACCTGCAACGCACTGTAACATGTAACTACCGAAATGTTTTCAAGTATTTTTCTAGGGCGGCTTCACTGTAACCCTCAAGTAAGCATTCTTAACCTCTGCTCCAGTGCCTCGATGTCTGCGGGCTGTTTGTGCGCTTTACAAATTCAAATAAATAAATAAATAAATAAATAAATAAAGACCCACTTGGAGTCAGACTTGGCGCTTGTGGCACCAGACTCACTTACTCCCATAGGATAACATTGGGGATTGGACTTGTAGTGCTTTGATGGGGACACGATGGATGCCCCCACATGTTTCGGTTCCCAGAACTGCATGTGCAGTCTAGCCTTTTGGGTGTGGTTCATCCCAGGGACACCTGGGATACCCAAAGACTATTTAAGACACGGCCAGGCTGAGAAACATGCTTTGTGTTTTCTGCACCTGCAGCGTGACACTCACCATGTTCGGTCTCTAGTAGGCCTGCATCTTTCTTCTGCGTTCAGCTCCTGCAAGAACAAGAACACTGTTTGGAACAGCCTTACCCTGTGGTGCTTCTGCCCATCATTCATCACTTCTTCTGTTCTGCGGGCATCTTCGGCGGTGTCATTCCCATCCCGGCATGCCGCTTCCTAAGGAAAAGGGAAAAGAACAGAAAAAAGGCAATTAGTAAGCATTCAGCAAATCTTTGCTTATTTTTAAAGACTGTATGAGCTTCAAACACTTACCTGAATTCCAGCCGCTCTGGGGGAACTCTGTCTACGGAACTTCTCATCCATCTGCAAGAGGGAAAAGACACGCCAGGTTAGCGTGGAAACATCTAGAGGCGCCGCATACCGCGCTTACTCACCGCATTTCTTCTTCATAACCGGCATCCAAGCTGAAAACATTGCAGCACTTAAAAGACACAGAAAAAGAACTCAGTTCAATACAAATACGAAAGGGTCACATCGTGCATCATGCTCTCACTCACCTTCAGCGCTACTCATCTCAGCAGCACGTCACCATCCCCGGACGCCAGCCATCATCTAAGAAAGGAAAGGAACAAAGTTAGAGAACTGTTCCAAAGACTCATTGTACCTACCTGTCGGACTCTTGCCAGTGAAGTAACTAGGCAGCAATGAGCCCGCATCAATCAATGTGCCCCTGCGCTGAAAGCAGGATGGAGAGCACACTTTCCAAGAAAACGAGGTGAGCTGTGGATCAAAGGGGAGGGTTGGACCCCGGGAAGAAGGGGTTCAAGCACACAGAGACAATAGGGAGTTAAACTCTACCAATCCTGTGTTTCAGGCCCAGTCTCCAGTTGAGTAGACTCCAGGGAAGGGTTCGAGGTCGTAAGAGGTCAGAACAGGCTGAGTGACATCCCCGTAGATACCAGGTGAGCGTTACACCGCAGTATTGGCAGAATTGTTCATCAACCAAGTCTTCAGGCGCTTTGGTTTACCAAGCACCGTTATCACCGTTATCACGAAATGGTTCACATTTCACGTCTCGCTTTTGGCGGGCCGTGACCTCTACCTTGGGCATTGAAGACAGGTATTTGAGTGCATACCATCCACAAAATGATGGGCAGACTGAGCGTGTGAATGCTACATTGGAGCAGTATTTGAGATGTCTCTTGCTCCACCATCAGGGGTCTTGGTTGTTGCTGTCCTATGGCGGAGTTTGCTTACAATAACTCGTTACATACTGCCACAGGTGTGACACCATGTTTTGCTTCGTATGGATTTCATCCTCACACCCTGCCTCTGCCACTTGTTACGACTTCGAGTAACCCTGCTGCTCAGTCTTGTGTCCAATCCCTGGCCAAACTAAAAGCTGGTATTAGATTACATCTGTTGAATGCCCAGCATAGCACAAATAATTTTTCTGATACTCATCGGTTGAAGTCACACTTGTATGAGAAGGGTATGTAGGTTTGGTTGTCCACCAAACATCTATGTTTTCCGGGTAGAAAGTCATTGTTGCCTCGTTTTACTGGTCCTTTTGTTATCACTGATATTATCAACCCGGTGGCCGTTTGTCTGAAACTTTCCTGATTCATGGAACATTCATTCTGTTTTCCACATTTCCCTTCTTAAGTCTGTGCAGGGGGCGACTAGGTTCATTGCCCTTAAGCATCCACTTCCCGTGTTGGGTTTGGATGAGTATGAAGTTCAGCAGATCCTCGATACCAAAGTGTCACAAGGTGTGCGGCTGTTTCTTGTTGACTAGAAGGGTTAGGGCATGGAGGATCGGACCTGGGAATCTCTCGCCCATATACATGATCCTGCATTGCTGCAGGATTTATGGTCATCGCGCCGGGGGCGGTATTCTTTGAGGAAGCGTGCTGTCAGGATTCTGTGTGGTTCATCTGTTCTTCCGTCATGTTCTCTTACGAATAAACCTTATAATGCCTCTAAAGTGTTCACGCAAGCTCAGTTGTTGCCTTTTTCTAATTGGAGGTATTATGGTGCTTCAAGAGATAGTGCGCATCTCTTGACATACACAGCTATCAAGAAACATGTGCCATTTAAAACACAGTAGCGGTTACCGTGGAGACTAGTCCTATCACTTTGTTGATGCTACTGGATCTTACCTAAGTAGCGTATTCCACCTTGCTGCTGTAAATTCAGTTGTTGGTTCATCTCAAACACACGGTAAGGACCCATTCCTCTTCCTGTCTTCTTCTTCTGATCTCTCATACCATTTCTCATTTTGCATATATCTTCCTTGTCACTCTGCAGATACTTCAAGGCCTCCTTATACTACTGTTGATTCTATCCTGTATTGCCAGCCGTTACGGTATTATCCACTGTTTATAATATCAGAATTGAGGTTGGTGCCAATTTAGATATACTCTTGTTTTGTATATAAAAAGAAAGAGGCTGTTGTTAATGTGCCTTTTCCTTTCCGGCTCTAGGAGGTCTGCTGTCCACGTTTGGGTCCATTCTTCCAAATAATAGATCCCTTGGTATTGGTTTTTATATCCATACACAGGGTTAGATTGTTGGGTAGAATTCTACATCTATACGCCGTGGGCAAGTCACAAGGCAACCCTGACATAAATCCAGGGACAACATGGTCTCGGGTACCACCTCAGGGGCCTCTACGGGGCAGAAAACAAAGTCAGATCGTATTCTCCATTCTTGTCACGTTATCTTGGGCACTGCTCTTGCCAAGACCTGTTCCATACACAAACATGTCTGCATCACCAGGCACTTCCCAGATTGCTACCTCATTGACAACTGTGTTAATTAATAACATCACTCTGAGGGGGCATATCCCCGGGGTCGAGCACACTATTCCTCTTTCAGTTAAGGAGATCGCCATATTGAGCTTGGTAAGGAGGTCCCTCCCCAGCAAATGAATTGGCGAGTCTTTGTAGTAAGATAGGGCTGTTTGCACTGTCTTCCCACCTACCGTAATGTCTAGGGGCCTCATTACATGGAAGGCGGTGATCCAGGGTGCTATTAGCACCCTGGACCATGCCGGTAAATTACCGGCACCGCCTTGGCGGTAAGGGGATTTACCGCCCCATTCCAAGGTCGGTGGGGCGGTAAATCCCCCTTACGCCATTGCCCTTCCCCATTCCCATTTCTGCCCCATAGAGCTCTATGGGAACGGGGAAGGCGCTAATTACGGCACCGCAATTTTGCGGTGCCGTAATTAGCTCCGAGGTCCCTTAGCGGGTTGGTTTTTAACGCCTGCAAAAAGCAGGCGTTAAAGCACCAACCCGCTAAGGGACCTCGTAGTACGGCGGTAAGGGTTAACGGTCACCGTTGCCATTAACGGTGACGGTTAACCCTTACCGCCGTCCGTGTAATGAGGCCCTAGGTCTTTAGTGTATGGAACCGTGACCACAGCCCCAGAAAAACCCTGCGTTTCCAACTTCCTGTCTGATAACAGAAACTAGCCTTCCATAAGGCTTGATTTTTCCGCCTCCGAGTCCACCATAAAGATGAACTGCCTATTACCTATCTCTGCCCACACCAGCGGTTCCTCATCTGGACATAGGGTAGCCGATAGGATTGGACACGCAAGTGCTCTCTGTCAGCTGTTGGCTGTCCTAGTCTAGATGTGTGTTTGTCCCCAGGAAAGAAAAAACATTTTCTCCTACCATGGCTGTCCCTCGAAAAGGTGTGGGTGCGCCATTAGCAGAAGTGACGAAAGGATTGATGTGTGTATTTACCATCTGGTTCTGACGTGTCAGTCACTGCTGTGTCCCTTGGGACAGTGCTCTCTGCTCCTGTACCTGGCGGGTATCGACTGGTTGTTCTTGTCAGTATCCACCCATAGGGAAACCATAGGGGCTGCCTGGGTGGGGGTGACCACGCTGTTGTTCTTTGTTGTACCCTTCTGTATTTTCATAGTGTGCCATGGGACAGGTGAAACATTCACTCGCAAAGTGGCCCCATCTTGACATGACCACCAAACTCCTTGTCCCCCTCCTCAGGGTCCCTGTTCCCCATAGCCTCCTCTCTGACCTCGTTACCCACCTCTTCCTCTTCCAGGTCTTCCTTGCCATTGGGGCCCTCCGTACTGCTCCTCTCCTGCCCAATGTTCCTGTCTGTTTGCTGCCCACATTGCTGCCATTCTCACTTGTAATACTACCAGCCCCTCCTCTCCATCTCCAAGTCTGTCTGCGGGGGGGGGGGGCGGCTGCTACTGCTGCGATGTTCACCAGTTTATTTTGTACAAACTTTGCTTCATCTGCTAATATTTTCTGTGCAATTTCTTTCTCCCTTTCCTTCATCCTCCTACAGTGGTGCACTATAATGCTTTGAATCTTGAGCCAACCCTTGGCTTCTATCCGGCTATTTTGTCCATGGCCTTCTGTACCTCTTTCGGGAGGCCTTGTTTGATAATGAAATAAAAGAGGGAGGTAGACTGGTTCGAAATGGTGCCCGTCTCCGCCCTCCACATATCCTACACCCGAAGGATGCAAGTTGCAGCATCTTCATCCTCCCCCATTATACACTGCATTACTGAATGCAAATCCGGAGTATCGGGGAAGGTTCTCCGCAATGCATCCCATACCTGTGCCCTCACATTATTAAATGAAGCCCCATCATGGTGGTCACAATCTATTGTCACTCAAGGGAATCCTGCCTGCACCCACACTCTATTTGCCTGGTCGCCCACAGCAGATACTAACAAGCTTTTAACATTCCCTATTGCTAGTGGGACCCCTGCAGTGTTTTTCTCAAAGGTATATATCCACTTACTTGCACCCCCAGAAAGCGGAGGCAGCGTATTCAGAAAATTAGCTTTATCCATTAGTTCCCAAGGCACATAGTGAGGCCTCCCTACCCCCTTGTGAATGAGAGGCATCTGCATGTTTGATTTCCCTCTCCCCTTACCTACCTTTTTTCCCTTCCTTTTTGCCAACATCATTCGTCCCATCCTGCTTCCCAACCTCCCCTGCCACCCTTCATCTTCCTCTTCTTCTCTTGGGGGCGTCCGCCACGGCAGTTGTATACCTGCTGCCCATGCCCCTTCCTCATATTCAGCGAAATCTCTCCAACATTCCTCTTCCCTAGCTGAGGCTACACTACCTTGTCCTGTACTTACCTGCTCGTCTTCCTTCTCTATTCTTATTACCTTGACGGGGGCACTATCAACTTGGAAGAGAAAGTCTCCTGACTTCCACTCATCCTCAGCTACAGCAGAGGAAGTTTTTGATGGTGGAGGTGGTGGAGTTTGCCCACCTCTGGCAGAAGTTGCAAACTCTCACACAGTGCTCTAAGTCGTGTGAACTCTGCTTGGGTAGTGCCCATTTGGTTTTCTAGATCCTGAGTGAGGCATCCTAAATGTACTGGGGGTGCACTTGTCAGACTGTACAGACTTTTAGGGTCGTAAGGGGGAGGAGGGGCTGTTGCAGGTGTGGTTGGTGCACTAGGCCAGGGCAAATACATGGGGTCACTATATCCTTCAGCAGGTTTGGTCAACAATGGGTACAGCCATTTTAGTTCTTCCCCCTTACCTTTTTCTTCCCCACTCACTTCCTGTGTTGCTGCCCCCTGAGGTTGCGCCTCCTTATGTTTGTTTTTAGTAGGTGGCACCTCCTCAAACATGCGCCAGAGGTCTAAGACCTCTCTTCTATTTTGGAGCTGTTTTCCCTTCTATTTGATCGATAGGTACATCACCACAGGTCCAGGACAGTCTTATCAAAAGACCCTTCCTCTGGCCATATTTGGGATGACCCATCTCCCTTGATTTCTGTTAACCATTGCTCATGATACCTTCTGATCTTCTCACTGTATGATGCGAGGTGTTGACATATGTGCAAGAGGGGCATATCAGCTCCCATAATGTGTATTCGCTGATTAAGTGCGTGCGTATGTTTGATGTCCCACTTGTTACTATCACGTCTTCTCTCCTTGAAATTCTATTGCCACAAAAAAACTTCTATTGTATACATTGAACCATTGTGATCACACTGTTTAGTCAAATTTCAAATATTTCATAGTGATTACAAATAATCAAACACCATCAAACACTTAACATATTGACGTGACACACCGACAAACCTTACTTACGACGAAGAACATAAACATGTACCTGTACCTCCCTTACTGCCCGTTACCCCTTACTGCAGAACCCAAGTCCTTTCCCCTTCACTCACTCTTCACAGTCACTCCTCCCTGGTCCCGGATCTCGCCGCAATTCTCAGGGATTTCCTGTATCATCACTTAGTCGGGGTCACCAAATGAAAGTGGTCATTACCCAAAGATACAATCCAAAGCTCAGAATAAATGGACACACCCCAGTAGGAAATTAGACCAGGAGAGAGATTACGAGTAAAATAAAATATGTTTATATAATAGTAAAGTGAGGCATGCAGAGGACTCTGCTGCTCCAAGAGCGCTCTGCCAAAAATACAGGAACATTACATTATAAGCACAATAAGCGTCATCAATGACGTTTTCTATAAGTGTTACATAACGCCACTCCATTGGCTTGTTTGGCTAGTTCAGTATACAATGTAAGGTGACAGTGCTGCTTGATTGGTTGTTGCTGAATGTGTTGCTTCTTGTGGCATGTGGGTCAGCTGGGCTCCTCTGGGAGGGGTGCAGGTCAGGCTGAGTCCACTCTGTCGGTCATCTAACTGACAGGCAATTGATTAATATAAGGCATAAAAAATGTAAAAAATGCAAGGTCGTCTATAAATTGTAGTAAAACTGTGTACATTCTTGGTCTGGACCTCGTTGGGGACAGGGGCGCGGTGGTGCAGGTGCCTTATCTGATAGTGTCATTCTAAAATTCATGTGCATGACACTTCATTGTTCAAACAAGGTGATTGATAGGTGTTAGTACAGGGAGAATATATGGTCACTCTGGATTAGTTATATGGGGGGCAATCTACGGTGGCCCGTGGGGGATCGGTCCCACCGTCTGTTACATGAAAGAAACCCAGGGGCGCAAGGGTTACACAGGCAATAAGTCCTAAAGGTGGGGGTGAGGGAGAGCTGAGGCGTGTTTGGGGAGACAAATGGTTTTCGCAAGCCAGGCTTCAGCCCAGTTACACACAGGGCAATGATCTCAGAGGAAGAGAAGAAATACAGTGTTAGATTGCAACAATTCACACCCAAGCTTCCGTGAGAACAGGACATCCGTGGCACAGACAGGGGAGGAGGAGGAGGTGAGGGTGAGCTGTTTGCGGCGCTGGGAGCAGGGAGAGAGGGGGAGAGATCTGTTAGAAATCACAGTGCGGCCTAGTAAAAGATGGAGTCGGGAATGATACAAAATGGCGTCTGGGGACGAAATTAATTAGAAATGTTTCCTGCAATGGCTTCCATGGTCCATTCACCAGGAACTCGGACAAGGGACGTCTCCAACGATTGCACAAGCATAAGATTTGCATCATACAGAATGAAGAGGGGTCAAAAAGACCCTTCCTCCTATACACTAGGCATACACAGGTATACCGTTTTAGGGCAATACCATGCATCACAAGATTCCCACAGGGGTTCAAAATACTCCTGGGTTATTCTCTAGTATAATACAATCTCTCTTAGAAGGCATACAGAAGACATGCTGACATGTAAGACACATGTAGATTACATGTATGGTACACATAACTTAAATTTACATTTAGAGAAGGTGGACTTAATCATTGGGACACTAGCAGCAAAGGGCTGCATCATTCAAATTCAACAAGTCTTAGATAGCCCATAGAGAAATCATATTTCTGGGCTTTCATAATCTAACAAGGGCAGGCGACGGCTCCACAATTACCAGAAATCTGTATATACTTGCAATGCCCACGTGCACTTAAGCAGCTGCAGGCCATACTTGTCCTAGTTAACTTTGGCCAATCATAGGTGGTAGACCATGCAGCATTTGTGAAACCACTATATGACTAGTTGAAGCATGACTTCTGTCCAACAGACTGGGAGGGAGAGCACATACTCATCCTACACCAAATCTTCCCACAGTTGACTCAAAGTAGTTCTCATTGTGGTTGCAATCACCCATATAAGGAAATTACAAATGTGGACAATGCCAGATGTGTAAATACTCAGAAAACGCCAAAAAGAGGATTCAAAAGCCAAACGGAATTCAAGTACCAATCTGACAACTAATAAACTGCAACAGCAAGTATGTAATCTATGGGATTAGATGTCCCTGTAATCCACTTTACATAGGAAGTACCATAGGATCACCAAAGATATGCATAGGTGAACATATCAGAACAATCACCAATCAAGACCTCAGGTCGCCTGACAACCAACTTTCAAGCTAAACATGTTTTAGAAAACCTAGCACAACTAACTTTTTTCAGCATGGAAAATGTAGTACTACCACCAAGAGGAGGTAATTTAAAAAATCCTTAGACAACGGTAAGCTTTTTGGATTTGTAACATGGACATCTGCCACTCCGGTCTAAACGCGGACCAGGAGCTACACCATTTTCTTTAAATCATATACTATTTATTTAATCATGAATAATTCAGGGTTTAGTATCTCACCCACTGACCCAGATCAAAGGAGTATTCACAATTGTATGTAAAATGTGTGTTTTTCACTTTATTTTTGTATTATGTTTCACCATTCCAAATCAAGTTAAATGTTGTGTCTTAAATGTATCACAAAGAATGCTTTTTATGTATATCTGTTAATAAAAATGCAGTCTCATATGTTCAAATAAGTACAAACATAATTCAATCAACGACTAAATAATTCTTCACACAAGGTAACCAAGACAATCCAGGTTTCAATCTTAACTTTTTGAGCTCACAAGAGCATAATGACATAACAATTATAGAATAATTTAAACAAAATAGCAATGATTCGAAAAAGCTAAACATAATGTTTCTCCCAAACCAAAATGGCGGATTAACGAACAGCAAGCATGACATCATCGCGCAGGCCTGCGCAATGACATCAACCCGTACTATATAATACAGCCAAAATCGAGATATTTACGGCAATCGAACCGTGAGGCACAGGATAGTTTGAATCTTAAAAAACAAACTGAAGGTAAAAACAATGGGCCACATTACGACCCAGGTGGAATGGGTTTAATGGTGCCGGTAATGGTGCTGGTGCCGTTAAACCCATTCCGCCCTATTACGAGGTTCCCTCGTCGGACCCGCTCTGGACGTCTGGTCAGACCAGATGTCCTTTGCGGGTCCCACGAGGGGACCAGGGAGCTAACAACGGGCCCGTTTTTAACGGGCCCGTTGTTAGTTCCCTCCGGGATGTGTAAATTGAATGAGGAATTACCAGGTCTTCCAAGGTTGGATTGGCCCAGTAATTCCTCATTTAAGGAACCCAGACCCAGACCCGTGTCTGGAGGCAGGCAGCCATGCCGCAAATAGCAGCATGGCTACCTCCAAACTCGTAATGAGGTCCAATTAATCTTTTTCGCCTTCTGTTTTATTAAATGGTTAACTTTAAACAACAAATTAGTTAGGATTAATTACCAAAAAGATCTATATACCAAGATTATTCATGGCTATGCTTTATCCTCAAATGCCAGAAGAAAAGATCATATTGGTAAAATTCGAGGTCCAACTACGTAAAAGTTGTCAGAGCATCTAAACAGATAGCAATACAAGGCAATATAACTGGAAGTAACTTAGCTATTTTTTTGACTACAATTCTAATTAATCACATAACAAGCAAGTAAACAATATACACCTGGTTTTGTCTCAGCTTTAAGGGTAATACCTAAATCTTTACAAATCTTAAATTTGCACCTCCTGATGAACCCTCAGATGGAATGGCGGGGAAACACGTTTTAGGAAGCAAACAAGTAGAATTAATGCACACAAGGAGTACATATTACAAATTTGTGATTTAATTAAGAAACAAGAGAACCTATTAGGGTAAGGAGAACAAACAAATAACTTATGATACACAACAATATTGAAAGAAGTTAATTCAATGGTTAAGCAGACAGGAATAACAAGCATTGTAATCACATGAATTGAATGAAGAGAATTCAATCGCGACAAGTCATCTACAAGTGCGCAACTTCAATTAAATTTAGAGGAACAAAGTAAACAATGCATACTGTCATTATTTTGTGCAATCTAACACAACAAGAAATAAAAGTGAAAGCGCAACAAAATTGGATTCTATAGAAACTTTAGTTCTCATCTGGAAAGGAACACAAACAAAGATGAATAAACAACATTATTGTCTTAGCCTAATAACTCTTACATATGTAACATGTAATCATGAAGAGACAAAGCCCATAGCATACCAGTCACATGTCTATACAGTTACTGAGCTACACCTTGCTCTACAATAGAAGATTATGGTTGTTATACAAATGATTGTGCAGAAGCAGTGCAGCAACACCAGGCATAACACATCAATATAAACCAGAATTTCTACAATCAAATGTATGCACTGGAATGGCCTCTACGATCAGGAGTAGAAGCAGCAGTGCCAGACATCCTGCTTTAGATGTTTGCATACTTACTATACTATGAAGAGAATGTGGTTCCAGCTATCAAGACACATTCTAAGTAATTCCGCTGCCTGTGCTGTTGTAAAGGGGCAAGTAACTTATGACAATGAGATTGATCACCAGGATACAAAAACCAAACAATTAGTGGATACATCAGCTAAGCTTAGTGAGATACAAGGCCTCCTCCTTGCACTGAAACAAATTGATCCACACAAGCCCACTCTAATGGTGTCTGATTCAGACTATGCAATTGAAAGTTATAACTTTAGCCTTTAACTGTGGCAAGCCAACTCATGCAGAGATTCTAAAGGCAAGTCAATCTGGTCAAAATACATTTGGCAAATACATATGGGACATCTGGAAGGCTAGACCTCTCATCTGGGTTATGCACACATAACTGATTCTGTGAACAGTGCAGGCAATGTGCTTGCTGATCAGTCTGCATGACAGTGAGCGGTACAATGTGGTAGCAGCAGTAACATGCTCAGCCACATACATAGATGAGGGTATACAATCATGATTGAATGCAAACAGTCCTAACACTCAAGGGTTCCCCACTACTTGCTTACAACTAAGCTCTAACAATACATACAGTGATGATCATTAAACCTAGGTCAAAAGGAGGCCCTGTTGACAGGGTACTCCCGATCAAGCAGGATAGATGAAAATGATTCTCCACAGCACATAAAAGTGTAGCCTCAACCAACTTTTGGATGTCAGCTACTAAACAAATCTTGCATAATAGATATTGGTGACCAAGGCTTTGTAATGAGGTACAACTGTACATAGTGAATTGCAGATAGCAATGAACAAATTCTACAAGCCACCAGTGAGCACACTAAAAGGGTCAACAATGCCTTTTGAATGCACATATATGGACCACATAGGTCTACTGATATCCATCAACATGTATGAATACTTGTGTGTCGTGGTGGACTAGTGCACAAGGTACACTTGGCTAATTTTTCAGAAGAATAATGATGGTAAAGAAGGTCATAAAGGGTTTGCTGTCCTTAGTAGCCATGATGGCACCGAATCTGCTCCAAGCTGACAGTGGGCCAGCCTTATCAGGGAAAGCCTTAAGAGAGGCCCTGTCAAGCTGGCGCTGTACTCTACAAGTCTCTAAACCCGTTTTGCCCACACGCTAATGGTGGCATAGGGAGAACCAATGGGATAGAAAGACAAGCCTTGACTAAATGCATCCTTTCTTCTGGTGTTAATTTGGTGAGTTACGTTCCTATAGTACAGTGTAGCATAAAGAATCTTCCTTGCCTTTCTCAATATGATGATAAAAAACCTGTTTGAGTTGCTGTTTGACGCTCCAATGTATATGCCGGATTTACACAATTCTTTTGCATTCTCTAACCAGGCCAGACAAGCTGCTCCTCATAAACCTCCTGAGACTCCATCAATGGTGAGGAAGCACCACAGCATCAAGATAAAGAGAGGCCACAGACAGACTGGTCCTGAAACCTGTGGACTAAATCCTACAGAAGATTCATGAAGATTAATGACAAAGAAGCACTTGGACCATGCTACCGAGCTTCTGTGAAGGTACTAAAACTTCAAGGCTCAAGAACAGCATTCCTACCAGCCAGGTCTCCTGAGAAAGGTACTCAACAAGTGTACATCAACCACCTTAAGCCAGCTACACATGGTTCAGCCCCTGTTCCCAAGAGAGAAGGTTCACTTTCTTGAACAACCTCAAAAGCAGGTAAGAATAGATAAAAATGTGAAGTTAAAAATAGCTCCAAAAACCTCCCTGTCACATGAAAATATGTCTATTTTTCTGGGAACTGAAGAGCCAGAAACAAGGCTAGACACAAAGCCAAGCGCGAGACCCATCATGAAGATGAAGGTGACGATCTTTAGCCATCTAAAGTGCACAGAAACGTACAAACCTTTTTTTTGGAACAATGATCCTGTTCTTCATTTTTGGGGTGGATAAACCGTCTCACCTATTTTGTCTTTTAGACTTTGTGACATTTTTAATCCCTCTGGAGATCCCAATGATCAGCCAACAGATGAACATTTCAACCCTAGAAAAGCACACACTCCAAACCCAATACATAAGAGGGAGGTGGAGGCTCTACACAAATAAGCATATACTAACTAGAGTTAGGACACTTTAGGACAAACCAGTATAACCCTACCGTGGATCTAGTATGAAACTGCATGTACATACACTATTGGTGACAGATTAATCTAGGCTAGTTACCCATATAATGCATATCACAGGCATCTATAGGGATCTGTTGAGATCCAGGTTGTTAGAAGTTTTTTCTCAAGGAACATTGTTAGATCCTGAAGACGATCTAGAAAGCTATATGACGTGGCAGACCATGTATGTGCTGTGAAATATGTATACATCTTCCTATACTATAAGCGGACATCTGTGCAATGGTTAGATACAATCTTCTGGGAGTATTGTCCTGTTTCTCATAGAACTCACCACCAGAGTTTAAGGCACACTTCCCTTACATGCCAAAGCCCCAAGTGAAGGAAGAGCATAGAGCGCAGAATTGACACCAATTCCCCCCCACCTATAAATGGCCAGCATGTGTGGTTTACACTTTCTGTGGTCTATAATGAAGCATTCTATGCCACAATGACAGAAAACACATGCTAAAACACAGTCCCTCTAAACACGTCATGGGGGTAGCTCTTGGCAAGTGAATAGAACAGACACGCTACATGTAAGAAGTAGATTCCACATTTTTTCTCAAACAAATTTATTTTTGTGTTAATGTGTAGGCCAACCCTTTTACCCACATATCCAATAGGGAGCCCAAGGACGGTGGAATTTGGTTGGTAACTAAACAGCTTAATTAAGCAATAATGACAGGCAAAAATGAGCATAGTACATAAAACACAAAGGTTTAATCGTAGGAGCTAACACAGCTTAGACTTCACAAAATATTTCACAAACCTATGTCATTTCCATAGACACAGCATGCCAACTGATGGCAAAGCAAGTCCGTTAACATGAGATTGTTAGTGTAATAGACACATGGGGAAAGTCAGGTAGACAACATTCCTAGACAGGATAGGTAACCTAGGAAAGGCTAGTGCCAAGAAGGAGGTGAAAGAAGCTAGTCCTGCTTTGAAGACAATTGTCCTGGTGTTCCAAGGACTTGCCAGAAAACCACAAGGGAATATACAAACTGGATAGATGTGGTAGTGAATATGATGCATATCATCCAAGAGGATTTGGTAGCTTTACAGGATAAACAACAAGCAAACGATGAACCTCTGAAGATCACAGACTTCCTAGACACACTCTTTACCGGTGTTGCAGTCTGGTTTATCAAACTAAGGCCAGAGCAGCTGACAGAATTGAATCTATCAAGACAAGCTCAGAGACAGGCCATTTAGAGTCCATCTACACTTTGCTAAGTGTACTCAAGAGAATATTCACCAGCAAATTGGTGTGGGACAGTGACTAATTGTCACGGATATTCCAAAAGCCTGAATATTCCTGTGCCAGCAGTAATACCTCTGTTGTTTGAAGAGCTGCAGACCTGGGGCACGATGCAACAAGTAGGGATGTAATGGATGTAAACTCTCTATGAGGTGCCCTACACCCATGTCTGCATGAATCATGAGAACTCTAAAATGCAACTGTATTCCCTGAAGACCGGTGAGGAAACACCCCATACAAGATGTCAGGACATTCTCAAAATCAGCCCATGTGAGCAGAATTTGAACTCAACCAAGTGCATGCTGAGTGCAATTGGAATGAAAACCTGCAGTAGCAAAACTCTACTACTACGGAATGCATCCACATTTTGTAGTTCAATGCTTCATGCCGTGGTGTGCCTGTGGGGATTGCTGGCTTGCTCGCTGTCTCAAGTGTGGTGAACTGTTGCATTTTTATCTACATCCAGAATAATGCAGAATAATCTAGTGCATTTGGGCTAGCAGCAGGTGAAGCTCTTACCACTGATGTTCCTACAACTGGCATTGAGACGGGCAAATCTACTGAATGTGAAAATACACAGCACTAGCACCACAGGGACACTCATAGAAGCATCAAGGAGAGCACTGCAGTTGGCCAAAGTCCTACTGGAAGAGTACCTGAATGGCCAAAGGAAATTTAAGCTCCACTCCAACAAATGGGGGCTCCTTCCTAAGCTCCATCTACTGGCTGAAGAATACAGTTGCTTCCTTAAATCCATTGAAATGTTTTTTGGACTTCTTTGGAATCTTATGCACACGAATCACACCTGTGCTGTACATCCTTGTAGCTCGGTTCATTCTGATCCTGTTTGTCACTTTTGCATCATCCCATTGAGTAGCAGTGAACTTATCCTTGCACCATAACTATATCCAGAATAACAGAAGAAAACTGCTTGGAACTGTTCATTTGGCAAACATATACTCATCACTAATTCATCAGCGATCATCAGAGGCTGAAGATTGTCTATTGACCAGTACCTGCAGCACCTGGCTCATATCAAGAAGAAATGTTTATGTTCTAAGATTTAGTAAACGGTGAAGATTATGAGTGAACACATTTTAGCAGATAAGCATTCTGCAATGTTGTACATGCTTTTTTCTTTCTTCCTGGGTAGCCTCCACGGCCTGTTCTACGCCTCATGGGGGGTGATGAAAGCAATGTTCTTGCAAAACATAGATAACAGCAAACACTGAACTACAAAGTGAAGCCCTTCCTGTAATTCTATTCAGTAGCTCACTGGCATAGTCGTGGAGTGATTCAAAAACAGCCATTGAAGGACAGAGAATTGTCCTTGGCCAGTCTGCACAGTGTTGTCAGGTAGAATACATTTGTTGGCAAAATCTCCAGTAGTCATTGAAGGACAGGACCATGTCCTTGGCTAGTCTTTGGAAGAGGAAGATGCTGTCAGCTAAAATACAAATGTTGACAAAATCCCCATTGGCCGCAGATTGACAGAAGGCATGACTTTCACCATGCTGCCCATATAAGCAGTGCAGTCAGCTATAGAGAGGAGGTGTGGGAGGCATGAGAATAGGGACTGCCCAGGGGGTATATATAGGAATGAACCCAGCCCTTGCAGATGGTTGTTCAGGGTGACAGAGCTTACAGGAAGACAGGATCAGACACAGATGGCTGGAATGAGAGGAAAGCAGAGAGACTCTTCTGTTGGGAGGGGCCAACTCCCTCTCTTTTCTTTTACTGGATTTTGAAGCCTCCAAGCTGTACCCTGGATATTTTGAAACTTTTATGATCAGAACCTGTTTCATTTTGAGCTGTTGCCTTTTAAGCTGTTTGAGGAGGGGATCCTTAATTTCTTCCTCCAAGGCATTTCATCTCATTTTAGCTCACTTCAGCTCACAGCCTAAGAGCCTAGGACAAGACACATTATACTTGATTGGCTATATGCTAAGCACCAGTAAGTCCAATGGACATTAACAGGGTAATTCATAGAATTTCGCAGAAAAGTGTCGCAAGCGGCTGGCGCAGAGTGTCTGCGTGCGATTGTCTGCGCCAGGCGCGTGCGCCAAAACCGATTTCCGCGCACAGCGTATTCATGGATTTTAGGCTCCCAAACCAGCCGTGGCGCAGAGTATCGCAGCGACCCTGCAGCAGCGCCAGTAACGCCCCCAAGAACGCCCTCGCGCAAGGAAAAGCCATCAAAATCGCTAAATCATCGCAAAGGGCTGCGCTAACCCTGGACCAGTTTACAGGGCTGCCAAACAAGGAACGCAAAGCGGGTAACGTTCATATCAGGGGTACGCGGGAAGTTTTACATGCGATTAGCCAGGGTACGTGTATGACAGGGGTACGTGTGAAGTTAAACACGCGATTAGCCAGGGTACGTGTATTACAGGGGTACGCGGGAATTTTCACACGTGATTTGGCTGGGTACGTGTATGACAGGGGTACGCGTGAAGTTTTACACGCGATTAGCCAGGGTACGTGTATTACAGAGGTGCGCGGGAATAATCACACGCGATTTGGCTGGGTACGTGTATTACAGGGGTGCGCGGGAATTATCACACGCGATTTGGCTGGGTACGTGTATTACAGGGGTGCGCGGGAATAATCACACGCGATTAGGCTGGGTGGGTCCTCACAGGTGTACCCTGTACACCCTCCACTGCCCCTGCAGGCAGCCCACAAAACAGGGGACTACCCTGCACACCTGCTCATGTCTCCCACCCCCCACCCCTCTCCCCATCAGTGTGGGGCACCCTCCACCAGGCCCCCACCCATGTCTCCCACCACCCCCCAGCCACCATGGGCAGCCCCCACCAGGCTCCCACCCATGTCTACCACCCCCCAGCCACCATGGGCAGCCCCCACCAGGCCCCCACTCATGTCTCCCACCACCTCCACCCCCCAGCAGTGTGGGGCACCCTCCACCAGGCCCCCACCCATGTCTCCCACCACCCCCAGCCACCATGGGCAGCCCCCACCAGGCTCCCATCCATGTCTACCACCCCCCAGCCACCATGGGCAGCCCCCACCAGGCCCCCACTCATGTCTCCCACCACCCCCACCCCCCTAGCAGTGTGGGGCACCCTCCACCAGGCCCCCACCCATGCCTCCCACCACCCCCACCCCCCAGCCACCATGGGCAGCCTCCACCAGGCCCCCACTCATGTCTCCCACCACCCCCACCCCCCCAGCAGTGTGGGGCACCCTCCACCAGGCCCCCACCCATGTCTCCCACCACCCACACCCCCAGCCACCATGGGCAGCCCCCACCAGGCCCCCACCCATGTCTACCACCCCCCACCCCCAGCCACCATGGGCAGCCTCCACCAGGCCCCCACCAATGTCTCCCACCATCCCCACCCCCCCAGCAGTGTGGGGCACCCTCCACCAGGCCCCCACCCATGTCTCCCACCACCCCCACCCCCCAGCCACCATGGGCATCCCCCACCAGGCCCCCACTCATGTCTCCCACCACCCCCACACCCCCAGCAGTGTGGGGCACCCTCCACCAGGCCCCCACCCATGTCTCCCACCACCCCCACCCCCCAGCCACCATGGGCAGCCCCCACCAGGCCCCCACTCATGTCCCCTATAACCCCCACCCCCCAGCAGTGCAGGGGCAGCCCCCACCAGGCCCCCACTCATGTCCCCTATCACCCCCACCCCCCAGCGGTGCAGGGGCAGCCTCCACCAGGCCCCCACTCATGTGTAAAACCACCCGCACCCCAAAGCCACCATGGGCAGCCTCCACCAGGCCCCCACTCATGTCCCCTATCACCCCCACCCCCCAGCCACCATGGGCAGCCCCCACCAGGCCCCCACTCATGTCTCCCACCCACCCCCACCCCCCAGCCACCATGGGCAGCCTCCACCAGGCCCCCACTCATGTCTCCCACCACCCCCACCCCCCAGCCACCATGGGCAGCCTCCACCAGGCCCCCACTCATGTCCCCTATCACCCCCACCCCCCAGCAGTGCAGGGGCAGCCCCCAGCAGGCCCCCACTCATGTCTCCCACCCACCCCCACCCCCCAGCCACCATGGGCAGCCTCCACCAGACCCCACTCATGTCTCCCACTACCCCCAACCCCCCAGCAGTGTGGGGCACCCTCCACCAGGCCCCCACCCATGTCTCCCACCACCCCCACCCCCCAGCCACCATGGGCAGCCCCCACCAGGCCCCCAACCATGTCTCCCACCCACCCCCACCCCCCAGCCACCATGGGCAGCCCCCACCAGCCCCCCACTCATGTCTCCCACCCACCCCCCCCAGCCACCATGGGCAGCCCCCACCAGGCTCCCACCCATGTCTCCCACCACCCCCACCCCCCAGCCACCATGGGCAGCCTCCATCAGGCCCCCACTCATGTCTCCCACCACCCCCACCCCCCAGCCACCATGGGCAGCCTCCACCAGGCCCCCACTCATGTCTCCCACCACCCCCACCCCCCAGCAGTGTGGGGCACCCTCCACCAGGCCCCCACTCATGTCTCCCACCACCCCCACCCCCCAGCCACCATGGGCAGCCTCCACCAGGCCCCCACTCATGTCTCCCACCACCCCCACCCCCCCAGCAGTGTGGGGCACCCTCCACCAGGCCCCCACCCATGTCTCCCACCACCCCCACCCCCCAGCCACCATGGGCAGCCCCCACCAGGCCCCCACTCATGTCCCCTATCACCCCCACCCCCCAGCAGTGCAGGGGCAGCCTCCACCAGGCCCCCACTCATGTCTCCCACCACCCCGACCCCCCAGCCACCATGGGCAGCCTCCACCAGGCCCCCACTCATGTCCCCTATCACCCCCACCCCCCAGCCACCATGGACAGCCCCCACCAGGCCCCCACTCATGTCTCCCACCCACCCCCACCCCTCAGCCACCATGGGCAGCCTCCACCAGGCCCCCACTCATGTCTGCCACCACCCCCACCCCCCCAGCAGTGTGGGGCACCCTCCACCAGGCCCCCACCCATGTCTCCCACCACCCCCACCCCCCTGCCACCATGGGCATCCCCCACCAGGCCCCCACTCATGTCTCCCACCACCCCCACCCCCCCAGCAGTGTGGGGCACCCTCCACCAGGCCCCCACCCATGTCTCCCACCACCCCCACCCCCCAGCCACCATGGGCAGCCCCCAGCAGGCCCCCACTCATGTCTCCCACCCACCCCCACCCCCCAGCCACCATGGGCAGCCTCCACCAGGCCCCCACTCATGTCCCCTATCACCCCCACCCCCCAGCCACCATGGGCAGCCCCCACCAGGCCCCCATTCATGTCTCCCACCACCCCCACCCCCCAGCCACCATGGGCAGCCCCCACCAGGCCCCCACTCATGTCTCCCACCCACCCCCACCCCCCAGCCACCATGGGCAGCCCCCACCAGGCCCCCACTCATGTCTCCCACCACCCCCACCCCCCTGCCACCATGGGCAGCCTCCACCAGGCCCCCACTCATGTCTCCCACCCCCCACCCCCCCAGCAGTGTGGGGAACGCTCCACCAGGCCCCCACCCATGTCTCCCACCACCCCCACCCCCCAGCCACCATGGGCAGCCCCCACCAGGCCCCCACTCATGTCCCCTATCACCCCCACCCCCCAGCAGTGCAGGGGCAGCCTCCACCAGGCCCCCACTCATGTCTCCCACCACCCCCACCCCCCAGCCACCATGGGCAGCCCCCACCAGGCCCCCACTCATGTCTCCCACCCACCCCACCCCCCAGCCACCATGGGCAGCCTCCACCAGGCCCCCACTCATGTATCCCACCACCCCCACCCCCCCAGCAGTGTGGGGCACCCTCCACCAGGCCCCCACCCATGTCTCCCACCACCCCCACCCCCATCCACCATGGGCATCCCCCACTAGGCCCCCACTCATGTCTCCCACCACCCCCACCCCCCCAGCAGTGTGGCGCACCCTCCACCAGGCCCCCACTCATGTCTCCCACCCACCCCAACCCCCCAGCTACCATGGGCAGCCTCCACCAGGCCCCCACTCATGTCTCCCACCACCCCCACCACCCAGCCACCATGGGCAGCCCCCACCAGGCCCCCACTCATGTCTCCCACCACCCCCACCCCCCAGCCACCATGGGCAGCCCCCACCAGGCCCCCACTCATGTCCCCTATCACCCCCACCCCCCCAGCAGTGCAGGGGCAGCCCCCACCAGGCCCCCACTCATGTCTCCCACCCACCCCCACCGCCCAGCCACCATGGGCTGCCTCCACCAGGCCCCCACTCATGTCTCCCACCACCCCCACCCCCCCAGAAGTGTGGGGCAGCCTCCACCAGGCCCCCACTCATGTCTCCCTGCCCACAGGCCATGACAATCCTCAAGCATGGGCCTCATGGCCAGCCACCACAGCCCAAAGACACAACCAAGTATTACATGCGCCCCTGATACTACTCCAATGGAAACAATGTAAATCAACACATGTGTCTCACACACACACAATGGTTGCAAGTGAACCTAAAAACCCATATCATGACATACATGAAAACAATGAGATGAAACCACACATTGAAGAATGAAAAAATCCAAATAATGTATTAATAAAAACAGTAATGGCAATCAAAATTAAACAAAATACACAAGTAAAAAAAAAAACAAAATTAAGCTTGCTGTCCCTTTTCAAATTAAAATCAATAAATGATAATCCAAAAAGATTTCTTCCAAAGTTCAAGTCCATAAAAAGGAAATGAAGGGAAAAAATAAATAGAAAAACATTGCTCCATGGGAAAAAATATTCATAGTAAAAAAAATGTCTGAATCCAAAGTCCAACTATGTGCAAAGTATTCAGGGCCCATCATCCCAACAGAAGAAATGAAACCTACCAAAAAACCTATCTAAAATGGAACTATATACAAAAGGTGGAGCAGTGTCCGTCGACTCCAAATAAAAATAAACTATAAAGGAAACCTATAACTAAATAACTATATACAATGGCGGCGGGCCAGTCCAGCGGCTCACTTAGTGGTGTTCCGGGCCAGGGCTTCATCGAACTCCTCGTCTATGTCCCGGAGGCGGTCCTGTTCCATGGCTCCGAGGGTCTGTAGGGACGCCGACATGTTCACCTCCAACTCCCTGCGGATTGCCTCGAGGCACTCGGCCCGCCTCAGGGCCCTCCGCATGGAGTTCTCCGCCCTGACCATCGTGTGCCGCGCCTCTTCCGCCCGCCGCCGCTCCGCATCTATGGCGTGGCCCAACCGCTGCCACACGGAAGACACTTCCCGTCCAGGATCCTCCTGCCCTCCGGCCGATGCCTGCCCCTCCGATGTTGAAGGCCTGAGCTATCGTGGCTCCCACCTACAGCCTCCTGCTGCTGCAGCTGCTGCTGTCCATGTGCCCTGTCCGATGGTGCCTGCACATCCTCCTCCAGCTGGGGTGCAGTCGTTGATGTGGCCACCCCTGCTGGACGTCCGACTCCCAACTGTGGCAGGGATCTGTTGTCCAGCAGCCTGGCCGCACGGTCGGAGGCAGCTCCACAGGGCACCCAGGTGACACATGGGTGGGAAGATGGCATGGAGGACGACTGGGGCATAGGGGGTTCTGTGGAGGAGGGGTCGGAACAAGGTCCAGGAAACGGAGGAATCCAGCCCTGGTGAGCTGTCCCAGTGGGTCAACGCAGTCAACGAGCCATGCAAGAAGACGTGCAGACTCATCATGAAAAGACTGCAGGTCAGCTTGCATGGCCCGTTGACGCAACGCCACCCCACCCTGGACAGGCTCAACCTGGTGCAGGATAGCCACATCCGCAGGGAGAGGAAGGCCAGGTGTTGTAAGCCAATCCCCTCCCTGAGAACGGGTCTGGAGGTAGGCATCCCCGCTGGTGCAAGATGATGCAGTGACAGGAGCAGGGACAGGATTGCACACAGGCACCTCCGCGGCGGCCTGTGCTGCCTCCTGTCCCAGATCCTGCACTGCACCACTAGCACCAGTGGAATCCCCACCTCCAGACCCCACCTCTGTCGCTTGCAGGGCCTCCTCCTCCTCCAAACCCCCCACCAACCTGGATGACTCTGTGCCATCTTCCTCCATTGGGCCCTTTGGGGTCCCAGCTGCCCCTTCTGCTGCCGAGGAGTCCAACTCCAACCTCCACCTCTTGGACCTCCCCTCAGCAGCTGCGGCCTGGGACATGGCACCGGACTCCTCACTCCCCGACGAGATCAGAACCTGGGAGGGGTTCCGGGCCTTGCGTCTCCGGCTGGTGGTGCGAACCCTGCCGCTGTGCTCCACAGCACCTTCTCCGCCCTCTTCATCAGTTGACGCTGCAGACAGGGAGAAAGAAAACACAGGCATCAGGGTACTGTCCAATGGACTCATACACACATGACAGTCATACATGAGTGGCATTAGTAAACCTCAGACATGGCATCACAATCCCCAACACACATGTCATTTCAACTTGCACACATGAGCCATACCACAGGCATATTGCAACAGCCAGCACCATCCATTCACATACAACAGCATGAGCAGCCAAAGGTCATCCACACATCACATGCAACATAGGGAGTACACTACACATGCACAGACACCACCAAACTTGCATGCATGTGTACACCTCCGCCAACTGTCGCAGTGTTCCGATCGACATCCATGTCACACCTGACAATCATTCCTCCACATCCTGTGCCATGCAAGCCCACAAACACAAGCACCATCCATGTGTCACACATGAGACCCCTCGCATGTGTCACCCTCACGGCCCTGTACACCCCCCCCTACTTGCCCACATAAAAATACATGTTCAACCTGCACACTCCTGGCACACCACACGCACAGCTTACAATCAATATGCATGTACACTTACCGCTCGACTCCAGACGGGTCTGCCTCTCAAGGACATGGACGTGGAGCGCTGGGGATATGCGTTCCAGGACCCTCATCTGATCTTCCGACAAGTGGCTCCGGCGCCCCTTAGCATCCGCTGCCTTCAGGAGGCGCCGGGCCTTGTTGAGGGTCCTGGACCTGAAGTCCTCCCAGCGCTTCCTGACACGTTTGTAGTCGCGGACTGCCACCTCCTCCGCGTTGATGGCAGTCACGATGTCCATCCAGATCCGAATCCGTCCTTCCTTGTCGGCGCACAACCTTCCGAAGAGGGCATCATACTGCCCCAGGACATGCTCCACCAGGACACCAACTTCGGTGGCAGTGAAGCTGGTGCCCCTCTGCCTCCTTGGCCGGGGGTTGCCACTGGTGCCAGATGTTGCAGTGCCCGACATGGCAACCCCAGAGGCAGGAGTGGGTGGGCAACTGGGTCCTGGGGCTGGGCTGTGGGGCGATGGAAAAGCATTCGGGAGTCTTCGGTTCCAGCAGGGGTGGTCACAGCAACAGCACCCCTGGCTGATGTGCAGGCAGCAAATGGCAGGGCACGTGGGCAGCAGGCACTCAGGCAGCAGAAGATGGCAGGTGGGAGCGTGCTCAGGGCTCTGGGGGGCAGTAATTCGGGCAGGAGCGTGGTCTTCCGTGTGTGAACGTGTGGCCAGCTTGATACGGAGTGATTTTGCACGTGAAAATCCAGCACGTCTGCGTGTAATTCGAGGAAAGGCCCTTAGCGCGTCAGCACACGTCTGTACATTCATTGGCCCAAAGGCCACCAGCGTATGCGCGTCTATGAAGTCACGTGCACGTTGAATATGGCACACGTTTGAAATGTTGCGTGTTAAAAAAATGAAAGACACGTCCGAGTGTCAAAGCGTGTAATTGGTGGAAATGGCCCTACACGCGGAAGTGACAAAGCGTGTAATTGGTGGAACTGGCCCTAGCGCGTACACACGGAAGTGACGCTGGACGTGTGGGCCTGCATAAAAGGTACGTGTAGAACACCATTTCCTTGTACGTGCTTTTCGTGGAGAGCGAGTGGGTGAAATCTGTACTTCTTGTCGTTTCACACGCGATTTACTTCACAGCGTTTCAAGTTCGTACTCCCTGTTACCTCTGACAGCTTTTTCTCTTTTTTCTCTTTTTCTGGTTTTCCTGGGCCTGTTCCCTCAAACAGCGTTCCCTTCTACTGTTGTCCTGTCTCCTCAGACAGCGTACAATTCTTCTTTTTGGCGGGGGTGTTGCCAACACGCAAACGCGCTTCTTTTTCACGCTCTTTTTCCTGGCAGACGGTGAGTCACGCACGTATCTAACATCTGTGCTTGCCCCGTGTGTAGCCTACCCCTTCAGAGGTCATTCTAGGCTGCGTGTGGCACGCATACGTTCATTCTTGTGTTACTGGGTGCCACAGCGTAGTGCAGGTTTTTATTTCCGCACACGTGGTCTAGGAGGGGTTGCGTGCACGTCATCTCCCTTTTTTGGGCTTCCTGTGCGTTGCGTGACCCATCATCTTTCCCCAGGGGTCACATTCAGCCTTGCTAGAGCAGTAGGGTACAATTACCATCTGGTACCCAACCCCTTTGACCCCCAATTGCCCAGGACAATAGTTCACAGCCACTCCCATACGCACATTAACATCAGTGCCATGGTTGGGAGGCGAGGAATCCGTAAGGGTGGCAAAGGTGGACGAGCCACAAGTGGTGGCCGTGGTGGATCCAGTAGGGGACGTGGTCGTTACTTGCAGGGTGACACTGTCCCCCCATGTGTGGAGAACCAGTCAAGGGCACCCATAATCCCCCCCACCCCCCTGGTTGAGGTTGATGTGGCTGACACCATCCATGCTCAGCCCTTGTTGGACCAGCCCATTGTGGCACCAGACCTGGCTGACTCCATGGCTGACTTCCAGGTCAGCAGGCCTATGACACGTGCGCTGGTGCACGTTGATGTCATCAGGCCACGTGGATCAGGGGCAGCAAGGTCATCTGCTGCCCCAAGTAGGCAGTGTGGAGAGGCTGCAGGGGCAGCTGCGGCTCCATCCACCCCAGCTCTCACACACCCAGCCAGGACAGTGTCGGTCCTAGTCCATCCTGCTGACATTCCCCCTGACACCATTACACTTGAGCCAATGCCTGCACCAACTCCCATGCTGAGTGTGCAATCCCACACTACTGATACAGAGTCCACCAGGGCTCCTGCCCCTAGTGTCCAGAGCGGCATAGGACACTCAGGATCACCACCACCTTCCAAGCGGAAGAGGAAGAGTGCTCGTCCGGCACAGGCTGATGCCCCAGACACGGCTACACAATCCGGCCCGTCGAGGAAGCTGAGCTTCACGGATGCCGAACTGAATGCACTTGTCGAGTATGTGTCCGCACATGATAACGAGATGGTCATTGTTGCAGGATCCAGGACCACACCTGCACAACGCCAGGCACACTGGCAGACCGTTGCGGACATCGTAAGTGCCCTTGGAATCGTGAGGCGCACAGCCAATGATTGCTATAAGCGCTGGAATGACCTAAAGCGCAGGGCAAAGAATAAGCTGGCCTCAAGTCATTCCGCAACTCTAGTGACTGGAGGTGGGTCTCCAGTAGAAGACATGGAACTCACTCCACATTAGTCAGTCGCTGGGACCTACGTCACGGAGGAACAGATCCAAGGCGTGGGAGATCTGCCTGATTATGAGACATTGTCCGGTGAGTGCACATGCATGTGTGTGTCATCCATGTGCATGGTGTGTGTGTGAAGGCTTCTGTTTGTGCGCCAGGTGAGGGTGTGTGCACCTGAGTCGTTTGGGTCACCCATGTGCTTCATGCAATACATTCTGCGCTGCAGTATTTGGCCATAGCAGTATCCCTTCTGCCAACAGTAGACATCTAGCCCAACAGCACGCCAGTTGCCCTTGAGGTGTCACCTTGCCACAACATTGTTGCTTATTTTTCTCTGTTCATTCAGGCAGATTGTTTGCATTCCACCACTTTTACTAGGCATTTCTCAGTCCTCTAGTCACATGTCTGAGATGGCTATGGTAAAGTGGAGTGACTTTGTTACCTGGATATCATTTGTTTAGACATGTCCCTGTGCAATCGGACCATTTTGGACTGGCAGCTCCAGGTGAAAAATCAGACCTGTTTGAATTAGAAAAGCTATTACATGAGGGAACTGGACTGAATGAATAAGTGCTGCCCTCCTCTCCATCTTCACTCAATAGCAATGGTACATGCCATCTGTGTGATGGCATGTGTATTTCACCTGGCAATCACAGGCCAATGTGTGATGCCACTGCCAGGCAGCATGCAGAAAATGTGTTCATCTTCCATCTTGGTGTCATCAGTGTGTGCCATTAGCCTACCCTTCATACGCAGTGAGGGTGCATGCATGGGAGGGTTTTAGTCATGTGGGACATGTCTCAATCAAGTACTGGTTCTGTTGCTTCTCAGCCCTCATTGTGTGCCATGGTGCTAATGTCTGTTTCCATTTGTTTGCTTTTATGTCTTTGCAGGGGAAGACGCACCTGATACTGCTGGGGTTGTGGAGATGGTGCAGACCCAGGAGGGGTCCGAGGGCCGACCGACCACCAGTGAGGGACGTGGTGTGGTGGTGGGTGAAAACCCACAACTGCTGCAGGTCGTGCTCGCAAGGGGTGTCTCTGGCTGCACCTCCCCCAAGCTGTACTCAGGTGTTGATTTGGATGATGAGAACTACGTGCCGTCGCAGGTGAGTGTTCCTGGGAGGGATTCTGTTCTGTCCCACCCACCTGCACCAGGGTCAGTACCCTCAATGGGGATGTCAGTGTTGGCAGCTACGCCTTTGGTGGTTACGGATGCAGGGTCACACTCCGCGACATCTGATCCTGTTCCTGGGCCAGCAGATCAGAGGGGGAATGCAGTCCTGCAGCCTCAGGCAGTGCCGGCACAGCAAGGCGCAGTTCGCCTTGCCCCAGACAGGTGTGGTGCCCGCCCACGTGGTGGCCGTACGCCACCTGGCAATACCGCATGGGAGCAATCCATTTACGGTATGGCAACCCAACAGGCAGCATCATCAGAGATGATGGCTCAGGCCATGGATAGGGTGGCCACTTCCATTGTCCCCCCCGAAAGGCTGATGGAGCGACTACAGCAGGCAACCGACTCCATCTGCCAGTCACACAGGGAGGACATGTTGGCGTCCAACAGGGACAGGCGGGCGGCACTGGCGACTCTGCAGGAAGCCATCTCCATAGAGTCCCAGGGCCACAGGGAAACCCTGAGGCTGGAACTCCTTCACCTCAGGACGACTCTTGTTGAGCTTGAGGCTTCAACAAACCGAAGGACAGAAAAGCAGCTGGAGCGTCTCACCCGTACGCTCTCAGCTGAGATGCAGGCAACTAGGGCGGAGGTCCGGGCATCCCGTGAGTTGTTGCATGGGGACCTCCGCACACTCATCCTCCAGAACGAGACCTACCACACCCGCATGCTTTCAGCCATGGAGGAACAGACTAGGGCCTTGCGTGGGCTGCCTCCCATAGTGCCACCACCTCCGGATGCAGCTGCACAGGGTGATAATAGCGACAGCAGTGATACTCCCACAATAGGGTAGCCGTGTGGGCCATGAGCCCATGGAGGTGTTTTTTTTTTCGCAAGATCCACACAGGTGGGTTTTGGTGTGCACCCTATCCTCGGACCTCCTGGGTGGCCTCCCCAACCCCCCCCCCGGGCCCATTAATGGCCATTTTTTATTTATTTATTTTTTATTTTATTTTTTATTTTTTTTGGGACAATGTGTTGCCTTGTGTGGCTCCCGTGGGCATACGCTGCATTGTGGCTGGGCACATGCAGGCTTGTCATGTATTTGGTTCAGATGCTTGGGTTTTTGTCACACACACCCCTCCTGCTTCCCGTTTCTATGGGCTTGCAAAGGGTGTGCCCAAGTGACATTGACGTACATGGTGACATTGGACTTCACTACATGTGTGGGTAGTCTAGTCAATACTGTGTATACATTCCTAGTGCATATTGCTGTTGTGTTGTACACTGCATGTTGCATTGATGTGTAACTCATCATCCGTGTCTACCTCCTAATTTGCAGGTCCTTTCCTCATGTCTACACAAGGCCCTCTACTTTGGAGATGGGGTCCATGTTGGCAGCAGTACACCTACAACTCTACATGGCGGCAACACTGTACAGTTGGAAGTGGTGGGAGTGCAGGCATTTCCAGGTGGTGAGACTACTAATTCCTTACATTCGTAATGTCATGTTAATGGTAGTTTTGAGGTCAGTAGCTGATAAGTGTTATTGCTAAATACCTGCTCAAGTGTGTTGTTGGTCCTGCATTACTGTGAGCATTTCAGGTGTCGCGAGTTTCAATTAGGGACACTGTACATTGTGACACTTGTGTCATGTTGTGGGGATTACTTTGTTTACCTGCACATAGCATGACATGGCACGGTGTGTCGTGTGGCGGTGCTGGGGATGGGTTGGGTGACATGGCACTGTCCTCATGTTGCATTTTGCAAGTGGGTATTCATTTTAGCTGCATGAATGTGTTTTTTCACGAAACTGCATTGGTGGTGTCTGTGTAGGTAGGGATGCACACATTGTAACACTTCCAGGTGAACAATCTCAGGCTGATATGGTTTTGACGGTTGATTCTCCAGACATTCAGGATCAGTGTCAGGTTGAGTCATCATTGATTGTCAGATGGTATGTGCCAGGGCAGTGTGCACTCCACAGGGGTGTGATTTCTATGTGAAGTAATTAGCCACTAGCTGTGTACGGGCTGCCTCCCCCCGTGCCCTTTCCCCTCCCATGCGCAGCGGGCGTGCATGTGGTTGGGGATGTGGGGGCACCACCATGTCCACGGCCAGGCCCCGGCGTGTTGCAACGTTGTGCAGGACACATGCTGCCACTATGATCCTGCACACTACTGGGGGAGCGTATAACAGCTGCCCGCCAGAACGGTCAAGGGAGCGAAAGCGTGACTTAAGCACTCCGAATGTGCGCTCCACTATGCCCCGAGTTGCAATGTGGGCTGTGTTATATCTTACCTCGGGTGGCGTGGTGGGGTTCCGAATTGGCGTCATCATGTGGTGGCTGAGAGGGTAGGCACTGTCCCCTGTGGAGGTGGTGATTGGTATCATTGGTGGGGTTGTGACCTTGCTCAGTATCTGACATGCATGCATGTGCAGTGGCATTCATACTCACCAAGCAGCCATGTTTCGCCATGCCGCCCAGCTTCTAGGTCCCGGCTTAGTGTGGACATTCGGTAAATGAAGCTGTCGTGGGTGGACCCGGGATAGTTGGCATATACTGAGGTGATGATTCCCTTGGCATTACATACTACCTGCACGTTGATGGAATGCCAGTGCTTGCGGTTCCTATAGATGTGCTCAGATGCCCTGGGGGGACGTAGAGCCACATGGGTGCAGTCGATGGCACCTAGCACTTTGGGGAATCGTGCCACACCGTAAAAATCCAGGGCGGCAGCATGCCTTTCTGCACGTGTTCTGGGCAGGTATATGTGCCTGCGGACTGATGGGCGTGCAGTGATGATGTTCAAGACCTGGTGTAGGCAGTGTGACTGCGTGGCCTGTGACACCCCACCCACTATGGCACTTGTCCGCTGAAATGATCCAGTGGCTAAGAAGTGCAGTACATTGAGGACCTTCTCCAGGGGGCTGAGTGCTTGGGAGCACAGGTCCAGTATTATGTGTGGTGGAAACCTGTACCTCCCATACACCTGGTCATCAGGCATCCCGAAAAAGGCTGGTTCTGGGTGTGAATATTCTGGCCCTGACTATCCTCCTCCTCCTCCTTTGGTAGCCCACGGCCACTGCTGCTGGGAACGGTATATTATTCATCCTGGCGTCTGAGCTTGTTAGTTTTTTGCACGCAAATTTATGCGTCGCGGGTCGACGTATGCCTGCTTCCTACTGGCGTACGTGTTTCTTTGCGCGTGTTGTAGGCGAGCGTGTGAAACTTCCCGCGCACCCCTGAAATCCTGTACCCAGGCCAATAGCGTGTGGAAATTCCCGCGCACCCCGGAATACACATGCGCTGATGTACTCGCGTGTGAAACTTCCCGCGCACCCCTGAAATCCAGTACCCAGGCCAATAGCGTGTGGAAATTCCCGCGCACCCCGGAATACACGTGCGCTGATGTACACGCGTGTGTAAGTGCCCGCGCACCTCTGAAATGCACGTACATAGGCAAATCGCGTGTACGCGCACTTTTGTCCAATTACACGCGATGACACTCTGACGTGCAGTCTTTCCACGTGTGCTCCGTCATCACGTGCTATGAGGGAAACACCCGTGCGGGTCACGTCACAGACGCGCTTACGCGCTGAGGGCCTTTGGTCCAATAGAATCGCGTATGCGTGCTGACGCGCTTACACGCTAAGGGCCTTTCCTCGAATTTCACGCTGACGTGCAGGATTTTCACGTGCCAAATCACTCCGTATCAAGCTGGCCACGCGAAAACACACGGAAGACCACGCTCCTGCCCAGAAGGCCGAATTACTGCCCCCCAGTCCCCCGAGCAGCCTCCCACGTGCCATCTGCTGCTGCTGCCTGCCTGCCTGCTGCTACCGTGCCCTGCCATTTGGTGCCTGCACATCAGCCATCTTCAGGGGTCCAGTTGCTGTGTCCACCCCTGCTGGAACAGAAGACTCCCGACTGGGATAACATCGCTCCACAGCCCAACCTCAGGACCCAGTTGCCCTCCCACTCCTGCCTCTGGGGTTGCCATGTCGGGCACTTCCACATCTGCCACCAGTGGCAACCCCAGGCCAGAGGGGCAGAGGCGCACCAGCTTCACTGCCACCGAAGTTGGTGTCCTGGTGGAGCATGTCCTGGGGCAGTATGATGCCCTCTTTGGATCGTCCCGCGCCAGCAAGGAAGGACGGGAGAGGATCTGGGCCGACTGTGTGGTTGCCATCAACGCAGAGGGGGTGGCAACCCGCGACGTCCAGAAGATCAAGAAGCGCTGGGAGGACTTGAGGTCCAGGACCCTCGTGAAGGCCCGGCGCCTCATGGAGGGGTGCCGGGGCCGCATGAGTTCCATCCAGATGAGGGTCCTGGAATGCGTACGCCCAGCGCTCCACACCCAGATCCTTGAGAGGGAGACCCGTCTGGAGTTGAGCGGTAAGTGGCCAAGCATTGCTGTGTGAGACAGGGCATGCTGCGGTGTGCTGGTTGTCTGATACTTGCCTGTATGTGTGACATAGGCCATGTATGCATGTATGTGTGCAGGGACATCATGGTAATGCATGTGCCACCAGTGATGTGTGAACCACATGGTTGTTGCATGTGTTTAAACGTGACATGGGGAGCCCTATGCAGATTTTACACATGAGAGCATGCCGGTCTCTGTTACTGGACATGGGTGGGGGTGAGGGATGGGTGCTGATGCCAGGTACATATATGGTAGCCATGTCTCTGTGCCTGACCTGCGTGTCTGTGACTTGTGAATGCCATGGATGCATGACACATGTGTGTGACAATGCACAGATTCACTGATGCAGCCTAGTTATCCTTGTATCCGCTGTGTTTGGGGTGTATGAGGCCAGATGGATGTGACTGAGGTGAAGTGTGTGCATGTGATAGGCATGACCCATGATGCATGTGAGTTCCATATCATTGTATGTTTCAAGAGTCCATTGGACATGTATGGAAATGTCCATGGCATGCACCATGCCTGTTACTGTGTGTGTTTTGCCTGGACTGACCCATGTGTTGTGGAGGGACATGATGGAAGTGTACTTTGACAGTGGTACTCATCTGCTATTGCTTCCTGTCTAGGGGACCATTGAACAGTACCCTGATGCTTGTGTTCTATGTCTCCCTCTACGCAGCGGCTAGTGAAGAAGAGGGCGGAGACGGCGCTGTGGAGCAAGGCGGCGGGGATGCCCCCACGGCTGCAGCGGAAGGGGTGGGTGAGCCCCCAAAGGGGCCTGCTACGGCGGAAGACGGTGAGGAGCCATCCAGGTTGGTGGTTTCCACAGAGGAGGAGGAGGCCGTCACTGAGGCACACATGGGGCCTGGTGGGGACATCCCTGCTGGTGGAAGTGGTGCAGTCCAGGGGCAGGGGCAGGAGGCAGCACAGGTCACCGTGGAGGGGCCTGTGCATGTCGCTGTCCCTGACCCTGTGGGTGCACCACCATGCACCAGCAGGGATGCCCAGGCCCGTCCGCAGGTAGAGGGGATGTCCATGTCACCTGACTCCCCTCCACCTGCGGACGAGGGGACCCGTGGCCGTATGGAGAAGGTCCTGATTGGGGTCGCGATGCACGCGGGTGCAATTCGTGATGACGTGCGTGCTTCCCGGGAGGAGCACGCACGTCATCACGAAGAGCACCGTGCCGACGTGGCCCAATTGGGATCTTCCATGTTCGGGGGTTTCCTGCATGTGTCGGCCAATCTGGCGGCCCTCTCCTCCTCTGTGGAGGATATACGCCGGTCGTTCTCCTTGCCGTCTTCTGGCCCAGATGCCACCAGGGCCCCCTGTGGACCTGCCCTGACCAATGCAGCCAGCTCGGTGGGGATCCCATCCCTGCCACAGTCGGGAGTCGGAGGTCCAGCAGGGGTGGACACCACAGCAACTGTACCCCAGCAGATGGAGGATGTGCCGGCATCATCAGGCAGGGCACGTGCACGACAGTGTCGGTGGATTCCATCAGCCTGGATGCCGTTGTGCTGGCAGAGGCAGTTGCGTCGGAGGCAGCAGCAGAGTCAACGTGAGTGGCATCATGGCTCGGGGCCATCAACATCGGAGGGGCAGGCAACGGCCGGAGGGCAGGAGGACCCAGGACAGGAAGTGTCTTCCCTGTGGTTGCGGTTGGGCCAGCAGATAGGTGCGGAGCGGCGGCGGGCGGAAGAGGCGCGGCTCACGATGGTCAGGGTGCAGAACTCCATGCGGAGGGCCCTGAGGCGGGCCGAGTGCCTGGAGGCAATCCGCAGGGGGTTGGAGGAGCAGATGGCGTCGTCCCTGCAGACCCTCGGGGCCATGGAACAGGACCGCCTCCGGAACATAGACAAGGAGTTTGATGATGCCCAGGCCCGGAACACCACGAAGTGAGCAGCTGGACTTGCCCGCCGCCTTTGTATATAGTTCTTTAGTTTTAAGTTTCCTTTGTTTCTTCTTATGATTTGGAGTCGACGGACACTGCTCCACTTTATGTATATAGTTGCATTTTAGTTAGGGTTTTTTGTAGGTTTCCTTCGTTCAGTTGGGCTCATGGACCCTTGGATGTTTTGTACATAGTTCTTCATTGGATTGTTTTATTTATTTTTTTTTTATTTATTCACCATGGAGCAATGGTCTTTGCATTTATTTTTCTCTCTCGGATTGATTTTTTTTTTAATTTTACTTTGGACAACATTTTTTTGGATTTGGATTTGTAGTTTTGATTTTTTTGGACGGACATGCAGCTTATCTTTTTTTCATTGCCATTGCAGTTTGTTTCATTTCATTTGCATTCAATTTTTTTTAATACAATTTTGTTTTCATACTTCACTGTGTGGTATCATCTCATTGGTTTCATGCATGTCATGTTGGGTGTTTTCCCATTCAATTGCAACCATTGTGTGTGACGGACATGGGTTCATTTGCTTTATGAACATTGGGGCTGTAACATGTAATTTCCATTTCCATGTGGGTGAATGGGTTACTTGGTAGGGGCTTTTGGCTGTGGAGGCTGACCATAACGCACATGATTGGGGATTGTGAGGACCTGAGTGCAGGGGGACATGAGTGGGGGCCTGGTGGAGGGTGCCCGTGGATGCTGGGGGGTGGGGGTGGTGGGAGACATGAGTGGGGGCCTGGTGGAGGGTGCCCCTGCACTGCTGGGGAGTGGGGGTGGTGGGAGACATGAGTTGGACCTGAGTGGAGGCCTCGTGGTGCTGCCCCTGCACTGCTGGGGGGTGGGGGTGATAGGGGCCATGAGTGGGGGCCTGGTGGAGGGTGCCCCTGGATGCTGGGGGGTGGGGGTGGTGGGAGACATGAGTGGGGGCCTGGTGGAGGGTGCCCCTGCACTGCTGGGCGGTGGGGGTGGTGGGAGACATGAGTTGGACATGAGTGGGGGCCTGGTGGTGCTGCCCCTGCACTGCTCGGGGGTGGGGGTGATAGGGGCCATGAGTGGGGGCCTGGTGGAGGGTGCCCCTGGATGCTGGGGGGTGGGGGTGCAGGGGGCCATGAGTGGGGGCCTGGTGGAGGGTGCCCCTGCACTGCTGGGGGGTGGGGGTGGTGGGAGACATGAGTGGGGGCCTGGCGGGGGCTGCCCCTGCACTGCTGGGGGGTGGGGGGGTGGGAGACATGAGTGGGGGCCTGGTGGAGGGTGCCCCTGGTGGCTGGGTGGTGGGGGTGGTGGGGGTGGTGGGAGACATGAGTGGGGGCCTGGTGGGGGCTGCCCCTGGTGGCTGGGGGGTGGGGGTTGTGGGAGACATGAGTGGGGGCCTGGTGGAGGGTGCCCCTGCACTGCTGGGGGGTGGGGGGGGTGGGAGACATGAGTGGGGGCCTGGTGGAGGGTGCCCCTGGTGGCCGGGGGGTGGGGGTGGTGGGAGACATGAGTGGGGGCCTGGTGGGGGCTGCCCCTGCACTACTGGGGGGTGGGGGGGTGGGAGACATGAGTGGGGGCCTCGTGGAGGGTGCCCCTGGTGGCTGGGTGGTGGGGGTGGTGGGAGACATGAGTGGGGGCCTGGTGGGGGCTGCCCCTGCAGTGCTGGGGGGTGGGGGTGGTGGGAGACATGAGTGGGGGCCTGGTGGAGGCTGCCCCTGGTGGCTGGGGGGTGGGGGTGGTGGGAGACATGAGTGGGGGCCTGGTGGAGGGTGCCCCTGCACTGCTGGGGGATGGGGGTGGTGGGAGACATGAGTTGGACATGAGTGGGGGCCTGGTGGTGCTGCCCCTGCACTGCTGGGGGGTGGGGGTGATAGGGGCCATGAGTGGGGGCCTGGTGGAGGGTGCCCCTGGATGCTGGGGGGTGGGGGTGGTGGGAGACATGAGTGGGGGCCTGGTGGAGGGTGCCCCTGCACTGCTGGGGGATGGGGGTAGTGGGAGACATGAGTTGGACATGAGTGGGGGCCTGGTGGTGCTGCCCCTGCACTGCTGGGGGGGTGGGGGTGATAGGGGCCATGAGTGGGGGCCTGGTGGAGGGTGCCCCTGGATGCTGGGGGGTGGGGGTGCAGGGGGCCATGAGTGGGGGCCTGGTGGAGGGTGCCCCTGCACTGCTGGGGGGTGGGGGTGGTGGGAGACATGAGTTGGACATGAGTGGGGGCCTGGTGGTGCTGCCCCTGCACTGCTGGGGGTGGGGGTGATAGGGGCCATGAGTGGGGGCCTGGTGGAGGGTGCCCCTGGATGCTGGGGGGTGGGGGTGCAGGGGGACATGAGTGGGGGCCTGGTGGAGGGTGCCCCTGCACTGCTGGGAGGTGGGGGTGATAGGGGCCATGAGTGGGGGCCTGGTGGAGGGTGCCCCTGGATGCTGGGGGGTGGGGGTGATAGGGGCCATGAGTGGGGGTCTGGTGGTGCTGCCCCTGCACTGCTGAGGGGTGGGGGTGATAGGGGCCATAAGTGGGGGCCTGGTGGAGGGTGCCCCTGGATGCTGGGGGGTGGGGGTGCAGGGGGACATGAGTGGGGGCCTGGTGGAGGGTGCCCCTGGATGCTGGGGGTTGGGGGTGCAGGGAGACATGAGTGGGGGCCTGGTGGAGGGTGCCCCTGCACTGCTGGTGGGTGGGGGTGATAGGGGCCATGAGTGGGGGCCTGGTGGAGGGTGCCCCTGGATGCTGGGGGGTGGGGTGCAGGGTTACATGAGTGGGGGCCTGGTGGAGGGTGCCCCTGGATGCTGGGGGGTGGGGTGCAGGGGGACATGAGTGGGGGCCTGATGGAGGGTGCCCCTGCACTGCTGGGGGGTGGGGGTGATAGGGGCCATGAGTGGGGGCCTGGTGGAGGGTGCCCCTGGATGCTGGGGGGTGGGGGTGGTGAGAGACATGAGTGGGGGCCTGGTGGAGGGTGCCCCTGCACTGCTGGGGGGTGGGGTGGTGGGAGACATGAGTGGGGGCCTGGTGGTGCTGCCCCTGCACTGCTGGGGGGTGGGGGTGATAGGGGCCATGAGTGGGGGCCTGGTGGAGGGTGCCCCTGGATGCTGGGGAGTGGGGGTGCAGGGGGACATGAGTGGGGGCCTGGTGGAGGGTGCCCCTGCACTGCTGGGGGGTGGGGGTGGTGGGAGACATGAGTTGGACATGAGTGGGGGCCTGGTGGTGCTGCCCCTGCACTGCTGGGGGGTGGGTGATAGGGGCCATGAGTGGGGGCCTGGTGGAGGGTGCCCCTGGATGCTGGGGGTGGGGGTGGTGGGAGACATGAGTGGGGGCCTGGTGGAGGGTGCCCCTGCACTGCTGGGGGGTGGGGGTGGTGGGAGACATGAGTTGGACATGAGTGGGGGCCTGGTGGTGCTGCCCCTGCACTGCTGGGGGGTGGGGGTGATAGGGTCCATGAGTGGGGGCCTGGTGGAGGGTGCCCCTGGATGCTGGGGATGAGGGTGATAGGGGCCATGAGTGGGGGTCTGGTGGAGGGTGCCCCTGGATGCTGGGGGGTGGGGGTGCAGGGGGACATGAGTGGGGGCCTGGTGGAGGGTGCCCCTGCATTGCTGGGGTGTGGGGGTGGTGGGAGACATGAGTTGGACATGAGTGGGGGCCTGGTGGTGCTGCCCCTGCACTGCTGGGGGGTGGGGGTGATAGGGGACATGAGTGGGGGCCTGGTGAAGGGTGCCCCTGCACTGCTGGGGGGTGGGGGTGATAGGGGCCATGAGTGGGGGCCTGGTGGAGGGTGCCCCTGGATGCTGGGGGGTGGGTTGCAGGGAGACATGAGTGGGGGCCTGGTGGAGGGTGCCCCTGGATGCTGGGGGGTGGGGGTGGTGGGAGACATGAGTGGGGGCCTGGTGGAGGGTGCCCCTGCACTGCTGGGGGGTGGGGGTGGTGGGAGATATGAGTTGGACATGAGTGGGGGCCTGGTGTTGCTGCCCCTGCACTGCTGGGGGGTGGGGTGATAGGGGCCAGGAGTGGGGGCCTGGTGGAGGGTGCCCCTGGATGCTGGGGGGTGGGGGTGGTGGGAGACATGAGTGGGGGCCTGGTGGAGGCTGCCCCTGCACTGCTGGGGGGTGGGGGCGGTGGGAGACATGAGTTGGACATGAGTGGGGGCCTGGTGGTGCTGCCCCTGCACTGCTGGGGGGTGGGGGTGATAGGGGCCATGAGTGGGGGCCTGGTGGAGGGTGCCCCTGGATGCTGGGGGGTGGGGGTGCAGGGGGCCATGAGTGGGGGCCTGGTGGAGGGTGCCCCTGCACTGCTGGGGGGTGGGGGTGGTGGGAGACATGAGTTTGACCTGAGTGGAGGCCTGGTGGTGCTGCCCCTGCACTGCTGGGGGGTGGGGGTGATAGGGGCCATGAGTGGGGGCCTGGTGGAGGGTGCCCCTGGATGCTGGGGGGTGGGGGTGCAGGGGGCCATGAGTGGGGGCCTGGTGGAGGGTGCCCCTGCACTGCTGGGGGGTGGAGGTGGTGGGAGACATGAGTTGGACCTGAGTGGGGGCCTGGTGGTGCTGCCCCTGCACTGCTGGGGGGTGGGGGTGATAGGGGCCATGTGTGGGGGCCTGGTGGAGGGTGCCCCTGGATGCTGGGGGGTGGGGGTGATAGGGGCCATGAGTGGGGGCCTGGTGGTGCTGCCCCTACACTGCTGGGGGGTGGGGGTGAGAAGGGTCATAAGTGGGGGCCTGGTGGAGGGTGCCCCTGGATGCTGGGGGGTGGGGGTGCAGGGGGACATGAATGGGGGCCTGGTGGGGGGTGCCCCTGGATGCTGGGGGGTGGGGGTGCAGGGGGACATGAGTGGGGGCCTGGTGGAGGGTGCCCCTGCACTGCTGGGGGGTGGGGGTGATAGGGGCCATGAGTGGGGGCCTGGTGGAGGGTGCCCCTGCACTGCTGGGGGGTGGGGGTGGTGGGAGACATGAGTTGGACATGAGTGGGGGCCTGGTGGTGCTGCCCCTGCACTGCTCGGGGGTGGGGGTGATAGGGGCCATGAGTGGGGGCCTGGTGGAGGGTGCCCCTGGATGCTGGGGGGTGGGGGTACAGGGGGCCATGAGTGGGGGCCTGGTGGAGGGTGCCCCTGCACTGCTGGGGGGTGGGGGTGGTGGGAGACATGAGTGGGGGCTTGGCGGGGCTGCCCCTGCACTGCTGGGGGGTGGGGGGGGTGGGAGACATGAGTGGGGGCCTGGTGGAGGGTGCCCCTGGTGGCTGGGTGGTGGGGGTGGTGGGAGACATGAGTGGGGGCCTGGTGGGAGCTGCCCCTGGTGGCTGGGGGTGGGGGTTGTGGGAGACATGAGTGGGGGCCTGGTGGAGGGTGCCCCTGCACTGCTGGGGGGTGGGGGTGGTGGGAGACATGAGTGGGGGCCTGGTGGAGGGTGCCCCTGGTGGCTGGGGGGTGGGGGTGGTGGGAGACATGAGTGGGGGCCTGGTGGGGGCTGCCCCTGCACTGCTGGGGGGTGGGGGGGGGGGTGGGAGACATGAGTGGGGGCCTCGTGGAGGGTGCCCCTGGTGGCTGGGTGGTGGGGGTGGTGGGAGACATGAGTGGGGGCCTGGTGGGGGCTGCCCCTGCAGTGCTGGGGGGTGGGGGTGGTGGGAGACATGAGTGGGGGCCTGGTGGAGGCTGCCCCTGGTGGCTGGGGGGTGGGGGTGGTGGGAGACATGAGTGGGGGCCTGGTGGAGGGTGCCCCTGCACTGCTGGGGGATGGGGGTGGTGGGAGACATGAGTTGGACATGAGTGGGGGCCTGGTGGTGCTGCCCCTGCACTGCTGGGGGGTGGGGGTGATAGGGGCCATGAGTGGGGGCCTGGTGGAGGGTGCCCCTGGATGCTGGGGGGTGGGGGTGGTGGGAGACATGAGTGGGGGCCTGGTGGAGGGTGCCCCTGCACTGCTGGGGGATGGGGGTAGTGGGAGACATGAGTTGGACATGAGTGGGGGCCTGGTGGTGCTGCCCCTGCACTGCTGGGGGGTGGGGGTGATAGGGGCCATGAGTGGGGGCCTGGTGGAGGGTGCCCCTGGATGCTGGGGGGTGGGGGTGCAGGGGGCCATGAGTGGGGGCCTGGTGGAGGGTGCCCCTGCACTGCTGGGGGGTGGGGGTGGTGGGAGACATGAGTTGGACATGAGTGGGGGCCTGGTGGTGCTGCCCCTGCACTGCTGGGGGGTGGGGGTGATAGGGGCCATGAGTGGGGGCCTGGTGGAGGGTGCCCCTGGATGCTGGGGGGTGGGGGTGCAGGGGGACATGAGTGGGGGCCTGGTGGAGGGTGCCCCTGCACTGCTGGAAGGTGGGGGTGATAGGGGCCATGAGTGGGGGCCTGGTGGAGGGTGCCCCTGGATGCTGGGGGGTGGGGGTGATAGGGGCCATGAGTGGGGGCCTGGTGGTGCTGCCCCTGCACTGCTGAGGGGTGGGGGTGATAGGGGCCATAGTTGGGGGCCTGGTGGAGGGTGCCCCTGGATGCTGGGGGGTGGGGGTGCAGGGGGACATGAGTGGGGGCCTGGTGGAGGGTGCCCCTGGATGCTGGGGGGTGGGGGTGCAGGGAGACATGAGTGGGGGCCTGGTGGAGGGTGCCCCTGCACTGCTGGTGGGTGGGGGTGATAGGGGCCATGAGTGGGGGCCTGGTGGAGGGTGCCCCTGGATGCTGGGGTGTGGGGGTGCAGGGGGACATGAGTGGGGGCATGGTGGAGGGTGCCCCTGGATGCTGGGGGGTGGGGGTGCAGGGGGACATGAGTGGGGGCCTGGTGGTGCTGCCCCTGCACCGCTGGGGGGTGGGGGTGATAGGGGCCATGAGTGGGGCCCTGGTGGAGGGTGCCCCTGGATGCTGGGGGTTGGGGGTGGTGGGGGACATGAGTGGGGGCCTGGTGGAGGGTGCCCCTGGATGCTGGGGGGTGGGGTGCAGGGGGACATGAGTGGGGGCCTGATGGAGGGTGCCCCTGCACTGCTGGGGGGTGGGGGTGATAGGGGCCATGAGTGGGGGCCTGGTGGAGGGTGCCCCTGGATGCTGGGGGGTGGGGGTGGTGGGAGACATGAGTGGGGGCCTGGTGGAGGGTGCCCCTGCACTGCTGGGGGGTGGGGGTGGTGGGAGACATGAGTGGGGGCCTGGTGGTGCTGCCCCTGCACTGCTGGGGGGTGTGGGTGATAGGGGCCATGAGTGGGGGCCTGGTGGAGGGTGCCCCTGGATGCTGGGGGGTGGGGGTGCAGGGGGACATGAGTGGGGGCCTGGTGGAGGGTGCCCCTGCACTGCTGGGGGATGGGGGTGGTGGGAGACATGAGTTGGACATGAGTGGGGGCCTGGTGGTGCTGCCCCTGCACTGCTGGGGGGTGGGGGTGATAGGGGCCATGAGTGGGGGCCTGATGGAGGGTGCCCCTGGATGCTGGGGGGTGGGGGTGGTGGGAGACATGAGTGGGGGCCTGGTGGAGGGTGCCCCTGCACTGCTGGGGGGTGGGGGTGGTGGGAGACATGAGTTGGACATGAGTGGGGGCCTGGTGGTGCTGCCCCTGCACTGCTGGGGGGTGGGGGTGATAGGGTCCATGAGTGGGGGCCTGGTGGAGGGTGCCCCTGGATGCTGGGGGATGGGGGTGATAGGGGCCATGAGTGGGGGTCTGGTGGAGGGTGCCCCTGGATGCTGGGGGGTGGGGGTGCAGGGGGACATGAGTGGGGGCCTGGTGGAGGGTGCCCCTGCACTGCTGGGGTGTGGGGGTGGTGGGAGACATGAGTTGGACATGAGTGGGGGCCTGGTGGTGCTGCCCCTGCACTGCTGGGGGGTGGGGGTGATAGGGGACATGAGTGGGGGCCTGGTGGAGGGTGCCCCTGCACTGCTGGGGGGTGGGGGTGATAGGGGCCATGAGTGGGGGCCTGGTGGAGGGTGCCCCTGGATGCTGGGGGGTGGGTTGCAGGGGGACATGAGTGGGGGCCTGGTGGAGGGTGCCTCTGGATGCTGGGGGGTGGGGGTGGTGGGAGACATGAGTGGGGGCCTGGTGGAGGGTGCCCCTGCACTGCTGGGGGGTGGGGGTGGTGGGAGATATGAGTTGGACATGAGTGGGGGCCTGGTGGTGCTGCCCCTGCACTGCTGCGGGGTGGGGTGATAGGGGCCAGGAGTGGGGGCCTGGTGGAGGGTGCCCCTGGATGCTGGGGGGTGGGGGTGGTGGGAGACATGAGTGGGGGCCTGGTGGAGGGTGCCCCTGCACTGCTGGGGGGTGGGGGTGGTGGGTGTAACGCTCACCTGATTCTCGCAGAGGCGCCGGTCTTGACTGGGCGACTACCGTATCTTCAAAGGTGATGTGTAGCACCCGGTTGGCTCTTTGGGCTGGACCTCTGTGCACTGTATGCCTGATGTGTAGAGTAAGATGTCTGCAGATAGAAAATATGGGGTTAATGAACTGGGGTTATTTGGGTGTCCCTATCTCTTTCCTCTTCTCCTCTCCTGTAGACCCCCAAAGGTTAACGCTCTCACCTTAGGTAAGTGAATGCCGAGCTCTCCATCTGCCTCGGGGCAGGGTGCTGTAACCAGTTTCTTCACTGGATAGGTAGCGCAGGCCTCTTGACTTCAGAGGACTGCTGTCCGTCGTTTACTGCACGAACGGTAAGTTTCGAGTCATTCAAATGTCTTTAAAGTCTTTAGTAATGATGTCTCTTGTTTTGCAGGGTTCCGGCGATGGCGGATGACGGGCTGAAGTGAGTTGAAGATGGAGCCCGTGTGATGAATAGAAGCGCCTGGAAGCACGTAAGTAAGCGCTTGTTGCCTGCTTCACTATGCGCTCTAACTGTCTTTTTATTTTGCAGGTACGAGTTCGGAGCGGCTGCAGGGTGCCGGAATACCCACTGGATTAGATGTGGAAAGGAGTAATGGCACGTGAGTATTAAAGTTCCCCAATGTCTTTAAACGCACCTTGTTTTGTCTTTCAGATGCGGGATGCAGCGCCGAAGGCCTCCGGAGCGTGCGAAGAGTTGGTAAACTTGCCTTTCAGATGCCGGAATGCTAACCTGTTCTTTCTTGTCTTTATAGGTGTTGCTGAAGACTGGATTCAGGATGGTAAGCCTTTGCCTTTCAGATGCCGGAATGCTAACCTGTTCTTTCTTGTCTTTATAGGTGTTGCTGAAGACTGGATTCAGGATGGTAAGCCTTTTTCCTTAGGCCCAGGACCGGATGCAGAAGACACGATGAGCGTTCTGCTGCAGAGGTTGCAGAATAACGCAAAGCAAGATTTATCCACCGGGTGTGGTTTAAATAGCCTCCTGTAGTGCTTAGGTGTCTCCTTCCACAGCCACGCCTAAGTAAGAAAAGAGTTCCTGGTAAGAAAAGAGTTCCTGCCTTCCAGAAGAGTTCCAGTGTTCTGAATCTAGGGAGTGGCTCCAGCCCCACCCAACAGGAAAAGTAGTTCCAAACAGAAGAGGATCAGAGGCTCAACTGGCAGGCAAGTAAGCAGCATGGTCTGCTGAAGGTAAGTCCACCCAAGCATTATGAGCCCGGCGCTTCCAGCGCTGGGACTGGGCATATTTATGAGCCTGGTGCCACTGGCGCCAGGACTGGGTCCAAAAGGTCCCAATTGGGACTGGTTGGCACTCGGAACCTGGGTTATGGATCTGCTTCCAAGGGAGTTGGGAAAACCCTGACCTTTTGGAAGCAGAGATCATGACAGTGGGAGACATGAGTTGGACATGAGTGGGGGCCTGGTGGTGCTGCCCCTGCACTGCTGGGGGGTGGGGGTGATAGGGGCCATGAGTGGGGGCCTGGTGGAGGGTGCCCCTGGATGCTGGGGGGTGGGGGTGCAGGGGGCCATGAGTGGGGGCCTGGTGGAGGGTGCCCCTGCACTGCTGGGGGGTGGGGGTGGTGGGAGACATGAGTTGGACATGAGTGGAGGCCTGGTGGTGCTGCCCCTGTACTGCTGGGGGGTGGGGGTGATAGGGGCCATGAGTGGGGGCCTGGTGGAGGGTGCCCCTGGATGCAGGGGGGTGGGGGTGCAGGGGGCCATGAGTGGGGGCCTGGTGGAGGGTGCCCCTGCACTGCTGGGGGGTGGAGGTGGTGGGAGACATGAGTTGGACCTGAGTGGGGGCCTGGTGGTACTGCCCCTGCACTGCTGGGGGGTGGGGGTGATAGGGGCCATGAGTGGGGGCCTGGTGGAGGGTGCCCCTGGATGCTGGGGGGTGGGGGTGCAGGGGGACATGAGTGGGGGCCTGGTGGAGGGTGCCCCTGCACTGCTGGGGGGTGGGGGTGATAGGGGCTATGAGTAGGGGCCTGGTGGTGCTGCCCCTACACTTCTGGGGGGTGGGGGTGAGAAGGGTCATAAGTGGGGGCCTGGTGGAGGGTGCCCCTGGATGCTGGGGGGTGGGGGTGCAGGGGGACATGAATGGGGGCCTGGTGGAGGGTGCCCCTGGATGCTGGGGGGTGGGGGTGCAGGGGGACATGAGTGGGGGCCTGGTGGAGGGTGCCCCTGCACTGCTGGGGGGTGGGGGTGATAGGGGCCATGAGTGGGGGCCTGGTGGAGGGTGCCCCTGGATGCTGGGAGGTGGGGGAGCAGGGGGACATGAGTGGGGGCCTGGTGGAGGGTACCCCTGGATGCTGGGGGGTGGGGGTGCAGGGGGACATGAGTGGGGGCCTGGTGGTGCTGCCCCTGCACTGCTGGGGGGTGGGGGTGATAGGGGCCATGAGTGGGGGCTTGGTGGAGGGTGCCCCTGGATGCTGGGGGTGGGGGTGGTGGGAGACATGAGTGGGGGCCTGGTGGAGGCTGCCCCTGCACTGCTGGGGGGTGGGGGTGCAGGGGGACATGAGTGGGGGCCTGGTGGAGGGTGCCCCTGCACTGCTGGGGGGTGGGGGTGATAGGGGCCATGAGTGGGGGCCTGGTGGAGGGTGCCCCTGGATGCTGGGGGTGAGGATGCAGGGGGACATGAGTGGGGGCCTGGTGGAGGCTGCCCCTGGATGCTGGGGGGTGGGGGTGCAGGGGGACATGAGTGGGGGCCTGGTGGAGGGTGCCCCTGCACTGCTGGGGGGTGGGGGTGATAGGGGCCATGAGTGGGGGCCTGGTGGAGGGTGCCCCTGGATGCTGGGGGGTGGGGGTGGTGGGAGACATGAGTGGGGGCCTGGTGGAGGGTGCCCCTGCACTGCTGGGGGGTGGGGGTGGTGGGAGACATGAGTGGGGGCCCGGTGGTGCTGCCCCTGCACTGCTGGGGGGTGGGGGTGATAGGGGCCATGAGTGGGGGCCTGGTGGAGGGTGCCCCTGGGTGCTGGGGGGTGGGGGTGCAGGGGGACATGAGTGGGGGCCTGGTGGAGGGTGCCCCTGCACTGCTGGGGGCTGGGGGTGGTGGGAGACATGAGTTGGACATGAGTGGGGGCCTGGTGGTGCTGCCCCTGCACTGCTGGGGGGTGGGGGTGATAGGGGCTATGAGTGGGGGCCTGGTGGAGGGTGCCCCTGGATGCTGGGGGGTGGGGGTGCAGGGGGACATGAGTGGGGGCCTGGTGAGGGTGCCCCTGCACTGCTGGGGGGTGGGGGTGATAGGGGCCATGAGTGGGGGCCTGGTGGAGGGTGCCCCTAGATGCTGGGGGGTGGGGGTGCAGGGGGACATGAGTGGGGGCCTGGTGGAGGGTGCCGCTGCACTGCTGGGGGGTGGGGGTGGTGGGAGACATGAGTTGGACATGAGTGGGGGCCTGGTGGTGCTGCCCCTGCACTGCTGGGGGGTGGGGTGATAGGGGCCATGAGTGGGGGCCTGGTGGAGGGTGCCCCTGGATGCTGGGGGGTGGGGGTGCAGGGGGACATGAGTGGGGGCCTGGTGAGGGTGCCCCTGCACTGCTGGGGGGTGGGGGTGCAGGGGGACATGAGTGGGGGCCTGGTGGAGGGTGCCCCTGCACTGCTGGGGGGTGGGGGTGATAGGGGCCATGAGTGGGGGCCTGGTGGAGGGTGCCCCTGGATGCTGGGGGGTGGGGGTGGTGGGAGACATGAGTGGGGGCCTGGTGGAGGGTGCCCCTGCACTGCTGGGGGGTGGGGGTGGTGGGAGACATGAGTGGGGGCCCGGTGGTGCTGCCCCTGCACTGCTGGGGGGTGGGGGTGATAGGGGCCATGAGTGGGGGCCTGGTGGAGGGTGCCCCTGGGTGCTGGGGGGTGGGGGTGCAGGGGGACATGAGTGGGGGCCTGGTGGAGGGTGCCCCTGCACTGCTGGGGGTGGGGGTGGTGGGAGACATGAGTTGGACATGAGTGGGGGCCTGGTGGTGCTGCCCCTGCACTGCTGGGGGGTGGGGGTGATAGGGGCCATGAGTGGGGGCCTGGTGGAGGGTGCCCCTGGATGCTGGGGGGTGGGGGTGCAGGGGGACATGAGTGGGGGCCTGGTGAGGGTGCCCCTGCACTGCTGGGGGGTGGGGGTGATAGGGGCCATGAGTGGGGGCCTGGTGGAGGGTGCCCCTAGATGCTGGGGGGTGGGGGTGCAGGGGGACATGAGTTGGACATGAGTGGGGCCTGGTGGAGGGTGCCCCTGGATGCTGGGGGGTGGGGGTGCTGGGTGACATGAGCAGGTGTGCAGGGTAGTCCCCTGTGGTGTCGGCTGCCTGCAGGGGCCGTGGAGGGTGTACAGGGAATACCTGGGAGCACACAGCCAAATCGCGTGTAGAATTTCCCGCGTACCCCTGAAATACACGTACCCAGCCAAATCGCGTGTGGAAATTCACGCACACTTACCCGGCCAAATCGCGTGTGGAACTTCCCGCGCACCCCTGAAGTCCACGTACCCTGCCAAATCGCGTGTGGGACTTCCCGCGCACCCCTGAGATCCACGTACCCAGCCAAGTCGCGTGTGGAAATTCCCGCGCACGTACCCGGCCAAATCGCGTGTGGAACTTCCCGGGCACCCCTGAAATCCACGTACCCTGCCAAATCGCGTGTGGGACTTCCCGCGCACCCCTGAGATCCACGTACCCAGCCAAATCGCGTGTGGAAATTCCCGCGTACGTACCCGGCCAAATCGCGTGTGGAACTTCCTGCGCACTCCTGAAATCCACGTACCCTGCCAAATCGCGTGTGAGACTTCCCGCGCACCCCTGAGATCCACGTACCCAGCCAAATCGCGTGTGGAAATTCCCACGCACGTACCCGGCCAAATCGCGTGTGGAACTTCCCGCGCACCCCTGAAATCCACGTACCCTGCCAAATCGCGTGTGAGACTTCCCGCGCACCCCTGAGATCCTCGTACCCAGCTAAGTTGCGTGTGGAAATTCCCGCGCACGTACCCGGCCAAATCGCGTGTGGAACTTCCCGCGCACCCCTGAAATCCACATACCCTGCCAAATCGCATGTGACACTTCCCGCGCACCCCTGAGATCCACGTACCCAGCCAAATCGCGTGTGGAAATTCCCACGCACCCCTGAAATCCACGTACCCTGCCAAATCGCGTGTGAAAGTTCCCGCGCACCCCGGAATACATGCACACGTTATTTTTCAGTCAGCGCGTGTCCGTGTTTGTGGGTACCCCTTTGCACGTCATTTGTCCTGGAGGGCCACAGTATAGGACATTCATCATGGCTGTATATAGGTGCTATTTGTTGGCGCACCTTTTGGCGCACATTTATTACAGCCGCAGAGACGCTACCGCCTGCTTTCTTGTGGCGGTCGTGTTTGTGCCTGTGCGCTGGTTTGACCGTGCGCTTTTTTGCCCTATTCGATTCCATGAATACGTGTTGTAGGCGAGCGTGTGGGCGTTCCGCGCACTTGGACCCTGTACTTCCCCCGTGACGGCCACATTTTGGCAAGTTGTTCCCCATTCCGAGTGTTACGCCCCGTGTTCCGCCTACTTTTGTTGTGTGCGCCGCGCTATGTGCGATTTTCGCTGTGGCCTGTGCGATTTTCGCTGTGACCTGGCGCACTCCGTTAGATGGCCTGTGCGCCAACGTGCGCCGCGCACTTTTTTAGCGCACATCCGATGGTTTTCTCGTGCACGGCCTTCCATGAATCGATGTGCGCTGCTTTTCGTGCGATTTTCGCACTTGCACTGCGATTTTCGCTATTCCACTGCGAATCGCACGTTTTTGGCCACTTGCGCCGCGCTAATTATTCCATGAATCGGCCTGTTAATGTGTTTAAAACATTTTATCCATATTGTATGCATTTTTGATGAAAATCCCACGGTGCATTGAAAGGTGTTTTTGGTATGTTTTCCAATTTTTTTTTTCCATTTTATATTTTTGTTTTGAATTGTGGATTTCCTTCAGGCATTCAGTCCTTTCTCCAGCCCTCTTCAACTCCCTTTCTTCTTCAGTTAATGAGTGTGGATAAGGCCTTTTTACCATGCTTTTGTCATCATATTGAGAAAGGTATTGAGGCATTGATTATTGATTGAGGAAGATGCCTCTCTGAGATTGCCTATCATAATTTGGTGAGGTAGGTGCTAGATTGCCTAGCATGTTCTGTGAGGTTGCCTATCACAGCCTGGTGAGACAGGTAGTTGAATTTTAAGGTGACTTTGATGTCTTGAAAAAAGTTGAGCAGTCTTACCCTTGACTTGAAGTAGAGGCAAATGACATTGGCTCAACTTTTCCATTAATGGAATATTGCATTTTAAGTGTGCTGTGTATGGTGATGATAATATTGATGATGTTTCTTTATTTCATATTTTTCATAATTAAAATGGTTTCTTTTTTTATATGCGAGTGTAAGACACATTCATTGAGTGTTCATTAGTGAGTGATATAAGATTACTTTAAACATGATCATTAAGTGTGGGGCCTCGAATTAAACTACTGTGCATTGATCTGTTATACAAGGTACATGTCTTTTATTACACACCAAGGGTGAATGGATGTTGTGAGCAATGGACTATCAATACATATATATGTGACATTAGTAAACCTCTCTCGTGTTGGTAATTGAGAGAAGCCGCCTACTGCAGGAGTTGTTGACTGCTCTCACCTCTGCTGCACAATGACAGGTACATGCTTTTTTTGTCTCAGGAGGATAGCTCAGGGGCAACATGCTCGACTTGGAAGCAAGATGACACAGAGCAACACAGGTTCAATCCCCGGGTCCAATCTTAGAAACCTCTGTGTATTACGCTTGTTATAAATAACCTCTCATATCATGTCATACCCCTACACCTACCACAGCCTCTGCTGGGGTCATCATGGAAACTCCCCTTGGCGGGGAGGTAAGGTTCTGGAGGTAGGGGTTATAGAAATCACATAATGACTGTCCCAGACATCTCATAACACGTAGATGAGTCTGGATGTTGGGGCAAGGCCGTTGCAAAACACAGGGTTGTCCAACTTAGTTTTATCATTTTTATCATTTGTATTTTTATTGTTAAATACAGACCTAGCTTGAGTACAGCAGAGCGCTGTAACGAGTGTTGGTAGCCAGCATTTGGGTTGTCATCTTTTACCAGTAGCACAGTACTGTGAGGTCCATTGGAATTAGTCCTTGGTCAGGTAATAGCTGTAATTCCATCAAGTAAATGCAAACGTGTTGCTTTGAAAAAAAAGGCTGTTTTGCACAGATTCTTGACCGTGTCATGCATCAAGCTAAGGTATTTCCCACACTTCAAATCATAAAGCTCTTGGTGGACTAGCCTATGAAAACCTAGTTCTGTTTCACACCAGTATCGGAATGGTGGGATACAAGGCAACATCATGGGTGCAAGGACGTTTGTTGTTGAGGTGCCCTGCTTGACCTGAATCCGTAACTACTGGCAACACCCTAAAACGTGTTCAATATGTGAGCAAATATTTTGCATATGTATTCGCTTTACTTGTTCCACGATGGACTGCTGAGCGCACATGTTCTTCTTGATAGTCATCTAAGCAGGGGCATTAGAAACCAAAAGCTCATGCAGTCAATTGGCAATCTCAGTACCTGTGGTCATACATTTTGAGAAACAGATGTTTTCTCTAAGTCATGCAGTCAATAACATGTGTTTCAAATGCTGAATGGAAATTTAAAGTCTAAATGGTTTCACACTCTTGGCGATAATACTTCCTCTAATTATGCAACTCAAATATCATTATAAGGCTCGGTGAACCTTGGAGAGCAGTAATTCCACGCGGGGTGGATTCCGAGTCCTAGCTCTGCAATTAACTCAACATGATTGCTAATGCATGCATTGGCTAATCAATGGCAGCGTGTCATGTGGATACAATGTGACCTTCTGGACTGAATGGCGTGTTCTATGAAAGACCTACATTTGATTTGGTCTGCAATTTGGCTTTTGGAAATGCTCCTTCATTAACATTCGAGACGTGTTACTGCAGCTGGTCGAGAATGTCACCTCCCCTGGTTGATGGAGCATTCCCTCAGCATAGCGTGATTGCATTCTTTCCTTCGTTGTGTTTTGGTGCAGCGAAGGATCGTGCGCTGTAGAGCACAGCTGACATTTTCCAGTCCCTCTTACTTACTATATTTGAATGTCGCCCATTCATCAAGTTGAGGCTTCTGCTTGACTTGTTGTTACCTGGTTATGCTGCTATGTTGATGCTTTGTGTCTGTGGTTTCTGTTGCTTAAGCATTGCGTCATGAAGCAGACGTCAGCACGTTGGCATTGTGAAATGGATCATGGCCAGTTATTCTATTTGAATGAATGCGTTCTCGGTTTCAGACGTACTAGCGGTTTGGCCAGCTTTAGTATGAGGCATGCAGTAGTTATTGCAGTTATTTGTGATTTTCGTTATTTCCGAAAAACAACCATCAGAAATGCATGTGCTCATTTAATGGATACAAAAGTGTTTCTTTATACGTTTTGGCGTATCCATGTTCCATATATTCTCATATGTTTTAGATGATAGGTGTAGTTGTGTGAAACAAGGTCAAATTACAAAATAAAACAAGCAGGTACTCCTGGTAAACAACGTTGGTGTTTCTTTCACTAGATGAATATTTTCGTTTTCTTTTATTTTTTTATTTTTTATTCACTGTCACGTTGGGAAGTGACAGGCCACGTGTTATCCCACATCGTGGGTGGTCCATGTTCGGGCCCAATGGTTGGGGGGAAGTAACGTTGGGCTAGGGCGGGATGAAGGAAGGGGAGGTTATAGGCAGTTACTTGTGAACCCTGAATAAAGAAGGTTCCATCATGTATGCTGCGCCTGTGTTGCTTCCATTAATGGTGGCGTTTGCCTGGTAGCTGAGGCTGTGATCGCGGGAGCGTGGTCCGCTCCCGTTGACATTGGCGACAAGGGTTGATACGACCGCCCGCCTCATCCAAAGCTGGCCTGGCAGTCCAGCTGGCCTGAAGACATCACACGCACGGTCCAGAAGACGGGCTGTGCTTTCCCTATGGTGCTGCCTCGGTGGGTGTGGTCGGACACACGATACGTGTGTTGGCGCACCTACGCACACGAGGCTGCCAGGTACAGTGGAAAGGGGAAGGATCCTACCGGAGGCCCGGAACTGTTAAGCTACGGCCCCACACACACTCACAGAGCGTTATGCATATTCAGCAGTCCCCAGCACGGACAACGAAGGGGAAATACAAATAAACAGAAAAGAGGGGAAGGTCTACCCAGGAGGCCCAGCACCGTTAGCATCCCATAAGACCTCAAGCCACCCCATTCTCAAAGCACAGATCGGTCTGTGCAGACAAAGCATGTGGCACGTGCTAAGGAGCATTGGACAGCCTCAACCTGCTCCAGAAGCCAAGAGGAACATTCAAAAGCAACGCACAGGGCCCTGAGGCTGGCCACAGGGACAAGAGCCCAACCTACTGAACCTGCTAACATTGTAAACTGCCCCAATCACCACTACATTAGATGGAAACCACTAGAAGGCACCCACCAATGCCCAACAAGCCACTGGGGCAACCACCAGGCTGCACAATCATGCTGCATGAGGAAGAAACATCTGCGTCAGGTGGAGGGCCATCAGGACACGTTCCCGCCTCAGGATATGGTTGATAAAACCACCCACCCCCACCGCCTACCCCAGTTTTTCTGACTTCAGGAATCCCCTGAATGCATAACGTGTGTATGGATGACATTCTTCAAGTATGTTGGGTGTGAACAAATAAAGTTTTAAAAGACCCACAGTTCATTGTCTGGGCTTCAGAATCCGAATCCTGCCTTACATTCAGATTGCCATGCATGCTTGCCTTTCACCAAACAGTCCTTCTAGAGGGTTGATTGGTAAAATACACAGATTGATTTTTGTATAAGATATTTGCTGCTGAAAGTTGTTGGCTTCACCAGCACAGTGGCAGAATATTTCTTCAAGTGGACTTAAAGGGGCAAAAAATAGCTGACTTTGCCAAGATAGTTCTGCTCTGTGGGTAAAGGGCTAGAAAGGGAACTTCACTCCCTGTCCTTTTCCTCCAGTAGAGGTGCTATATTAATACAGAAGTGGGAGTAGGGCCTGGCATCCCTTCCCCTCGCTCTTCCACCTCCTCATATCCCTTGCAGCCCCCTCTCTTGCCCACTTTCCAGCCTCTCTGTGTTTGACAGCTTGGGCAGTTCTTGCGATGCAAATGGATGACACATTCATTGTTGCTGCTCGGCACTTTGTGTGGTACAACAGGATCTCAAGAACACTGCGCCCACTCCGGTGGCTGGCTGGTCTCCCTCTGCCTGGCTCAATGCCAGAGCATCCCTCCGCAGGGGTGCATCAGGATTGCAGGGATGTTGGAGCACTTCCCTTGCGAGGAGATATTGTGATTACATGGTAATGGCGTGAGTTCTTGGATTTTGATGGGAGTATCTAGACTTAGTTTGACAATTTCTATGAAGGATGTGAGTGCATGGGATTTGAAGGGACTACTTACAATGGCATGATGGCTTGGGGATTGCATGGGGATTAGTTGGCGATTAGTTGGGGATTGCTTGGGGTTTGCTTGGGGATTGCATGGGGATTAGTTGGGGATTGCTTGGGGATTGCTTGGGGATTGCACGGGGATTAGTTGGGGATTGCTTGGGGATTGCTTGGGGAATGCACGGGGATTAGTTGGGGATTGCTTGGGGGTTAGTTGGGGATTGCTTGGGGATTGCTTGAGGATTGCATGGGGATTAGTTGGGGATTGCTCGGGGATTAGTTGGGGATTGCTTGGGGATTGCTTGGGGATTGCATGGGGATTAGTTGGGGATTGCTTGGGGATTAGTTGGGGATTGCTTGGGGATTGCATGGGGATTAGTTGGGGATTGCTTGGGGATTAGTTGGGGATTGCTTGGGGATTGCACGGGGATTAGTTGGGGATTGCTTGGGGATTGCTTGGGGATTGCACGGGGATTAGTTGGGGATTGCTTGGGGATTAGTTGGGGATTGCTTGGGGATTGCATGGGGATTAGTTGGGGATTGCTTGGGGATTAGTTGGGGATTGCTTGGGGATTGCTTGGGGATTGCACAGGGATTAGTTGGGGATTACTTGGGGATTAGGTGGGGATTGCTTGGGGATTGCATGGGGATTAGTTCGGGATTGCCTGGGAATTGCATGAGGATTAGTTGAGGATTGTTTGGGATTGCTTGGGGATTGCATGGGGATTAGTTGGGGATTGCTTGGGGATTGCTTGGGGATTGCATGGGGATTAGTTGGGGATTGCCTGGGAATTGCATGAGGATTAGTTGGGGATTGGTTGGGATTGCTTGGGGATTGCCTGGGGATTAGTTGGGATTACTTGGGAATTGCATGAGGATTGGTTGATGATTGTTTGGGGTTGCTTGGGGATTTCATGGTAATGCTTTCCAATAATGTCTTAAGTACCTGAGGATCTGACACATGTGTACACTCATAGGTTGGTGGTGGGGAAATACACGGTAATGCTTAAATCAAATCACATTATATTCAGCCTTATTTCAAAGTTGAAAATATTTTAATGAGAGCCTACACACAAACATCCATACTCCATAAAGATATTTGGAGCTGCATTGCTGATAAACACATGATTAATACGAATCATTGTTGAATACAAATAAATATCGCAGTACATGGCATGTGCGGGTTATAGGGTGCACAGGAGGGAGTAAAAGAATTCAAGGCATCCATACAGTTTGCAACATTAACATGTAGCCTGGGCCTCTGGTAAGAGCTGAAGGAACAGACATCCTATCTTGACCGTCAGAAATCCACGGCCCTGAGCAGCAGAACCCAGTACTCGTAATATAAACTGCAGAAAAGGGTGCAGTGTGTTAGGGTTTGGACTGACTGCCATCACAATCACCGGGTGAACTACCTCATTTGCCTGTGGCACGAGTGAGGCCTGTTTATATACCAGAAATACTGATAGTAGGATTTTATTTGTATTGATCCCATGTTAGATTTGTTTTCCACTCATATTTTTGACACCCTGGTTCCTTTTTGCTCAAAATATTGATGACTGCTTTCATGAGTATTCTGATCATGGTGTGAATGCACGTCTTTTCCTCATTCTTCCATGTAGCCAGTCATTCCTAAATGCTGCTTCTGCAACATGCTTCTGAGAACAGTTACTTGTGTTGCTATGCTCTATTTTTCTATTATTTGCTTTATTTAGCCACACTGATTCATTTTAGCCCAATGCCTTGATGTTTAATTGCCCCAATATACTTTGAAAAACTGCCATATTATATTCAAATGATTTGAGTGTTCTGATCATACTCCAAACACAAGTCTTTTCTTTATGTTCATTGTAGCCTGTGGTTAAGTGAGCTGTTATGTATTTAATGCAAGAAATACAGTAAGGATTTTATATAAAACTTTACTCTATTATTTACTTCATTTATTAATTCTGATTCATCATCATCCATAACGTTATTCAGCCTTGGGCCATCAAAGTACATCATGAAAAATAAACAACAACAACACAATTTAAATACATTTCATCGAAAGTTTGGAATTTATGGCCCAAAACTTGGGAATAGCCTCCCAAGAGTTATTCGAGAACAAAAAACCCTTATGGCATTTGGAGAATCTCTGAACACCGACCTATTCTGTAAATAGGAATATTGTTGTTTGGTCACTGGCCTGTGAAACTTGTGAACTGATAAAATGTTTATAGATGGGAGATTATTCTACTGCATGTTACAGCTGCGCCCAGATGCACTCGATTTCGTCAGGAGCGCGTTTACAAATAAATCAAATCAAATTACAATCAAAGTAACTATTATAACACTGCGGTACCACTAGCTGAATTCCCCATTAGTGTTTTAACAGAAGAGGAAGTCAATTCAGTCAGTGAGGGTAACTGAACAGATCACTTGTATGGTGCTGTCTGGAATTACGTTAATTACACATTGTATAATGCGGGCCATGATATGGTTGCCTGTCCACCCAATTGTAATGTAATGAACAGTCACAGGGCAGTCACATGTACGTCTGGTGTCATCAAACACTTGTCTTCTCTGCTGTTGTAAAGGCCTTGCATGGAGTGTGCAAGGCCCTTTTTCCTAAGGGTGTTGCATTGCAACCAGAGAGTCTGGGGAAGTTTAGCCCACTTACACAGGAACAAAAATAATTATGTGGCGTATAAGCTCTCATTTCTATCCTGCTAGTTGATAAGTTGTGGGATCTCATATCCATACCCATGATCCTGTTTGCCACTCTCATTTTCCGGAATTCAATTTCTATTGTAGAATCATCGTTTTCTCCCTGATAGTGAAATCTTGTGCATCTTATAATGTCCTGACGGATTACAGATGTACAGCCATGGACTGTGTGAAGCCCATTTATACACTTATTAATAAAGCCTTCCCTAGATTCAGGGTGCTTTTTGCGCAATTTGGGGACTTTTGCCATCAATAGAACTCCCCCATGCGTCCCCTGTCCTGGCTGTGGTTGTATGTGGGCTGCTCTGGTAAAACCATAGGGGTAACAGTTAGAGTATATGTGGTGATCCCAGCTAACCAGCTTGCCAGGCCCAGGATTTCTTCTTGACGGGCAATCTACCAGCCTGGTGGGCTTCCCGGGGGACCCAACTGCCCATTATTTCAATACACTTGGTTTGAAGGCCATAGAGCCTGAATGCAATGTTGTCTGGGTCTCTTTTTCGAGCGCGGTATTGGGCCCAGTACTTTGACTGTTTTCCGTGACTAGTTCTGCTGCATCCAGTTCAATATGTTTTGAGTTTATGCCAGCAGGGTGAATACTAGCTGCAAAATCAGGTGGTTTTGAATGCCCCATGGGACCCTCTGTGCGTATTAATGACTCAGCTGTTAATCCTCCCCTTCCATTAGCTTTTAAGAGAAGGGGGAGTAGTATTTTTTTTTTATTTTGCCAAATCTGCCAGGTCCATATTGAATTGACACCCATTAAACACAACTTCCCCCTGCCTGTCTTACTCAGGGGGAGACGTTCTAGTTCAGCTGGATAAGCTTTGGTTGGCCCATGTGCAGAGAGATACAGAAGGGCTGTTACGGGACCAAGGGTCCATCTTGGCACACCCAAGCTGCCCTATTTGACGTATATTTGGGCCAATGATGGGTGCACTAACAGCCCTTTTTCTGACATTGACAACACAAACATTATATCCCTGCCCCTGTTTTCCCTAAAAAGATTGACAACTCAGGCTGGGGTTGGCGCGGGGAGGAGAAATGCACCCTGATGGGCTGACTTCCATAGATTCATTCAAAGCTGACTTGTTAGCAATTTCTTCCATGTTATCTTTCCATTATGTCCCTTTGAATTTGGCAAATGTAACCTGACTGTGTGTGGTGACAGTAATCGAGTTTGGCAATAATTCCTAACCTCTCAGTGAGGACCTTTGGCTTTGTATCTGTGATGTGTGTTGTGCTTTGTAAGAAAATAGGGTATTGTAAAGATGTACGTGGGGGGGCAGGTCTTGATGGTTCTGTGTGCTTTATACATGTTTCATTACTGTTTTCTGTATGGAATGATGAATTGTAGCTAATAGACGTCCCTATTTAAATCATCCCTTTGCTATTTGCTTTGCTCCATTGTCAAGTTATAGATGGATTACCTTTATCAACTGATACCTTGCAGTGATATTGCACTCTCCTCTGATGCGCGGCACTATGCCTGGTTTTCACTGTGTGCCTGTACTTAATTGCCTCAATAAAAGTACATCAAAAAAGGTAATCTCTGCAGCTCAATTGGGAAATGGAATAATGCTTTCCATAAAATGTGTCAAATAATTGTACCCCTTTTTTTATTTTTTTATGTTTATGTTTATGCTTGCGTGTTTGGCTATCATGTAGCCTTACACAAGTTTCACAAAAAGTGAGGAGTTCTCTTATGAGCAAATATCAAATATCTGCATCATCATGGAGAACAATGATGTCTGTGTTCGATTTGCTGAACTACAATCTAGTGTTCATGATCGTATCTTCTGCGTTTGGTCCATTGATGTTTCATTTGGGGACTCCATGTTATAGGGAAAGGTGCTTATCTAGTTGATCATTTCATTAAGTCCTTCTTGGGGGTTTTCAAGTTTTAATGCTGTTAAATACTTGACGGTGGTTAGATTGAGGGATATGATCTTGAGTTGAGTAGCATGTTCATTGAGTGCTTGCCAGGCAGTTAGGAGATGCTCACGTGAATCAACATTAGTGGTCATTTTGCAAAATCTGCACCTGGCTTCTGTTTGAGGTATCATTCTTCTCGAATTTAGTAGTTTGTTCGTGGGCCACAGATTGAAACGTAACCTCATTATATTAGATCTGTACTTGCTGTCCGGAAATTTCTGTATGTATATTGGAATTTGTCGCCTTCGTTTCATAATGAACGATCAAGCTCGAAAGGCTTTGTATTGCGAGCAGGCTTCCCATACTTTTATCCATTCATTGGGCCTCATTATGAGGAGGGCGGTAAGGGGTTAACGGCACCGGTAAAGGTGCCGGAGCCGTTAACCCCTTACCGCCCCATTATGAGGTACGCTCACGGGACCCGCTCAGGACGCCTTAGCGGGTCCCGCGAGTGGCCCAGCATGCTAACAAATGGGTCTGTCATTAACGGGTCCGTTGTTAGCATGCTCCCCATTCACACTGAGCCCGATGGGGGCTCAAATGGGAATGGGGATGCACAGGGTCTGGGTTCCCTGAAAGGGGAAATATTGGGCCCTCCAAGGTCGGAATGGCCTGGTATTTTCCCATTCAGGGCATGGCTACCTCCAAACTCGTAATGAGGCACATTGTCTTTAAATTCTTTCTCTTACTCACTTTTCTGCACACGCAGGCTACCCAGAATTAGTGTGTATTATTTTCTGAATGCAATGTTGCAATGTGGGTAGACTTTCTCACAAAATAATTGCAAGGACATCAGGCTTTGATGATATGCCAGTCTGGCTAAGGGAAAAGAGAATAATACAGAATGGCTTAGCAAGATGAAACAACACTTTTAATATATTTTTTTAGGCGGAAAGCCAGTTAGTAAAATCTCCTTCATAATTCTGCCCAAGGCTTTAGTGTTCCATCAAGACAAATGCTACTGTCATTCAACGCCCCCTCCAAAATAGCAACCGAGACTTAAGATCACTCCAAAGCACAATTAGCCACTTATAAACTGCAAGATTTAACATCAGATAGGGAATAAAAAAGAAAAAAAAGCAACACTCTGCTTCAGTGACATTCGTTAGCAAACGTATCCAGCTGTTTAATAATTCAACATGTATAATCTATCTGATCTGAAAAGATCTCTAATCTACAGGTGATGCATAAGGCTGCATCTCGAATGCTGTGCAGGAATGGGCTCATTACCTCCTTCTAATGAGCGCTCCGACGCCACAGAGTTGGCAGGCAAACAGATTATGTTAATGAAGCGTCCCTAAAGCGATTGTACGTCATCAGAAGCATTGAGTGAGACAGCTTTCAAAGTGCCCAAATATCTAACTAAAGGCACGACCAAAAGTGAACAAATACATCGGTTACTGTGCTGCGTGAGAGGGGTGCAAGTTGCCGGGGCTTACACTGAAACTAAATTCATCACAACTCCAGACACAGCATTGATCTTCCGAAAACATGCAACAAGTTCGGCGTTATTGATAAGACAGGTGTCAGGCTCTCAGCGATGCTCCATAGAGATGGATGACTTCCTATGCTGTATCGACATGCTCTCTGTTATTGGCCCAGGAGACTGCATGGATCAGGATACTATGTGATATGTATACTATCGTGTTGCTCTTGTACCAAAGAGCATATTTCAATTGACTGATTAAAGGGCAGGAGAAGTAGAAGGACATGGTGAAAGGGGGTGGTTTTCAGGCATATTTTTCTGGGGAACAGAATGTACAGCATGGGTGTAATAGCAAGTAGTGCTTGTTGAATACAGGACTGGGGTGCATGTTGTCGTATATAACTGGTTTCGCACTGTCATAGCACGTTATACATGGAAGCCACTGGCCACGCCATATTTCGCTGCAAACATAAATTACCTTTGTGAGGGCTCATTGCACTGCGCCAGCTGAAAAGGTGTGGGTGCCCCTCTACACAGATGCCTACTGAAGGGACGTAATTCAAGCAAATAGCCCATGAGCTACTTGTCCCCGTGAACAATACCGATTGGCACATCCTTTTTTTGTCTAGCGCCCTGCTATGTACATTTACGGCAACCTGTAAAAGCATTACTATGAATGAGTCAGTTAAAGATCAACAAGTAATCTTAGCCATGATCTTGACCAATCCTCTGTATTTAGAGGGTTACGTAACGGCTAAAGAAAAAACAGCACCTAACAAAGAAACAAGATCATTTGATAGATGACATGATGAACAAAATCCCAGCTTTACTGCATGAGTCAACTCACCTCAAATCGAAATGTAAGACAAACAACACAAATGACGCGGGAACACAGACTAAGATCTATATTGATCTAACAGCGAAAGGAATAGACCTGAAAATGTGGAAGTACCGACACAATCAAAGGTCACAATTGAAGGGCCCAGTAACAAAGATAAAACAGCCGTAAGCACCCAAAAACAGGCCGCCAAGATAATGATGGTCCTAAGTAAAGCATCAACAAGTAATAAAATTGATGCAGTAGTAGAAGAACCTACATATGCAATTTTTGATCCATCTAAAGACAAGGATAAAGGGAGTACTGGAACTACCACAGTACGCAGCAATGTAATCCCTCAAAGGAACTGCATTAATAAACAAGTGTCAGGCAAAGCCCAGAAAACGGGGCACTCGCTGGGCGCTACTTCATTGCCATTAGATAAGACACCAAAGAAGACTATTGACAGACAAGTAACGGTAACAGACAACATAATGAGAGAAAATGAAAAAGAAGAAAGACCCATAATAATAAGGAATCCGTCTGAGAGGTCAGATATAGAAGACACATTAATGAACCTTAGTGTGTACCCGGATGATGACACCAACAGCCTCGCGACGTCAGTTCAACCTAAACAAAACACTGACAACACACAGCGTACAGTCCAAGAAGCACCCAAAATTTTGAACAAAAACAACGGACCAAAAGAGAGCGATTTCGAAACGCTTGAGGAAAAACAAAATCGCCGGATACATCGATTTCCCATTTCTGAGACAGAAAGGTCGCACCGCGAAACGCACACCTTGGAACACAACACTGAGACGGAAAGCGATACTCAGACACAAAATAAGACCAGGACTGAATACATCCGCGACAATAAATCCAGAAGTAAGAGAGAAGTCACACAAAAGAAGTTGAGGACTAACTCGCTGAATCAAAGTAAATCACAAACTTCACACCAAGAGTCAAGGAGAAAATCAGACAATGAGTCGCATGAGAAACAAGATGCAAAAATAGCAAAAAAGACTAACAACAAATCCAGTAACATACGATCAGATAAAAGAGAGCAAAGAGACCTAAGCATAAATCGCTCGCCAACACCCGCGAGAAGAAAATCAGAAGCCGATTCACATAACAAAGACAAGAGGAACAAGAACCATAGATGGATCACCAGGATGACTCAAAGAAGTTGTAACAAAGAAGATGTCATCCTAAATAGAAGATCCGTCTTGACTATACTTCACCAAGTTGATAAACTACAAGAAATTCAATCCGCAGACATTAGAATCGTTGAACCCTGGCATAACAGAAACGGGGCAGTTGCTCTGCTCCATCTGGATTTGTTCAGGATGCACAAAAAGATCCAAAAGCACAAACTTGACATCTACAACTGTGGATATCACATTGAAGATGCGTTGTTGCAACAAGATCATAAGCACACGGATACTGGCTCAAATAGGCCAGAAAGAGCTACTAGGTCCAATCATATCAAATCAGAACATAAAGAGCATGTCGAAAATTCACAGAAAACACATGATACAATAAGAGGGAGAAACTATGCTTGAAGTTATTATAGATCTCCCAATGCAAGAAATAGCAACAAGTACCTCAACACAAATAGCGGTACTTCAAGTCGCAAGTCAGCCGAGGAATGTCTAGGGATAAAACAGCAACAGACAAACAAGACTCCAAGAGCAATGAGAAGAACATGCACGCGAACAACAGATAACACTACAACAGTGCAAAGCAAAAAAGAAACAACTGACAACAGCAAAACTGGTCTTTGGGCCTGGTTACCGAAAGTGCTTACAGCACATCGCAAGACATAGCCATGCCTGCAGGTTGCGACAGCGACAAGCGACCCGTCGGAGGAAGGAGAACATGATTTTACGCTGTGCTCCTGGAATACAAGGGGACACTCACACCTAACGGCATTAGGGGGCCCAAATCTCAGAGAATTTGATCTCATTTGTCTCCAGGAGACCTGGCTCCAGCAAGCGCCGACGATGGAAGGCTACCAGATCTGTCTCGCTCCAGCAGCAAGAGGAAGCAAAGGGCAACCAACTTCAGGACTAATGATAGCCTGCCGTATCGGATCCGGAGCCTCAATAACAAAAGCCATAACTGCAAATCAGTCAATTCTAGCAGGACTAATTTCTTGGCAAGATGTAAATAATGCCAAAATGGAAAATAGACAGATGGTTATCATCAATTCATATTGGAATCCGGCGATGCTGAGTGCAAAAAAATTCACTAGCCTATGTGAAGATGCGATTGAAGTAGCCATTGCTGAGCATCCTATGTCAACTATACTTGTGTGCGGAGATCTAAATGCCACATGCACAGTTACAAAGAATACATCAATTGCCCAACAAGCATCCGCACAATGAGGCACAGCATGGCTAAAGTTTGCCAATTTGCGTGGACTGTACAATCTAGCTGAGGCATTTCCTGGAGTAGGCAGAATTTCGTTTTGGGAGCGCTCACCTTCCGCTTCGACAATAGATTACAACTTTGTCTCTCAGCCGCTAATGCACGCCATCAAATCTTTCAACGTGCGGCGTACGTCCACCAGTGATCACAACCTACTGGAAACGTCGTGGCAATTCAAAACCAAAAAAAAAACACAATTCAGCACACAAATTGAACCGACTGCACAGGGCACAAGGTTATGAATATGCGCCGCAGGCATTAGTAATGTGACGGCAAAGTACCATGCAGCTGCATATTGTGAATCAGGCAATGGCATTGATTACCATCCTCTCTTGATCCCGTACATGCAACAAAAACAAGGGTACGGGTGTAGATCAAGAAAAACCACAAAACACGTCTATAATAAAGAGCTAATTGAAAAAAGGCATGCATATAGACGAGAATTACATGCAGCATGTAAGCACCCGACGTCAGAAGGGTTTGAAGATATAAAAGGTATCAAAAACAGGTACAAAGCGTGAGTAAGATTTCACAGAAACAAACTCACTCAAGCAGACGCGGAGCAAATAACCAGAGCAATTATCACGAATAACAACAGAGACTTTTGGTCACTAATAAGAGACGTGGACACGTCGTTAGACAATCAAATTCTAAATAACATCTGCCAACGGACTTGGGAAACCCATTTCGAAACAGTATTTACATCAACATTAACAAACACCACGAAAGAACCGCAAACGGTAGAAGCCGAATGGGTTAACCTTGAAAAAGAAGAGGACATTCTAGATATCATCAAGAAGTTAAAAAACTCACGTGCTCCGGGACCAGATGGCATTACCAACGCGGAACTAAAAAACCATCCAGCAGAATGGGCCAGACTGCTGAGTGCCATATTTGCTCGGTGTACTGAAACAAGATCAATTCATCAATCGTGGACAAAAGCCATCATGGTCCCCATTTATAAGAAGGGTAGCCTAACGGACCCGGCTAATTCTTCGCCCGATAGCGCTACTCGATGTGATGGGCAAGGTCTATGCCTCATTATTGATGACCAAATTCCAAGCCTGGGCAGCTTCAGCCGAATGTAATGATGATCTTCAAGCTGGCTTCAAGAAAAACGCGGGCACAACATGTAACATTCTGGTGTGTAGCACGCTAAAAGCAAGAACTCTGCAAAAAAACAGCAACTGTACATAGTCTATATAGACTACACACAAGCCTTTGATCGCGTGGAAAGACCTTTACTATGACATAAGCTAAAAATCTGGAACTGTCCTGAAGACATACTAACTCCAATACAAGCACTGCATTGCAACACCTCAATGCAAGTCCGACTCAGTCGAGCAGGAGACTTGTCATCAGAAATTAAGAGCTCACGAGGAGTGAAGCAAGGGTGCCCGCTTGCATCAGTACTCTTTTTGGCATACATTGGCGATCTACAAGAAATAGAAAACAAAGTAAATGCCTTTCTGCCAAAATTGGGGACAACACAGATCGGCCACCTTCTATATGCCGATGACCTAACAATCTTCGACCAGACGGAAATAGGACTCAAGCGCAAGTTGAACGCGTTACAAGCATACGCCACGATCAACCATCTCGAAATTAACATAAGTAAACCAAAGATCATGATTCTTCGAAATCATGAAAAAAAAGAAAACAAATTCCAGTGGTATCTAGGTAACATAAAAATCGAGATTGTACCAAGGTTCAAATACCTGGGAGTTACCATGGACAGTTCACGGCAGGAGTCCGCCATGCAATTGGAACTACATGCAAAGATCAGGAACCTGGTGGCACAGGCCAAAGTCATCGATACCAAATTTGGGAAATTTTCTCTTGTACCCACTATAAATTTCTACAGGTAGTGCCTGCCATTACATATGGAATGGAAGCAATGCCCACGATTCCAAAACAAATATGGGCTAAGCTGGAAGCATTCTTCTGGCGCAAGGTGCTAAGACTACCCAATGCCACTCCAGGGGTAGCGATCAGGCGAGAACTGAGTCTACAATCTTTAGAATGTACAGTGATTTGCAATACTATCATGCTATATCGAAAATGCAGAATGCCTGACAGCAATAAGATCTTTGCGATGCTACGACATGAAATTGTGTTATGCTAAAGACCTGGCAAACCGAAAACCAAGCTGTGCTATCAAGAATTACATCAAATGAAGAAGAACTCATTGCTAATCCAAAATAAAAGATGCCGACTGGGCCACAACAATTGAAAATGTGGCTAAACTGAAACTCACTGCCCATCTACCAGTAAATATGTTAAAACGGAACGAACTCCAAAGCTACATAAGACAATTTCCAAGTAAACAGGCTAGGAACCTCATTCTGCGAGCACGTCTCAACATTTGCAAAACAAATGAGATTCTATATATTCGAGGCCAAGCCCCAACAAATAGCTGCCGCTTCTGTGAAAATAGAACACAACCATCAAAAGAGACTCTAAGGCACCTACTCATGGAATGCTCTGCCATCACCTCACTCAGGCAGCAGTACTTATCGCGTATGGCAGGCTTTGACATTTTTCCGGAAGAACACTTATGGTGGTGCAGACTAATTGGTGGGGAAAACACGACATGGCAATTAGCCATGGCCAACATGATAGAATCGATTGACAATAATTTGTTAAATGTTAACATCCCCAGTTAGTCTGATAGACTACAGAGATTCTTGTGATTGGCAGCACTAACTTGAGACGAATTCCATACAGCCACTTCTTTTCTCTCACTGTATCTGCTTTGATGTTGTGTCCAAACTTCGAATATCGCATGATCATAAGCTTCTTAAAACGTTGAAGTTGAATCATATTGTAAAAATCTTATTTTGATTGAACAATAAAAAATAAAAATAAAAATAAAAAAGCATTATCCTAGTCAGCATGCAGTTGAACACAGGCATGGACATGTTTGCGACTGATGTGTGGCGTGCACAGGGCTCAAGCATTCTATGCATCCACCCGAGAATGTTTAAATAAGCTCCTGAAAAGTAATCAGATATTAATCCATCAATGCATGTATTTTCTTTTTGTAGTTGAAATCAGGCTCCAATAATGCGCATGCGTGCAGATTTCATCAGTCAAGTAATTAGAAGTCTAACTCTCTCTGCTATGTGTGCCTCCACATCACACTATTTTTGTTTTATTTATTTATATCTAGTATTACATAGTTAACATTGTCAACTTTCAATACTTACATTGTGAACAAACATTAGAAAAGTTCTACATCAATTAAAAACATTACAACAATACAATTAAACAAACACGATACATCACTAATAAAAACATGCCCCACCTATCAGGCCCAAATCCATCACAGCCCTTAAATAATTGTGATGACGCCAGTAATCCTTTTCCAGGGTCTGGTAAACTGAAGGATACATGCTTCCTGGTTGCCACTCATAACAATGTTCCAGAGAGTGTCAGCTATGTCATTCCCCTCCATACCTGCATTTCTCAGTGCAAGACGCTGAAGATACGAAAAGGAAGAGCAGAAGGACAGTAGATGCTTGGCAGACCCCAGGAGGGCCTTCCCCCAGAATCGACAGAGTCTACCTTTCCTGGGTATTTCTGTCCATGCCCTGATAATTTCCAGGCACGTCACTGTTTTAAATTTTAGTTTGCAATAGTCCCAAACCAGTGAGTTGCCTAGGAAATGATGAATTTACCTAGGGGTTATTACCCAGTACTGAATGTGATCGATTAGTAGGTCACCTTGGATTTTGTGGATAAATCAAAAATCTGCTGCTCCTTGCCCAATGAAAATAATAGTACCGTCATAGTTTTCTTATACATCGAAAGGGTATTCTCAGGAGCAAATCCCAACCATCTGTCAGCAGTAGACTTATTCTGTGCCAAGGAGCAACAACATAACATGTAATCTGCTAATTAGAATTCCCTACAGCAGCCTGTTCAAAGAGTCATCTGAGACGTTGGCAATCTTCCAATAGGTGGGGGGTCATTACGACCCAGAGGTTAACCATGGCGCGATTAGCGCCATGGTTGATGCCGGAATCTGCCATGGTGAATGGCGGAATTACCGCCCCATCACAAGGTTAGCAGGGCGGTAATTCCCCATTCACGATTGGCCCTTCCCCATTCCCAATTTTGTCCTATAGGGCTCAATGGAAATGGGGAAGGCGGTAATTACCGTACCTCAAATTGTGGTACCGTAATTGCCTCCAAGGTCCCTTTGCGGGCCCGTTCCTTAACGGCTGGTAACACCAGCCGTTAAGGTAGGGACCCACAAAGGGACCTCGTAATTAGGCGGTAAGGGGTTAACGGCACCGCCACCTTTTACGGCGCCATTAACCCCTTACCGCCTGGGTCGTAATGAGGCCCAAAATGCTTAGAGTTGAAACATAACATATTTTACATTGAAATCTAGGTAGATCATTTCCACAGCTGAATGGGGAGGAGGTTTTAGGAGTCTCCTAAGGAGAACAGCCTCCCATTTGATGATCTCTGACATGTTCCTAAAGGCCCATGTCTTGGCCCCGTACAAAATAGTGGGATGAATCTTTACCTGGTAAAGTTTGACCAGGGTACCCACCGTATATCCGCCTCCCTTATGGGCAAAGGAATTGATAGCTCCTGCAGTCTAGGCAGACCAGATTTTTAGTTGATCGAGGTGTAACATACCCCTTAATTTAGAATCTAGGTAATCCCAAAGTATTTTCAGTCGGACACCGCCTCAATATCCTCCCCATCCAGGTGCCACCTTAACCTTTTTACTTTCTTGTGCTGTGGGCTAGAAACCATAATCTTAGTCTTAGAGATGTTAATCTTGAGGCAGTTTAAGGATGAATAGAAATTCGGAGCAGACAAAGAATGTTGAAGCCCATTTGGTGTTAAGTCAAGCAAAGCAAGGTCATCCGCATATGCAAGCCGCCGTAGGGGGGTGTCACCCAATTTTGGTGGAATGGTGTTCAAATTGGCTGGCAGGTCAGACAAATACAGGTTATTAAATAAAATAGGTGCAACAATGCAGCCCTGCTTAAAGCCCTTCTGAGTGAGTACCCAGCTAGACAATCCGCTATGTTGGTCAAAGCAAACCTAAACTCTGGTCTGCTCATGAATGTGGATAATCATGTTGAGCAGCCCTAACAAGATGTTCTAGCTGTGCAACTTTCTCCAGAACCTTCCCCTGTCTACAGTGTCAAAGGCAGCACTGAAGTCAAGGCCTCATTACAAGTCTGGCATTATGGAAATAAGGGTGCCGGTAGGAAAAGTGCTGGTGCTTCTGTGTCCCCATTCCTGTGGAGTCCCATGGGAATGGGGACTTACAGTTACCGCCGCCTGACATCCTGTGCCGCCAGGACTTGTAATATCCCGGTGGCACCGGGATATCAGTCGGCGAAAACGATGTTATGAGGTCGGCGGCAACCCACCAGTAGAACTGGCGAGTTACTGCCAACCTTATAATGAAGCCCATTAAAGAAGGCAACATACGCTGTTGTTTTTCATATTTGCCAGGCTGCTGCACAGTGGTAATTAAGGCGAGGCCATTGATGGTGGTGTTGTGATCTTTCTTAAACCCAGTTTGGTTCAGAGGCATGACGTTTTTTTCTTCTGCCCAGGCTCACAGCTCCTCTAATAAAATTCTGACAAACATCTTGGATGGTGCATCCAGCAACTCCAATAACCGATAACTTCATGCATCAGCGCGACAGCCTTCCTTAAACATAGGAATGATAATGCTCTCTCGCCATGAGGTCGGAATGCTTTCAGTAAAACTGATCCATCGGAATAACCAGTAAAGAGCTTCTGCCCATACCTCAGTTTCAGTCTTTATTAGCAAGTTGCAGAGGCCATCGGGGCATGGAGCCCTCGAAGATTTACTGGCCTTAATCAACTTAACGATGTAAATTTCAGCTTTCACATAGGTCCAAGCAGAAGCAGATGTGTGAACCTTAGCGTCCCCGGATGTACTCCCATCTAACATTGTCTCAATGTGTGTAACCCACCCCTGTTCTGGAACCCCATTTACATCTCTAACTAGAGAGTCCTTACCATGAACTCTTCCAAAACCCTGTGATGGTATTAGGGGCTATAGCCCCCTTAGCCCCCCCCTAGCAATGCCCCTGGTTAGGGCCATATATACCAGGTCTCGCCACTGAGATCATTCTAGTTGGTACTTGTGGCACTTTAGCCACTTTTGATGTTTGGTTTTAATATCTTTGGCGTTAATGGCATGCTCCACAGGATTTAACTCAGACTTAGTCAGACTACGGAGTTCTCTGCAAACTGCCCTTTTTTATCTTTGATTTACTTATCATATGTGTGGTGGTGTGGCCTCTGAGGGCCATTACCAACTCTGAAAGAACTAACTTCCCTGGGCATAATGCTCAATTTAATACCAAACATTTCTCATATCTAGCTACAGTTTTAAAAGCTGCTTCAAGGGTCAAGTTGTTCTCCATATTCACACTGCATAAGGAGTATTCACAGAGGGAGGCATGTGTCACCATGGAGGCTAACCCTATCTTACTCTCACTCGAAGAAATCTGATTCAGGCCAGAGTTGACACTAAGAGTCCCAGACGGAATATACTCAGTGGTATGGCCATCAATATTCAAGCTGACAATAACAGGATGGTGGTCACTCTCCAAACGTTGGAATACACACATATCAGTGATCAAAGAGGGGGCATTTGCTATGAAGATGTGGCCACATTTGGTAAACTGTGGAAGTGAGTGAGATGGTCGAACACTATCAACCTTGTTAAAGCCTGCAGAAAAGAACAGGCTAGCCCAACTAGATCCCCTGCGACAAACCTTAACCAGCCTTTTGGAGAAGACAAGGTTACAATTTCCACACCCTCTCATTAACATCCTCAGCATCCGGGAGTTAAAATCACCACATATCATGGTGCAGGCCAGACCCATCCAAGTATTGATAAAGTCTTCGACCACCTTAAGTACAGCAATATGTGTTCCCCAATACGGAGGGTCATAGACATCAATGATAATGATTCTTTTCTTGCTCACCCTATAGGGGTCACTTAAGTGAGCGACTTGCCCTATATTACACATTCAAGGATGCTCAGACAATTTCTTCCACAAAAAAGGTATTTTCTTTACTCCCAAGATTAGACCTCCTTTGGGACCACCCCTAGTATCCTGGGATGCCATTTTAGAAATTGTAGAACATCCATCAGTCTCTTTTAAGGTCAGGTCAGGATGCTGAAATGATCAATGTGCTCCAGTAAAAAATCCGGCTCAAATAAATGTTGATTTCCCCGAGTGTTCCAGCAGACGAGAAGGAATGGGGGACTAGGAGAACTGCTGCCTACATTGTTCTATCATATTGGCAAGCCATTCCCAATGACACTAGTTCCCCATTTACCTGCTCCTGATTCTGCAAGATTAGTATGTTCACTATGGGCCGCATTCCGAGGTGGGCGGTAAGGGGTCAACCCCTTACCATCGCATTACGAGGTCCTTTATCTGGTCCCGCCCTTAGTGGGAGCCGCTCAAGGACCAGCATGCTAACAACGGGCCCGTGGTTTGCATGGTCCCCATTCCCATTGAGCCCTATGGGGGCTCGAATGGGAACGGGGATGAGTTCCCTGAATGGGGAAATAATGGGTCCTCCAAGGTTGGAATGGCCCGGTAATTCCCCATTCAGGGAACCCGGACCTGGTATGCGGTAAGGGGGTAGCCATGGCTAACTCCAACCTCAGAATGTGGCCCTATGTCTCTTGTGTGGACCGACTGTGGACTTCAGTGCAATTCACATCAGTAACCATGCATTCATCTTTAAAAAGGATGAGCAATGTTCAATTACATAATCAATAATGTTTTCCAGATGAAAATGCACAACGGGAGTGGCGTTTGTTGCATTTTCACACATGTCAAGAATCTTGATGTCATTGCTTCAAATGAAGCGCAAAGGTAAGATAGTATGGAACAATACCAGCAACCTAGTTCTATTCAGATAGAAATGCTCCCCATCACAGAACAAGCTGCTGATTCTAAGAACTCTAACTTTGCTTCAACAATTGTTGGCAGTGGATACCTGTTGAATGGCTCAGTTAGCAATGCACGGATCCACCTGGACCAGAACACTGCTGACCCGACACTCATCCGTCTCAACAGTTTGAGGGGCAGGAGTTATAAACAACCCTTCTATATTGTATACAGGCTCATCTGTCACTTCATTTCTTCCTTGTTTGTTTTTTCCTGTCATCGCCTGCCCTCTGTTTGTGCAGCTCTTAACCTGGCCTTCCAGAAGTTGACTACTCTGGGCTGATGTTTCCTTCTTCTTCTTCTAACTCAATCACTTCTTCCACTTGGAATGATGTATCGACTGCACAATGTGATGGGTGAGGTGCCTCCACTGCAGCCCCCTCTTTTTTCTGCCAGGTTGATATAGTACCTTGCTGGGGACCATACCCCTTGGTATGTGTTTGTTTTTGGCTGCATAATAGGAGTTAATGGGGGAGTGCTCTTTGGAACAGTAATACGTTCCTTCCTTTTTTCCTTGAGTTTGAAATCCTCACGCATAATTGCCTGTTTGATGGTTTTCCTGTTCTTGCGCTTGTACCGATCAGCTGAATTATTTTCACTTCTGTCCCCATTAATATTTATAGATTCTCTATTACTACTTATTTGCTCTTGATAGTATTTTGTTATTGGAGAAAGATTGTCCTGAATTGTTCTATTACTTGTCATGTGCAACATACTAGTGTTAATAAGCTGGTTCAGAGAACCCGTATGGTTCTTCCGGATGTTAAGTTTTTATTTTCACAATACAAATAATAACAAAAAGAGCAGTAATCAATTATACCCACACATATTCAATCAAAGTCAAAACATAGTAACCAATTCAACACAAACCAATTCTAAATATCATAAATAAGAAAAAGAATAAGGTGAATGAAGAGGAGAAAAGAGAAAGAAAAAGAAAAGGAAGAAAAGAAAAAAGAGAAAACATAGGAGCCAATGACTGAAATTTACATTTGCAAGAAACTATACAACAGACACAAGAATATTACAAAACCATTACATAAACCATAGGTAATCTTACTTAACAGTAATGTTCAAAGTTAGGGACATATTATCCCAGATCAAAGTTCAGATTTATCCATAGGCATCAATAAAGCAGCTACAAATGTCCCAAAATTTGTCAATTTCACCAGTGAGTTTGTAAATGGCCCTTTCATACATTGAAATAGTAAGAAGCTCCTCCACCCAATCATCAATATTTAAGGAATTACACGATTTCCAGGACCTCAATATGAACTTTTTAGCAACCATGCATGCGCGCAGCAACCAAATTAACAATTTATTCTGTGGCTTCTATGAAAGACTCTACAACTCTGAACTGTCCTGTGAGCATATAGAAATTGAACATTTCCTTGACTCACATGTTCTCTCTCGTCTGACAATGGATGAGGCGGCGAGCCTGGAGGGCAAGGTGGAAGTGGATGATATTCAACACGCAATTTCGAGACTGACTGTAGGTAAATCACCTGGCATTGATGGACTACCTAATGAATTTTATAAATCCCTCCCCAATTCTGCACTTCAGCTTTTGTGAGACGTTTTTAATGATGCCTTTGAATCTGGTTCACTACCTGATACAATGAGACATGCATTGATTACGGTGTTGAGAAAAAAAGACAGATCTGCTACTAGGTGCGAAAATTATCGGCTAATTAGTCTGATAAACTGCAACTGCAAGATATTGGCCAAAGTCCTGGCTGTTTGGCTGAGTAGGGTCATTCCAACTCTGGTACATGAAAACTAAGTAGGTTTTGTCTCTGGCAGAGTGGTGGCGGACAACATGAGACGCCTGCTGTTGACCATTGAGAAGGGACATAATCAACCTGTTGCCAGTGCGGTCATTTCCCTAAGCTTGCGAGCAGATGTACACCTCAGCCTGTAATTGGAAATGGTTGGCATAATTTGGTTTGGCTGTATGCAGACGTTTATTGATTGCCCTTCAAGACCCTGCTGTTGGTATTTCTTATTTGATGCAAGACATTCATTCCTTCTCTTTGATATCAGGATCAGGGACGTCATTTCACCAAAATGCCAGGGGTAGCGGAAGTGACATCACACGACCCTTGACCCCTGATGACATCACAGGAAGTGATGTCATTTGACCCCACCCCAAAATGATATTGCGGGAAGCGATGGAACACAACCTTTCACCCATTGTCAAAACAGGAAGTGGCATCACATAGCATTGTACACTGTGAAAAATATGGTTATGATATCACATTTCATTCAAGAATGGATCGCCATATGTGTCGTTAAGATCAGTGTATATAGACTCATATTACAAGAAAGCCAGCCACCCCAAAAGTAAAGAGCCACATGGTGCTGGCCACAGACCAGGAGCTTGCATTACCAAAAAAAAAAAGTTTTTTTTTTCGTTTTTTTTTTAAGACAGAGGTCGCAAGGGAGACCCCAGAGGTCGCAAGGGAGACGTCAGAGGTCGCAGTTGCGACCTCTGGTGACCCCTAAATGACGTCCCTGATCAGGATATAAGATTAATTGGAGTAAATCCGAAATTCTACCAGTCAATGGTTTGTGTCAACGACATGCATGTGCTCAATTTCAATTCAGGTGGTGTGCTGAAATTTTGAAGTATCTTGGCATATGGATTGGAGCAGACATAGTGAAATTACCAGCCATTAATTTTGCATGGATCCTCCCGAATCTCAAATCGGATTTGGTGAGGTGGAGTCTTTTGAAGTTGTCAACCTGGGGGAGAATCAACTGTTTGAAAATGAACCTGGCACCTCGGATAAATTACTTATTAAGTATGCTCCCTATTAAGATACCAGGAAACCTCCGAGGCTTGCAATTTGGAAACTTCAACTCCCATTAAAATTGGGGGTAATGAACTTGCCTAATTTCTTAGACTACCATTTATCGTTTTCCACTCGACACTTTTGCAGAATTGTTGACTCTGAAGATGTACAGTCTGGAAATACTGGCCTCTTTTCTTGGGAGTGCAGTGCGGTTTCCCAGTTAGACCCGAATGCGCTGCTAACTACTCAGAGGAGTAAATAAAAAAAAAATCAGTGCTCTCACTTCGTTCTTGCAAGACTGCTGTTGTGAGCTCTCAAACCGTATGAGTGCTAATCCCTATTTGCACCCAGATGCCTCCATATGGAATAATCCAGCCTTGAAGTATCAGGGTAAGGCCCTGTTTTGGACAGAATGGTTTGTGGCTGGCATCAAATACATTGGAGATTTGTTTGAGGGAGACAGTTGGCTAACGTACATTCAGCTTGGCCAGATGTATGACATGGCAGAATGCTCTTTTGCTGAATATAGGAAATTGAAGATTATTATTTCATCTCGTGTTGAGGTGGCACAATTGACTGTTCAGAGCCCCGCCTGGGCAGCTCTAGCGATCTGCTTGAGTGCATCACACCTTGCTTCTACCATGTATGGAATCATAAAAGCTACTCGGAAAGGTGATCCGGAATTACCAGCAATTTGGGCAGAGGAATTGGGGGAAGATGTGATCAGATGTTGGCAGAGGTGCTGTGAGAACACTCGTCTGGTGAGTTTGGATTGGGGCCTCAGAGCTTCTCAAACAAAATTGTTGTTTAGGGCCTATTGAACGCCGGAGAAGCTATTCAGGAGGCAACTTTTGGACAACTATCTTTGCTGGAAGTGTAAGTGCTCAATAGGATCTCTCAGTCACTTGATTTGGTCCTGTCCCAAAACAATGCAGTTCTGGGAAAAGGTTTGTGAGAGATTGAGTTTGGTTTTAAGCATAGCAATCCCCATGAATGCGTCATTACTGATTTTGGGCGATGACTCCTTGCTGGATGAAATTGACTTTGGTAAGCCCGTATGGTTCTTAAGGGTGGCTTTCTGATTCTCAAGCCTTATCCATATCACTCCATGCATATCCACACAACAAGCTTGTTTCATTGACTAGCCACAGTAACCAATGGTATATTTTCAAATGGTTAACAATAATGAAAGAAGCTTGCCACAAAACATCAGTTATTTATTTTGAGAATACTAAACTCTGCTCCAAACCTCAGAGGAATCTTTTTCATCAAGGTAGGGGTGCTTTGGAGGACTGATTCCCATACAGGTGATGAGACAACACCTTGACTTGCATTGTTGCCCCACCACACTTGGAAAGGTTATAGAATGGGTGGGTGGCCCACACTCAACAACTTCTGGTTGTTCTGACACTACACAATGGAGGTGTAAAAAAAAAGACAGCACTCACACCATATTCTAGGACAGGTATTATTTACTTATCTAACAGCAGTCCTAAAATATTTGGGGAAATTGGATGGTCAGTCAGGAAAATAGTAAAAATAACATTGCTCATGACATGATGTTTTGCAGATTCAGTGTTTTTACAGGGTACCCTGGGGGTCAGAATGCCTGTGGACATTAAGGTTTTGTTGAGGTAAGGGGCATAACAAGGTTGATGTGGACACCAATGTAAACAAGGAAAATAACCCACAACCCACCAGCACCAACTAAATGTTTCTGACTCACAGTCCCTAGCCACAACGATTTAATTTGTTTCAGACCCCTGAACAAGGAGCTGTGGTGGGTAACTCCATCTCTGAAAATATAAACCAGAGAAAAAATGGGAAATAGCAGAAGCTCCTACCATCAGTCTCAATGTCCCTGTTCCAGAAGTGTATAGCTTTCCGAGAATTGACTTGAACATTGGCAGCTGGAGACATGGATTTGGACAACATCAATGGTGGCTTTATATTATGGCACACAAACACGCACAGGTGCCAAAAGCACATTGGTTACATTTGTGAGCTGTCAATAGTCCAAAGATGTCCCTCTTGGGGTGAACATCTGTGCTACAAACACAACTTCTGTGTTATGTTATCTCATGGAAGACTGGATTTAAACTCTTACATAATAGATGTTTCATTAATCAACAATCGTCAATAAAAGACATTGGCCCTCATTTTGAGCATTCCATTCCGACATAAGTGCTGGTAACAACGGTTAGCGGCACTGTTTCTGGACCTGCATACTTTTAGTCAGCCGGCAGGGGCAGTGAACTACCGACAGGCCTGCCCTGCTGGTCATTCATGCACCTACTGGCAGAAAATTCACTGAAGCACCAGCACTGTTGCTTACGGTGCCAGTGCTTCAGTGTTCCCATTCCCATGGAGTTCTATGGGACTCCACGGGAATGCAAACTTACTGTTTGACCAGTGCCCACAATACCTAGTTTTACCAGGACAGTGGGTGGGGTTAATGGTAAGCCGAGGTTGCCGGTATGCCGCTGGTAACACCTTCGCATCATTACAGGTTTGATGGTATCTCGGCAGTAAATCTGCGGGGATACAACTAAACAGATTTACTATTACCACCACTTCTTGGTCTGGCGGAATTACAGTCAGATTACAAGTGGCAGTATGGTGGTGTTAGTCCAATATTTATGGAGTCCATAGATCTCCATTGGGATTATGGCAGAATTAACACCGGCTGTAATTCCGCCAGTGCTAATTCTCTCAAAATGGCTATTTTCTGGCGGTAAGGTGGCAGAATTACCTCCAGCTTGGCGGTGCAATAATATGGTTCAGTAATGCAGTGATAACTCTGTTACCACTGCATTACTACTGTTTTTGGCCAGACCGCCAAACTCAGAAGTCTACTTCCCAAGCAGTCAGATATTTGTTAGAATTCAATTATAAAGTAATGCAACAGACAAAATACAATGCATTCTTTAGTAGGAAACACAGTGTCACCTGAGGAGCGTAAACATTTCCCTCAAATGAGTGCGGGTGATGGAGCATAACCAGAGAGTGAACCAACCAAGAGAGGTTCTGGGGCTTCTCCCCGAAGCATTTTTTCAAAATATTGGGTTAAAATGGTGCACCTTTCAGAAAACATTTGTTGAGAAATTGAGTACAATGCCATTCAATTTACAACTGGTTGTGTATGAAAACGTGTGCTTCCAGGTCATCAACAGTTCACAAGGGATGTAACAAAACAAATATATGCCAGCATTGACATTCACTGCCAGCCCCTCTAGCACACTCATCCTCCCCCCCCACGGTATTCACCTTCAATCAACCATATTCAATGGCCCTCCTATCCTTCACCGGCATGCACTCTACTTTTCCACACAGCCCCAGAGCAATTGGGTTCACAGCTCCACATGCACATGCAACTCTGCATGCACTGCACACCGCACACACCCGAACACACACATAGAAATACACATACCCAAACACACACACACCGAGCAGCAATGAGTAAAAGTTAAGTTACTTTAATTTGCAAATAAAATTGGAACTATAATAACACTCCTATCAACTTATTCGATTTGTCAGTCCACCAACTCCGAGGCAGTCCTCTCTGTCCTAGCAAATTGTTTATGAATCTCAGCTCAGCAAGTGAGCAACTAGTACCTGATGCTCTGCTGGTATGACTGTAAAAGGGAAAGTGAAATTGAACACTAATGTGTCTAATGTAATGATCTTGTCTCTGGGAGTAGAGTTGCAGTTGCACGTAGTTCTGGGCTCTGAATTAAGAACAAGTAGAAGCACCAGGCAGGGTGGATCTATCGTTTGTTGCAGGTTGAATTTGTTGCTGCTAACACAGGATGCTGCAGTGAAATAGTGACAAATAGGCCTGTGCTGGGTGAGCAGCGTCAGGAGAATCTGCTGTGTGAGCAGGGCGATTTTCATTTGCTGCTGAACTCTGCCCCCCTCCAGGGCCCCAGTAAGGGCCTAATTAGTCTTCATTAGTTGTACCAATGGTAATTAAGCCCCCAGCTAGATGCTGCATCGCTGCTGTGCCAATCCCGCAAGAGATTTGAAGCACATGCGTGATGCATGTGCTAGGACACTTCACAACCAGTGAAAGAAAATAATATTCAACAGGATTCTGGGTAGTCTGCAGAACCTGCAGAAAGATTTGTTAAATTGCTGAAGGTAGGCACATTGGGCCTCATTCCAGCCCTGCCGGTATCCTGGTGGTAGAGCCGCCAGGATACTGGCAAATGTGGATACCGCTTCTGGCACCTAGTCTGGCGGCATTGCCATAAGACTCCATGAGGGGAGTCCCTCATCACCCCAACAGGCATCTTGCAAAATATATACCCCTAAAGGACCACCACACTTGACAACCTTGCTTCCATAATAACACATTAATCCAAAATGATCCAACAAACGGTTTGACTCTGATCTAAACTTCTATAAACATGATCTGTGAACAGGGGTCTGCAACCTGTGGCTCACCATGTGTTTTTGGACCAGGTCTCCCATGCTCACAATATTGACTATGCTGGCAAGGGCTGATGGGAGTTGTTATCCAAATCATCTAGAGAAATAAAGGTTTCAGACCTCTGACTTAGAAAAATAGAAATCAAATGGAGAAAATAAAATCATAAAAGGACAACATTAATTTTAAAATCCTCTGCAGAAGATATAATTTGATGCGCAAGTGAAAAAATAAATGCTTCTACCACTCCCTATCACGATAGCTCCATCGCAAACAGGTGAACTCTTCAAAATATCTGCCAAATCACAAACCCTAATCCCTTGAGAAACCTCCACACTCCTACCCAAGATCGGGCTGTGTGACGAATCGAGGGAATGTGTACCTTCTCCCCAACGGGGGAGACCCCCCTCCCTCTGAGGCTAGGGAGGTGAGCCCACTGTGCAACACCCTCCCTAGGGGTCGAAGCAAGTAGGACCTCATTTGGAGAGATTCCCCCTCAGAGAACAATGACTTCCATTCCTGTGAAGAACTCCAAAACCATTACACACAATGGTGTGTATGGGACTCTCTAAAATACCAAGGAATTATAAGTCCCAAGACATGGGTGAAGAAATATTCAATCTATACCATTGTCAAAAAGAAAGAACGATGAATAGCGAGTATATGTCGAACCATGGAGTGAGAGAGGAGCACATATGCAGGCAAGGGAAGCCCCTTCATGCGTAACACCTGACGGCGGCAGAGCAATAGTGAGCCACCTAGCCTGCAACATACAAGCTTGTCCTGCACTGAAGTGGGAGACGTCAGGTATACAGTGTATCTCAGATGCACGAAACATACAGGGCTGGTGTCCAAAAAAAGGTGGCCGTGTGAGTATCAAGGGTATGTGATGGGCAGTCAGCCCACAAACTAATGCCAATACCATCCCAAATAAGAAACAGCAATCAAACTGATTACCTGAAGGAACACCCGGACACCAAGGGAGTGAGAGAGATTACCAGGAAATGGACGCTGGTGACAGTTAGCCAGCTGCAACAAGGCGCGGGCAAGAAGCTCCCAGACAGGTTCGGAGTCTGGAGATGTTCACCTTCATTGTTGAAGGTAACGGGAGAAAAGGAAGACTGGAAGGCCAAAAGGAATCATTATACAGTTCAAGAAACATGTTGCAGTACAAGTAAAGGAATGTTTAATACAAAACTGATTAACTGAAATTGCTTTCTGTAAGAAAGAGAATAATTGAAGACCTCCAGAAGGAGAAAAAGCAACCTTGGATATCACTGCCCTGTGAAAAGGGGAAAGTACCCAAGCCTTCAACAAAGTCAAATGGAACATAGGAGAAAGAAACTTTTATGAATGAAAGTACAGAGCAAACTTTAGGAATGATATCAGTGTGAGAAGGAAGCTCACAGAAATCCCTTAGTGGGAGAACAAGAGAAGTTGGATATCAGTACCCTGTGAAGTGGAAAAGAAGTCCAGCTATTCAAGACAGGAAGAGAGGAACCTAAGAGAATAAGAGTCTTATAAATTGAAGCTCAGAGAGACCACACAAGTACACAATATACAAGACAGAGCATGTCAGAGTAAGGTGAACCACAATTGTCTAGAAAGCCAGAACTACAGTAGAAAGTGTATGTTTCCAGGTTGTTCTGAGTCCCTCAAAAAGGATCAAAGAAAGTATAAAAGGTCAAGGAAAGATATTATTCAGGAACAGAACAAAACTAACAATCTCAGAAATAACAGCATGAACTGATACAGCAAGTAACTAGAAACTGCCTAAGGATTACCTATTATCAGGACATCCAATTATTGACACAAGATGTAACCTCAGGAGAAGGGAGCCATTTTCTCAACCTTAGTTTATTTTTAATAGTGGCAGGGCCAGTTAGATTAGTTTTGGACAGCAGACTTATTCATTTGGACATTTACGGTTTGACTGATGAGCACCCTAGTTATATATATAGGTAGGGAGTATCCTATTGCGATAATGAAAGTTAGGCCTTATTCTTTAATAAAAACATTTGGAACATGTCCTCAAAGTGTCCGTGTCCTTCTTCTGACCCTCCACAGCTGACAATGTAGTTCTAACTTTTCCAAACAAGATATATGAAAATCCAGAACACTATAGACAACCTTAATATCCCTCAGTATCAGTCCACCTACATTGAAAGCATTATCCCCTACAGCATGCAAAGTAGAAAGATAATAATGAACTTGAAGACACACTCAACTCAAACCGACCTTTGCCCAGCCTACATATTCAAGGAAAATGAATCCCTACTAGCCTGCCACATAGCACAACTTTGCAACGCCTCATTCCCAAATGTACCCCACGAAGCACAAAAAAGAAAATCTAGACTACTCCTGAACAAGATTAATCTTGATGAAAAGAGCCCGGGCAACTATAGACCAATCTTGAATATACCATTCATGGCAAAAAACATTGAGATACTAGCATGCAACGAAGTCCCCCAATTCTCAGAAACTCACAACCTCCTACACATCAATCAATCCTGTTTCAGATCGCACATAATCACTGAAACTGAACTTCCATACTTGAGAGACATTCTACTCACACTAAATAACAACACTCCTACCTGCCTGATCAACTTAGACCCCTTTTTAGTGTTTGACAATGTCAGTCATAGCTGAATGTCCACCTAGGCTTAAACACTTCGGGCCTAAAGTGGATTGAGCTTTTTCTCCAAAACCATATCACCACAGTAAATGTCAGAATGTTCCTATCACTCACAGGGATGTAACTTAAGGAGTGCCTCAGGGGTCCACCTTATCCCCAGGGCTCTCCAATGCCAATATAAAACCCCTCACACACCTTATAGAACAATTCACACCCACATTTGAAGGATACGCAAATGGCTGAAAATGTCCCTTTTCCATTTCACCAAAAGATAAAATCTAACCACTCCATCGGCCAATGTCTTAAAGCCAAACAAAAATGGATGTTCCATAAAAATGGATGCCTCAACTCCAGCAAGAATGAGGTCATACTCTTTTGCAATTAACACATTCACCACCTTCCTTTTATATTTCTCACTGACCCAGCACCCCCTGCCCCCCTTAAACTACTTCGCAAGCACAGAACCTGGGAATCATAATAAACACTCACCTATGCCTTACCACATATAAAAGACCTCACCAATAAAGCAAACTATTTTCTCCTACACATCCTTAGAAAGAAACTCCCCTGCTTTGAATTTCACCACAATTTCATCACCAATCCCATCATAACCTCCAAAGTAGAACAGTGCAATTCTCTCTATATCAGTGTGCACCAGGACCCCCAACCGGCCCTTAGAGCTGGGGTTTGCCCAATAGCACTTTAAGATGGAATAGAAGCACCCGTGAGATGGATGGGAATGCAGATTATTACTCAAACATCAAATCAATAATGACAACTCAACGGTTTGGCAAAGGGAGTCTGATTATTGACAAGTACAAAAACGGGGAGTCTCATGAATATCAGCGGATGCGTGACCTTCCCTCTCGCTTCACAACTCCAACAAACTTCATAAAAAACACAACATTTATACAAAAAACTTGTCATCGCTGACGTTTAATGCTTAAAAGTTAGCATGCAATTCTATTGGTTCTACGAAGGTAACTTTAATATAGGTACTATATCTACATATGTGTAACGCTCACCTGGTATCCACGGGGACGTCACTCAGCCTGTTCTGACCTCTTACGGCCTCTAACCCTTCCCTGGAGGCTATTCGACTGGAGACTGGGCCTGAAACACAGGATTGGTAGAGTTTAACTCCCTATTGTCTCTGTGTGCTTGAACCCCTTCTTCCCCGGGGTCCAATCCTTCCCTTTGATCCACAGCTCACCTTGTTTTCTTGGATAGTGTGCTCTCCATCCTGCTTTCAGCGCAGGGGCACGTTGATTGATGTGGGCTTGTTGCTGCCTACTTACTTCACTGGCAAGAGTCAGACAGGTAAGTATAATGAGTCTTTTGAACAATTCTCTAACTTTATTCCTTTCCTTCCTTAGATGATGGCCGGCGTCCGGGGACGGCGGTCCGGGGACGGCGGCGTGCTGCTGAGATGAGTAGCGCTGAAGGTGAGTGAGAGTGCGATGCGCGATGCATCCCTTTCGTGTTTGCATTGAACTGTGTTCTTCTTCTGTGGCTTTTAGGTGCCGCAACGTTTTCAATGTGGATGCCGGTTATGAAGAACAAATGCGGGGGGAAAGCGCGGTATGCAGCGCCTCTAGATGTTTCCACGCTAACCTGGTGTGTATTTTCCCTCTTGCAGATGGATGAGAAGTTCCAGAGACAGAGTTACCCCAGAGCGGCTGGGATTCAGGTAAGCGTTTGAAGCTCGTACAGTATTTAAAAATAAGCGAAGATTTCCAGAATGCTTACTAATGCCTTTTTTCTGTTCTTTTCCCTTTTCCTTAGGAAGCGGTGTGCCGGGATGGGAATGACCATAACATGCAGCGCAGATACTGCTCGAGCGTCTGATTTGTCCTCTCAGTTTGACCATCCGTTTGGGGATGGTGACTGTTGGATAGCCGGATGTCGATCTGGGCCATACAGCAGCATTTTCTCCAGAAGTTAGATACAAATTGAGTACCTCGGTCTGAGACCAAAACTGAAGGAAACCCATGGAGCCGTACGATGACTTCAAGAAATACCTTTGCCAGAGTGGAAGCATTTGGGAGCCCCTCAAGAGGAATGAAATGTGCCATTTTTGGAAATACGTCCACGACCCCAAGAATAGTGTTAAACCCTTGACTGGGTGGTAAGTCAGTAATAAAATTGAGGGGCAACGTGTGCCAGGGTGCTGGTGGGATTTCCAATGGTTGTAATAGCACAGTCGATTTCTGCTTGGATGACTTGTTTTGAGCACACACTCCACAAGATAGGATGAATTGGATAATGTCTTTACGCCACGTGGGTCACCAATAATTTCGTTTTACCTTAGCTAGGGTTTTAGCGATTCCAGGGTGGCCCTCGATCAAGGAATCATGATAACCGGACATGACTTGTTCTCGTAGTTGTTGGTTTGGTAAGAATAAACGATTCCTGGAGTAGGGCAACTGATCTTTTATCATGTAATATTCAACTTGTGCACTCCACGCTTGTAATTGCTCCGGACTCATCAAGTTTTGGATTTCTTCATGTAATTCTTTCTGAGTTATGGTTGCTGTGATTCCTAGGAGCTTGTCACTCGGGATGATTGCTATTGGGTCAGGGGTCTGATACCCTTGCTCTTCCACCCCCATACGGGAAAGGGCATCGGCCTTCCCGTTTTTCACCCCTGGTCGAAATGTAATCACGTAGTCATATTCAGCAAAAAAAAGAGCCCAAAGTAGTTGTCGTGAGGATTGGGCCTTTGCCGTTTTTAGGTACTGGAGGTTCCAGTGGTCAGTTATTACGGTGATTGTGTGGCTGGTGCCCAAGAGGTAGTGCCGCCATGCCTTAAAGGCTGACTTAATGGCCAGGAGTTCTTTGTCTGTGATAGCGTAATTGAGTTCAGAGGGTGTGAATTTACACGAACAGATGGTGACAGGGTGTAACTGGCCCGTTTCGGGGTCCTTTTGTGAGAGGACGGCTCCCATAGCCATGCTTGAGGCGTCCGTTTCCACCAGGTATGGGAGATCAGGGCGAGGGTGGTGTAAGATTGGGGCAGATGTGAATCTTGCTTTGAGTTCCTGGAAAGCCTCCTCAGCTTCTGTTGTCCACTGGAACTTTTTGGTGCTTTTCCTTAGTAATGATGTGATGGGATGCACGATTTGCGAAAATCCTGGGATGAACCGGCGGCAGAAGTTTGCAAAACTCAGCATACTTTGAACCCCCTTGAATGAATTTGGAGATGGCCAGTTCAGGATAGCATCGACCTTGTGTACATCCATTCGGATTCCATTCGGGCTGAGAATAAAGCCCAGAAATTCCACCTCAGAGACATGGAGTGAGCACTTTTTGAGCTTGGTGTTGACAGAGTTTCTCCAATACGGATTGGACGTGTTTAACGTGGTCCTGCTTTGATGCAGAATATACTAGGATATCGTTGATGTTCACTAGAGTACAGACATCAATAAATTCCCGTAGGACATCGTTCATGAAGTATTGAAATGCAGCAGACGTGTTGCAAAGGCCATAGGGCATTACATGATATTCGTACAGGCCGTATTTGGGGCGAAAAACGGTTTTGCATTCGTCCCCCTGTTTTACGCGAAAGAGGTGTTATGCCTCCCTCAGGTCTAGTTTTGTGTAGATTTGGGCATCAATGACTTGATCAAGCAGTGAGGTAGCAATTTTTTACAGTAATCTGGTTCAGTGCGCGATAGTCGAAGCACGTTCTTAAGTCCCCCTCCTTTTTCGGTACAAACAATAGAGGACTGGCTGCTGGAGACTTCCTGGGAAGGATGAACCCGTTGGCCAGGTATTGGTCAAGATAGGCTTTCAGGTGCTGGTTTTCTGGTTCCGTGAGTGCGTAAATTCGCCCACAAGGGATTTGTGCCCGGGTATCAGGTCAATTTGGCAATCGTATTGTCCATGCGGTGGCAGGGTATTAGCCTGTTCTTTCTGAAAGACATCTTGAAAGTCCTGGTATTCACTTGGTAGGGTGCCGATTGTCACAGTCGCAAGCGTGGAAGTTCTGGTGTCTATTGGTTGTTTCTCTTAGCGATAACATGTGTGGGCGCAAGTCTCGGGAAAGGCCAATTCTTTTGCTCGCCAATCGATTTGAGGATTGTGAGCTACCAACCATGGCATTCCCAAAATCAGCCGAAACTGTGGTGTAGATTCTTGGTGTCAATCCTGGCACAGAAGGGTTAAAGCTGCAGTGCATTGGGATACTGGACCAGAAGCTATTTCCATGCCGTCGACAGTGGTAACAGTGTCGGTGGTTGATTTAGGGTGTAACGGAAGCCCCATCTTTGCCGCAAGATCCTGGTCGATGTAATTCCCAACGGCTCCACTGTCTATGTACGCTCTTACTGCGTGCATCCGAGATGGGTGTTGGTGATTGATAAAGACCACAGAGAGTGCAAAATGGGAGGTCTATAGTTCACTTTCTTCGCTCGACAAGTGGACTCCTACACTTGCCGGGCTGGGGAGTTTTCCGATTCCTTGATGGTATCTTCCTTGTCCGTGGCCCCTACCGTCCTCCTCAGTGGCTTCACAGGGCACTCTTTGAGGAAATGATCTGACCTTCCACAGTACATGTATTAAAAATTAAAGGCCAAATCCCCAAATTTTTGTTGACGGGGGAGCAATTCTCAAAATGGGATGGATACACAAGGAAAGAAAAGTATGCCGGTAACCGGCACTGAGAATTACTTACCCCTCACTGAGATCCTAGAAAGAGGTTGAAGCACCTATGGTCACACACACAAATGTCTACATGAAAACATTTACACAAAAGTAAGCAGGTACAAATGGTCGGACGCAAACGCGTACATGAGAACAAATTTTAATTGTATGTAAAAAAAGTTTAAAAAGAAGCAATATTATCCATCAACAAAGTAAAAAGACACAAAGGCAAATAAATCCTCTTTGTATCAACACATAAACAACCAAGGCGGTAGGGGAAAAAGGGAAAATAGAAGGCTAGATGGGTAAATAAATACACCCTATAATCCTATATAAAAATTAGTATATAGGATTATAGGGTGTATTTATTTCCCGGCACACTTCCACAGTACAGACATAACTGCTGCTGTCTCCTCTTATCCCTTTCCGCTTTAGTCAAGGGGGATCTGACCCACCCGATTTGCATTGGTTCTCCTGAACCTTCCGTTGTTCGGGCAGTATTGTCCTTTGAACGCACATACACAGGGCGAGGGTCCGGTCTGGTTCAATCTGCTCTTCGGTCCTGCAACCTATGATCCAGTTGAACAACAAGGTCAACGAATTCTGAGCAGTCTTTCGGGGGGTTCACTACTTGTTCGAGAACATCCTTGAGCTCCCCCCGCAACTCCTGATGAAATAACGTGGTTCTCTTCTCCACTGGCCATTCTGCTTCAACTACGAGTCTATTGAACGTGGCTATGTATGTTAATAGGTCTTGATTCCTTTGGCGTAGGGAAAGAAGTTTGTTGTCTAATGCCTGCCCATGAGTACGACGGGCGAACAGATTTTCCATCTCCTGCTGAAAGCCCCTGAAGTAATGCAGCAAAGGATTGTCTTGGGCCACAAAGGGTACAGACCAGTCCGCGGCGCTACCACTCAGGTAGGATAGCACAAAAGCGACCCGTGATTGGTCAATCAGAAAGGCCGCTGGCCTACAAAGGAAGTGCAGGTGGCACTGGTTCATGAACGTTGCAAACCTCTTGGGATCCCCCGTGAATCGTTCGGGCGGGGCAAGGGAACTGCCCCAAGAAGGGTTATCTGAACGGAATTGGCTGATGGCACTGGCATCGAGGGCATGCTTCCAAGCAATGGTGCATGCCCTGCTTGTGACTGGAGAAGTTGCCGGCTTAAATCATCAATGCGTCCTTTGGCTACTATCAGCTCTCTCCTCAGGTTGTTGGTCTCCTGCCTGGGTTTATGTACTTCGGAACGTAGCTGCGCCAACATGTGGGCTAACTGGCCAGTTTCTGACGTTTCCATGACGCCCAGGTGGATTTTGATGTGAGTCTTTGCGTTCTGTAACGCTCACCTGGTATCCACGGGGACATCACTCAGCCTGTTCTGACCTCTTACGACCTCAAACCCTTCCCTGGAGGCTATTCGACTAGAGACTGGGCCTGAAACACAGGATTGGTAGAGTTTAACTCCTTATTGTCTCTGTGTGCTGAACCCCTTCTTCCCCGGGGACCAACCCTTCCCTTTGATCCACAGTTCACCTTGTTGTCTTGGATAGTGTGCTCTCCGTCCTGCTTTCAGCGCAGGGGCGCGTTGATTTATGCAGGCTCGTTGCTGCCTAGTTACTTCACTGGCAAGAGTCCGACAGGTAAGTATAATGAGTCTTTTGAACAGTTCTCTAACTTCGTTCCTTTCCTTCCTTAGATGATGGCCGGCGTCCGGGGATGGTGGCGTGCTGCTGAGATGAGTAGCGCTGAAGGTGAGTGAGAGCGTGATGTGCGATGCACTCCTTTCGTATTTGCATTGAACTGAGTTCCTTTTCTATGTCTTTTAGGTGCTGCGACGTTTTCAGCGTGGATGCCAGTTATGAAGAACAAATACAGTGGGTAAGCGGGGTATGCGGCACCTCTATATGTTTCCACGCTAACCTGGAGTGTCTTTTCCCTCTTGCAGATGGATGAGAAGTTCCGGAGACAGTGTTCCCCCAGAGCGGCTGGGATTCAGGTAAGCGACTGAAGCTCGTACAGTATTTAAAAGTAAGCGAAGATTTGCAGAATGCTTACTAATGCCTTTTTTCTGTTCTTTTCCCTTTTCCTTAGGAAGCGGCGTGCCGGGATGAGAATGACACCGCCGAAGATGCCCACAGAACAGAAGGAGCGATGAATGATGGGCAGAAGCACTGCAAGGTAAGGCTGTTCCTAACGGTGTTCTTGTTCTTGCAGGAGCTGAGCGCAGAAGAAAGATGCTGGCCTACTAGAGACCGATCCGAACACGGTGAGTGTCACGCTGCAGGTGCAGAAACCACAAAGCATGTTTCTCAGCCTGGGTGTGGCTTAAATAGTCTCTGGGTATCCCAGGTGTCTGTGGGCTGAAACACACCCAAAAGACTAGACCACACATGCAGTTCTGAGAACTGAAATATGTGGGGGCATCCATCTTGTCCCCATCAATGCACTACAAGTACAATCCCCAATGTTATCCTATGGGAGTGAGTGAGTCTGGTGCCACAAGCGCCAAGTCTGACTCCAAGTGGGTCTTTGGAGGGATGGAGAGGCCCTTGAGGGCCATGTAGGTGATTGTGGCCTGGCTCCAGCCTGACATCTTAGAGGGCTGGGGACATGAGGGGCAGGAATCATGACAATATGGTAACACAGTAAGGGGATTGGATAAACACTGTCAGGTCAAGCATCTAAGCCCTTCCTTCAAAATGGCTACTGTAGACATCACTAAAAGCACGACGTCCCATTGGTTCTACAAACTATAGGACCCTAGATTACTTGGTCCATTATGATTGGGCTGGCACCAACCCCACTCATACTTTTTCACTTCGCCTAGCAGCATGCAGGATGGTTGGCCAGGTGCAGGGTGCCCACCAGCGCCCCCGGCCTTCCTCCAATTATTGTTAGAATCAGTCATCACTTTAGTGGCCATCTGTCAATTATTTCACTGTGGTTGGCCTCGAGACTGCATCTCCTGTCTGGAAAAGTTCTGATATCTTCGCATGGTCCACTGCCATGTGTTGGTGTGAAGTCTCACTTCTTCTCCCTCAGCTGGTCACGTGATTCAGACACCATGAAATTGCTTTCTTCTCCATGTAATTTGTGCATTTGATTTTCGTTTTGCTCACCACCTGCCTTCGGCTTCTTATCTTGACCTTTCTGAGCAGGATATTCTGTTCCTGGCTTCATTCATTGTAGCTACTGTTCATCTATTTTAGCTGATACAACCTTTTGCTTTTTCTGGCACGATTTGCCTCGGCTGAGTTTCGTTTCTGCCTTTTATTCTTGATTTGTTAAATATGAAGCTCTCCTCGTGTGGCCTTTAGAAACTTTGGTTGATTCTGCTTCTTGTGCATAGTGGAAGTATACTTATATAGCGTGCTTCTTTTGAGGTAGATATGTATAGGTGGCGCCTGCTGCACTCTATCTTTCTACTAAGCATAGCAAGCCCCACGATTTCCTTAGCTTTCTTGCGGTACCAAGCATATGAACATGCGTAAACTGGTTGAACATCTTCGTCATTCTCACAGCATAAGCTTCTTACATTTGACATCGTCCTTTCACTTTAGGGTCACAATGTCTCTTGTCCATGGCGTTTCATCTCTTTACGTCATTCTCACGTCGTCATATCTTCTATATATGAGTCAGTCCGGGTTCTTGTGACATCACCATTCGTCTTCCATTAAGAACTTTTTTGGCTTCTTCAGGGACTGTACTCAGACGATCTTCATTTCATTTAATTTATTGATATGGTTTTCTCAATGGGTACCTTCCTGTCCATGTTTTCTCTGGTGTCGGTACTTCAATAGGTGCTGTCCTTCTGATGGGTACTGGACAGAGCCCCACTGCGGCTCTCTGCTGGTTTATTTGCTCATCATACGTCACATACTTTGGCGTGAACGTTCCTGGTACTTCAAAATTGATGGTTGGAGTGCAGTCCGTACTTGGGACCTCCTCTACACCCCCCCTCTGGGCTTTTCATCGACCACTTTCATTTCTTCCTTTGTATCCTATTTCTTTGGATCCTCTGCATTCAATTTCACTTTATCATCTGTGTCCATTTTCTCTTCATCTTCTGTGCCTATACATGATGGTCTGATGAAATGTCTCTTTGGGGTCCATATTTTCATAACTCCTTTTAGACTTCCTGCTGTTCTTACGTGTTCATCTTTCTTCCACGTCATTAGTTGACACTGTCCATCTGGGCTGCAATAGATCCATCTTCCCGCATAATTTCTATGCTTCCTGGGATATAGAAACTTTGTTCCTTCTGGTGCATAGATGCTGGCCTTCACAAAGTCTCTTATTTCTTCGTCAGTCAGGTCTTTGGGCTTCCACCCTGGTTCGACATCAATCATGATCTTCATCCCTATGGCTTTTTTCGCAGTTTTCTGACACTGAGAGATAACTATCTTGATAACACAAAATCCAAGCAATATCATCACTTGCAGGGCTCCTAGGAATTTGAATGTATCTGCCACCCATTGTGGAACCCATGAAAATAGTGATCCAAACCAACTGTCATCGTCCACTTTGTCAGTTTCATCAATCATTTGATTCTGCAGTTTTGTCAGCATACCTATGGCTTCCATTTTCTTCATCGTGAGATGGTTAAATGTGCAACATGATTCTCTGATTTTTGCACAAACACCTCCATCCATAGCTGTGATCATGTCAAGGACATATGTGTTCTGGAAAGTGATAAGTCGGATCGCCCTTAACTCTTCTTTGATCACATTGAATCCTTTTATGGTGTGTTGATGGTCTGCAGTAACCCCCATCTGGTTATCCGCAACCATTTAGTATTTGCTCCAACCTGAATTCTTGGCATGAAGATTGTCGTGAACACTGATGAGGTCTGGCTAAACAGCCTATGTTCATAAGGGATAGCATCAAACGCTTCCATGGATTTGCAGAAAAGTAATTCTCTCTCTTCATTCTATTCATCAGTTCCACAGATCTCTTCCTCCTGAGGTGAGCATCTGCTTTCGGGAAACTGTCAATGTTCAGATCACTTTTCGGAATCACCAACGCTGGAATGTGGACATTCACTATTGTGCATATACGTCCCCAGTTTCTCGGCAGTCTGATATATGCTTTGGATCCACATGCCCAATAATGATCCATAACCACTGCAGTATCGTGTAGCATTCCTGGAGCGTCAAAAACTCGTCCACAGTTCTGATTATCTCCCATCTTTCTAGTGCCATTATTCCTGAAGCAGAATTTTCGGCTTTCCAGTAGCACTATCTGCAATAGTCCTCCTCTGTCCTCGACCCATGTTAGCAGTTTTGCAAGCTTTGGCCACAATGGTGTGCATCTGTTCTGTACTATGTCAATGGTGCCTTGGTAACGACCAATGACAATCCATGCTCTGAAAATCACTACTCCTTTCTCCCACCCATCTGGTGAAAGCAGTGTTCCCCAAATCTGCATTTGACCTCTGTTCTTTCAACTTTGAGCCTCTTCTGGAGTTTTTCCTTGGAGATTTAGCTTCTGGTTTGCTTCTCTTCTCATTTCTGCTCCTTTAACTCAAGGCTTCTCATATCTGATCACAATGTGTTCCGTCTTTCCATTGTTTCTTGTCTTTATATTCTGGACATAATCATCTTCGTTTGGATCGGTTGCTTCAGTTGCCCATTTCAGTGAGGCATCACTTCCCATGAACTGGCCTCTGGTCTTGCACATTGCCACGTGCGATAGACAGTGTGCTGTCTGGACGTCAATTTCCACAACTACGAAGATCTTTGACTTCCCCATGATATAAGGTAGGAGTGCACAAACAAAGCATTCCCCCTCTGAACTCCGTCTTCCAACTTCTTTCATGTGTTGGTACCAGATGTTGTTTCTCAAATGTTATGTTATGTTATGTTATTAACATTTGTAAAGCGCGAGTTCGCCCAAAGGCATCATGGCACTGGAAGGAAGCTACCCAGTCGGAGGAGGCAAGTGGAGTGGTCAGGCTTAGAACAGGTTGGTTTTCAACGCTCTTCTGAATCCGAGATGGTTAACAGTGGCCCTAAGAGGTTCAGGGAGGCTGTTCCAAAGTATGGTCGCGGTAACAGAGAAGGCTCTACCACCGAGCCTTGCCCGGTTAAACCTAGGGACAGTAAACAGGTTAGAAGTAGCACAGCGGAGGTCCCGGTCTGGACAATATCGGGTGAATTTAAGCTGCAAAAATTCAGCACCCTGACCGTGAATAGCCCGGTGAACAATACACAGAGATTTAAACTGAATTTGTTGGTTCACCGGGAGCCAATGCAGTTGGCAAAGCACTGGTGTAATGTGGGCACCATAAGGGGAGCCAGTAGCCAGCCTAGCAGCCACGTTCTTCATACGCTGATAGGTTGAGACAAATAGAGCTAATTGCAATAGTCCAGTCGTGTGAGGACTAACGCGGCTACCACAGGGGGGCGGAGGGCTACCGGGATCAAGGGCATGACCCTCTTAAGGATTCTGATCTAGTGGTGAGTGGACTGGCACACGGCCGCAACCTGGTTAGACATTGACAAAGAAGCAGAGAGGATAACTCCTAAATTCTTGACTTTGCTAACTGTGCTGTGCTGTCCAAGTAGTCGTTTAGTTCACTGTCATCTCCTTGTATTCTTCTCTTGATTCTTAAGGTTTTCATGTAGTTTGCTATAACTACATCCTTGAATGCATCCGTATGGCTTCTTCTTGTCGGAGGATTCTCAAGTATCCTGGTCCATGGTGCAGGCCTCTTCATCTGCACCAATTGAGTAGGCAAAAGTCTGGCAATTCTTTCTTTTTCCACTTGCCTCTTCCTGGCTCTGGCTAAAGAAGGCCATATTGATTCTGCTATCAGCTGTGCTCGTGAGATTTTCTCTGGGCTTGCCTTTGTCTCCATCAGTGCGGTATCAGGGGTATTCAACAATGTTGTTTCTGTTGGTTTCCTCTCCAACTCCTTTTGTCTCTTCAAAGGCTCAGCTTCCTTCATGTAGCTCTAAACTTTGCTTATCGTAGAGCTTTTCATTTTTGGAAATCCAACCCTCCCCTCTTCTTTGACCTGTGGCACTGTAGTTATTGACACTAGGCCTGGTGTGTGTGCATTCAATGTTTGCATGCGTGTGGTTGTCAGTAAACTTTTTACATTCATACTCTGCCGACCCAGTCTCCGGCTTTTCAATTTGCTTGTTACCATACTTGTTACCATAAATGTTTGTGTGTCATTGCTAATCACATCCATCTCAAGTTCACTCATTCCGCTAGCAGACCTCCTAGGGACTGGAATGACTAGGTAAGGTCTGGGTGCCTTTGTAGGCTTCATGCGTGTATCACGACCCATCTGTGCTAGTTATCATTGCCCCTTCAATGGAATATTTTGACTAATTTTTCTGCACTCATTTTGCCTCTTCAGCTTTTCGTGCAGCCTCTTTTTTGTGATTCTTTTCATGCAGCAGTCTGCAATAGTACGCTATGGTCAACTTAAATTCAGACCACGATTTGGCCTCGATTCCTGCCAATTTCTTGAGCTGTTTCTGTACCGGATCTGGCAGCCCTTGGCATAATATATGGTAAAATATGGGTATAGATTTCCCACAAGGTTCACAATTCTCGAGTACCCACACATCTTGGAAATTCTGAATGTAAAGCAAAGGGTCTTCTGACTCCTTCATCTTCCGTGTCATGATAGCTCCCATGTCAGAAGTATCTGGATATAGCAATCATAGTGCTTTCCATACCACGACTCTGCAATTGTTAACCGGTGCTTCGTCATGCGCAGTATTAACTGTGGTCACACCAGGGTAACCTTCCCGTGCCCACACCTCATCCGCTCTATCACCAAGTATGGCAATTAAAAGACCCTTGATATCCCCTATAGCAACCGTGTTCCCTCTCATCATTTTTTCAAGCTCTTGTATCCATTTTCTGGCTCCAGATGTCAGCATTGGAAGCTTATTTTTCAGCTTTTCCCGATCCATGTGTGGCCATGGAATATACTGTGGTCTCGTTACACCTTTCTCGAGCAATGGAAATTGGGACGCATAGCCCTCTTTCTCTTCTCTCATTGTTCTTCTGTCTACAGCAGGAGTAAAATTCCTGCATCGCCGCCTACCTGGCAATGTCCTTAGCCGGCTCATATAGACACCCCCCTCTGACCGTGAGATACTTCTTCTTTGCTATTATTTTCTATTTGTTCCTATTTATTTCAGGACTATGGATGCAGGTTTCTTCTAAACGCTATCTTAAGCGTAGAAATTTGGGCGTATCCTCTCTCTTCTCGGTTTACTCCCCGGTATCCTCTCTCTTCTCGGGTGTCCTCCCCGGTATCCTTTTCTGCTACTTAGTCACCCTTTGAGTCACTAGTATGTCAGAAAAGACTGTTTTCTCTGCAGTCCGTGGAAAGCACTCCCCCATTAGAAAAATGTTACTCCAGGAAACCGGTGTTCTGTGTCCAAACAAATGTTCTATAGTCACTCAAAAAAACTTTGTTAACGGCCGTTAGGGTTAAATTGCACTACCAAAAACATGTACACTTCACAAAAAATCTTTTTCAAATGTGCTATTTGTGATGTCATCTTTCATATCCTGGCTGTTAGTCTTAGCAATGCACGTAGGTGGGTGAGTTATGGTTGCTTAGCTTACCATAACTAGGCAATGTCAAGGGTTTTCCGGTTTTACTTTGATCCATAACGCCCCTTCAACAAAGTTTTTTTACTGAAATATATATATATGGAGCAGTGAAGAAAAACAAAGGGGCTACACATGTGATATTGTCAGTGATGACATCTGTGATGCCATCTTTCATGTCCTGCAAGTTAGTGTTAGCAGTGCAGAGTGGTGATGGCAGGTGTGGGTGCTTAGCCAGCCATAACTGGCGAATTTCAGGGGTTTTTCGGTTTTACTTTGAACCATAATGGTAGTGCAACTTAACCATAACATCCCGTTAACAAAGTGTTTTTTGAGTGAATTTTACAGGTTTTTAGTAGGTCAATGTAAGTATAACATCTTGTTAATAAAATAAATGTTGTACTGAATGCCACAGATTTTCAGTAGGGCAACGTAAACATAACGTGCCTTTAGCAAGGCTCTTTTGCTAAACAGTATAGACCTTAACAGTAAGATCTATTCCTCGTGGACCGTGTGGAAATACATTTGGTATTGATGTAGGAATGTCTACCTTCTACATTTCCCTTACACAACGCCAACACGTATTGGTATGCAGCGATGTTCCAGAATCAGTACACACTTAACAGTAAGATCTATGCCTCGTGGACAGTGTGGAAATAGATTTTATATTGATGTAGGTATGAGCACTTTCAACATTTCCCTTACAGAACACCAACATTTATTGGTATGCAGCGATTACTAATGCACTACACATTATATATCTTTAGCTAAAGTTGTACTTATCTGAAAGTGACATCAGCTAAAAGCATCCTTCCTCCGGAAGAAACAGTAGCATTGCTGTGATGAAGAAGCATGAGAAACAATGCCGCTACCTTGCAAATAACAAACGCACAAAATTTGACGCCGTACATGTACCGACCCATATTACCGTTTGTTCCCTCTTTGCTCATTGCCATTTGCAAATTGCCTTATTGCCTGCCGTACCAAAAAATAGTCACCCGTAAACAAAGTTAATAATGCGTTAATAAGGACCTTTCACAGTGTAACATTTTTTTTTTAAATTGCATACACTTCAAGTACTGCATATTTCTCAGTAAAATACATAGACGTAATAATCTTTGCCAGTAATTGTCTAAATTTGCAAAGCAGTAACGTGTGCTACTAAAAAGTAGGATTACTTGTTATAAGCCGGGACGGCTTTGGCGGGTCGGATTACTTAAGAAAATCCTTTTTCAAGATGGCCACCATAGAAAAGGAAGGCGGTTATTTTATACATACATAGTCCCTCTTCCCTTTCCATGGTAGGCTGCAAAAAGCACAAGTACGTGACGTGACTATGTTTATTTACAGGTCCTGCGTCACGTCACGTACTTGTGCTATTTTTTCACTGTGGTTGGCTCGAGACTGCATCTCTTGTTTGGAAAAGTTCTGATATCTTCACCTGGCCCACTGCCATGCGTAGTTGTGAAGTCTCACTTCTTCTCGCTCAGCTGATCATGTGATTCAGACACCGTGAAATCGCATTCTTCTCTATGTAGTTTGTGTATTAGATTTACGTTTTGCCCACCACCTGCCTTCGGCTTCTTATCTTAGCCTTTTTGAGCGGGATATTCTGTTCCTTGCTTCATTAATTGTAGGTACTGTTCATCTATTTTAGCTGATACGACCTTGGTTTTTCTGGCATGATTTTCCTCTGCTGAGTTTCGTTTCTGCCTTTTATTCTAGATTTGTTAAATTTGAAGCTCCCCTCGTGTGGCCTTTAGTAACCTTTGGTTGATTCTGTTCTTGCACATAGTGGAAGTATACTTATATAGCATGATTCTTTTGAGGTAGATATGTATAGGTGGTGCTTGCCGCACTCTATCTTTCTACTAAGCATAGCATCGCACGATTTCCTTAGCTTTCTTGCGGTTCCAAGCAAATGTTAATGCGTAAACTGGTTGATCATCTTCGTCATGCTCACAGCATAAGCTTCTTACATTTGACATTGTCCTTTCACTTTAGGTTCACAATGTCTCTTGTCCATGGTGTTTCGTCTCTTTACATCATTCTCAGGTCGTCACATCTTCTATATGTGAGTCAGTCCGGATTCTTGCGACATCACCATTCGTCTTCCATTAAGGCCTTTTTGGCTTCTTCAGGGACTGTACTCAGACGATCTTCATTTTGTTTCATTTTTTGATACGGTTTTCTCAATGGGTACCTTACTGTCCATGTTTTCCTTGGTGTTGGTACTTCAGTAGGTGCTGTTCTTCTGATGGGTACTGGACAGAGCCCCACTGCGGCTCTCTGCTGGTTTATTTGCTCATCATACGTCATATACTTTGGCGTGAACGTTCCTGGTATTTCAAAATGGACGGTTAGAGTGCGGGCCATACTTGGGACCTCCTCTGCATCAGTCTAGCTTCAGAAAATCTAAAACCGCTCCATATTAGCCCAAATAAAACTGTGACATGCGTATCAAACCTCAAGTCTTACGGGCATATCACTCGAGCTCCAGAAACACTCAACTGGTACCCATCAAAACTACAGAACTCAAAATTCAAAACCTTTCGCACACATCCATTCACTCTTCTAGTCCCTCATACCTTCAATCATGTACTAAGCATGCCATCCCATGCAGATACCTACGGTCATCAAAAGGGATTAAACGTACACCTCTCAAATTTTGGTGCAAAAAAAAAACAAAAACACAAGCAAATATTGCTCTTCCATTGACCCAACCCTATGGAACAAACTACCAGACTACATCTCACAAGAACCAAAGTTCAGCACCTTCAAAATAGCTATCCAAAGATTAGTACACTTTCAGCCTTCAATCACAAACCTAACACAACGCCTCCTTCAATCTCAATACACCTAACACTTTACCTGCATGGCTTCAATCCCCACCTATCCAGACACCCTCTTCTCATCTTTATAAACTTTTGTACACACCAGATGCCCCTCATTGCTCCCCTTCTTCACCTTGGTTAACACTTTCCCCACAACCCATTCTCTCCCTCCTTCCATCTCCCTATTACCTCAATAGCACTTACCTGATATGCACTTTCAGACCCCATAACACGTTTACCTCTTTAGTAAACTGCAATTGCTTTCATTCCAATCCTAACATCCCTTCATCGCTCCTCTCCCTGTCCACCTACTGCCACACTATTTCTTCTTAGCAGCATGAGCTTACTCACCCTGATTAAATGCCAAGGGTATATGCATGCTTACATCATGGCTGCAACTAGATGACATTAGTGCTTTCAAGCACCTATGCGATCAGGCGCCTGTATATAAGACACCAACAAAATAAAAATAAATGCACATAAAACCATACCCTGGATATAGTGTGACGTAAAGACAGCCCTTCACACGAACTCACCTCTTGCTTCCCCTGCATCATCAGAATGTGGTGTAATTGTGTTCAAACTTATGACTCCACATAAGTAAAATACATCTAAAACTCTTGATTGCTACATGGAGACAATCTTTACATCCTTGATGGAGGCCAGCTAGGCATAGCAGCCTCATTATTTGACGAATAGCACCAAATGAGGTAAATGAAAAAGCTTGTTTATAGAAAATCTTAAAAAACGTAATTAAGAAATGTTTTCCATTAATCATGCATACAAATACAAATTAACCACTCTCCCAGGCAGCCTTTGGGGTAAAAGAGCAAGACCACTCATGCCAGAGATCTAGAAAGAAAATGATGGCGCAGGAACTCGCTACAGAATCACTCACTAAATATCAAAAGGATGTTTTTGAAGCAGAAATGTCTCTTTATTGCAGAACGTTTGGAAACATATATCACTCCAGTTAGGTGCAGTTCCATGATAATGTTGGGCTCCTCCCTGCATGAAAGCAATTGCCTAGTAAGCCAGAGTTATTGCCAACACTGTCAAACAAATAACATCCATTTTTTTGTAGAAGAAATGTGTGACAAAAGACTGTGAGGGAAGCAATCATTGTGACTGCTAAATAATATGGCCTCCCAAATGAATTTCCAGAAGGTCATCTTGTTAATTTTTCCAACCACTGGAAGGGGTCCGGTAGAACACATTGATCTAGATTTTGGGAAGACTTTGGAAAGAGGACTGTTGCTACATTTATGGGCACCCTCTCTGGAGAATAGGCTTCAGCTAATGATCTCTCGAAAGTCGAGGTGGCTTTAGTTGATCCCATACAAGGGCTGGTACTGGTAAAGCAAGCATATCTGCTTTCATCTAATTATTCAAGCCTTCATTGCAGGTGCATGGGCCTTTTCTTCTCTACTCGAGAAAGCCAGAAACACTCTTTTTCAGAAGAACAATTTAGTCCAGAAAGATTCTTTCAACTGCATAACCAGTAAAGCTTCATAATCCTTTACAACAAGAAAGTGGTGGATACTGTCTGGTGTCTGCTGTGCGCTATAGCTTTTTAAGGAGGCCACTAACAGTGTTAGATGGCATGCTGGCACTGGTGTGCCTGCTAGAAATCAAAGTGTCCAACATGATAAAGGCCCATGATTTGGCAGTTGAGGTGGCTACAGTGGACTGGCAAGTTATGTTCTCCCAACCTTGTGCATGGATCCACACATACACAATGGAATTATACTTTGTACATGTTCGACTGAATGACGAATACAATGTTAATGTTAATGTTGAAGGCATTTCTACTGCACACCGTCACAAACGGAGTTGGTCATCATGTGCTCAGGCGGATGTGTAAATGAGAAGGCAGGTTGGGTTAATAAGTTGAAGAGGCAGTAGGATAGTGAGAGAGGTGGTGTCCTGTTGGCAGCTTCAGTTTGGTTAACAGTGTGTGCTGAACCTTGGTGCGAGTATCGGATTTATGTTAGTCCTCATGTGCTGTTGGTGCAGCTTTTGTGTTGTCTGTTAGTTGTTGTGGTGTGGTGAAGTGCGTGTGGCTTGCTGTGAGAGAGGTGGTTGTGTGGGTTTTCACCACCCAATGGACAAAAATGTAGGCCCCACCTAGATTTCAGTGTCCTGTAATTTGTTGGAGAGGCCTAGGTTTCATAATGCATTATATTTAACCATGCAGTGGATAATAATGGAGGCTATTCCTAGATTTGACCTATACGAGACAGATGAAGTCTACATCTAGATTTGAGAATCCTGCAAAGTGGGAGAGAGGTCTAGGTTTCATAATACATTACGTTTCACCATACAATAGTCAAAGGTGGGGGCTACACCTAGATTTGAGGGTCCTGCAGAGTGGCTGTCATGTGGGCTGATGTTGACAATTCTAACTAAATGTGGCACTTGCTAAGATTCACAATTCTATCTAAGTGTGGCATTTGACAGCATTCACTGTTATGTCCAAGTGTGGCACTTGGTAACATTCAAATTCTGTCTGGATGTGGTGCAGGCCATAGTTCACAATTCTGTCCAAGTGTGGCACTTGCTAACATTCAAATTCTGTCTGGATGTGGCGCAGGCTAATGTTCACAATTCTGTCTAAGTGTGGCACTTGCTAACATTCACAATGCCATCACTGGTTATTAAAAAGTCACAGCCAAGCTTTAGATGGAGCACCATGAGAGTGGTGGCTGTTTTCCGATGACTGAGGAGGCCACTGACTGTTCTAGTTGGGGGTGCAGGGCATCACTTTGTGTGGTATTGGCACTGGTGTACCTGCTAGAAATCAAACTGTACAACATGTTAAGTGCATATGATTTGGCTGTTGGGTACAGTGGGCCAGTATGAGATGTCCTTTCAACCATATATGTGGATCCACAATGCACTTAATTAAATGTAACAGTGATTGCCTCCTGGCCTTATTTGTAAACCCACATTTCAAGATCAGAGTGCCTGCTTTCAGATTCATGACAACTCTGAGAAACCAGCAGAACAACACACAGTGTAGATGTACAGAGATGCACTGATGAAGCAAGATAATGCACAAGTCTGTGTGCTTAACACACCAGAAACTGCTTACTTAATCAGGAGTCCTCAATCTGGATGGGTCTAAAAGGACAAAAGGTGGCCCTTCAGCAGCTTACATGGTTCTTGGTCCATCACAGACATGAAGGAATGATTATATACTACAGTACTGGTTCTGTTTGAGGTCATTCTGGCCTTCAGCACTTGTGAAAGGTGCAATAGAAACCCAAAGCAACCCCCTTGCCAGTGAACATGTATACCTAGTCTTTAATATCTCTGGGCATATTATATCTGACAAACAGGGAGTCGTGGTAGTGGCCTGTTTTACCAATTTGCATTAATTAAAATAAACCAGTACTATATTGAGGAAGGCTCAGTGTAGATACATATCCAAATTCAATAATGAAGATTTGGTGTCTGCGTCAAGTAGGTTTGTTCAAATTTCAGTGTTCCACCCATCCGCTCAAAATGTAATGCATACTGCCTCCCCTTACCCCACTAATGTTTTGCAAGGTGACAAGAAAGAATGACAATAAACAAGGAATGCAGAGGGAAAAGGGGCAATAGTCGCGGGTGGCCCTGGCTCAGCACTGACCTCCCATATCGGAGGAGCTAGGTTTCCTTCAGTTGCTGTCATGGAACACCAGGGGCCATGGCTCCTTCATCAATAAACCGAGTCTTTGACAATCATGAGAAATGTCCAATGGTTTTGTCTACAGGAGGCCTGGTGAAGCTCATTGTTTGAGCTAGTTGGGTACACACTACATTGTCACCCATCTCTCTGTCCATTAACGGGTCGACCTAAAGGAAGGCTATGCATAGGAGCTAAAGTGGTGACCTATATCTCTGAATATCGACCAACCAGGTTACATCGAAACTTCTTGGCTGGCCATAATAAGAATCTTAGAATGGGCAAGGAAGTGATTTCTTTAGCAACCCTATATGATCCACCAGGGGGGTAATTTAACGACCGAGCTAACAGACATTGTGATTGAGACTTTCAGAAGCTGACACACTCAGTTTCATGGGGGCCTCATTATCATAACAGGAAATGTTTATGTAAAATGCATCCAGAAATTTAAAAGTGAAGAAGGGGCCGACATGAAGGGCTACTTGGGGTCCAGTGGCAAGGAATGTAGGGAGATACTGGCAGAGTTTGAGCTCAGTCCTTCAATGCCCAAGGAAGAGAAAGAGCAATCCAACTGGTCCAATGGTCCCTTCACCAGCTACATAGACTTTATTTTTACTAATGCTCTATTTGCTGGATACAATACTGAGCTTGAGATAAGGCCCACAAAGACTAGTGATCATGCAATGGTTCTGATGACCTATAACAAGGTTCACCCTAAACCCACAGGTTTGCAACCCCACGGTGAAAGTGCAAGGGAACAGGCTTTGCTGGACCATAGGTAGCAATGGAAAATTCAAGACCTTACTGGGAAGCTGTGGTCTGAAGGAAGTACAAATCATGTGTTACTGCAATGGGGATCTAATTAAGCGACAAGTGTTATTGGGACTCATGGACTCATTAAAAAGAATCAAACCCCCAACTCAGGTCGCTGTTTTCATCCTGTAATATCCAAAAAGAAGAAAGCGCTAAATGCGGTTGTTCGTAGAACAAGGAGAAATGGTTGGCTATCTATGAAGGAAAAATCAGAAATGATAGCATGGGCCAGGGCAAGGTATAATAATTGTCTGAAGGATCACAATTTCTCAGTTCATGACACTGGCTGCAAAAGTGAAAACTAGCTGATAAGGACAAATGACTCAAAGAAATGTTGCCACTCCCTACGGAGCAATGGGGTGAGCCATTCGGCTAAAGAGATTGAAGGTATACTAGAGGCACAGTGGGGTATGTTTATAGGTAGAGTGTTTTGGAAGGGAGACACACCCTGTCTGGATTTTTGGAATCAAAGTATATGAGCAAAAGGCTGGTTAGTATGCATATACATGAGGCGGATCTTGTGACCAGTATAATTAAATCTAAGGCCTCCAGTGACGCCAGCCCTGACGGTCTCTGTAACTTGGCACCTCTTCTATACCAATTATATCACCAGATCTATTAAACGGGGCATATTCCTGACTCACTCATGGAAACCTTCAATACTTATGCTAGTTTTAAAGAAAGGACTATGCAATCAGCCTTCTAATTATAGACTTCTAGCAATGTTGGACTGCAGCTCCAAGATATTTGCAAATGTATTATTGGAGCAGCTATCTGCCTGGGTTTTGAGCCTGTTAAATTATCAGCAGATGAGTTTTAGGACTCTTCTGACATTGATTTACGACACCCTGCATTAACCTGGGATGACACTGTATTTATGTTTTTCGATTATTCAGCAGCGTTTGATAGCATGATAAAATCAAAGCTCTGGGAAATGCTGGCCGATTGGGATATAGACCCATCTGTTTTGTATTTTATTAGAGTCAGACTTTTCTCAAGAAGGGGATCTGTCGGGGTATTTCCCCACTAACCATGGACTAAAACAGGGTTTCTCTCTAGCACATTGGCTTTGCAATCTCGATACATCATAATTGCCTCTAATCTTGAAGTCAGTTAAATACCAGCTTCGCGTTATAAGCAGGGAAAGTCTCCCATTCTTGTCATATGTGGATGACACTGTGATCTTGGATCGCACTCTGATAGGACTCCAGCATTCTCTCGAGACCCTCTACCACTACGCTAGTGACCTTGGTCTTAGTCCTAATGCCGCAAAAACTAAAATAATGGTATGCGAGAGGGGGACCAATGGTACTCCATGATTTAATTGGTGGCTGGTTGGCACCATGTTAGTACAGATATCTGGGTAACTATATTAGACTCACCATGCCATCATTGTATTTGGCTGATGTAATATCACATAAGGCCTGGTCTAAGTGACTCTGACTTAAAATAATCATTGAAGGACATGGTGGTTGTTCCACCGAGACAAGAATTATAGCTTATACATCCTCAATCATCCTGGCAATATTATCTGCCCTAGAAGTTTTTCCAAACAAGGTGGTTGCCTGGCTACCAAAGCTAGAGGGGAAAAGCTTGCGGTCTCTTTTGAATATTTTGACCAGTGTCTTGGTGGAGGCGATTGGACTCGCATTGGATCTCTCTTCCCTGGTGTAATTATGGTATATGGTAGAATGTAAGTGCTGGGCTAAGATCCATTACGGGCTCATGGGTGCGGATTCTCTGCTGGACCAGACTACAATCCACTCTTCAAGGTTTTCTAAGAGCGTGTGATTTAGGGACCTGGTGTTAATGGTGAAATTATATCTGACTGAGATAGTGGTGTTTAGTCTCCCAGAATCCTTGCTGAATTTTAATCGAGTCAAAATACAAGAGAAGTTTAGGTTGCACATTGCGGGACAAGCTCTGACCCATCTTTCAGGCTTCTGGAGGTTTGTGCTGTATTCTGACCACGCAATTTTGCTAGGTGGTCCTAAGGCCTATTTGTTAAAACTACATCTAATAGCCCTGAGTAGATTCATCCTCTCTCTTTGTTTACAGACACTTCCAGTTTTAGAAAATACTGGGCCTTGGGTGGGTATCCCCCATGGAGATAGACTGTGTAGACTGTGCACTAAGCAGGTGGAAACCGCTCGACGCATTCTGACACAGTGTGAGGTACTGAGCACGGCTAATGCGAAAGCATATAGCAAATTTGCGATTGCCACTTCGGATCAATTCAAGAGCACAATTATTGGGCCGAATCATTGGTGATAAGGGCGACATATTTCCATATCTTGTAATTGGTAGCCCGTAGATTACCGCTCCCATCACATAATTAAGATGATTTATCATCTATTTTAACTGAGAGGGAATATTTTATTTTGAAATAGCATGATTTTAATACAAATTAATGGTTTTTGGAAGGGTTGCTTGTATGAATTGTGTAATGTTGTTACTTTATGTTGGGCATGTGTTTGACAAATTGATACATGTAGCTCTAGTGATTGCTGGTGTGGCTGAGGAGGAATTGACATATAATGAAATGCCATTAACATTTGTGCTCTGTTCTTTGTTTTTTTTAGCTTTTGTTTGTTGGTCCTGCACTTGGTAATTTTTAAAACCGCAGTAGTTAAGGGAGAGGAGCTCCCTTTCAACAGGACGAAGAGCTGTCTACATGAGAATGTTATATATCCTCATTACTGCCTGAAAGCAGAATTATTCAGGTTCTTCCATCTACCTGAAAGCATCTAACATAAGAATTTGTTTATGTTCACTTCTCTATCTGAGAACCACCTACATGAGAATTGTTCAAGTTTTTCCCATTAGATGAGATCAACCTACATGAGAATATTTTACTTTCGTCCTGCTACCTGAGAATTTCCAAGATGAGAATTGTTTGGGTTCTCCTCATTTGTGTTCTCCCTGTTGCTTTAGAGTTTTTGACTTGAGAATGTTTCAGGATCTCCCTAACATGATCCTTTTTCAGATTATCCTTGCTATCGCAATGCCACCTACATGAGACTTTTTTGTAGTTCTCCCCACTACCAAAGCTGGCAAACAAGAACATATTTCAGGTTCTCTCCATGATACACAAGAGATAACCCTTTTTCCAAGGGTCTATGATACACGAGAGATAACTATTTTTCCAAGGGTCTACATGTTGATTCTGCGTGAAGGGTAGCTCAAGAACTCCGGATGGAGAATGAACCAACAGTGGAAAAGAAAAATTGATGGTCAGGGAAATGGTATGAAATGGGCAAGAATGTAATGGGAAAGTGTGGGAGCCCCTTCCAAGTAAAGGACATGGAGTTGCAGTGCTAAATTTTATTTAATTATGTTAGTGAAGTTTTGTATATCAGGGTATTGATTTGCAATTGTGGCATTGGAAAAAAGAGGAGGAAGTAATGGGAGTGTATGGGTGGACATAGTGGTCAAGGGAAACAGTGATTGAAGATTGAGATAGCTAGTAGGGAACCAAGGGGAGAGTGCCAACAAGTAGGAGCAAGTTGATCTAGGTCACCAGGCCTAATCCCAGCCTACCTGGTGCCTTCCAGGTTGCTGCTATTTTCCCTACTTAAGGAGCCCTCCAGCCTCTTTTCCTTTGCAGATGGGGAGCAGATGCAAGTGGATCTAGGTCGCCTGTCCCAAGACCCGCCCATCTGGCACCTTCCATGTTGCTTCTCTTTTTCCCCACTTAGCAAGCCCCGCCCACCTGGTGCCATTCTGGTTGCCATTCTTTTCCGTACTTAAGGAACCCTCCAGCATCTTTTTCTTTGCAGATGGGTAGCAGGTGCAAGTCGATCTAGGTTACCTGGCCTAAGCCCTGCCCACCTGGTGCCTTCCTGGTTTCCGCTCTTTTTCCTGCTTATGGAGCCCTCCAACCTCTTTTACTTCGCAGATGGGGACCAGGTGCAAGTGGATCTAGGTCACCTGGCCTAAGGCCCGCCCACCAGGCACCTTCTGGGTTGCTGCTCTTTTTGCCCACTTAGCAAGCCCCGCCCACCTGGTGCATTCCTGGTTGCTGCTCTTTTCCCTACATAAGGAGCCCTCCAGCCTCTTTTCCTTTGCAGATGGGGAGCAGGTGCAAGTGGATCTAGGTCACCTGGACTAAGCCCGCCCACCTGGTGCCTTCCAGGTTCCCGCTCTTTTTCCCCACTTAGCAAGCCCCGCCCACCTGGTGCCGTCCTGGTTGCCGCTCTTTTCCCTACTTAAGGAGCCCTCCAGCCTCTTTTTCTTTGTAGATGGGGAGCAGGCGCAAGTGGATCTATGTCACCTGGCCTAAGTCCCGCCCACCTGGTGCCTTCCAGGTTGCTGCTCTTTTTCCCCACTTAACAAGCACCGCCCACCTGGTGCTTCCTGGTTGCCACTCTTTGCCCTACTTATGGAGCCCTCCAGCCTCTTTTCATTTGCAGATAGGGAGCAGGTGCAAGTGGATATACGTCACCTGGCTTAAGCCCCGCACACCTGCACCTTCCAGGTTGCCACTCTTTTTCCCCACTTAGCAAGCTCTGCCCACCTGGTGCCTTCCTGGTTGCTGCTCTTTTCCCTACTTAAGGAGCCCTCCAGCCTCTTTACCTTTGCAGATGGGGAGTGGGTGCAAGTGGATCTAGGTCACCTGGCCTAAGCACCACCCACCTTCTTAGCCCTCTTCCTTCTGCTCTTAACTCTTAGATCAAGGGCATCTCTCCCCGGGCGTCTGAAGTGAAGGGCAGATGAAGAAAAGGGCAATTCCTGTTTGGACCCGTTCGGACCAGGAGGACCCAGGGCCCAACCTGTGTTTATCTGTCCCCACAGTCATTCCCCTTCCCCTCTGGTCCCCCTGTGATGTTCCCTTGTGCCCCCACCCTTCTTGCACACAGGTGTTGCCTGTTTTGCTTGATTCTCCTACCCTGCTCCCCCTCACCTCCTCCAGCCTACTTCTGCAGGAGTCTGTCCTGATACATGCTGGTTTCACTATCCCCGTCCTGTGGCCAATGCTGGATTTGACTTTTATGGACTTCATTGATTCACAGTGCGTCACCCTTTCTCAACAATCATGCTGGACTTCCTTTGTATCTTGTACTCATGGTGGCCCTAAATCATGCTGTTCCCATCTTCATTTTGTATCCCAGCTTGCAACATTATGTGTTACTAATGACTTCTGCAATTGTTCCCTCTTACTTCTCCACTCTTTTTGATTGCTTACTCTCTGTTCTCTCCTCTCCCTTTTCCCATCGCCTCCCCTCCTCCCCTTACTTTCTTCTATGCACTTACTCTATGAGAATTGTCCCTGCACATAGTATGATAGCAACCTCGTCTGTCTCCTCCCCTGAACCCTCCAGCACTATCTGAAATGTTGTCAGGCCTAATACGGTAGTCGCTTGTTTTGTTCCTCCCTTCCCTTCACCTTTTGTTTTTCTCCGGTTCTACCAGAAATGTTGTCAGGCCTAGTACGGTAATCACCTGTCTCTTTCCATTTCCTTCCCACCCTCCCACTCCCTTCCTTATCTATATTTTAGCTCTTGCACTATCTGAAATGTCATCAGACCAAGTACAATAATTAAAGAATGTCATTGTATTTTCCCATGTTCCCTCCATTACCTTGAAGCGCTATACAAATAAACTATCATGTCAAACTATGTTCTTCCTATAGTGGGCTACACATAATTTGCTTTTGATGCTAATGGAAGTGGCTTTATTAATATGCATAGGACACAACCATGCATCGTGCTCATTCAGAACGAAGAATGAGTCTGTTTTGGATATCCCATAATAGATTCATGCCTCCCCTCTAAACTCAACACATGAATTAGGTCTTTTCTGAAAGCAGCAAGTTCCAAAGTCTTCGATAAATGCATACTGTATACAATTGGGTTTGTTGCAGAAGCAATATCTAAAGGGCATAAGTTAGTTTCCAAATGCTTTAAGGCGTACTCTGTGATAAACAAAGAAGTCTCTTTACAAACTCGTTTTCTACTAATGACAGACTCTTGGCATCATTGTACCCCCGACGTTCTACCTCAAAGAGGGCAGCAGTTTTAGCCTGTTTCACAAACAGATCCAGTGCTGGTCTTATTTCCCCTCTGCCATGCCCATAAAAAAATGCACGGATCCGACCACTATATTTTTCCAAGGTAACAGAGTCCTTTTCCAGCTGGATTGTCCAGAGGCTAGACACATGGAAGCAAATCAAATCTCGAGATAAACAAATGACTTAACTTGCTCTAGGATAGTACCCTCAACCCTGGTTTCAATTTTCAGATTTTTTCCAAACTTAGTTTAAAAACCAAGGTCTTGGTTTTATCGGTATTTAGGCTCAGCCTTAACTCCCCAAACCTCTTTACGAAAGAGGCCAAATATTATCTCTGTCCCTGAGGGGAGTTGGACAGTATTACAGCTTTGCCACAATGAAAAGGGCAGGGTATTTATTTGAGCCTAGTTTTGGGGGATTTGTACATTCCAGAAGCAGGATTTTAAAGACCTCCTCTAAATGTTTGCAGAACAGGAGAGGGGCAATAAACTTTCCTGTTTTACTCCTTTGGTAACATCAAATTGTGCGGTAATCTCTCTGCCTAACCGGGATCAGATTACTGTTTTGTTATTCCTATACAGTGATTGAATGTTTGAGATTAAGCATAGTGGCATATTTATTTTAGCTAGCACATCCCAAAGGAGGTGATGTGGAATGCAGTCAAATGGCATCATGAGATACAAAAAAGTGGCAGATAGTTTAGATTTTTTCAGGATGGTATACTTATGGAAAATGAGACAAAAACTCTGACCTATGATACCCTTACCACTATGGAAACCCACCTGATATGTACTAATTATCTCATTTTCAGTTACCCATGTCTGAATATGCTTTAGAATCACTTTGGCGAAGACTTTACCTGAACTATCTGATATAGGGCGATAATTTCCCGGGTGTTCCTTACCTAATTTTTTATAGATAGGCACTATTTCCGCCAAGATTCAGGTATGGTATTTATATTGATGCAGGCTTTGGAGAGCCTCCAGAATAGCAGGGTCCAGATCGAGGATTCGTCTTTGAAGATATCTATTGGCACCTTGTCCAGTCCTTCCGCCTTGCCTGCATTCTGTAATTTAATACCTGTTACATCTTCAATACTGAACCATGGCCCTCTCTCTCGGCTACCATTGGCAGTGTGTATATTTCATTCAGAGCTTAGGAGCCCTTCCCTCCACCTATATATTGTTGAAAAATATCAAGCATCAGGGGTTATACTGCATTGTATCTCAACATCACCTTTAACCTCTACAACCAACACTAATTTCCAAAATATGGCACTATCTCCTCTATCAAGAGCAGTTGCATTTAGACATGAAATATGCAGTACATTTCTATCTACGGAAGATACCTGTGCTAAGCTAGCAACTAAGGCCTTTTTGACAAAGGTAACCTCCTGATCATGGCAGAACTATGGACCTTGGCTAGTGAAAGCCAGTGTGGACAAAGGTGTAGATATTAGGCTAAACCGAGCTAGCTAGAAATGCTCTATGGTTACTCTCACACTTCTTTAGAATCTCAAATGTAACTCTTTTCTCCCAAATCCTGGCAGATACAAAGATATAATCAAGCAAAGTTGAACCCTTAGGTCCAAAATAGGTATTGCCAGCGGGATGATCGCCGATGAAACGCCCATTACAAGTTCTTAGGCCCATGTCATGTAGAATTTGAATTGTGTTGATTATTAATGTATGGGTTTTCTTGGGTAGGGCAGCTATTAAAGGTGGAATATCCCACACCTCGTCCCAGATCCCCTCAAGTTCTATCAATGGTTTCAGCTGCATGTTAAAATCCCCTGTGTCTTCCCCTGCACATGTTTTATTATTACAAAGCTTGCATACACATATGCACACCTCTGTATGTTCTCAGCGCAGGAGAAAAGTACGGTCACACCCACATGGAGCACAGACTGTAGAGTGTTGGACCATGTGACAAAGTCCCCTGTCTCTGTCTGGGGATAGGCAGTGGGGTGGTAGTAATAGTAGTAGTAGTAGTAGTCGTTTTTAATATACAACACCTATATCTCATTAGTATGGCCTCAACGTGCTTGTGGGGGTGAATGCCCTTGGGGAACCGGAGTCCAATGTATGGAAAATTGTCAGAAAGAATAGAACATGTGTGCGCATTAGTCTGAGATAGGGAGTTGGTGAGCTGGCCGTGCCAGTAAGCTACCAATGATGGTCAGGCATGTTGATTGGTGCTTGGAGGTGGTCAGGAGAGTGCACAAGTGCAAGAGACTCGTTATGTGTCCAGCTAGACCAAATTGGTGTTATAGGTCGTAGCTGCATTCTGATGGAGGAGACTTAGTATGAGTCCAGCCAGTCCACATTTTTGTCAAAGGTGGTAGCTGCATTCTGATGGCCCAGATGTAGCGCTTCATGTATTAGTCTGGTGTATGCACATGCAAATGCATGAGTGGGTGGCTGTGCTTGTGGCTGGTGTCCACCAAAATGATGCTTAACTATGCACCTTAGGGCTCAGCAGGAGCGGTGCCTATTGTGTGGCTGAGTGATCCCAGTTATCCAGTCTGTATAGAGAATTGTACTTTACCTTGTTCTGTACAATATTCTATGGAGGCACAAACTGTGATTCAGCCTAGGTGTCATGAGTAATTGCAAGAAAGGGAAGTTCTTCAAGTTGCTTGAGGGCCATTCTGAAGGAGCTGTAGAGGAGTTGTGATAGATGTTCAGTGGAAAGGAGCTCCAGAGGTTAGGAGCTTAGACAGAGAAGGAGTATTCATTTCTGGTAGATTTGAAAGGGGGATCACAAGGAGGAGTGCAGAGCCAGATCTGAAGTTTCTGATGGGTGGGTAGTGTGTAAGCTTGTCTTGGAGGATTTCTGGGCCAGTCTTATGGAGGATGCGGTGTGTGATGCACATGGCCTTGAAAGTCACCCGTTGGCTGATAGGAGAGCAATGTATTACTCTAAGGGCAGGGGTGATGTGTTCTCTGGGTGAGAGGGCAAGGACGAGTTCAGCTGCAGAGTTTTGGATTCACTGGAGTTTTGGGAGCTGATTGGCAGGAGCGTCTTGCTAGGGGGAGTTGGCATAGCCTAAGTGGGAGAAGATGATAGAGAGGATTGACAAAACTTGTTGAGGTTAGGAAAGATATAGGTAGAAATGGCTAGTTCTGGAAACAGTGTTGATGTGGTGAGAGAGTGATAGGTTTAAGTCCAAGGCGCACCCCAAGTTCTTTACAGAGGCAGATGCTGTGGTTGGAAGTACTAGGGAGGGTGGCCAGGGTGCAGGTTGAGGAAGGAGAGATATTTTATTACCGATTAGGAATTCAGTTTTATCAGGGTTGAGGATGGGGTGGTTAGCCACCACCCAGTGCTTGATTTCAGATAGGCAGGAAGCAAGGTCGGGACGGCCAGAGGCCAGCGACCTTGGAATCTTGAATTTGATCGGGTGTCATGAGTGTAGCTGTTAGAAGGTTAGGTTATGAGAGTGGACAAGTGCAGGGAGGGGGCCAAATTAGGGATTGAAGAGGAGGGGGCACAGCAAGGTTCCCTGTGGCACCCCTTTGGGGACAGTATGAGGGGAGAGTCGAAGGGGGAGAAGCATGATTAGAGAGTGGTTGGAGTGGAATGAAGAAATCAATCTTAGAGCAGACTCACTGAAGCCTAGAGAGTGGAGTCTTTCTGTGAGGATGTTGTGGTCTGTAGTGTCAAAGGCAGCAGAGAGATTGAGAAAGATAAGTGCAGCACAGCCTTCCAAGTCTGCTGTTCTTTTCAAGTCATTCCAAATGGAGATGAGGGAGTATTCTGTTACTAATGCAGTTGTCTGCATCCAGATTGTGCAGGGTCGAGAAGGCAGTTGGATGCTGTGTAGAGGCAGAGCTGAATGCATTTTGTGAGGTCAAAGTGTTTTGTAATGAAGTGGGTGTTTGAGATAGGGTGGTAGTTGGAAGAAAGGAGGGGATTGAGGATGGGCATTTTAAGAAAGGGCTTGACATGGGAGGTTTTGAAGCCTCAGGAAATGTGCTTGAAGTGGTCAAGAGGGCTGGGTCCCACCAACCGCATTGTGATGGCAGCCCGAAAGGGTTTACACATAGGCTTCCCTGGACCACTCAACCATTCCCTAGTTCTAAGCTGATCGACTGTCAGCGCTTGTTGGTGTAGAACATGCTGAATTAAGGATGGAGGGGTGATGAAAAAGTGTTGTTTGGTTGTCCATTAAGGGTAGGAAGACAGGAAAACAGGGAGATACCATAGCATAGAATGCTAGGAAGCTGGTTCTTCAGAAAGACGGAGAGGTTGAGGTTGGATTTAAATAGTGGTAGCGTAGTTTGGAGAGAGAGAGAAGAACAGTATTCCAGAGTAGGGGAGCCAGGAGAGTGAGGGAGATTGGAAACAAGAGGGAGCACAAGGGGTTCAAGAGGTGGAAATGAGGTGAGGTGAAGATGATCTTAATGAGCGAGGAGGAGAGTAGGGAGTGAGAAGAGCAGATATGTAGGGTAGGGAAAGTCAATGGACAGTTTCGAAGATGATGAGAAGTTTCTACTTACTTCTTTGTTTCATAGATAGCCAACCTAACTGGTGATGTGCAGATGAGATAGATGTAAAGCAAGAAAGGTTGAAAAGTATGTGGATTGTGAAATTGAGAACTTTGTCCAGAGATGAAAAAGCATAGTTGGGTAGGCCATACAGGATCCTGGCCCAATAGTCAAATCGAGAAAAGGGTTAAGGAAGAGATTAGCTGTTAAGCAGTATTGAAACGAAGATGACAGATTTTCTGATGCTGAGGAGGTTGAATATGGCTGCAGAGGCAGATTTGGCGATGAGGAGTGAGACTCTGTGTGATGGGCAAAAGATGAAACCAAGGTAACGAGCAGAAGCAGAGTAAGGAAGATAGTCAGGAGAGAATAGAAGAAGAGGAGGAGAGGAAGAGGGAGACAGACTCATGTAGGGATTTGAAAGTCTGCAGTATATGTTCGAAGATGGACTTGTTTGTCAGAGAAAACCATTCAGTGATATTTGGAAGAGGGAAAAGAGTGGGGGTGATTGTAAAGGGTCTTTGTGGTAAAGTTGAGTATGTTCACAATTGGGAAAAAATGTAGAGAGGAGCAAGTAAAATGTTGAAATAATAGTTCAGTAGCTGAGTACCTGGGTTTGTTTCTGGGTTTTGGTAAAGATATGAATGTGTATGGGGTGTATTTGCCTGATATTTAGCATGTTAATACTTACCACAGTTGAGCTGAAACTAATTATTATTATTATTAATATTTGGGTATTTATTGAGTGTGGACCTAGCTTCACAATGCAACTGAGCACTTTGCAGAGGTGTACAACATAACAGATAGACAACTGAGCACTTTACAGAAGTATATAACAATACAGATGCATAACAGAGCACTTTTCAGAGGTAGCAACAGAACAGGTGTACAGGGGCTAGTATACAGAGGGGCACAGAGGAGGGGTACAGTAGTACGGGTGCTGGGGAGGAGAGAGGCAGATGGCGTCTAGTGAGTCAGGTGGTGTGGGGGCGACGGGATGACCTAGGTGTTGAGGAGGAGCGACTCCTTGAAGAGGTGGGCCTTGAGTTCTTTTCTGAATTGTAGGAGCGTGGGGGAAAGTCTGATGCTGAAAGGGAGGAGGTTCCATAGTCTTGGGGCATAGGAAGAGAAGGCTTGTTTTCTGGTCCTTTCCTTTTTGAAGTAGGGGATGGCAAGTCTGCACAAGTCCTGGATTCTGGTGGTGTGCTATCCGTCAGAGATGCTGAGTTTCTCCATGAGGTAGCTGGGTTATCTGAGGGAAACTGCCTTATAGATGATGCAGCAAGACTTGAATGTGATTTGTGCATGCCAGTGAAGGTTAGTGAGGGACAGGGTGATGTGGTTTTATCTGTGCAGACCCTTGATGAGTCATGCAGCCGCATGAAGGACACTTCTTAAGGGCACAAGGAAGGATAATGGGAGGCTTCAAGGAGGGCATCGCCCCCATCCAGGTGGGATAGGACCAGTGCTTTAACATGGTGAGGGAAGAAGGGCTTAACTTTCTGCAGTAGGCAGACCTGATACCACGTTGACTGAGTTTTCTTATCTATGCATGTCTTGAATGAGAGGTGTTTATCCATGTGAACCCCTAGGGACTTGACGCAGGATCTGAGCTCGGGTGTAAAGCCCTCAGAGTTCATGTCTGGAGCCAGGTCTATATGTTTGAGTATTCAGTGTTGTTGGTGAGGAATAGGAATTTGGTCTTGGAGGGGTTGAGCTGAAGGTATGCACTGGACATCCAACAGTGAATCAGCGAGAGGCAGATTTTGAGGTCCTTGATGGAGCCGATCTTGAAGTATCACTGTATTTCATTGGTGTATTGGTGGATGTGGATGTTGTGCATGGCTAGGAGGGCTCTATGTATAGATTGAAGAACTCTGGGGGTCCATCTGAACAAACTGCTGGCGGTTGGCAAGGCAGGACTTGAACTAGCAAAGGACAAGGTTGCTGATCCCCATGTGCCTATGTAGTGTGCCTGTGAGCAGCTGGTGGTCTACTGTGCGAAAGCAGCCAAGAAGTAATGAAGTGGTGGAGGATAAGGTTGTTATAAAAAAGACCCCGATAATTAATGCCTTGACCGAAGGGGAGAGTAAGTAAAGCAGACCTGAAATGGGTGAAATAAGAAAAGGATGGTGATCGGTGGGAGGAAGGTAGACTACTTCAGTCTGGGAGGCATTAAGCATCAGACAACCAAGTGCCATCTATGAATGGACTGCATAGAGACAGGCAGATAAGTGGGTTAGTAAACAACCCAAAGGAAGAAATCATGGTACTGAGTGAGTAAGTGTAGTGATTTTGGGCAAACAAGCACCGAGGGCGATTGGATCAGAAATGGCAGTATTTCGAAATATGGAGTGAGTAAGACCAATGAGAAAGTTAGGAGGCAAGCCAGTGTCATGGATTCCAAGGTCACTTAGAGTATAGAGCAAAGAGGTGTGATCCACTGTATCAAATGCATCTGAGAGGTGCAGTAAAAGTAAGACAGAGACTAGTATACAGGGTTGCGCAGAGGACAGAAAGCTAGAGACATGTGTCAGGACCAATTGAGTAGAATGCTGATTTTAAAATCCAGATTGGAGATTGTAAACAGTTGTAGTATTCATTTGAGATGATCCCTTCCATTACATATTTTAGAATAAGCATATAAAGTATTTCGTGACAGAAGGTTATATTTTAGCAATGGAGAGACTGGTACCCTTCTATTGTACACCAATGAGAGCTACAGTCAGCCTTGCAGTAAATCAATGTAATGTAATGGAAAATTGTATCTTATAGGGCCCTTCTGCCAATGATGTTGATCACACTGTGCATGTAAGAAAGGAGGGCAGGGTATGTTAGTCAGGTAGCCGGAAGGCTGATGCAGAAAAATGTGGTGTTGATGGATACAGGTCAGAAGTACGCATTACCTGGTTGACACTATGAAAATCCCTTTTTTTATTTGTGGTTGGTACTGAAAAGGCAGATAAGCATATGGGCAGCCCCTGGATTGTGGAGTGTACGCATTGACAAGAATCAAGGCAAAGGTGGGAAGCTATACATCGCCACAAATCCTTATTGTTAAGAGATATTTCTGCTATGAAAGGTTTGTATGCTTCACTTCCTAAGTACATAATGTAAACTATGCTTCCTGCTCGTTTCATTTTTCCCAACCCTTACCTAACATTCTCACCTTATGCATGAGCTTTGATGGAACCATCCTCCAGTGGTTTGCCTACTACCTCTCCAACAAAGATCTACTAATTTTTATGGGTGGGCCCCAACAGATCCCAGTGCTCCCCAGAAACCTGCTGAGTTGCACAAGGCTCCATCCTGTCTCCTGCCATCTTCAACCTTGACACGAAACCACTGGGGGAATTCCATGTCAACCTCAACATTAAGATACACTGATACGCAAATGACAAACGTCTTGATCAATTGCATCATCAATATCCATTGACTTAAGCAGTCCCTGTGCCTCATTTAAGCCTAAATGCCAAATGCCTACCCGAAGCTCAACACCAACAACACAAAATGTTTTCTTCTAGGAATTCAAATCAAACATATGCAAGCCCAGATTTGGCTGACTGACATGATACTCAATGGATTGCTGCCTCAACTCACATCCATTACAAAATCTCTCAGCTTTACCATTGACTGTGATTTCTCATACAGAATGCACATTGCCAAGGAGACCCAACTATCATGGTACCAGCTTGTGCACCTTTAAAGGTCAAGCCTTTCAACTATGCTCCAAGTTTCAGTACAGTAGTCTGGTCCCTGGCTAGCTCTCATTTGGATGCCAGCAGCACTCTACTTGCAGGATTCCCAGATGCCACATTGTCCCCTAGGAAAGCCATCCAGTATCACCCATCATCACAGGACTAAGAAAATTAGACCACATCACCCCCATTCTCAAGGACCTGAAAAGGGATACCCCTTTCAAACAGCATTATGTTCGTGACAGCCTACATTATCTACAAAGCAGTCACGAATGAAACACTGCTCTACCTGGGTCAGACACTCACCATGTATGGATGCCAGTGCATCGCCAGAACCCTCAACAATCCTAGACTGGAAACAAAGAACTGTAAGTGCAGCTATGCAACCTGTCTCTGGAACAGGTTACCAATGCAGAAATGACTGGCCTCTTTGATCCGACAATTCAGGAAGGGCATGACAATACTACTCTTCAAAGAACATCTAGCCAATCACTGACCCCTGAACTCAAATGTACTTTCTCCCATCAGGGCGGCACACTTTTCTTGCTGCCTATAACCATACCGGTTCCTCTACCAACCCTGCACCCTACTTGTAATGTCTCTGGGTGCATACCTTTAGTACAGAACTCTGTTATTTCCCAGCTAAGTTTACTTTTTATAAATCATATATATATACACACTGTTTGTAACATTGAAACATATATACTTATTCAGGCAACTGCAAGATTTGGATGTGAGGATAACATTGTTGCAACATGAGTCACTCTATTGGGGTGTCAAGGACCAGAGATAATGTTTCTTTTCTCCACACAAAATGTTATCTGACTCTCAGGATAAGGATAGATGTGCACATGTTCAGTTACCAATGCAGAGACAAGCTAAGATAGTTACATGTAGAGACAGTATGTTATACCAGTACCCTTTATGCTGTCACTAGGTGTGCCATTTTAGGGTCCCTCTTCCCCAGACCCTCAATCATATGGGGCATGGGTACTCTCAAAAGTGGATAGGACAAGGGTAAATAATCTGCACCACACTTTCAAAATACATGATGTATCCCCTTGACTGGCCACTTTTCTCATGTGCTATTAAATTTCTTACATTTCGGTATCAGGTAGCAATACCCGGACAAAGCTTCTGCTATAACTTGTCTTTCAGGCAGGAACACTGTGATGAACTTGCTGCTTTTAAGCATCAGGGTTATGTGACCTTAACTAGTTCACTCAACAGGCAGACAGACAGATCTTTGAGTATCACTAGTGCTGTTAATGCTCTAATTTACCCACAGACTTACTCCCAGTAGCTCGTAAACTTGGGGTATTGTCACCAGAAAAGAGTTCCCCTCTGCCCCACATATAATCCAGCACAGCCCCATTGATCTCTTGTAGATGTGTTTTAGCCTAGCGGGAACCATATTTCAACACAACAGTATCTTAGGGTCAGGTTCCTTTTTTTGGATACCTATCGAAGATGTGTTTTCCCTTGTACAAATCTTACTTCAAGTGTTAGCATTCATGCCTCACTCCAACTCCTTTTGCCAAGCCCTAACATGTTCCAGATCTTCACCATTGGTGGAGAAGGATATGATCTCCTACAAGCTGGAGATTAGGTTCTTCACACCTAAGAAGTAAACAATCTATTCTTCAAACATAGTCCCAACTGCAGTAGCCTCTTTTCTCACATCTTTGTGTATGAGCCAATGTGAGATCTGGAGGTAGTTCATGCACTTCTATTTGACTATCTCACATCTTACCTTACGCTTAACAAATTACTGCATCCATTACTTATCTGGCTAACAGGCCACAATTCTGCAACCTCAAAATCATAATTTCACCAATGCATGCTTTTCGAGGCAGATGTGGAGTGTGGATATCGATGGATCAAATGAACGTGTGCAGGGAAAGTAGTTAATCCCGGTTTGAGAGCTGCTCTTTCCCAAACTCTCATTGTATTTTTGATGGCGGGAAGCTCATTCATCACCAGTGGCACATCCTGTTTCCTAATCCCAATGCTATACCTCAGTTTGTATCCTAAGGCATCATCTTCCAAAACTATAATTTTGGAAGCTTATGTTAGAGTATGTCATTTGCTGAATGAAGCAACTTTGGGGCTTGGTAATACTAGCTAATATCAGGACAGGAATGGCCTAGTTCTCGAGAGCAGAACATAGTTTCCCAAACAATCCTAGGCTAACGTCTATATCAAATGAAAGTCATAATATTCCACTTTAGCACTTTCAATGAACTGTTTGCTCCAAAATTGTTAATCAATTAAACAAATATCACAGCTTGGGATATATGATCATTTTTACAGAAGAAGAAACATGCTTGCAAAGCCACAGGATTTCCACGTTCTTCCCAGTCTTAAATATATTGAATGTGTGGATCTGAGTTATTTGCATTTCTTAGTTGCTTACCTCTTTTTTTTAATTCATTAGCCTTGACTGGATCCACTTCAATTAATTGCTTTCTGCGCGTTACTGCAGTGCCTCATTGCCATGAGTTATGTGCAGGCCTTCTTTTTTTTATCTTGAACCCAGAGCCCGCTATAGTTTTTAATAAAAATATCAATGCAGCATTTGAAAGACTGGGCTCTGACATCATGAATAGGATGTAATCCTTAACTGTAACTTGTGGGATTTCCCACATTATTGTACGCCTCTCACTCTGCGGGGGTGTTTCGAACATGCAGTGAGAAAGGCTCAACCATCGTGGCAAACAGCATTGGCCATAATGGGCAGCCCTGGCTGTTAATCGTTGTGAACAGGAAAGTCAAGGACAATTGGCCATTTACTTGAACACCAGTTGTTGGAACTGTTTATATTGCCATGACAATCCTCCAGAAATATCCACCTGCCACCAAGCACCACATCTCTAACCTCTGGAATGACCACTCAATATGATCAAAGGCTTTTTTCACATTGACACGACCGACATTGGCTGTATTTTGTTTTTATGAAAATAGCGTCTAACTCTGCAATTCTTCTGAATTTTCAGTGGCTTCAACCCCAGAGCCAACCCCAAACTGGTCCAAATTGATATTTTTGGGAGGATCAGGCTTCAATCTAGTTGATAGTTTCATGGAGTAGAGCTTAGCATCCTTATTAAGTAGTTCAATCTGCCTATACAATGTGCACCAGGCAACCCCCTTGCAGTTTTCAATAACACTGCAATAGTCATCTCCCTGAGAGTCTGGTGAACCTCATATTTCCTCTATTATCATTGACCAATCAACTAAGGATCTCCGAATCTGTTTCTATCAAATGGAGCTATGTTGCCAGCAGGGTCATTAGCCTGATATATATTTAAGGAATTAATCACTCTTATCATGTCTTTTGAGGTTATCAGGCTCACCACAATTTCCCTTTCAGTGGTCAGGTTGTTGGGTAGCTATACGATGGTCATTTGACCATCTTGTGGCTCCAGAGGTTGAGAAGGTCTCACATTAGTACCAGTGTGCCCTCTTTGTTTGTCTTATCACAGATATGATTGTCTTTTACCATGGCTTTCAGATTGAATGTCAATAAACAATCAGATTTGTTTCCTTTCCCATCACAGATTTGTGGAACGTATTGCAGTGAAAACTGCGATGTTGCTGAAGACTGTGTTGCGTTCTTCACTCAAAAGCGCAAGCCTGTGATATACCTTCTTTGAACTACACACCTAATGCTATCTTGCTAATGTTTAGATTTGCTCTGCCAGGCTTTCATCTTCCTTATCATTGTAAGTAGTTGCCTTTCTACAACCAAGCCCCTCGCGTAACTATTAGAGGCATTAGAGTATGATGGTGAGGTTAATAGTGTTGTTTCTAAGGAACACTTTTGTTCCTTCACCATAGTTCGTCCACAAATAGGGTCTCTCATCAGCACAGGCCATATCTCCCCATCTGGACTGATCCTCCCTGAGTAAGAGAACTACCCCAAGAAGAGTCATTGCAAAGGTGATTGTTTGCAGGCCTACTGTAGTCAAGGAACTGCAATAGCTTCACCCACCATTAAATATTCAATTCAGGGTTAGGGGGCCATGTCTGTTATATCAGAAGTATGAATGAGATGCATATTGTTATGTATTATGTTGTTCCACTGTACAGCGCCTTGATGTAAAGCACTTTATAAATCAATAAATCAAATCAAATCAAATATTGCACCATGCATCATGTAATCCTGATTTGGTCTCCTTAAGGTCAGACAACTACCACACTGATCTGCATAAGGCCAAAGACAATTATAAAGCCACATGTTATCATCCCCCATTGTATGTACTCACCTCTACTGAGCAATGATCAAATGCAGTGTTTTCTCCAAGAATGGTGACACAGTTGTATTCACCTTCTGATTGTTGAATGTGCTCCCCTAAAAGCAAACTGCTCATATCAGCCTTCTACACTTTCATCAAATCCTAATATATGGCTACGGTTTGGACTTCCCATGCGATTGACCCCACATCCTCTACCTTTCTATAAGACTTTCTCTTTCGTGAGTTATGAATGGGATTTCATTACTCCAGCTTTCCTCCCCAGCCCTTTGTTTCTTTTTAGAGCACCAACCTTAGGGACCCTATCAAATGTTATAATCCGTAGTACTTCTCTGGTACCAAGTGCAGAAAACCCTGTTGCAGACAGGTGATCAGATTGGCTGTTTCAGTGTATTAGGACTTTAAAACACTGGTCCTCATGACAACGAAGAGTTTCCTTTTTTAAAATCCTTTTTATTGGACACAAGAGGCTGCATGCCAGAATGCTAACACAGTTTTATGCAATAAATATACATAGGTAAAGATAACAAACAGTATTTTGTATTTTTGTATTTTATTGACATTTTTACAGTGCTTTTCTCAAAAGCGCTGCACAAAGCTGAAGCAACGGTACATAAAAAGAATGAGAAAAAGGGAGTAAAGGCGATAACAGTAAAATGAAGGTTAGATAGCAAAGAGAAAGTACAGAAGGTAAAGAGGTAATTTTTAACCTGGAACCGAAGATATGAAGTGAAGGGGAAGAGCGAATGTCAAGCGGAAGAGGCCTCCAAAGTTTAGGACGGAGAAGGGAATAGTAATGAAAGCTGGAGTTGGCACAGAGAGGTTATGGAATGGGGAGAAGGCGTACATGTTGTGAGCGAAGAGAATGAGAGGAAGAATATGGAGAGACGAGAGAGCACAGGTAGGGGGGGAACCTGGCTGTGGTAGTATTTAAACACACTAGTCAAAAAGTGGAAAAGGTGGCAGGGGTTGAAAGGAAGAAGAGAAATGGATAAAGGGAAGGTAGGAATAGAAGGCAGAGGAGGTAAAGAAAATAGGATTCCAATTGAGGAATCGAAGACAGAGCGAAGTGGAGTAAGATGTAAGGAGGGAAGATCAATGAGAAGAGCAGAACATTAGTCAAGGCAAGAGAGAATAGTGGAGCAGATAAGAAGTTTAGCGGAATGAAAAGAGAGGAAAGGTCATATCCAAAGAAGATTGTAAAGATAGTAATGACAAGTATAAGTATTTGTGGCTATGTGATAGGAAAATAATAGAGAGGGACGAAGGTGACACTAAGATTATGGGCATGTGGAGAAAAAGGAAGAAAGGCAGGGGGAAGATGAGACCAGAAAGAGGAGCAGGTGGGGAAGGTGAAGATGCAGAAAAGAAGAGCATTTCAGTTTTGGATGGGCTGAGACTAAGTAAGTGAGAAGACATCCAAGACTGTACAGCTAGTAGTCAGGCAGAGACAGTAGACTGGAAAGAATCAGAGAAAGAGGAAACAGAGAACAAAATCTGCGAATCACCAGCATGGAATGGACAAGAGAGGTTAAAAGACTGAATAAGTGTGAAAAGAGGAATAGTGTAGATTAAGACTTGGAGTGGCCCCAAAACTGAACCCTGAGGGAGAGAAAGGGTCTGGAGAAGGTTTATTAAAATAGAGATGATGGTAGCATTTTTAAAGTTAGATGGGAAGGATGGGGAGCATAGGGACAGATTGAAAAGAGAGGTCAGATATGGAATCATAGATTGGTATACTAGTAATAGAGATGAGGGGACCAGGTCAGATGGGGATGCTGTAGGGTGAGCATGCAGGAGAAGAGAATCAGTGTCTCAGTTATTAAGGGTACCAAATAAAGAAAGGGTGATGGTGAAGACTGAAAAAGATGACACAGGGGGACTAGTTGAGGGGAAGAAGGGGAAGGAGACAAAAAGGAGGAACAAAGTGAGGAGACCTTTGAGGTGAAATCGTCTGCAAAGTCAATGGGAGAGAGTTTAGAAGAGAATGAAGAGTCAGAGTGAGAAGGAGCACACATTTCATGGAGTAATTGGAACAAATAACGAGGGTGTTTTTACATAGCGGAAGTAAGATATGAAAAATAAGATTTGTGTACCATTAAAAAGAGTAATGTAAAGCAAAGGGAATAGTTAGAGCGGAGGGAGTATGCTTTTTTTGCATTGTCATTCAACTTTGCAGAGAGACGTGTGAAGAGACCGAAGGGCGGGACATAGCCATTGTTGTGAGGGTTTCCAGGCAGGAGTAAAGGGATGGGAGGGATAATGAAGATATAGAGTAGAGAGGAGGAAATTATAGCAAAGTAGAAGAAGCATGATCTGGAGGGAATGTGGAAAAGTGTGGATAGTATGCAGGCATGAGAGGAGAGTTGAGCAGATGTAGAAAAAGAGTGCATGTCACAATGATAGTATGAAATGGTATGTGGAGAGGCAGCAGCAGTAAGAAGCAGTGGAAAAGAGAAGGAAAGAAGGTGATTACAGGAATAGATTGGGTGTGAATAGACAGGGGTATTGAGTGGCATCAAAAGAGGAGCTGGAGATGTGCGGGGTGGGGTGTAACGGTGAAAGAGTCAAGAAGGGATGTAAAGGGGAAGGAGGAATGAATAGTTGATAGGTGGAGGTTGAAGTTGCAAGTAGGTAGAATATAGAGGCAGATAGAATGAGAAAAGAAACAAGCAAGTCCAAGATATATTGTAATACATGCAAGGGAAAACGTTTCAGAAAATGAGGATAAGAGATATTAGAATGATCTAAATGAGAGCAGATTAGGAGTGATAGGAGATGCTAGCCATGAGAAGTGATTAAGTATACTAACACCACCAGCCCTGTGTTAAATTGAGGGTTAAGGGAGAATGTAGTAGATGTAGTAGATGTTTCAGTGAGGCAAAGAAATTGTAAATTAAAACAGGAAAAGAAATCAGTGAACAAGCATTTCATTTACCAGCAGAAATTATTGGATGAGGGGTATGAGGAGATGATAAGGTAAGTGAGATTGGAATGATTGCAAGAACGAGAGGAGGGAAGAGTAGAGGGTCGAGATGAGTAACAAGTAGGACTGGAAAATGGAATTCAGAATAGCTATACAATTGACAGTATGTAGAAAGAAATCCCATAATGAAGTATGGTTAGTTGTAGGGTAATTGTAAATAGAAAGAGGAGGTAAGAAGGTCCAGGCAATTTGTGGCAAAAAGGATTAGACAGGGAATGAGTAGTACCCTTTGATAAGCCACCCTCTCAGTAGGACAACCCAGGATGTGGATGCCTTTGAAAGCTGGAATAAGAAGGTGCTATCTGCCAAGTGAACAAGTTACGTGACCTGGCCGAATAGTTCTCGGTGCAGTCCTGAAGGTGGGGTCCTGGAGGCAGCAGGAAGAGCCATAGGTTGGAAGTGGATGTCATGGGGTGTTAACAGTAGCCTCGGGTCCAGAGACCTGTAGCATCCAGCAAAGTCAGTGGATCCAGGCAGGAGTCTGCAGTGCCGATAGGTGTCCTCGGGTCATGTGAGCAAGTCACTTGACCTAGTCAGATGGTGATTGGCACAGTCCTAGAGGCGTGGTTCTGGAGGCAGCAGGACAGGCCAGATGTCTGCAGTGGGTGCCGTGGGGCCTCAGCAGCAGCCTCAGGTCCAGAGACAAGGAGTGTCCAGGAGAGTTTGTGGATCCCGAGAGGACTCCACTGTGGTGCTAGGTGCCTTCGGATCATGTGAGCAAGTCATCAGACCCAGTCGGAGGGTGCTCAGTGCTGTCCTGGAAGAGTGGTCCTGGAGGCAGCAGGAGTGCTCTGTCACGTCCAATGGAGGATATACAACTCCTCCCTAACCATGGAAGCCTAATGGTACAGGACCCTCCAACCTTGGTTGGCACGGATGCCTGATATGTAGCTAACAGGAATCACCAAGGCAGTGAATGGGGGGAAGAGGGTTAGGGAGAAGTTGTGGATAGGTTGGGGGGAATTAGGGGAACAGGATAGAGGATTGGGATATGTGATTAGATAGGGAGGGTCATTTGAGGGAAAATGATATGCAATACACAATTCAATGCTTTTGGCAATATCTCACACTGACTACCTGCTTCACCTGAACCCTGATGATAACTGCTATATGGCAGACCACCATCAGTGTAGTATGTCCTTAATGCAATCTTTACGTGTGCTCAGTGTAGTCTAGGATGTCTCATGAACAGCAGTAACTGGTTGCACGAGGTTGAAAAACATAAAGGATCATACTACACTGAGCACATATAATGATTGCATGAAGGACATACTAGACTACACTGAGCACACATAAAGATTGCATTAAGGACATACTACACTGATTATACGTAATGATTACATGAATTGCCGAGAACTGAGTCACAATACAATAAGCAAATGAACAATTGGAAATCCATGAAAGATCATGCTCCGTAATTCCCTGTTCCCTAGAATTTTGTTATGCAAGATATCTTGCTCCCTGTTGCTTCACAGAGAGTACCAATTCCCTCTTGAACACATGAGTCTTAGCACACAAATAAGTGAAAAAGTTTGTTTAGTGTGCCTTTTGTTTCACTTTGTTTCCTGTTACATGAAAGAAATTGTCACACAATACTTAAGTTCACACAATATCAAGCATAGCTGTGCACTTATTTCAGGCTTGGGGCGCCTCCAGAGCCACCCAGAGCGGATGAACTTGAGCAGTGAACGCCAGGTTGGAGCAGGACTTCACTGGCATTTTCCCCAGCACCCGTCTCACACTGGGAGCCTCATATTGCCACTGCACGAAGCAATCAAAACTTACAGAATGACTGAGAGCGGTCAGACACGGGGATGAGTAATGGAGAATATGAAACGCCATGCCAGGGCCAGCCCCAATCAACGTTCCACTGTTCCGTCTCGCTGCACAGCCTCATGGGCAATGTAGTCCAGGAAAATGGTCCTGGGCACCAGCACAGAACATCTCCAGGGCTTGTTAGCCCGTGCTCGGTGGCTTTAGCCACAGAGTCCCCCAGAATCTCTTACCACCCCAACAATCCTGACAGGGTTAGATGTTGGTGGCGCATGCTGCAGGGCCTTGTCAAGCCTCAGTTCCGGAGAGCAGGATGGTCCAGGAGAGTCTGTTGTATAAGCCCAGTATAAGTGGAAAACAAAAAAATCAATACAATATTAAATATTTCTCCAGAAAAATGAAACCACAGTATTTTATCATAGATGTGTGCAGTTTTTCACATTGAATAAGAATGGCAATACTGTTGTAAGTTTCATCCCCCAGAAAGTGGTTACTTTGAAAGACAAGGACAACATAACACCAAGACACCACGGGGTACAGACAAAAGGAAGGGAAAAAGAATGAAAAAGAAAAAAGTAATAAAGGTGGGACTTGCAAGAAAGATGTATTTCGTGGGAGCTGTGGGGGGCAGTTGCAAAAGGTGATTAGATTCTGGCCACACTGGTTAGTATTTCCCTGAAGAATTCTCCCTTTCCAAGGGTTTCTACTCCCTGGTATGTAAGCAGTGTTGGACTGGTTTACAGGGAACTCTGGAGATTTTCTGGTCCTTGAAGTAAAGAGGCAGGCCAATGTTAGAGTGGGTAAGTACTTTATTGAGGCCCCCGGAGGGTTCAACAGCTGGGGAATAACTGACGGGAGAACACTCAGGGGAGAATATAGCGTCATGAGCATTCCGTGGTGGCTCGTGAGCGTATCACATATAACATCTCCCTTCCGTAGGGCAGTAAGATGGGGGAAGAAGGGGGAAGGGAAGGAGGGGCGGGAGGGAGAAACAACTGGAACATGCTAAGAGGGATAACTGGTAACGGGAGTGGTTAGTAGTAAACATAGTCGTTGTTGAAGTTTTGGATGGTTTTGCGGTTTCTTTTGGACATTCTTCCAACAGGGGCTCCTTCGTGATCGAGATGGAGTCCATCATTTTCCACCTGTCCACGGACAGGTTTTCTGAGGGGTTGAAAGAAATGTTCTGGTGATCTGTCAATGCTTTTGTCCTTAGATGTGCTGGGTTTGCAGATGCCTTCTATTATTTTTACAAGGTCGTCTCCAGACCATCTCTTCCCGTCGCCTAGGGTGACAGACTTTCCATGGCAACTCACAACTCTCTGTGGAGGTCTGAATACGGATTCACCCTTGAGAGTTTTTTGGGTTCTTTGACACAAACCCAGTATCCTTCTCGAATCACCATCTCTTTCACTCCATGTTTGGAGTCATATTGTGCTTTGTATTTTGCTTGTTTCTTTTTTACTGTCTTCTGAAGTAGATCCATGTCCACCTTTGCTTCTCCCGTGTTCAAGAACATCCACGTCGGCCTAAATCGGCTAGTTACGACCCTACCATGCATGAGGGTGAAGGGCTCTATGTTTGTGGTGGTATGTGGGGTTGTTCTATATGCATACAAGGCCTCTTTGAGGATTTCTCTCCACGGGAGGTTGTTGGCCGTGGCTAGTTGAACCACGCTCTTCATGAGCCTATTCATGCGCTCTACAAGTCCATTAGAAATTGAATGGTACAAGGATGTTGTTATGTGGTTGATGGACCTGTTCTTGAGGAAATCATTAAATTCCATAGACATAAATTGAGACACGTTGTCTGAGACCAATTCTTTGGGGTCTCCTTCCCTGTTAAAGATCTCAGTCAGGAAGTCTGCAACTTTCTTTGAGGTAACATTGCCCTCAGCTATTCCCCATTCCATCCATTTTGAGGTGTAATCAACGAGCACTATGATATATGTTTTGACAGTTTCGAGGTTCTTGAATGGACCCAAGATGTCTATTGCCAGTTTAGACCAGATGTTTCTGGGAGTTTCTATAGGCTGTACAGGGGTCTTTCTTAAGATTTTGGATTTGTCACTCATGGCACATGTGGAGCAATTTTTGATGAGTTCTTCTGCTTCTTTCCACATTTTTGGCCACCAATAGCTGTTCCTCAGTTTGTTCTTTGTTGAGCTCCTTCCTAGGTGACCTTCATGTGCCAGTTCGAGTAGTCTTTTCCTGAGTTGAATGGGAGGGATCACTCGGTCGCCTCTAAAGATGTGCTCTTCATTCATGGATATTTCTTCCTGGAAAGGAATTCAATTTGCTAAAATCTCTCCAGGTTCTTCCCAGTCATTGACTATTGATTTCCTGATTTCTCGCTGTTCTGCATCCATACTGGCGCTACTTTCCCATTCACTTTTCGTGATGGCAGGGTTTATGACAACTATGATGTCCCCATCTGAAGATGTATTCTCGACGTCCTGGCTGGTCAATAGTATGGAAAGGCAGTCGGCTACTTGGTTTTGTGGACCAGGAGTGTAGCACAGCTGGATATTGTACTGCATGATGTTGAGGAACCAGTGTCTGATTCTCGGTGAGATAAGGTGAGGGTTTTTGGACTGAAGTAGATTTACCAGAGGTTTGTGATCTGTTTTCAGTAAAATGGGTAGACCCCAAATTAGGTTCCTGAAGTGTTGGAGAATCCATCTCACACCCAGAGCCTTTCGCTCAATGGTGGAATAGTTTAATTCTGCTCCACTCAGCACTCTAGATGCAAAGGCAATTGTCACTGTTTTCCCATTATGTTGTTGCTCCAGGACTCCACCAAGTCCAGTCTTGCTTGCATCTACAGGTATAATCGTCTTGGCTTTACAGTCAAACATTCCCAAAGCTGGAGCTTGATTAATGTGGAATTTGACTTCTTCAAACTCGTTCCTGCATTCAGTGGACCAGACAAATTTGGCAGATTTCGTCAGGAGGCTCCACATGCATTTGGTCTTGTCAGCAGAGTTACTTATAAACTTGGAGTAATACTCCGTCATTCCAAGGAAACTCCTTAGTTGGTCTTTGTTTTCAGGCTCAGCGATGTTCAGTATAGTGTCCATGAGCTTCTTCTTGGGGCTGATGCCGTTGGCATCGATGGAATGACCAAGATAAGAAACTTGGTTGCACTTTATATTGCATTTTTCTAATTTCAGTGTGAGACCACTTCTCTGTATCACTTGTAAGACACCCATAAGTTTTGCATCGTGTTCCTCTTCCGTGCTGGCCGAGATGAGGATATCGTCCTGAAAACAGTGTACTCCGTCAAGCCCTCCAAATAGATGTGACATTAGCCTCTGAAATACTGCTGCGGCAGAGGCGAGTCCAAAAGGCATCCTATTGAATATAAATGCCCCCAGAGGCGTGACGAAAGATGTTAAATTCCTTGAGCTTTCCTCGAAGGCAATCTGGTGATAAGCTGAAGAGAGGTCCAGAGTGCTGAAATACCTTGCAGGCTTCATGGTTCACAGGAGCTCAGCTATGTTAGGAAGAGGGTGTCTGTCGACCTGTATGTTTTTGTTCAGATCTCTCAGGTCGATGCACAACCTTATGGAATTGTCGGGTTTTTTCACTAAAACAATCAGGGCAAGCCATTCTGAACTCTCAATGGGCTGTATGATATTCTCATCGCAGAGACACGTGAGTTTGCTTTTTAGCGCTTCTTTCGTTCCAAAGGGAATTCCACGGACTCGATGGGCTACGGGGATGGCACCCATCTTGAGGATGATTCTGTGTTGGAAGCCCTCCAGAAGTCCGATTTTGTCACAGAACAACCTGGGAAATTCTCTTTGCAGAGTGGATTTGATGTCAGCATCGGTCTTAAGCACACTCAACACAGGGACTTCTTCCCCAGGATATATCCTCACTTGAAGGGCGGCCTGCTCTTCCCAGCCCACGACAGAGGAGCCATTCCTGGCCACAAACAGCTTGCAATATGATTCCCTATCATGGAACTTGAGTTTCACCCAGACATATCCCATAATGTCGATAGGGGTCTTTCCATAACCCGTGGCTCTCACACAAGTGCTGCGCAGGTCGCGCATATCGCCAGACAGTACACTCAAGAAGGTCTCATGGTCCACCATGGTATAGGGAGAGCCGGTGTCCACCATTACAGGTAGAGATATGCTGTTGATTTGCATGCTGACCCAAGGACCTTGTGCTGCTGCGGAGATGTGACAGTGAGTATTTGTATCGATAATGTAATTGATTGACAGACAGCATGTTATCATGTCCATGATCACTTTCGACAACCTTGACGGAGGCTGATCTGATGAAGGGTCGCCTGGTGAAGTTGCCATGTCTGATTGACTTTCCTTGCGTGTTCCAGCAGACCTTGGCAAAGTGTCCAAGCTGGCCACATTTGTAACACTCCACTGCCATCGCGGGGCACTCTTTGTCAGGACTGCTGTGCTTGTACCAACCACATCTCTGGCAGTGTGTTGGGTTTTGGAAGCTGTACTCAGATGATCTCCCTCTGTTTGAGCTGAATCTCGAACTCCGTGATTTGTGAGGTTACTCTTATTTGCGGCTCCTCTTAGACGGGTTGAACTTGCTCACAGCTTGTACGATGGGGCCACTTTGAAAAACATGTCCATGGCCACTTATGGTTCGCACTCCAACCTTGTATATGAGGAAATGAGATTCCATACCCATTCCTAGTTATACAGTTTCCTGATAAATTTCCCTACTTTAACTGTGAAGATGGTCAAAGCCCTCTACTCTTCCCAGATCCTCTCAAAGGTAAGCTCAGCACCTTTGAGGGGCTGTTTTGGTTGGTTTATATTATGCTTGAGATCCTGGATGGCCAGTTCTTTTTTGTCCGACTGCTTTCCCAAGGTGGACACTGAGCGGCTCATTTTTGAAGTCCTTATACAATGCATGCTACATTTGTAAATGTGTGCAAACAGGTCCCCTCTGAGGTATTTTTTTGTCATTCGCACTGCAAAGTGAATAAGGGAGGTGTAAAATGAAGGTGAAATCACCTGCACACCTGCATTTTGCTCTTCGCCATGCAAAATGAGTAAACACTGCCTGCCATTTACGCATGACAGACAAAATGTACAATTGATTTTTATGGCATCCTCCTGCTTTTTGCTGGTGTAAAAAAACAGGCAGATTCAAAAGAAACCACAGCAATTAAGCCAGCATGAACATGCCATATTAGCATAAATGTCGCATTTGCATGCTGGAATGGATGGGGGAGGTGGACAAAGATATTTGCTCCATGGCCCCTAGTTGCCGTACAAATGGAGGAAAATGTGGAGTCGTGGAAAATCTATGATAAATGTTCATGCCTCTTGTTTTGGAGCACTCCCAAGTGAAGGCCTGCATTTTTCAGGCCATTTTAGCTCAGATGCCCTTTTCATCTGGCTATGTCCTGGAGAAAATCTTGTTTCTTCATGATAGCAACCTACCAAGGTGTACCTCTTTCAGGACTGCCTGTCATTTTGATTGCAACCCTACCTCTCGTGTTCTTTGTGTTGCAAGTATGCCCTTCAAGGTTTCCCCATATGTTCTGCAGGGCATGGCCTTTAAGCATGATTTTCTTCCCTGCTAATCATACCTTATTGACCACATGCAGCATACGATGATCCCCTCCCAGCTCCCTGCAGATATTCTTAGAGAGGATGTGAGGCCTGTGATTCGGACATCACTTGTAAAATGCACAAGAGAGTGTTGGTGCTCCATCTCAGATACAAAGTTTTCAGCAGGTAGTATATACAGCTCGTGGCTGGATCATTCCTGTCCTCAGTCCCACTTCAAGTATTCAAAGCTGATCCACATCTAACACAGTTGGAAGCATGCCCCCAGGTCATCTCAGTGCATTGGCATCCCTTGATCCCAGGCACGGTATGGCTGAATAGGAACACACCCTCACTTGGAGCTCCTTTAGGTCTTAGGTTTTAGGTATCTCCCCACAGCACCTAGGCAGGGTGCAAATATATTAGCCTGGTATGGGCACATCCATGGCATCAAATTCCCTTGCTCACCTTACTGCCAGCCCGAGAAGTTTGCAATGTCTGCTTCAGGCACTCCCTGCCCACAACACTGCCATTGAGTCTGCATGATAAAGGGCAGAGGAGTGCTATGTTGGAATGCGTGAGTGGGGACAGGAGCGGAAATGGTTGCACAATTTATGAGCACAGTGGCGTCCAGCCCACGGGATCACCAAACTCTCTGAGAGCCTTTCAGCAGCAGCAAGCGACTGCAGTCTTCATGCCATCAGGAGGGCCCTGCTACCTGCGCCTGCCATAGTTGAGGCTTGCGGAGTCCATTAAACTCACCCACTGTCAGTGCCGGATTATCCATCAGGCCAAATAGGCACCAACTATGGGCCCCACTCCTTTTCGGGGCCTTGTGACAACGGATCAAAATAAAGTGGTGCAGAAAATGTAAAACGTATTAGGAGATGTTTTAATTGTGGGGGGGTGACATTTCGACTGCCTAGGAGCCTCTACAGGGTTTAATCCAGCAGTGCCCACTATCTTTACTCTGCTGATTGATTGAGGCAGTAAAATGGCATCCTGAAGATGTTGGTCTGCATTTCTGGATTCAAGTCCGAGGTCCCTGTTGTTGTGGGAGGCTCTTTTTCATCATATAAAGGAGACAGAAAATACATTCCCCACTCAACACTGATCTTTACATATCGTGTGATGCTGAAAGACCCTCTTTATACCAATAGTTTTGAAAAAATAGACCTAGTACTTATTTGTTTTTTTATAATATCAAAAATAGTTTATTTTAATAGGTTGAATCACAACCCAACTTGTTCTTTTATAAAACTAACTCTAAAACAGTATTTTCAGTAAAAAGGACCCCACAACACAACATACAGTGGATACATTTACAATACAAATAACTAGTTTCACTCACATCCATTCCTATAACATGACAATACAATACATCAACATATAAAATGTATATAATGATTTAAACATTTCCAATCACTGAGTGTTATTAACTCAGAATAAACAGTCCCGACATGTTTCAGTTCCTCGTGGCACTAAATGCATGAACCTTCTTCAGGGGAAGAACACTTTTAATTTTTTCTCCACCATGTAATCCAGGGCCCCAACAGTACTCTTCAAACCGTACTCCTGTAATTATTCAATACACAAAGAAAAATAGGGTATCACTACAGATCAACATCATCACAAATACATAAGTCAGCTCCATAATGCTAACTATATTCCAGTAACATTCAAATATGTACCTATATACTGGTAAGATCAATTGAACCCAATGGTCACTACATACCTCACAAGTAGGATTACTGCAGTGTAGGTGTGCCACAGTGCACCCAAATGCCCTCCGACATCTTTCAATAAGTCTGATACTGTTCTCTAAATGGTTCTTTGGTAACCAGGAACCTTTTTCAGCTGAGAAAGTTGTGGGAGGCTCACCAGTCTATTTCTGCCCATGATCTGTGGCTGGATCGCTCCGTTCCTCCTTCACCACACTGTCTCCTTAAGACACTGGGGAAATTGGGCATCTTCGCCTAGGTGCATCTCAACTTCTCCATCATAATACTCATGCAGGCAGGACCAATACCCCATACTACGATTACAAAGTTGTCTGAGTGCTGCCCTCGTCGTTCTTTGTGTCTTGGCTGCATGCTGTATCATTTGCAACTTGCAAATCTGTTGAAAAAGAGCCACAGCTTAATGAGCTTAATGTGCAGGGCCGTTAAAGAGCAGGACAGGCCACACCCCCATCATCACTGCTCTAAAGATTTATCAGTGCCCTTCAGATTCCAGTAGAAATCGTCATTGCTTCCAGTGCATTATAGAGTCCTGTTTAAATGCGTGGATGATTATCAAGCTAACGTCCTCCGCATATGCTTCTAAACACAGGCACATGTATTTGAATTTGACACTGCATCAAGGAGACTACTAAGAAAAAAAACAAAACAAAGTTCCATAAAATTCCAAAACCCCAATACCGTAAAAGTAGAGAGAGGAGACTTCAGCTATGGGGAACACACCTCCTGTGGCACTGTCCATCAATGGGACCTTTCTGAACACAACACAAATCCCATTGATGTTGTCGTTTTCAGACACAAAGATTTCTCTTCTTTTTTTCCCACAGACACCCCATGGATTTGGCAACACATAAAGATAAGCGCCATGAGACATTTCGGTTTGTGAGAAATGCACTAAATCACTAACTCATTCGCATCTGTGTTGTGGGAGCCCCATGTACCGTGCAGCCTCCCACAAGGCACACTACTAGCTCAAGATATTAAAACATCTCCT